>NC_137455.1:260430227-261118915 GCF_964235325.1 Thermobia domestica
TAGCCCTTAGTATATAGTAGTTAGGAGCAATGCACAACAATATAATATATATGAAAAAATGATATATGTTATATTGTTGAGATGTTGCCTAACAACATATTTATACCAAGTAGTACAGTTTTGAAGAAAATTGAAGAAAATAGTGTTTGAAGACATACGTTTTCTACTTAGGATGAGTGTCACGTGGTCTCATCAATCCTGCAAGGGTTAAATGGCTTCATGTATAACAACAGGTACTAACTTCATTTTTTAAAATTTCTTGTTGTAATGTATAGATTTTCTTTCCCCTTTATCATGTGTGCAACACTTAGATAGTATATTTGGTAGTTGTGTGTAAAAAAATATACAGGGTGATGCAGAATTCCAACCCTTAATAATATGAAATTATAGTTTGTTCATCAAAAAATAAAGAAAATGCACCAATTAGCGTGTGCGCTGTATGTAGTTCTGAATAGCACATGTTCTTACTCCTCGGTTGTCATTGGTCAGCAATATTGTTATGAGGGAATGAGACTTATTATGGGATAAAATCTGTTATTTTCTGTAAAAAGAGTTAAACAGTATCATATATTATATATAAAAGGAAACTTTCCGTCTATGGTAGGGGACTCTGCTTTCACTCACGTCATAAATGGGGCAATGTTCTTCAATTTGAGCTTTATTTCGTTAAAATATGTTCAGAAGTTTTGGAGATATAGCACTTAGTATATAGTAGTTAGGAGCAATGCACAACAATATAATATATATGAAAAAATGACGTATGTTATATTGTTGAGATGTTGCCTAACAACATATTTATACCAAGTAGTACAGTTTTGAAGAAAATTGAAGAAAATAGTGTTTGAAGACATACATTTTCTACTTAGGATGAGTGTCACGTGGTCTCATCAATCCTGCAAGGGTTAAATGGCTTCATGTATAACAACAGGTACTAAGTTCATTTTTTAAAATTTCTTGTTGTAATGTATAGATTTTCTTCCCCTTTATCATGTGTGCAACACTTAGATAGTATATTTGGTAGTTGTGTGTAAAAAAATATACAGGGTGATGCAGAATTCGACCCTTAATAATATGAAATTATTGTTTGTTCATCAAAAAATAAAGAAAATTCACCAATTAGCGTGTGCGCTGTATGTAGTTCAGAATTGCACATGTTCTTACTCTTCGGTTGTCATTGGTCAGCCTTATTGTTATGAGGGAATGAGACTTATTATGGGATAAAATCTGTTATATTCTGTAAAAAGAGTTAAACAGTACCAAATGTTATATATACAAGGTAACTTTTCTTCTACGGTAAGGGACTCTGCTTGCACTCGCATCATAAAGGGGGCAATGTTCTTCAATTTGAGCTTTATTTCGTTAAAATATGTTCAGAAGTTTCGGAGATATAGCACTTAGTATATAGTAGTTAGGAGCAATGCACAATATAATATATATAAAAAAATGATATATGTTATATTGTTGAGATGTTGCCTAACAACATATCTATACCAAGTAGTACAATTTTGAAGAAAATTGAAGAAAATAGTGTTTGAAGACATACATTTTCTACTTAGGATGAGTGTCACGTGGTCTCATCAATCCTGCAAGGGTTAAATGGCTTCATGTATAACAACAGGTACTAAGTTCATTTTTTAAAATATCTTGTTGTAATGTATAGATTTTCTTTCCCCTTTATCATGTGTGCAACACTTAGATAGTATATTTGGTAGTTGTGTGTAAAAAAATATACAGGGTGATGCAGAATTCCAACCCTTAATAATATGAAATTATTGTTTGTTCATCAAAAAATAAAGAAAATGCACCAATTAGCGTGTGCGCTGTATGTAGTTCTGAATAGCACACGTTCTTACTCCTCGGTTGTCATTGGTCAGCCATATTGTTATGAGGGAATGAGACTTATTATGGGATAAAATCTGTTATATTCTGTAAAAAGAGTTAAACAGTACCAAATGTTATATATACAAGGTAACTTTTCTTCTACGGTAAGGGACTCTGCTTGCACTCGCATCATAAAGGGGGCAATGCTCTTATATTTGAGCTTTATGTCGTTAAAATATGTTGAGAAGTTTCGGAGATATAGCCCTTAGTATATAGTAGTTAGGAGCAATGCACAACAATATAATATATATGAAAAAATGATATATGTTATATTGTTGAGATGTTGCCTAACAACATATTTATACCAGGTAGTACAGTTTTGAAGAAAATTGAAGAAAATAGTGTTTGAAGACATACGTTTTCTACTTAGGATGAGTGTCACGTGGTCTCATCAATCCTGCAAGGGTTAAATTGCTTCATGTATAACAACAGGTACTAACTTCATTTTTTAAAATTTCTTGTTGTAATGTATAGATTTTCTTTCCCCTTTATCATGTGTGCAACACTTAGATAGTATATTTGGTAGTTGTGTGTAAAAAAATATACAGGGTGATGCAGAATTCCAACCCTTAATAATATGAAATTATAGTTTGTTCATCAAAAAATAAAGAAAATGCACCAATTAGCGTGTGCGCTGTATGTAGTTCTGAATAGCACATGTTCTTACTCCTCGGTTGTCATTGGTCAGCAATATTGTTATGAGGGAATGAGACTTATTATGGGATAAAATCTGTTATTTTCTGTAAAAAGAGTTAAACAGTATCATATATTATATATAAAAGGAAACTTTCCGTCTATGGTAGGGGACTCTGCTTTCACTCACGTCATAAATGGGGCAATGTTCTTCAATTTGAGCTTTATTTCGTTAAAATATGTTCAGAAGTTTTGGAGATATAGCACTTAGTATATAGTAGTTAGGAGCAATGCACAACAATATAATATATATGAAAAAATGACGTATGTTATATTGTTGAGATGTTGCCTAACAACATATTTATACCAAGTAGTACAGTTTTGAAGAAAATTGAAGAAAATAGTGTTTGAAGACATACATTTTCTACTTAGGATGAGTGTCACGTGGTCTCATCAATCCTGCAAGGGTTAAATGGCTTCATGTATAACAACAGGTACTAAGTTCATTTTTTAAAATTTCTTGTTGTAATGTATAGATTTTCTTCCCCTTTATCATGTGTGCAACACTTAGATAGTATATTTGGTAGTTGTGTGTAAAAAAATATACAGGGTGATGCAGAATTCGACCCTTAATAATATGAAATTATTGTTTGTTCATCAAAAAATAAAGAAAATTCACCAATTAGCGTGTGCGCTGTATGTAGTTCAGAATTGCACATGTTCTTACTCTTCGGTTGTCATTGGTCAGCCTTATTGTTATGAGGGAATGAGACTTATTATGGGATAAAATCTGTTATATTCTGTAAAAAGAGTTAAACAGTACCAAATGTTATATATACAAGGTAACTTTTCTTCTACGGTAGGGGACTCTGCTTGCACTCGCATCATAAAGGGGGCAATGTTCTTCAATGTGAGCTTTATTTCGTTAAAATATGTTCAGAAGTTTCGGAGATATAGCCCTTAGAATATAGAAGTTAGAAGCAATACACAACAATATAATATGTATGAAAAATGACATATGTTATATTGTTGAGATGTTGCCTAACAACATATTTATACCAAGTAGTACAGTTTTGAAGAAAATTGAAGAAAATAGTGTTTGAAGACATACGTTTTCTACTTAGGATGAGTGTCACGTGGTCTCATCAATCCTGCAAGGGTTAAATTGCTTCATGTATAACAACAGGTACTAACTTCATTTTTTAAAATTTCTTGTTGTAATGTATAGATTTTATTTCCCCTTTATCATGCGTGCAACACTTAGATAGTATATTTGGTAGTTGTGTGTAAAAAAATATACAGGGTGATGCAGAATTCCAACCATTAATAATATAAAATTATTGTTTGTTCATCAAGAAATAAAGAAAATGCACCAATTAGCGTGTGCGCTGTATGTAGTTCTGAATAGCACATGTCCTTACTCCTCGGTTGTCATTGGTCAGCCATATTGTTATGAGGGAATGAGACTTATTATGGGATAAAATCTGTTATATTCTGTAAAAAGAGTTAAACAGTACCAAATGTTATATATACAAGGTAACTTTTCTTCTACGGTAAGGGACTCTGCTTGCACTCGCATCATAAAGGGGGGAAATGTTCTTCAATTTGAGCTTTATTTCGTTAAAATATGTTCAGAAGTTTCGGAGATATAGCACTTAGTATATAGTAGTTAGGAGCAATGCACAATATAATATATATGAAAAAATGATATATGTTATATTGTTGAGATGTTGCCTAACAACATATCTATACCAAGTAGTACAGTTTTGAAGAAAATTGAAGAAAATAGTGTTTGAAGACATACATTTTCTACTTAGGATGAGTGTCACGTGGTCTCATCAATCCTGCAAGGGTTAAATGGCTTCATGTATAACAACAGGTACTAAGTTCATTTTTTAAAATATCTTGTTGTAATGTATAGATTTTCTTTCCCCTTTATCATGTGTGCAACACTTAGATAGTATATTTGGTAGTTGTGTGTAAAAAAATATACAGGGTGATGCAGAATTCCAACCCTTAATAATATGAAATTATTGTTTGTTCATCAAAAAATAAAGAAAATGCACCAATTAGCGTGTGCGCTGTATGTAGTTCTGAATAGCACACGTTCTTACTCCTCGGTTGTCATTGGTCAGCCATATTGTTATGAGGGAATGAGACTTATTATGGGATAAAATCTGTTATATTCTGTAAAAAGAGTTAAACAGTACCAAATGTTATATATACAAGGTAACTTTTCTTCTACGGTAAGGGACTCTGCTTGCACTCGCATCATAAAGGGGGCAATGCTCTTATATTTGAGCTTTATGTCGTTAAAATATGTTGAGAAGTTTCGGAGATATAGCCCTTAGTATATAGTAGTTAGGAGCAATGCACAACAATATAATATATATGAAAAAATGATATATGTTATATTGTTGAGATGTTGCCTAACAACATATTTATACCAGGTAGTACAGTTTTGAAGAAAATTGAAGAAAATAGTGTTTGAAGACATACGTTTTCTACTTAGGATGAGTGTCACGTGGTCTCATCAATCCTGCAAGGGTTAAATTGCTTCATGTATAACAACAGGTACTAACTTCATTTTTTAAAATTTCTTGTTGTAATGTATAGATTTTCTTTCCCCTTTATCATGTGTGCAACACTTAGATAGTATATTTGGTAGTTGTGTGTAAAAAAATATACAGGGTGATGCAGAATTCCAACCCTTAATAATATGAAATTATTGTTTGTTCATCAAAAAATAAAGAAAATGCACCAATTAGCGTGTGCGCTGTATGTAGTTCTGAATAGCACATGTACTTACTCCTCGGTTGTCATTGGTCAGCCATATTGTTATGAGGGAATGAGACTTATTATGGGATAAAATCTGTTATATTCTGTAAAAAGAGTTAAACAGTACCAAATGTTATATATACAAGGTAATTTTTCTTCTACGGTAAGGGACTCTGCTTGCACTCGCATCATAAAGGGGGCAATGCTCTTCAATTTGAGCTTTATGTCGTTAAAATATGTTCAGAAGTTTCGGAGATATAGCCCTTAGTATATAGTAGTTAGGAGCAATGCACAACAATATAATATATATGAAAAAATGATATATGTTATATTGTTGAGATGTTGCCTAACAACATATCTATACCAAGTAGTACAGTTTTGAAGAAAATTGAAGAAAATAGTGTTTGAAGACATACATTTTCTACTTAGGATGAGTGTCACGTGGTCTCATCAATCCTGCAAGGGTTAAATGGCTTCATGTATAACAACAGGTACTAAGTTCATTTTTTAAAATATCTTGTTGTAATGTATAGATTTTCTTTCCCCTTTATCATGTGTGCAACACTTAGATAGTATATTTGGTAGTTGTGTGTAAAAAAATATACAGGGTGATGCAGAATTCCAACCCTTAATAATATGAAATTATTGTTTGTTCATCAAAAAATAAAGAAAATGCACCAATTAGCGTGTGCGCTGTATGTAGTTCTGAATAGCACACGTTCTTACTCCTCGGTTGTCATTGGTCAGCCATATTGTTATGAGGGAATGAGACTTATTATGGGATAAAATCTGTTATATTCTGTAAAAAGAGTTAAACAGTACCAAATGTTATATATACAAGGTAACTTTTCTTCTACGGTAAGGGACTCTGCTTGCACTCGCATCATAAAGGGGGCAATGCTCTTATATTTGAGCTTTATGTCGTTAAAATATGTTGAGAAGTTTCGGAGATATAGCCCTTAGTATATAGTAGTTAGGAGCAATGCACAACAATATAATATATATGAAAAAATGATATATGTTATATTGTTGAGATGTTGCCTAACAACATATTTATACCAGGTAGTACAGTTTTGAAGAAAATTGAAGAAAATAGTGTTTGAAGACATACGTTTTCTACTTAGGATGAGTGTCACGTGGTCTCATCAATCCTGCAAGGGTTAAATTGCTTCATGTATAACAACAGGTACTAACTTCATTTTTTAAAATTTCTTGTTGTAATGTATAGATTTTCTTTCCCCTTTATCATGTGTGCAACACTTAGATAGTATATTTGGTAGTTGTGTGTAAAAAAATATACAGGGTGATGCAGAATTCCAACCCTTAATAATATGAAATTATTGTTTGTTCATCAAAAAATAAAGAAAATGCACCAATTAGCGTGTGCGCTGTATGTAGTTCTGAATAGCACATGTACTTACTCCTCGGTTGTCATTGGTCAGCCATATTGTTATGAGGGAATGAGACTTATTATGGGATAAAATCTGTTATATTCTGTAAAAAGAGTTAAACAGTACCAAATGTTATATATACAAGGTAATTTTTCTTCTACGGTAAGGGACTCTGCTTGCACTCGCATCATAAAGGGGGCAATGCTCTTCAATTTGAGCTTTATGTCGTTAAAATATGTTCAGAAGTTTCGGAGATATAGCCCTTAGTATATAGTAGTTAGGAGCAATGCACAACAATATAATATATATGAAAAAATGATATATGTTATATTGTTGAGATGTTGCCTAACAACATATTTATACCAAGTAGTACAGTTTTGGAGAAAATTGAAGAAAATAGTGTTTGAAGACATACGTTTTCTACTTAGGATGAGTGTCACGTGGTCTCATCAATCCTGCAAGGGTTAAATTGCTTCATGTATAACAACAGGTACTAACTTCATTTTTTAAAATTTCTTGTTGTAATGTATAGATTTTCTTTCCCCTTTATCATGTGTGCAACACTTAGATAGTATATTTGGTAGTTGTGTGTAAAAAAATATACAGGGTGATGCAGAATTCCAACCCTTAATAATATGAAATTATTGTTTGTTCATCAAAAAATAAAGAAAATTCACCAATTAGCGTGTGCGCTTTATGTAGTTCTGAATTGCACATGTTCTTACTCCTCGGTTGTCATTGGTCAGCCTTATTGTTATGAGGGAATGAGACTTATTATGGGATAAAATCTGTTATATTCTGTAAAAAGAGTTAAACAGTACCAAATGTTATATATACAAGGTAACTTTTCTTCTACGGTAAGGGACTCTGCTTGCACTCGCATCATGAAGGGGCAATTCTCTTATATTTGAGCGCTATGTCGTTAAAATATGTTCAGAAGTTTCGGAGATATAGCCCTTAGTATATAGTAGTTAGGAGCAATGCACAACAATATAATATATATGAAAAAATGATATATGTTATATTGTTGAGATGTTGCCTAACAACATATTTATACCAAGTAGTACAGTTTTGAAGAAAATTGAAGAAAATAGTGTTTGAAGACATACGTTTTCTACTTAGGATGAGTGTCACGTGGTCTCATCAATCCTGCAAGGGTTAAATGGCTTCATGTATAACAACAGGTACTAACTTCATTTTTTAAAATTTCTTGTTGTAATGTATAGATTTTCTTTCCCCTTTATCATGTGTGCAACACTTATATAGTATATAAGGTAGTTGTGTGTAAAAAAATATACAGGGTGATGCAGAATTCCAACCCTTAATAATATGAAATTATAGTTTGTTCATCAAAAAATAAAGAAAATGCACCAATTAGCGTGTGCGCTGTATGTAGTTCTGAATAGCACATGTTCTTACTCCTCGGTTGTCATTGGTCAGCAATATTGTTATGAGGGAATGAGACTTATTATGGGATAAAATCTGTTATTTTCTGTAAAAAGAGTTAAACAGTATCATATATTATATATAAAAGGAAACTTTCCGTCTATGGTAGGGGACTCTGCTTTCACTCACGTCATAAATGGGGCAATGTTCTTCAATTTGAGCTTTATTTCGTTAAAATATGTTCAGAAGTTTTGGAGATATAGCACTTAGTATATAGTAGTTAGGAGCAATGCACAACAATATAATATATATGAAAAAATGACGTATGTTATATTGTTGAGATGTTGCCTAACAACATATTTATACCAAGTAGTACAGTTTTGAAGAAAATTGAAGAAAATAGTGTTTGAAGACATACATTTTCTACTTAGGATGAGTGTCACGTGGTCTCATCAATCCTGCAAGGGTTAAATGGCTTCATGTATAACAACAGGTACTAAGTTCATTTTTTAAAATTTCTTGTTGTAATGTATAGATTTTCCTCCCCTTTATCATGTGTGCAACACTTAGATAGTATATTTGGTAGTTGTGTGTAAAAAAATATACAGGGTGATGCAGAATTCGACCCTTAATAATATGAAATTATTGTTTGTTCATCAAAAAATAAAGAAAATTCACCAATTAGCGTGTGCGCTGTATGTAGTTCAGAATTGCACATGTTCTTACTCTTCGGTTGTCATTGGTCAGCCTTATTGTTATGAGGGAATGAGACTTATTATGGGATAAAATCTGTTATATTCTGTAAAAAGAGTTAAACAGTACCAAATGTTATATATACAAGGTAACTTTTCTTCTACGGTAGGGGACTCTGCTTGCACTCGCATCATAAAGGGGGCAATGTTCTTCAATGTGAGCTTTATTTCGTTAAAATATGTTCAGAAGTTTCGGAGATATAGCCCTTAGAATATAGAAGTTAGGAGCAATGCACAACAATATAATATATATGAAAAAATGATATATGTTATATTGTTGAGATGTTGCCTAACAACATATTTATACCAAGTAGTACAGTTTTGGAGAAAATTGAAGAAAATAGTGTTTGAAGACATACGTTTTCTACTTAGGATGAGTGTCACGTGGTCTCATCAATCCTGCAAGGGTTAAATTGCTTCATGTATAACAACAGGTACTAACTTCATTTTTTAAAATTTCTTGTTGTAATGTATAGATTTTCTTTCCCCTTTATCATGTGTGCAACACTTAGATAGTATATTTGGTAGTTGTGTGTAAAAAAATATACAGGGTGATGCAGAATTCCAACCCTTAATAATATAAAATTATTGTTTGTTCATCAAAAAATATAGAAAATGCACCAATTGGCGTGTGCGCTGTATGTAGTTCTGAATAGCACATGTCCTTACTCCTCGGTTGTCATTGGTCAGCCATATTGTTATGAGGGAATGAGACTTATTATGGGATAAAATCTGTTATATTCTGTAAAAAGAGTTAAACAGTATCATATATTATATATAAAAGGAAACTTTCCGTCTATGGTAGGGGACTCTGCTTTCACTCACGTCATAAATGGGGCAATGTTCTTCAATTTGAGCTTTATTTCGTTAAAATATGTTCAGAAGTTTTGGAGATATAGCACTTAGTATATAGTAGTTAGGAGCAATGCACAACAATATAATATATATGAAAAAATGATGTATGTTATATTGTTGAGATGTTGCCTAACAACATATTTATACCAAGTAGTACAGTTTTGAAGAAAATTGAAGAAAATAGTGTTTGAAGACATACATTTTCTACTTAGGATGAGTGTCACGTGGTCTCATCAATCCTGCAAGGGTTAAATGGCTTCATGTATAACAACAGGTACTAAGTTCATTTTTTAAAATTTCTTGTTGTAATGTATAGATTTTCTTTCCCCTTTATCATGTGTGCAACACTTAGATAGTATATTTGGTAGTTGTGTGTAAAAAAATATACAGGGTGATGCAGAATTCCAACCCTTAATAATATGAAATTATTGTTTGTTCATCAAAAAATAAAGAAAATTCACCAATTAGCGTGTGCGCTTTATGTAGTTCTGAATTGCACATGTTCTTACTCCTCGGTTGTCATTGGTCAGCCTTATTGTTATGAGGGAATGAGACTTATTATGGGATAAAATCTGTTATATTCTGTAAAAAGAGTTAAACAGTACCAAATGTTATATATACAAGGTAACTTTTCTTCTACGGTAAGGGACTCTGCTTGCACTCGCATCATGAAGGGGCAATTCTCTTATATTTGAGCGCTATGTCGTTAAAATATGTTCAGAAGTTTCGGAGATATAGTCCTTAGTATATAGTAGTTAGGAGCAATGCACAACAATATAATATATATGAAAAAATGATATATGTTATATTGTTGAGATGTTGCCTAACAACATATTTATACCAAGTAGTACAGTTTTGAAGAAAATTGAAGAAAATAGTGTTTGAAGACATACGTTTTCTACTTAGGATGAGTGTCACGTGGTCTCATCAATCCTGCAAGGGTTAAATGGCTTCATGTATAACAACAGGTACTAACTTCATTTTTTAAAATTTCTTGTTGTAATGTATAGATTTTCTTTCCCCTTTATCATGTGTGCAACACTTAGATAGTATATTTGGTAGTTGTGTGTAAAAAAATATACAGGGTGATGCAGAATTCCAACCCTTAATAATATGAAATTATAGTTTGTTCATCAAAAAATAAAGAAAATGCACCAATTAGCGTGTGCGCTGTATGTAGTTCTGAATAGCACATGTTCTTACTCCTCGGTTGTCATTGGTCAGCAATATTGTTATGAGGGAATGAGACTTATTATGGGATAAAATCTGTTATTTTCTGTAAAAAGAGTTAAACAGTATCATATATTATATATAAAAGGAAACTTTCCGTCTATGGTAGGGGACTCTGCTTTCACTCACGTCATAAATGGGGCAATGTTCTTCAATTTGAGCTTTATTTCGTTAAAATATGTTCAGAAGTTTTGGAGATATAGCACTTAGTATATAGTAGTTAGGAGCAATGCACAACAATATAATATATATGAAAAAATGACGTATGTTATATTGTTGAGATGTTGCCTAACAACATATTTATACCAAGTAGTACAGTTTTGAAGAAAATTGAAGAAAATAGTGTTTGAAGACATACATTTTCTACTTAGGATGAGTGTCACGTGGTCTCATCAATCCTGCAAGGGTTAAATGGCTTCATGTATAACAACAGGTACTAAGTTCATTTTTTAAAATTTCTTGTTGTAATGTATAGATTTTCTTCCCCTTTATCATGTGTGCAACACTTAGATAGTATATTTGGTAGTTGTGTGTAAAAAAATATACAGGGTGATGCAGAATTCGACCCTTAATAATATGAAATTATTGTTTGTTCATCAAAAAATAAAGAAAATTCACCAATTAGCGTGTGCGCTGTATGTAGTTCAGAATTGCACATGTTCTTACTCTTCGGTTGTCATTGGTCAGCCTTATTGTTATGAGGGAATGAGACTTATTATGGGATAAAATCTGTTATATTCTGTAAAAAGAGTTAAACAGTACCAAATGTTATATATACAAGGTAACTTTTCTTCTACGGTAGGGGACTCTGCTTGCACTCGCATCATAAAGGGGGCAATGTTCTTCAATGTGAGCTTTATTTCGTTAAAATATGTTCAGAAGTTTCGGAGATATAGCCCTTAGAATATAGAAGTTAGAAGCAATACACAACAATATAATATGTATGAAAAATGACATATGTTATATTGTTGAGATGTTGCCTAACAACATATTTATACCAAGTAGTACAGTTTTGAAGAAAATTGAAGAAAATAGTGTTTGAAGACATACGTTTTCTACTTAGGATGAGTGTCACGTGGTCTCATCAATCCTGCAAGGGTTAAATTGCTTCATGTATAACAACAGGTACTAACTTCATTTTTTAAAATTTCTTGTTGTAATGTATAGATTTTATTTCCCCTTTATCATGTGTGCAACACTTAGATAGTATATTTGGTAGTTGTGTGTAAAAAAATATACAGGGTGATGCAGAATTCCAACCATTAATAATATAAAATTATTGTTTGTTCATCAAGAAATAAAGAAAATGCACCAATTAGCGTGTGCGCTGTATGTAGTTCTGAATAGCACATGTCCTTACTCCTCGGTTGTCATTGGTCAGCCATATTGTTATGAGGGAATGAGACTTATTATGGGATAAAATCTGTTATATTCTGTAAAAAGAGTTAAACAGTACCAAATGTTATATATACAAGGTAACTTTTCTTCTAGGGTAAGGGACTCTGCTTGCACTCGCATCATAAAGGGGGCAATGCTCTTATATTTGAGCTTTATTTCGTTAAAATATGTTCAGAAGTTTCGGAGATATAGCACTTAGTATATAGTAGTTAGGAGCAATGCACAATATAATATATATGAAAAAATGATATATGTTATATTGTTGAGATGTTGCCTAACAACATATTTATACCAAACAATACAGTTTTGAAGAAAATTGAGGAAAATAGTGTTTGAAGACATACATTTTCTACTTAGGATGAGTGTCACGTGGTCTCATCAATCCTGCAAGGGTTAAATGGCTTCATGTATAACAACAGGTACTAAGTTCATTTTTTAAAATTTCTTGTTGTAATGTATAGATTTTCTTTCCCCTTTATCATGTGTGCAACACTTAGATAGTATATTTGGTAGTTGTGTGTAAAAAAATATACAGGGTGATGCAGAATTCCAACCCTTAATAATATGAAATTATTGTTTGTTCATCAAAAAATAAAGAAAATGCACCAATTAGCGTGTGCGCTTTATGTAGTTCTGAATTGCACATGTTCTTACTCCTCGGTTGTCATTGGTCAGCCTTATTGTTATGAGGGAATGAGACTTATTATGGGATAAAATCTGTTATATTCTGTAAAAAGAGTTAAACAGTACCAAATGTTATATATACAAGGTAATTTTTCTTCTACGGTAAGGGACTCTGCTTGCACTCGCATCATAATGGGGGCAATGCTCTTCAATTTGAGCTTTATGTCGTTAAAATATGTTCAGAAGTTTCGGAGATATAGCCCTTAGTATATAGTAGTTAGGAGCAATGCACAATATAATATATATGAAAAAATGATATATGTTATATTGTTGAGATGTTGCCTAACAACATTGTTATACCAAGTAGTACAGTTTTGAAGAAAATAGTGTTTGAAGACATACGTTTTCTACTTAGGATGAGTGTCACGTGGTCTCATCAATCCTGCAAGGGTTAAATGGCTTCATGTATAACAACAGGTAATAAGTTCATTTTTTAAAATTTCTTGTTGTAATGTATAGATTTTCTTTCCCCTTTATCATGTGTGCAACACTTAGATAGTATATTTGGTAGTTGTGTGTAAAAAAATATACAGGGTGATGCAGAATTCCAACCCTTAATAATATGAAATTATTGTTTGTTCATCAAAAAATAAAGAAAATGCACCAATTAGCGTGTGCGCTGTATGTAGTTCTGAATAGCACATGTCCTTACTCCTCGGTTGTCATTGGTCAGCCATATTGTTATGAGGGAATGAGACTTATTATGGGATAAAATCTGTTATATTCTGTAAAAAGAGTTAAACAGTACCAAATGTTATATATACAAGGTAACTTTTCTTCTACGGTAAGGGACTCTGCTTGCACTCGCATCATAAAGGGGGCAATGCTCTTATATTTGAGCTTTATGTTGTTAAAATATGTTGAGAAGTTTCGGAGATATAGCCCTTAGTATATAGTAGTTAGGAGCAATGCACAACAATATAATATATATGAAAAAATGATATATGTTATATTGTTGAGATGTTGCCTAACAACATATTTATACCAGGTAGTACAGTTTTGAAGAAAATTGAAGAAAATAGTGTTTGAAGACATACGTTTTCTACTTAGGATGAGTGTCACGTGGTCTCATCAATCCTGCAAGGGTTAAATTGCTTCATGTATAACAACAGGTACTAACTTCATTTTTTAAAATTTCTTGTTGTAATGTATAGATTTTCTTTCCCCTTTATCATGTGTGCAACACTTAGATAGTATATTTGGTAGTTGTGTGTAAAAAAATATACAGGGTGATGCAGAATTCCAACCCTTAATAATATGAAATTATTGTTTGTTCATCAAAAAATAAAGAAAATGCACCAATTAGCGTGTGCGCTGTATGTAGTTCTGAATAGCACATGTCCTTACTCCTCGGTTGTCATTGGTCAGCCATATTGTTATGAGGGAATGAGACTTATTATGGGATAAAATCTGTTATATTCTGTAAAAAGAGTTAAACAGTACCAAATGTTATATATACAAGGTAACTTTTCTTCTACGGTAGGGGACTCTGCTTGCACTCGCATCATAAAGGGGGCAATGTTCTTCAATGTGAGCTTTATTTCGTTAAAATATGTTCAGAAGTTTCGGAGATATAGCCCTTAGAATATAGAAGTTAGGAGCAATGCACAACAATATAATATATATGAAAAAATGATATATGTTATATTGTTGAGATGTTGCCTAACAACATATTTATACCAAGTAGTACAGTTTTGGAGAAAATTGAAGAAAATAGTGTTTGAAGACATACGTTTTCTACTTAGGATGAGTGTCACGTGGTCTCATCAATCCTGCAAGGGTTAAATTGCTTCATGTATAACAACAGGTACTAACTTCATTTTTTAAAATTTCTTGTTGTAATGTATAGATTTTCTTTCCCCTTTATCATGTGTGCAACACTTAGATAGTATATTTGGTAGTTGTGTGTAAAAAAATATACAGGGTGATGCAGAATTCCAACCCTTAATAATATAAAATTATTGTTTGTTCATCAAAAAATATAGAAAATGCACCAATTGGCGTGTGCGCTGTATGTAGTTCTGAATAGCACATGTCCTTACTCCTCGGTTGTCATTGGTCAGCCATATTGTTATGAGGGAATGAGACTTATTATGGGATAAAATCTGTTATATTCTGTAAAAAGAGTTAAACAGTATCATATATTATATATAAAAGGAAACTTTCCGTCTATGGTAGGGGACTCTGCTTTCACTCACGTCATAAATGGGGCAATGTTCTTCAATTTGAGCTTTATTTCGTTAAAATATGTTCAGAAGTTTTGGAGATATAGCACTTAGTATATAGTAGTTAGGAGCAATGCACAACAATATAATATATATGAAAAAATGATGTATGTTATATTGTTGAGATGTTGCCTAACAACATATTTATACCAAGTAGTACAGTTTTGAAGAAAATTGAAGAAAATAGTGTTTGAAGACATACATTTTCTACTTAGGATGAGTGTCACGTGGTCTCATCAATCCTGCAAGGGTTAAATGGCTTCATGTATAACAACAGGTACTAAGTTCATTTTTTAAAATTTCTTGTTGTAATGTATAGATTTTCTTTCCCCTTTATCATGTGTGCAACACTTAGATAGTATATTTGGTAGTTGTGTGTAAAAAAATATACAGGGTGATGCAGAATTCCAACCCTTAATAATATGAAATTATTGTTTGTTCATCAAAAAATAAAGAAAATTCACCAATTAGCGTGTGCGCTTTATGTAGTTCTGAATTGCACATGTTCTTACTCCTCGGTTGTCATTGGTCAGCCTTATTGTTATGAGGGAATGAGACTTATTATGGGATAAAATCTGTTATATTCTGTAAAAAGAGTTAAACAGTACCAAATGTTATATATACAAGGTAACTTTTCTTCTACGGTAAGGGACTCTGCTTGCACTCGCATCATGAAGGGGCAATTCTCTTATATTTGAGCGCTATGTCGTTAAAATATGTTCAGAAGTTTCGGAGATATAGTCCTTAGTATATAGTAGTTAGGAGCAATGCACAACAATATAATATATATGAAAAAATGATATATGTTATATTGTTGAGATGTTGCCTAACAACATATTTATACCAAGTAGTACAGTTTTGAAGAAAATTGAAGAAAATAGTGTTTGAAGACATACGTTTTCTACTTAGGATGAGTGTCACGTGGTCTCATCAATCCTGCAAGGGTTAAATGGCTTCATGTATAACAACAGGTACTAACTTCATTTTTTAAAATTTCTTGTTGTAATGTATAGATTTTCTTTCCCCTTTATCATGTGTGCAACACTTAGATAGTATATTTGGTAGTTGTGTGTAAAAAAATATACAGGGTGATGCAGAATTCCAACCCTTAATAATATGAAATTATAGTTTGTTCATCAAAAAATAAAGAAAATGCACCAATTAGCGTGTGCGCTGTATGTAGTTCTGAATAGCACATGTTCTTACTCCTCGGTTGTCATTGGTCAGCAATATTGTTATGAGGGAATGAGACTTATTATGGGATAAAATCTGTTATTTTCTGTAAAAAGAGTTAAACAGTATCATATATTATATATAAAAGGAAACTTTCCGTCTATGGTAGGGGACTCTGCTTTCACTCACGTCATAAATGGGGCAATGTTCTTCAATTTGAGCTTTATTTCGTTAAAATATGTTCAGAAGTTTTGGAGATATAGCACTTAGTATATAGTAGTTAGGAGCAATGCACAACAATATAATATATATGAAAAAATGACGTATGTTATATTGTTGAGATGTTGCCTAACAACATATTTATACCAAGTAGTACAGTTTTGAAGAAAATTGAAGAAAATAGTGTTTGAAGACATACATTTTCTACTTAGGATGAGTGTCACGTGGTCTCATCAATCCTGCAAGGGTTAAATGGCTTCATGTATAACAACAGGTACTAAGTTCATTTTTTAAAATTTCTTGTTGTAATGTATAGATTTTCTTCCCCTTTATCATGTGTGCAACACTTAGATAGTATATTTGGTAGTTGTGTGTAAAAAAATATACAGGGTGATGCAGAATTCGACCCTTAATAATATGAAATTATTGTTTGTTCATCAAAAAATAAAGAAAATTCACCAATTAGCGTGTGCGCTGTATGTAGTTCAGAATTGCACATGTTCTTACTCTTCGGTTGTCATTGGTCAGCCTTATTGTTATGAGGGAATGAGACTTATTATGGGATAAAATCTGTTATATTCTGTAAAAAGAGTTAAACAGTACCAAATGTTATATATACAAGGTAACTTTTCTTCTACGGTAGGGGACTCTGCTTGCACTCGCATCATAAAGGGGGCAATGTTCTTCAATGTGAGCTTTATTTCGTTAAAATATGTTCAGAAGTTTCGGAGATATAGCCCTTAGAATATAGAAGTTAGAAGCAATACACAACAATATAATATGTATGAAAAATGACATATGTTATATTGTTGAGATGTTGCCTAACAACATATTTATACCAAGTAGTACAGTTTTGAAGAAAATTGAAGAAAATAGTGTTTGAAGACATACGTTTTCTACTTAGGATGAGTGTCACGTGGTCTCATCAATCCTGCAAGGGTTAAATGGCTTCATGTATAACAACAGGTACTAAGTTCATTTTTTAAAATTTCTTGTTGTAATGTATAGATTTTCTTCCCCTTTATCATGTGTGCAACACTTAGATAGTATATTTGGTAGTTGTGTGTAAAAAAATATACAGGGTGATGCAGAATTCGACCCTTAATAATATGAAATTATTGTTTGTTCATCAAAAAATAAAGAAAATTCACCAATTAGCGTGTGCGCTGTATGTAGTTCAGAATTGCACATGTTCTTACTCTTCGGTTGTCATTGGTCAGCCTTATTGTTATGAGGGAATGAGACTTATTATGGGATAAAATCTGTTATTTTCTGTAAAAAGAGTTAAACAGTACCAAATGTTATATATACAAGGTAACTTTTCTTCTACGGTAAGGGACTCTGCTTGCACTCGCATCATAAAGGGGGCAATGCTCTTATATTTGAGCTTTATTTCGTTAAAATATGTTCAGAAGTTTCGGAGATATAGCACTTAGTATATAGTAGTTAGGAGCAATGCACAATATAATATATATGAAAAAATGATATATGTTATATTGTTGAGATGTTGCCTAACAACATATTTATACCAAACAATACAGTTTTGAAGAAAATTGAGGAAAATAGTGTTTGAAGACATACATTTTCTACTTAGGATGAGTGTCACGTGGTCTCATCAATCCTGCAAGGGTTAAATGGCTTCATGTATAACAACAGGTACTAAGTTCATTTTTTAAAATTTCTTGTTGTAATGTATAGATTTTCTTTCCCCTTTATCATGTGTGCAACACTTAGATAGTATATTTGGTAGTTGTGTGTAAAAAAATATACAGGGTGATGCAGAATTCCAACCCTT
The DNA here is from genome assembly GCF_964235325.1 of Thermobia domestica. Lineage (NCBI taxonomy): Eukaryota > Metazoa > Arthropoda > Insecta > Zygentoma > Lepismatidae > Thermobia > Thermobia domestica. The sequence goes on from NC_137455.1 coordinate 260,448,628, forward strand.
AATAATATGAAATTATTGTTTGTTCATCAAAAAATAAAGAAAATGCACCAATTAGCGTGTGCGCTTTATGTAGTTCTGAATTGCACATGTTCTTACTCCTCGGTTGTCATTGGTCAGCCTTATTGTTATGAGGGAATGAGACTTATTATGGGATAAAATCTGTTATATTCTGTAAAAAGAGTTAAACAGTACCAAATGTTATATATACAAGGTAATTTTTCTTCTACGGTAAGGGACTCTGCTTGCACTCGCATCATAATGGGGGCAATGCTCTTCAATTTGAGCTTTATGTCGTTAAAATATGTTCAGAAGTTTCGGAGATATAGCCCTTAGTATATAGTAGTTAGGAGCAATGCACAATATAATATATATGAAAAAATGATATATGTTATATTGTTGAGATGTTGCCTAACAACATTGTTATACCAAGTAGTACAGTTTTGAAGAAAATAGTGTTTGAAGACATACGTTTTCTACTTAGGATGAGTGTCACGTGGTCTCATCAATCCTGCAAGGGTTAAATGGCTTCATGTATAACAACAGGTAATAAGTTCATTTTTTAAAATTTCTTGTTGTAATGTATAGATTTTCTTTCCCCTTTATCATGTGTGCAACACTTAGATAGTATATTTGGTAGTTGTGTGTAAAAAAATATACAGGGTGATGCAGAATTCCAACCCTTAATAATATGAAATTATTGTTTGTTCATCAAAAAATAAAGAAAATGCACCAATTAGCGAGTGCGCTGTATGTAGTTCAGAATAGCACATGTTCTTACTCCTCGGTTGTCATTGGTCAGCCATATTGTTATGAGGGAATGAGACTTATTATGGGATAAAATCTGTTATTTTCTGTAGAAAGAGTTAAACAGTATCATATATTATATATAAAAGGAAACTTTCCGTCTATGGTAGGGGACTCTGCTTTCACTCACGTCATAAAGGGGGCAATGTTCTTCAATTTGAGCTTTATATCGTTAAAATATGTTCAGAAGTTTCGGAGATATAGCACTTAGTATATAGTAGTTAGGAGCAATGCACAATATAATATATATGAAAAAATGATATATGTTATATTGTTGAGATGTTGCCTAACAACATATCTATACCAAGTAGTAAAGTTTTGAAGAAAATTGAAGAAAATAGTGTTTGAAGACATACATTTTCTACTTAGGATGAGTGTCACGTGGTCTCATCAATCCTGCAAGGGTTAAATGGCTTCATGTATAACAACAGGTACTAAGTTCATTTTTTAAAATATCTTGTTGTAATGTATAGATTTTCTTTCCCCTTTATCATGTGTGCAACACTTAGATAGTATATTTGGTAGTTGTGTGTAAAAAAATATACAGGGTGATGCAGAATTCCAACCCTTAATAATATGAAATTATTGTTTGTTCATCAAAAAATAAAGAAAATGCACCAATTAGCGTGTGCGCTGTATGTAGTTCTGAATAGCACACGTTCTTACTCCTCGGTTGTCATTGGTCAGCCATATTGTTATGAGGGAATGAGACTTATTATGGGATAAAATCTGTTATATTCTGTAAAAAGAGTTAAACAGTACCAAATGTTATATATACAAGGTAACTTTTCTTCTACGGTAAGGGACTCTGCTTGCACTCGCATCATAAAGGGGGCAATGCTCTTATATTTGAGCTTTATGTTGTTAAAATATGTTGAGAAGTTTCGGAGATATAGCCCTTAGTATATAGTAGTTAGGAGCAATGCACAACAATATAATATATATGAAAAAATGATATATGTTATATTGTTGAGATGTTGCCTAACAACATATTTATACCAGGTAGTACAGTTTTGAAGAAAATTGAAGAAAATAGTGTTTGAAGACATACGTTTTCTACTTAGGATGAGTGTCACGTGGTCTCATCAATCCTGCAAGGGTTAAATTGCTTCATGTATAACAACAGGTACTAACTTCATTTTTTAAAATTTCTTGTTGTAATGTATAGATTTTCTTTCCCCTTTATCATTTGTGCAACACTTAGATAGTATATTTGGTAGTTGTGTGTAAAAAAATATACAGGGTGATGCAGAATTCCAACCCTTAATAATATGAAATTATTGTTTGTTCATCAAAAAATAAAGAAAATGCACCAATTAGCGTGTGCGCTGTATGTAGTTCTGAATAGCACATGTCCTTACTCCTCGGTTGTCATTGGTCAGCCATATTGTTATGAGGGAATGAGACTTATTATGGGATAAAATCTGTTATATTCTGTAAAAAGAGTTAAACAGTGTCATATATTATATATAAAAGGAAACTTTCCGTCTATGGTAGGGGACTCTGCTTTCACTCACGTCATAAATGGGGCAATGTTCTTCAATTTGAGCTTTATTTCGTTAAAATATGTTCAGAAGTTTCGGAGATATAGCACTTAGTATATAGTAGTTAGGAGCAATGCACAACAATATAATATATATGAAAAAATGATGTATGTTATATTGTTGAGATGTTGCCTAACAACATATTTATACCAAGTAGTACAGTTTTGAAGAAAATTGAAGAAAATAGTGTTTGAAGACATACATTTTCTACTTAGGATGAGTGTCACGTGGTCTTATCAATCCTGCAAGGGTTAAATGGCTTCATGTATAACAACAGGTACTAAGTTCATTTTTTAAAATTTCTTGTTGTAATGTATAGATTTTCTTTCCCCTTTATCATGTGTGCAACACTTAGATAGTATATTTGGTAGTTGTGTGTAAAAAAATATACAGGGTGATGCAGAATTCCAACCCTTAATAATATGAAATTATTGTTTGTTCATCAAAAAATAAAGAAAATTCACCAATTAGCGTGTGCGCTTTATGTAGTTCTGAATTGCACATGTTCTTACTCCTCGGTTGTCATTGGTCAGCCTTATTGTTATGAGGGAATGAGACTTATTATGGGATAAAATCTGTTATATTCTGTAAAAAGAGTTAAACAGTACCAAATGTTATATATACAAGGTAACTTTTCTTCTACGTAGGGGACTCTGCTTGCACTCGCATCATGAAGGGGCAATTCTCTTATATTTGAGCGCTATGTCGTTAAAATATGTTCAGAAGTTTCGGAGATATAGCCCTTAGTATATAGTAGTTAGGAGCAATGCACAACAATATAATATATATGAAAAAATGATATATGTTATATTGTTGAGATGTTGCCTAACAACATATTTATAGCAAGTAGTACAGTTTTGAAGAAAATTGAAGAAAATAGTGTTTGAAGACATACGTTTTCTACTTAGGATGAGTGTCACGTGGTCTCATCAATCCTGCAAGGGTTAAATGGCTTCATGTATAACAACAGGTACTAACTTCATTTTTTAAAATTTCTTGTTGTAATGTATAGATTTTCTTTCCCCTTTATCATGTGTGCAACACTTAGATAGTATATTTGGTAGTTGTGTGTAAAAAAATATACAGGGTGATGCAGAATTCCAACCCTTAATAATATGAAATTATAGTTTGTTCATCAAAAAATAAAGAAAATGCACCAATTAGCGTGTGCGCTGTATGTAGTTCTGAATAGCACATGTTCTTACTCCTCGGTTGTCATTGGTCAGCAATATTGTTATGAGGGAATGAGACTTATTATGGGATAAAATCTGTTATTTTCTGTAAAAAGAGTTAAACAGTATCATATATTATATATAAAAGGAAACTTTCCGTCTATGGTAGGGGACTCTGCTTTCACTCACGTCATAAATGGGGCAATGTTCTTCAATTTGAGCTTTATTTCGTTAAAATATGTTCAGAAGTTTTGGAGATATAGCACTTAGTATATAGTAGTTAGGAGCAATGCACAACAATATAATATATATGAAAAAATGACGTATGTTATATTGTTGAGATGTTGCCTAACAACATATTTATACCAAGTAGTACAGTTTTGAAGAAAATTGAAGAAAATAGTGTTTGAAGACATACATTTTCTACTTAGGATGAGTGTCACGTGGTCTCATCAATCCTGCAAGGGTTAAATGGCTTCATGTATAACAACAGGTACTAAGTTCATTTTTTAAAATTTCTTGTTGTAATGTATAGATTTTCTTCCCCTTTATCATGTGTGCAACACTTAGATAGTATATTTGGTAGTTGTGTGTAAAAAAATATACAGGGTGATGCAGAATTCGACCCTTAATAATATGAAATTATTGTTTGTTCATCAAAAAATAAAGAAAATTCACCAATTAGCGTGTGCGCTGTATGTAGTTCAGAATTGCACATGTTCTTACTCTTCGGTTGTCATTGGTCAGCCTTATTGTTATGAGGGAATGAGACTTATTATGGGATAAAATCTGTTATATTCTGTAAAAAGAGTTAAACAGTACCAAATGTTATATATACAAGGTAACTTTTCTTCTACGGTAGGGGACTCTGCTTGCACTCGCATCATAAAGGGGGCAATGTTCTTCAATGTGAGCTTTATTTCGTTAAAATATGTTCAGAAGTTTCGGAGATATAGCCCTTAGAATATAGAAGTTAGAAGCAATACACAACAATATAATATGTATGAAAAATGACATATGTTATATTGTTGAGATGTTGCCTAACAACATATTTATACCAAGTAGTACAGTTTTGAAGAAAATTGAAGAAAATAGTGTTTGAAGACATACGTTTTCTACTTAGGATGAGTGTCACGTGGTCTCATCAATCCTGCAAGGGTTAAATGGCTTCATGTATAACAACAGGTACTAAGTTCATTTTTTAAAATTTCTTGTTGTAATGTATAGATTTTCTTCCCCTTTATCATGTGTGCAACACTTAGATAGTATATTTGGTAGTTGTGTGTAAAAAAATATACAGGGTGATGCAGAATTCGACCCTTAATAATATGAAATTATTGTTTGTTCATCAAAAAATAAAGAAAATTCACCAATTAGCGTGTGCGCTGTATGTAGTTCAGAATTGCACATGTTCTTACTCTTCGGTTGTCATTGGTCAGCCTTATTGTTATGAGGGAATGAGACTTATTATGGGATAAAATCTGTTATATTCTGTAAAAAGAGTTAAACAGTACCAAATGTTATATATACAAGGTAACTTTTCTTCTACGGTAGGGGACTCTGCTTGCACTCGCATCATAAAGGGGGCAATGTTCTTCAATGTGAGCTTTATTTCGTTAAAATATGTTCAGAAGTTTCGGAGATATAGCCCTTAGAATATAGAAGTTAGAAGCAATACACAACAATATAATATGTATGAAAAATGACATATGTTATATTGTTGAGATGTTGCCTAACAACATATTTATACCAAGTAGTACAGTTTTGAAGAAAATTGAAGAAAATAGTGTTTGAAGACATACGTTTTCTACTTAGGATGAGTGTCACGTGGTCTCATCAATCCTGCAAGGGTTAAATTGCTTCATGTATAACAACAGGTACTAACTTCATTTTTTAAAATTTCTTGTTGTAATGTATAGATTTTCTTTCCCCTTTATCATGTGTGCAACACTTAGATAGTATATTTGGTAGTTGTGTGTAAAAAAATATACAGGGTGATGCAGAATTCCAACCATTAATAATATAAAATTATTGTTTGTTCATCAAGAAATAAAGAAAATGCACCAATTAGCGTGTGCGCTGTATGTAGTTCTGAATAGCACATGTCCTTACTCCTCGGTTGTCATTGGTCAGCCATATTGTTATGAGGGAATGAGACTTATTATGGGATAAAATCTGTTATATTCTGTAAAAAGAGTTAAACAGTACCAAATGTTATATATACAAGGTAACTTTTCTTCTACGGTAAGGGACTCTGCTTGCACTCGCATCATAAAGGGGGCAATGTTCTTCAATTTGAGCTTTATTTCGTTAAAATATGTTCAGAAGTTTCGGAGATATAGCACTTAGTATATAGTAGTTAGGAGCAATGCACAATATAATATATATGAAAAAATGATATATGTTATATTGTTGAGATGTTGCCTAACAACATATCTATACCAAGTAGTACAGTTTTGAAGAAAATTGAAGAAAATAGTGTTTGAAGACATACATTTTCTACTTAGGATGAGTGTCACGTGGTCTCATCAATCCTGCAAGGGTTAAATGGCTTCATGTATAACAACAGGTACTAAGTTCATTTTTTAAAATATCTTGTTGTAATGTATAGATTTTCTTTCCCCTTTATCATGTGTGCAACACTTAGATAGTATATTTGGTAGTTGTGTCTAAAAAAAATATACAGGGTGATGCAGAATTCCAACCCTTAATAATATGAAATTATTGTTTGTTCATCAAAAAATAAAGAAAATGCACCAATTAGCGTGTGCGCTGTATGTAGTTCTGAATAGCACACGTTCTTACTCCTCGGTTGTCATTGGTCAGCCATATTGTTATGAGGGAATGAGACTTATTATGGGATAAAATCTGTTATATTCTGTAAAAAGAGTTAAACAGTACCAAATGTTATATATACAAGGTAACTTTTCTTCTACGGTAAGGGACTCTGCTTGCACTCGCATCATAAAGGGGGCAATGCTCTTATATTTGAGCTTTATGTCGTTAAAATATGTTGAGAAGTTTCGGAGATATAGCCCTTAGTATATAGTAGTTAGGAGCAATGCACAACAATATAATATATATGAAAAAATGATATATGTTATATTGTTGAGATGTTGCCTAACAACATATTTATACCAGGTAGTACAGTTTTGAAGAAAATTGAAGAAAATAGTGTTTGAAGACATACGTTTTCTACTTAGGATGAGTGTCACGTGGTCTCATCAATCCTGCAAGGGTTAAATTGCTTCATGTATAACAACAGGTACTAACTTCATTTTTTAAAATTTCTTGTTGTAATGTATAGATTTTCTTTCCCCTTTATCATGTGTGCAACACTTAGATAGTATATTTGGTAGTTGTGTGTAAAAAAATATACAGGGTGATGCAGAATTCCAACCCTTAATAATATGAAATTATAGTTTGTTCATCAAAAAATAAAGAAAATGCACCAATTAGCGTGTGCGCTGTATGTAGTTCTGAATAGCACATGTTCTTACTCCTCGGTTGTCATTGGTCAGCAATATTGTTATGAGGGAATGAGACTTATTATGGGATAAAATCTGTTATTTTCTGTAAAAAGAGTTAAACAGTATCATATATTATATATAAAAGGAAACTTTCCGTCTATGGTAGGGGACTCTGCTTTCACTCACGTCATAAATGGGGCAATGTTCTTCAATTTGAGCTTTATTTCGTTAAAATATGTTCAGAAGTTTTGGAGATATAGCACTTAGTATATAGTAGTTAGGAGCAATGCACAACAATATAATATATATGAAAAAATGACGTATGTTATATTGTTGAGATGTTGCCTAACAACATATTTATACCAAGTAGTACAGTTTTGAAGAAAATTGAAGAAAATAGTGTTTGAAGACATACATTTTCTACTTAGGATGAGTGTCACGTGGTCTCATCAATCCTGCAAGGGTTAAATGGCTTCATGTATAACAACAGGTACTAAGTTCATTTTTTAAAATTTCTTGTTGTAATGTATAGATTTTCTTCCCCTTTATCATGTGTGCAACACTTAGATAGTATATTTGGTAGTTGTGTGTAAAAAAATATACAGGGTGATGCAGAATTCCAACCCTTAATAATATGAAATTATTGTTTGTTCATCAAAAAATAAAGAAAATTCACCAATTAGCGTGTGCGCTGTATGTAGTTCAGAATTGCACATGTTCTTACTCTTCGGTTGTCATTGGTCAGCCTTATTGTTATGAGGGAATGAGACTTATTATGGGATAAAATCTGTTATATTCTGTAAAAAGAGTTAAACAGTACCAAATGTTATATATACAAGGTAACTTTTCTTCTACGGTAGGGGACTCTGCTTGCACTCGCATCATAAAGGGGGCAATGTTCTTCAATGTGAGCTTTATTTCGTTAAAATATGTTCAGAAGTTTCGGAGATATAGCCCTTAGAATATAGAAGTTAGAAGCAATACACAACAATATAATATGTATGAAAAATGACATATGTTATATTGTTGAGATGTTGCCTAACAACATATTTATACCAAGTAGTACAGTTTTGAAGAAAATTGAAGAAAATAGTGTTTGAAGACATACGTTTTCTACTTAGGATGAGTGTCACGTGGTCTCATCAATCCTGCAAGGGTTAAATTGCTTCATGTATAACAACAGGTACTAACTTCATTTTTTAAAATTTCTTGTTGTAATGTATAGATTTTATTTCCCCTTTATCATGTGTGCAACACTTAGATAGTATATTTGGTAGTTGTGTGTAAAAAAATATACAGGGTGATGCAGAATTCCAACCATTAATAATATAAAATTATTGTTTGTTCATCAAGAAATAAAGAAAATGCACCAATTAGCGTGTGCGCTGTATGTAGTTCTGAATAGCACATGTCCTTACTCCTCGGTTGTCATTGGTCAGCCATATTGTTATGAGGGAATGAGACTTATTATGGGATAAAATCTGTTATATTCTGTAAAAAGAGTTAAACAGTACCAAATGTTATATATACAAGGTAACTTTTCTTCTACGGTAAGGGACTCTGCTTGCACTCGCATCATAAAGGGGGCAATGTTCTTCAATTTGAGCTTTATTTCGTTAAAATATGTTCAGAAGTTTCGGAGATATAGCACTTAGTATATAGTAGTTAGGAGCAATGCACAATATAATATATATGAAAAAATGATATATGTTATATTGTTGAGATGTTGCCTAACAACATATCTATACCAAGTAGTACAGTTTTGAAGAAAATTGAAGAAAATAGTGTTTGAAGACATACATTTTCTACTTAGGATGAGTGTCACGTGGTCTCATCAATCCTGCAAGGGTTAAATGGCTTCATGTATAACAACAGGTACTAAGTTCATTTTTTAAAATATCTTGTTGTAATGTATAGATTTTCTTTCCCCTTTATCATGTGTGCAACACTTAGATAGTATATTTGGTAGTTGTGTGTAAAAAAATATACAGGGTGATGCAGAATTCCAACCCTTAATAATATGAAATTATTGTTTGTTCATCAAAAAATAAAGAAAATGCACCAATTAGCGTGTGCGCTGTATGTAGTTCTGAATAGCACACGTTCTTACTCCTCGGTTGTCATTGGTCAGCCATATTGTTATGAGGGAATGAGACTTATTATGGGATAAAATCTGTTATATTCTGTAAAAAGAGTTAAACAGTACCAAATGTTATATATACAAGGTAACTTTTCTTCTACGGTAAGGGACTCTGCTTGCACTCGCATCATAAAGGGGGCAATGCTCTTATATTTGAGCTTTATGTCGTTAAAATATGTTGAGAAGTTTCGGAGATATAGCCCTTAGTATATAGTAGTTAGGAGCAATGCACAACAATATAATATATATGAAAAAATGATATATGTTATATTGTTGAGATGTTGCCTAACAACATATTTATACCAGGTAGTACAGTTTTGAAGAAAATTGAAGAAAATAGTGTTTGAAGACATACGTTTTCTACTTAGGATGAGTGTCACGTGGTCTCATCAATCCTGCAAGGGTTAAATTGCTTCATGTATAACAACAGGTACTAACTTCATTTTTTAAAATTTCTTGTTGTAATGTATAGATTTTCTTTCCCCTTTATCATGTGTGCAACACTTAGATAGTATATTTGGTAGTTGTGTGTAAAAAAATATACAGGGTGATGCAGAATTCCAACCCTTAATAATATGAAATTATTGTTTGTTCATCAAAAAATAAAGAAAATGCACCAATTAGCGTGTGCGCTGTATGTAGTTCTGAATAGCACATGTACTTACTCCTCGGTTGTCATTGGTCAGCCATATTGTTATGAGGGAATGAGACTTATTATGGGATAAAATCTGTTATATTCTGTAAAAAGAGTTAAACAGTACCAAATGTTATATATACAAGGTAACTTTTCTTCTACGGTAGGGGACTCTGCTTGCACTCGCATCATAAAGGGGGCAATGTTCTTCAATGTGAGCTTTATTTCGTTAAAATATGTTCAGAAGTTTCGGAGATATAGCCCTTAGAATATAGAAGTTAGAAGCAATACACAACAATATAATATGTATGAAAAATGACATATGTTATATTGTTGAGATGTTGCCTAACAACATATTTATACCAAGTAGTACAGTTTTGAAGAAAATTGAAGAAAATAGTGTTTGAAGACATACGTTTTCTACTTAGGATGAGTGTCACGTGGTCTCATCAATCCTGCAAGGGTTAAATGGCTTCATGTATAACAACAGGTACTAACTTCATTTTTTAAAATTTCTTGTTGTAATGTATAGATTTTATTTCCCCTTTATCATGTGTGCAACACTTAGATAGTATATTTGGTAGTTGTGTGTAAAAAAATATACAGGGTGATGCAGAATTCCAACCATTAATAATATAAAATTATTGTTTGTTCATCAAGAAATAAAGAAAATGCACCAATTAGGGTGTGCGCTGTATGTAGTTCTGAATAGCACATGTCCTTACTCCTCGGTTGTCATTGGTCAGCCATATTGTTATGAGGGAATGAGACTTATTATGGGATAAAATCTGTTATATTCTGTAAAAAGAGTTAAACAGTATCATATATTATATATAAAAGGAAACTTTCCGTCTATGGTAGGGGACTCTGCTTTCACTCACGTCATAAATGGGGCAATGTTCTTCAATTTGAGCTTTATTTCGTTAAAATATGTTCAGAAGTTTTGGAGATATAGCACTTAGTATATAGTAGTTAGGAGCAATGCACAACAATATAATATATATGAAAAAATGATGTATGTTATATTGTTGAGATGTTGCCTAACAACATATTTATACCAAGTAGTACAGTTTTGAAGAAAATTGAAGAAAATAGTGTTTGAAGACATACATTTTCTACTTAGGATGAGTGTCACGTGGTCTCATCAATCCTGCAAGGGTTAAATGGCTTCATGTATAACAACAGGTACTAAGTTCATTTTTTAAAATTTCTTGTTGTAATGTATAGATTTTCTTTCCCCTTTATCATGTGTGCAACACTTAGATAGTATATTTGGTAGTTGTGTGTAAAAAAATATACAGGGTGATGCAGAATTCCAACCCTTAATAATATGAAATTATTGTTTGTTCATCAAAAAATAAAGAAAATTCACCAATTAGCGTGTGCGCTTTATGTAGTTCTGAATTGCACATGTTCTTACTCCTCGGTTGTCATTGGTCAGCCTTATTGTTATGAGGGAATGAGACTTATTATGGGATAAAATCTGTTATATTCTGTAAAAAGAGTTAAACAGTACCAAATGTTATATATACAAGGTAACTTTTCTTCTACGGTAAGGGACTCTGCTTGCACTCGCATCATGAAGGGGCAATTCTCTTATATTTGAGCGCTATGTCGTTAAAATATGTTCAGAAGTTTCGGAGATATAGCCCTTAGTATATAGTAGTTAGGAGCAATGCACAACAATATAATATATATGAAAAAATGATATATGTTATATTGTTGAGATGTTGCCTAACAACATATTTATACCAAGTAGTACAGTTTTGAAGAAAATTGAAGAAAATAGTGTTTGAAGACATACGTTTTCTACTTAGGATGAGTGTCACGTGGTCTCATCAATCCTGCAAGGGTTAAATGGCTTCATGTATAACAACAGGTACTAACTTCATTTTTTAAAATTTCTTGTTGTAATGTATAGATTTTCTTTCCCCTTTATCATGTGTGCAACACTTAGATAGTATATTTGGTAGTTGTGTGTAAAAAAATATACAGGGTGATGCAGAATTCCAACCCTTAATAATATGAAATTATAGTTTGTTCATCAAAAAATAAAGAAAATGCACCAATTAGCGTGTGCGCTGTATGTAGTTCTGAATAGCACATGTTCTTACTCCTCGGTTGTCATTGGTCAGCAATATTGTTATGAGGGAATGAGACTTATTATGGGATAAAATCTGTTATTTTCTGTAAAAAGAGTTAAACAGTACCAAATGTTATATATACAAGGTAACTTTTCTTCTACGGTAGGGGACTCTGCTTGCACTCGCATCATAAAGGGGGCAATGTTCTTCAATGTGAGCTTTATTTCGTTAAAATATGTTCAGAAGTTTCGGAGATATAGCCCTTAGAATATAGAAGTTAGAAGCAATACACAACAATATAATATGTATGAAAAATGACATATGTTATATTGTTGAGATGTTGCCTAACAACATATTTATACCAAGTAGTACAGTTTTGAAGAAAATTGAAGAAAATAGTGTTTGAAGACATACGTTTTCTACTTAGGATGAGTGTCACGTGGTCTCATCAATCCTGCAAGGGTTAAATTGCTTCATGTATAACAACAGGTACTAACTTCATTTTTTAAAATTTCTTGTTGTAATGTATAGATTTTATTTCCCCTTTATCATGTGTGCAACACTTAGATAGTATATTTGGTAGTTGTGTGTAAAAAAATATACAGGGTGATGCAGAATTCCAACCATTAATAATATAAAATTATTGTTTGTTCATCAAGAAATAAAGAAAATGCACCAATTAGCGTGTGCGCTGTATGTAGTTCTGAATAGCACATGTCCTTACTCCTCGGTTGTCATTGGTCAGCCATATTGTTATGAGGGAATGAGACTTATTATGGGATAAAATCTGTTATATTCTGTAAAAAGAGTTAAACAGTACCAAATGTTATATATACAAGGTAACTTTTCTTCTACGGTAAGGGACTCTGCTTGCACTCGCATCATAAAGGGGGCAATTCTCTTATATTTGAGCTTTATTTCGTTAAAATATGTTCAGAAGTTTCGGAGATATAGCACTTAGTATATAGTAGTTAGGAGCAATGCACAATATAATATATATGAAAAAATGATATATGTTATATTGTTGAGATGTTGCCTAACAACATATTTATACCAAACAATACAGTTTTGAAGAAAATTGAGGAAAATAGTGTTTGAAGACATACATTTTCTACTTAGGATGAGTGTCACGTGGTCTCATCAATCCTGCAAGGGTTAAATGGCTTCATGTATAACAACAGGTACTAAGTTCATTTTTTAAAATTTCTTGTTGTAATGTATAGATTTTCTTTCCCCTTTATCATGTGTGCAACACTTAGATAGTATATTTGGTAGTTGTGTGTAAAAAAATATACAGGGTGATGCAGAATTCCAACCCTTAATAATATGAAATTATTGTTTGTTCATCAAAAAATAAAGAAAATGCACCAATTAGCGTGTGCGCTTTATGTAGTTCTGAATTGCACATGTTCTTACTCCTCGGTTGTCATTGGTCAGCCTTATTGTTATGAGGGAATGAGACTTATTATGGGATAAAATCTGTTATATTCTGTAAAAAGAGTTAAACAGTACCAAATGTTATATATACAAGGTAATTTTTCTTCTACGGTAAGGGACTCTGCTTGCACTCGCATCATAATGGGGGCAATGCTCTTCAATTTGAGCTTTATGTCGTTAAAATATGTTCAGAAGTTTCGGAGATATAGCCCTTAGTATATAGTAGTTAGGAGCAATGCACAATATAATATATATGAAAAAATGATATATGTTATATTGTTGAGATGTTGCCTAACAACATTGTTATACCAAGTAGTACAGTTTTGAAGAAAATAGTGTTTGAAGACATACGTTTTCTACTTAGGATGAGTGTCACGTGGTCTCATCAATCCTGCAAGGGTTAAATGGCTTCATGTATAACAACAGGTACTAAGTTCATTTTTTAAAATTTCTTGTTGTAATGTATAGATTTTCTTTCCCCTTTATCATGTGTGCAACACTTAGATAGTATATTTGGTAGTTGTGTGTAAAAAAATATACAGGGTGATGCAGAATTCCAACCCTTAATAATATGAAATTATTGTTTGTTCATCAAAAAATAAAGAAAATGCACCAATTAGCGTGTGCGCTGTATGTAGTTCTGAATAGCACACGTTCTTACTCCTCGGTTGTCATTGGTCAGCCATATTGTTATGAGGGAATGAGACTTATTATGGGATAAAATCTGTTATATTCTGTAAAAAGAGTTAAACAGTACCAAATGTTATATATACAAGGTAACTTTTCTTCTACGGTAAGGGACTCTGCTTGCACTCGCATCATAAAGGGGGCAATGCTCTTATATTTGAGCTTTATGTCGTTAAAATATGTTGAGAAGTTTCGGAGATATAGCACTTAGTATATAGTAGTTAGGAGCAATGCACAACAATATAATATATATGAAAAAATGATGTATGTTATATTGTTGAGATGTTGCCTAACAACATATTTATACCAAGTAGTACAGTTTTGAAGAAAATTGAAGAAAATAGTGTTTGAAGACATACATTTTCTACTTAGGATGAGTGTCACGTGGTTTCATCAATCCTGCAAGGGTTAAATGGCTTCATGTATAACAACAGGTACTAAGTTTATTTTCTAAAATTTCTTGTTGTAATGTATAGATTTTCTTCCCCTTTATCATGTGTGCAACACTTAGATAGTATATTTGGTAGTTGTGTGTAAAAAAAATATACAGGGTGATGCAGAATTCGACCCTTAATAATATGAAATTATTGTTTGTTCATCAAAAAATAAAGAAAATTCACCAATTAGCGTGTGCGCTGTATGTAGTTCAGAATTGCACATGTTCTTACTCTTCGGTTGTCATTGGTCAGCCTTATTGTTATGAGGGAATGAGACTTATTATGGGATAAAATCTGTTATATTCTGTAAAAAGAGTTAAACAGTATCATATATTATATATAAAAGGAAACTTTCCGTCTATGGTAGGGGACTCTGCTTTCACTCACGTCATAAAGGGGGCAATGTTCTTCAATTTGAGCTTTATTTCGTTAAAATATGTTCAGAAGTTTCGGAGATATAGCACTTAGTATATAGTAGTTAGGAGCAATGCACAATATAATATATATGAAAAAATGATATATGTTATATTGTTGAGATGTTGCCTAACAACATTGTTATACCAAGTAGTACAGTTTTGAAGAAAATAGTGTTTGAAGACATACGTTTTCTACTTAGGATGAGTGTCACGTGGTCTCATCAATCCTGCAAGGGTTAAATGGCTTCATGTATAACAACAGGTACTAAGTTCATTTTTTAAAATTTCTTGTTGTAATGTATAGATTTTCTTTCCCCTTTATCATGTGTGCAACACTTAGATAGTATATTTGGTAGTTGTGTGTAAAAAAATATACAGGGTGATGCAGAATTCCAACCCTTAATAATATGAAATTATTGTTTGTTCATCAAAAAATAAAGAAAATGCACCAATTAGCGTGTGCGCTGTATGTAGTTCTGAATAGCACACGTTCTTACTCCTCGGTTGTCATTGGTCAGCCATATTGTTATGAGGGAATGAGACTTATTATGGGATAAAATCTGTTATATTCTGTAAAAAGAGTTAAACAGTACCAAATGTTATATATACAAGGTAACTTTTCTTCTACGGTAAGGGACTCTGCTTGCACTCGCATCATAAAGGGGGCAATGCTCTTATATTTGAGCTTTATGTCGTTAAAATATGTTGAGAAGTTTCGGAGATATAGCCCTTAGTATATAGTAGTTAGGAGCAATGCACAACAATATAATATATATGAAAAAATGATATATGTTATATTGTTGAGATGTTGCCTAACAACATATTTATACCAGGTAGTACAGTTTTGAAGAAAATTGAAGAAAATAGTGTTTGAAGACATACGTTTTCTACTTAGGATGAGTGTCACGTGGTCTCATCAATCCTGCAAGGGTTAAATTGCTTCATGTATAACAACAGGTACTAACTTCATTTTTTAAAATTTCTTGTTGTAATGTATAGATTTTCTTTCCCCTTTATCATGTGTGCAACACTTAGATAGTATATTTGGTAGTTGTGTGTAAAAAAATATACAGGGTGATGCAGAATTCGACCCTTAATAATATGAAATTATTGTTTGTTCATCAAAAAATAAAGAAAATTCACCAATTAGCGTGTGCGCTGTATGTAGTTCAGAATTGCACATGTTCTTACTCTTCGGTTGTCATTGGTCAGCCTTATTGTTATGAGGGAATGAGACTTATTATGGGATAAAATCTGTTATATTCTGTAAAAAGAGTTAAACAGTATCAAATGTTATATATACAAGGTAACTTTTCTTCTACGGTAGGGGACTCTGCTTGCACTCGCATCATAAAGGGGGCAATGTTCTTCAATGTGAGCTTTATTTCGTTAAAATATGTTCAGAAGTTTCGGAGATATAGCCCTTAGAATATAGAAGTTAGAAGCAATACACAACAATATAATATGTATGAAAAATGACATATGTTATATTGTTGAGATGTTGCCTAACAACATATTTATACCAAGTAGTACAGTTTTGAAGAAAATTGAAGAAAATAGTGTTTGAAGACATACGTTTTCTACTTAGGATGAGTGTCACGTGGTCTCATCAATCCTGCAAGGGTTAAATTGCTTCATGTATAACAACAGGTACTAACTTCATTTTTTAAAATTTCTTGTTGTAATGTATAGATTTTATTTCCCCTTTATCATGTGTGCAACACTTAGATAGTATATTTGGTAGTTGTGTGTAAAAAAATATACAGGGTGATGCAGAATTCCAACCATTAATAATATAAAATTATTGTTTGTTCATCAAGAAATAAAGAAAATGCACCAATTAGCGTGTGCGCTGTATGTAGTTCTGAATAGCACATGTCCTTACTCCTCGGTTGTCATTGGTCAGCCATATTGTTATGAGGGAATGAGACTTATTATGGGATAAAATCTGTTATATTCTGTAAAAAGAGTTAAACAGTACCAAATGTTATATATACAAGGTAACTTTTCTTCTACGGTAAGGGACTCTGCTTGCACTCGCATCATAAAGGGGGCAATTCTCTTATATTTGAGCTTTATTTCGTTAAAATATGTTCAGAAGTTTCGGAGATATAGCACTTAGTATATAGTAGTTAGGAGCAATGCACAATATAATATATATGAAAAAATGATATATGTTATATTGTTGAGATGTTGCCTAACAACATATTTATACCAAACAATACAGTTTTGAAGAAAATTGAGGAAAATAGTGTTTGAAGACATACATTTTCTACTTAGGATGAGTGTCACGTGGTCTCATCAATCCTGCAAGGGTTAAATGGCTTCATGTATAACAACAGGTACTAAGTTCATTTTTTAAAATTTCTTGTTGTAATGTATAGATTTTCTTTCCCCTTTATCATGTGTGCAACACTTAGATAGTATATTTGGTAGTTGTGTGTAAAAAAATATACAGGGTGATGCAGAATTCCAACCCTTAATAATATGAAATTATTGTTTGTTCATCAAAAAATAAAGAAAATGCACCAATTAGCGTGTGCGCTTTATGTAGTTCTGAATTGCACATGTTCTTACTCCTCGGTTGTCATTGGTCAGCCTTATTGTTATGAGGGAATGAGACTTATTATGGGATAAAATCTGTTATATTCTGTAAAAAGAGTTAAACAGTACCAAATGTTATATATACAAGGTAATTTTTCTTCTACGGTAAGGGACTCTGCTTGCACTCGCATCATAATGGGGGCAATGCTCTTCAATTTGAGCTTTATGTCGTTAAAATATGTTCAGAAGTTTCGGAGATATAGCCCTTAGTATATAGTAGTTAGGAGCAATGCACAATATAATATATATGAAAAAATGATATATGTTATATTGTTGAGATGTTGCCTAACAACATTGTTATACCAAGTAGTACAGTTTTGAAGAAAATAGTGTTTGAAGACATACGTTTTCTACTTAGGATGAGTGTCACGTGGTCTCATCAATCCTGCAAGGGTTAAATGGCTTCATGTATAACAACAGGTAATAAGTTCATTTTTTAAAATTTCTTGTTGTAATGTATAGATTTTCTTTCCCCTTTATCATGTGTGCAACACTTAGATAGTATATTTGGTAGTTGTGTGTAAAAAAATATACAGGGTGATGCAGAATTCCAACCCTTAATAATATGAAATTATTGTTTGTTCATCAAAAAATAAAGAAAATGCACCAATTAGCGAGTGCGCTGTATGTAGTTCAGAATAGCACATGTTCTTACTCCTCGGTTGTCATTGGTCAGCCATATTGTTATGAGGGAATGAGACTTATTATGGGATAAAATCTGTTATTTTCTGTAGAAAGAGTTAAACAGTATCATATATTATATATAAAAGGAAACTTTCCGTCTATGGTAGGGGACTCTGCTTTCACTCACGTCATAAAGGGGGCAATGTTCTTCAATTTGAGCTTTATTTCGTTAAAATATGTTCAGAAGTTTCGGAGATATAGCACTTAGTATATAGTAGTTAGGAGCAATGCACAATATAATATATATGAAAAAATGATATATGTTATATTGTTGAGATGTTGCCTAACAACATATCTATACCAAGTAGTAAAGTTTTGAAGAAAATTGAAGAAAATAGTGTTTGAAGACATACATTTTCTACTTAGGATGAGTGTCACGTGGTCTCATCAATCCTGCAAGGGTTAAATGGCTTCATGTATAACAACAGGTACTAAGTTCATTTTTTAAAATATCTTGTTGTAATGTATAGATTTTCTTTCCCCTTTATCATGTGTGCAACACTTAGATAGTATATTTGGTAGTTGTGTGTAAAAAAATATACAGGGTGATGCAGAATTCCAACCCTTAATAATATGAAATTATTGTTTGTTCATCAAAAAATAAAGAAAATGCACCAATTAGCGTGTGCGCTTTATGTAGTTCTGAATTGCACATGTTCTTACTCCTCGGTTGTCATTGGTCAGCCTTATTGTTATGAGGGAATGAGACTTATTATGGGATAAAATCTGTTATATTCTGTAAAAAGAGTTAAACAGTACCAAATGTTATATATACAAGGTAATTTTTCTTCTACGGTAAGGGACTCTGCTTGCACTCGCATCATAATGGGGGCAATGCTCTTCAATTTGAGCTTTATGTCGTTAAAATATGTTCAGAAGTTTCGGAGATATAGCCCTTAGTATATAGTAGTTAGGAGCAATGCACAATATAATATATATGAAAAAATGATATATGTTATATTGTTGAGATGTTGCCTAACAACATTGTTATACCAAGTAGTACAGTTTTGAAGAAAATAGTGTTTGAAGACATACGTTTTCTACTTAGGATGAGTGTCACGTGGTCTCATCAATCCTGCAAGGGTTAAATGGCTTCATGTATAACAACAGGTAATAAGTTCATTTTTTAAAATTTCTTGTTGTAATGTATAGATTTTCTTTCCCCTTTATCATGTGTGCAACACTTAGATAGTATATTTGGTAGTTGTGTGTAAAAAAATATACAGGGTGATGCAGAATTCCAACCCTTAATAATATGAAATTATTGTTTGTTCATCAAAAAATAAAGAAAATGCACCAATTAGCGAGTGCGCTGTATGTAGTTCAGAATAGCACATGTTCTTACTCCTCGGTTGTCATTGGTCAGCCATATTGTTATGAGGGAATGAGACTTATTATGGGATAAAATCTGTTATTTTCTGTAGAAAGAGTTAAACAGTATCATATATTATATATAAAAGGAAACTTTCCGTCTATGGTAGGGGACTCTGCTTTCACTCACGTCATAAAGGGGGCAATGTTCTTCAATTTGAGCTTTATTTCGTTAAAATATGTTCAGAAGTTTCGGAGATATAGCACTTAGTATATAGTAGTTAGGAGCAATGCACAATATAATATATATGAAAAAATGATATATGTTATATTGTTGAGATGTTGCCTAACAACATATCTATACCAAGTAGTAAAGTTTTGAAGAAAATTGAAGAAAATAGTGTTTGAAGACATACATTTTCTACTTAGGATGAGTGTCACGTGGTCTCATCAATCCTGCAAGGGTTAAATGGCTTCATGTATAACAACAGGTACTAAGTTCATTTTTTAAAATATCTTGTTGTAATGTATAGATTTTCTTTCCCCTTTATCATGTGTGCAACACTTAGATAGTATATTTGGTAGTTGTGTGTAAAAAAATATACAGGGTGATGCAGAATTCCAACCCTTAATAATATGAAATTATTGTTTGTTCATCAAAAAATAAAGAAAATGCACCAATTAGCGTGTGCGCTGTATGTAGTTCTGAATAGCACACGTTCTTACTCCTCGGTTGTCATTGGTCAGCCATATTGTTATGAGGGAATGAGACTTATTATGGGATAAAATCTGTTATATTCTGTAAAAAGAGTTAAACAGTACCAAATGTTATATATACAAGGTAACTTTTCTTCTACGGTAGGGGACTCTGCTTGCACTCGCATCATAAAGGGGGCAATGCTCTTCAATTTGAGCTTTATGTCGTTAAAATATGTTCAGAAGTTTCGGAGATATAGCCCTTAGTATATAGTAGTTAGGAGCAATGCACAACAATATAATATATATGAAAAAATGAAATATGTTATATTGTTGAGATGTTGCCTAACAACATATTTATACCAAAGAATACAGTTTTGAAGAAAATTGAAGAAAATAGTGTTTGAAGACATACATTTTCTACTTAGGATGAGTGCCACGTGGTCTCATCAATCCTGCAAGGGTTAAATGGCTTCATGTATAACAACAGGTACTGACTTCATTTTTTAAAATTTCTTGTTGTAATGTATAGATTTTCTTTCCCCTTTATCATGTGTGCAAAACTTAGATAGTGTATTTGGTAGTTGTGTGTAAAAAAATATACAGGGTGATGCAGAATTCCAACCCTTAATAATATGAAATTATTGTTTGTTCATCAAAAAATAAAGAAAATGCACCAATTAGCGTGTGAGCTGTATGTAGTTCTGAATTGCACATGTTCTTACTCCTCGGTTGTCATTGGTCAGCCATATTGTTATGAGGGAATGAGAGTTATTATGGGATAAAATCTGTTATACTCTGTAAAAAGAGCTAAACAGTACCAAATGTTATATATACAAGGTAACTTTCCCTCTATGGTAGGGGACTCTGCTTGCACTCGCATCATAAAGGGGGCAATGCTCTTCAATTTGAGCTTTATGTCGTTAAAATATGTTGAGAAGTTTCGGAGATATAGCCCTTAGTATATAGTAGTTAGGAGCAATGCACAACAATATAATATATATGAAAAAATGATATATGTTATATTGTTGAGATGTTGCCTAACAACATATTTATACCAAGTAGTACAGTTTTGAAGAAAATTGAAGAAAATAGTGTTTGAAGACATACATTTTCTACTTAGGATGAGTGTCACGTGGTTTCATCAATCCTGCAAGGGTTAAATGGCTTCATGTATAACAACAGGTACTAAGTTCATTTTCTAAAATTTCTTGTTGTAATGTATAGATTTTCTTCCCCTTTATCATGTGTGCAACACTTAGATAGTATATTTGGTAGTTGTGTGTAAAAAAAATATACAGGGTGATGCAGAATTCGACCCTTAATAATATGAAATTATTGTTTGTTCATCAAAAAATAAAGAAAATTCACCAATTAGCGTGTGCGCTGTATGTAGTTCAGAATTGCACATGTTCTTACTCTTCGGTTGTCATTGGTCAGCCTTATTGTTATGAGGGAATGAGACTTATTATGGGATAAAATCTGTTATATTCTGTAAAAAGAGTTAAACAGTATCATATATTATATATAAAAGGAAACTTTCCGTCTATGGTAGGGGACTCTGCTTTCACTCACGTCATAAAGGGGGCAATGTTCTTCAATTTGAGCTTTATTTCGTTAAAATATGTTCAGAAGTTTCGGAGATATAGCACTTAGTATATAGTAGTTAGGAGCAATGCACAATATAATATATATGAAAAAATGATATATGTTATATTGTTGAGATGTTGCCTAACAACATTGTTATACCAAGTAGTACAGTTTTGAAGAAAATAGTGTTTGAAGACATACGTTTTCTACTTAGGATGAGTGTCACGTGGTCTCATCAATCCTGCAAGGGTTAAATGGCTTCATGTATAACAACAGGTACTAAGTTCATTTTTTAAAATTTCTTGTTGTAATGTATAGATTTTCTTTCCCCTTTATCATGTGTGCAACACTTAGATAGTATATTTGGTAGTTGTGTGTAAAAAAATATACAGGGTGATGCAGAATTCCAACCCTTAATAATATGAAATTATTGTTTGTTCATCAAAAAATAAAGAAAATGCACCAATTAGCGTGTGCGCTGTATGTAGTTCTGAATAGCACACGTTCTTACTCCTCGGTTGTCATTGGTCAGCCATATTGTTATGAGGGAATGAGACTTATTATGGGATAAAATCTGTTATATTCTGTAAAAAGAGTTAAACAGTACCAAATGTTATATATACAAGGTAACTTTTCTTCTACGGTAAGGGACTCTGCTTGCACTCGCATCATAAAGGGGGCAATGCTCTTATATTTGAGCTTTATGTCGTTAAAATATGTTGAGAAGTTTCGGAGATATAGCCCTTAGTATATAGTAGTTAGGAGCAATGCACAACAATATAATATATATGAAAAAATGATATATGTTATATTGTTGAGATGTTGCCTAACAACATATTTATACCAGGTAGTACAGTTTTGAAGAAAATTGAAGAAAATAGTGTTTGAAGACATACGTTTTCTACTTAGGATGAGTGTCACGTGGTCTCATCAATCCTGCAAGGGTTAAATTGCTTCATGTATAACAACAGGTACTAACTTCATTTTTTAAAATTTCTTGTTGTAATGTATAGATTTTCTTTCCCCTTTATCATGTGTGCAACACTTAGATAGTATATTTGGTAGTTGTGTGTAAAAAAATATACAGGGTGATGCAGAATTCGACCCTTAATAATATGAAATTATTGTTTGTTCATCAAAAAATAAAGAAAATTCACCAATTAGCGTGTGCGCTGTATGTAGTTCAGAATTGCACATGTTCTTACTCTTCGGTTGTCATTGGTCAGCCTTATTGTTATGAGGGAATGAGACTTATTATGGGATAAAATCTGTTATATTCTGTAAAAAGAGTTAAACAGTATCAAATGTTATATATACAAGGTAACTTTTCTTCTACGGTAGGGGACTCTGCTTGCACTCGCATCATAAAGGGGGCAATGTTCTTCAATGTGAGCTTTATTTCGTTAAAATATGTTCAGAAGTTTCGGAGATATAGCCCTTAGAATATAGAAGTTAGAAGCAATACACAACAATATAATATGTATGAAAAATGACATATGTTATATTGTTGAGATGTTGCCTAACAACATATTTATACCAAGTAGTACAGTTTTGAAGAAAATTGAAGAAAATAGTGTTTGAAGACATACGTTTTCTACTTAGGATGAGTGTCACGTGGTCTCATCAATCCTGCAAGGGTTAAATTGCTTCATGTATAACAACAGGTACTAACTTCATTTTTTAAAATTTCTTGTTGTAATGTATAGATTTTATTTCCCCTTTATCATGTGTGCAACACTTAGATAGTATATTTGGTAGTTGTGTGTAAAAAAATATACAGGGTGATGCAGAATTCCAACCATTAATAATATAAAATTATTGTTTGTTCATCAAGAAATAAAGAAAATGCACCAATTAGCGTGTGCGCTGTATGTAGTTCTGAATAGCACATGTCCTTACTCCTCGGTTGTCATTGGTCAGCCATATTGTTATGAGGGAATGAGACTTATTTTGGGATAAAATCTGTTATATTCTGTAAAAAGAGTTAAACAGTACCAAATGTTATATATACAAGGTAACTTTTCTTCTACGGTAAGGGACTCTGCTTGCACTCGCATCATAAAGGGGGCAATGCTCTTATATTTGAGCTTTATTTCGTTAAAATATGTTCAGAAGTTTCGGAGATATAGCACTTAGTATATAGTAGTTAGGAGCAATGCACAATATAATATATATGAAAAAATGATATATGTTATATTGTTGAGATGTTGCCTACCAACATATTTATACCAAACAATACAGTTTTGAAGAAAATTGAGGAAAATAGTGTTTGAAGACATACATTTTCTACTTAGGATGAGTGTCACGTGGTCTCATCAATCCTGCAAGGGTTAAATGGCTTCATGTATAACAACAGGTACTAAGTTCATTTTTTAAAATTTCTTGTTGTAATGTATAGATTTTCTTTCCCCTTTATCATGTGTGCAACACTTAGATAGTATATTTGGTAGTTGTGTGTAAAAAAATATACAGGGTGATGCAGAATTCCAACCCTTAATAATATAAAATTATTGTTTGTTCATCAAAAAATAAAGAAAATGCACCAATTAGCGTGTGCGCTTTATGTAGTTCTGAATTGCACATGTTCTTACTCCTCGGTTGTCATTGGTCAGCCTTATTGTTATGAGGGAATGAGACTTATTATGGGATAAAATCTGTTATATTCTGTAAAAAGAGTTAAACAGTACCAAATGTTATATATACAAGGTAACTTTTCTTCTACGGTAGGGGACTCTGCTTGCACTCGCATCATAAAGGGGGCAATGTTCTTCAATGTGAGCTTTATTTCGTTAAAATATGTTCAGAAGTTTCGGAGATATAGCCCTTAGAATATAGAAGTTAGAAGCAATACACAACAATATAATATGTATGAAAAATGACATATGTTATATTGTTGAGATGTTGCCTAACAACATATTTATACCAAGTAGTACAGTTTTGAAGAAAATTGAAGAAAATAGTGTTTGAAGACATACGTTTTCTACTTAGGATGAGTGTCACGTGGTCTCATCAATCCTGCAAGGGTTAAATTGCTTCATGTATAACAACAGGTACTAACTTCATTTTTTAAAATTTCTTGTTGTAATGTATAGATTTTATTTCCCCTTTATCATGTGTGCAACACTTTGATAGTATATTTGGTAGTTGTGTGTAAAAAAATATACAGGGTGATGCAGAATTCCAACCCTTAATAATATAAAATTATTGTTTGTTCATCAAAAAATAAAGAAAATGCACCAATTAGCGTGTGCGCTTTATGTAGTTCTGAATTGCACATGTTCTTACTCCTCGGTTGTCATTGGTCAGCCTTATTGTTATGAGGGAATGAGACTTATTATGGGATAAAATCTGTTATATTCTGTAAAAAGAGTTAAACAGTACCAAATGTTATATATACAAGGTAACTTTTCTTCTACGGTAAGGGACTCTGCTTGCACTCGCATCATAATGGGGGCAATGCTATTCAATTTGAGCTTTATGTCGTTAAAATATGTTCAGAAGTTTCGGAGATATAGCCCTTAGTATATAGTAGTTAGGAGCAATGCACAATATAATATATATGAAAAAATGATATATGTTATATTGTTGAGATGTTGCCTAACAACATTGTTATACCAAGTAGTACAGTTTTGAAGAAAATAGTGTTTGAAGACATACGTTTTCTACTTAGGATGAGTGTCACGTGGTCTCATCAATCCTGCAAGGGTTAAATTGCTTCATGTATAACAACAGGTACTAACTTCATTTTTTAAAATTTCTTGTTGTAATGTATAGATTTTATTTCCCCTTTATCATGTGTGCAACACTTTGATAGTATATTTGGTAGTTGTGTGTAAAAAAATATACAGGGTGATGCAGAATTCCAACCCTTAATAATATAAAATTATTGTTTGTTCATCAAAAAATAAAGAAAATGCACCAATTAGCGTGTGCGCTTTATGTAGTTCTGAATTGCACATGTTCTTACTCCTCGGTTGTCATTGGTCAGCCTTATTGTTATGAGGGAATGAGACTTATTATGGGATAAAATCTGTTATATTCTGTAAAAAGAGTTAAACAGTACCAAATGTTATATATACAAGGTAACTTTTCTTCTACGGTAAGGGACTCTGCTTGCACTCGCATCATAATGGGGGCAATGCTATTCAATTTGAGCTTTATGTCGTTAAAATATGTTCAGAAGTTTCGGAGATATAGCCCTTAGTATATAGTAGTTAGGAGCAATGCACAATATAATACATATGAAAAAATGATATATGTTATATTGTTGAGATGTTGCCTAACAACATTGTTATACCAAGTAGTACAGTTTTGAAGAAAATAGTGTTTGAAGACATACGTTTTCTACTTAGGATGAGTGTCACGTGGTCTCATCAATCCTGCAAGGGTTAAATGGCTTCATGTATAACAACAGGTACTAAGTTCATTTTTTAAAATTTCTTGTTGTAATGTATAGATTTTCTTTCCCCTTTATCATGTGTGCAACACTTAGATAGTATATTTGGTAGTTGTGTGTAAAAAAATATACAGGGTGATGCAGAATTCCAACCCTTAATAATATGAAATTATTGTTTGTTCATCAAAAAATAAGGAAAATGCACCAATTAGCGAGTGCGCTGTATGTAGTTCAGAATAGCACATGTTCTTACTCCTCGGTTGTCATTGGTCAGCCATATTGTTATGAGGGAATGAGACTTATTATGGGATAAAATCTGTTATTTTCTGTAGAAAGAGTTAAACAGTATCATATATTATATATAAAAGGAAACTTTCCGTCTATGGTAGGGGACTCTGCTTTCACTCACGTCATAAAGGGGGCAATGTTCTTCAATTTGAGCTTTATTTCGTTAAAATATGTTCAGAAGTTTCGGAGATATAGCACTTAGTATATAGTAGTTAGGAGCAATGCACAATATAATATATATGAAAAAATGATATATGTTATATTGTTGAGATGTTGCCTAACAACATATCTATACCAAGTAGTAAAGTTTTGAAGAAAATTGAAGAAAATAGTGTTTGAAGACATACATTTTCTACTTAGGATGAGTGTCACGTGGTCTCATCAATCCTGCAAGGGTTAAATGGCTTCATGTATAACAACAGGTACTAAGTTCATTTTTTAAAATATCTTGTTGTAATGTATAGATTTTCTTTCCCCTTTATCATGTGTGCAACACTTAGATAGTATATTTGGTAGTTGTGTGTAAAAAAATATACAGGGTGATGCAGAATTCCAACCCTTAATAATATGAAATTATTGTTTGTTCATCAAAAAATAAAGAAAATGCACCAATTAGCGTGTGCGCTGTATGTAGTTCTGAATAGCACACGTTCTTACTCCTCGGTTGTCATTGGTCAGCCATATTGTTATGAGGGAATGAGACTTATTATGGGATAAAATCTGTTATATTCTGTAAAAAGAGTTAAACAGTACCAAATGTTATATATACAAGGTAACTTTTCTTCTACGGTAAGGGACTCTGCTTGCACTCGCATCATAAAGGGGGCAATGTTCTTCAATGTGAGCTTTATTTCGTTAAAATATGTTCAGAAGTTTCGGAGATATAGCCCTTAGAATATAGAAGTTAGAAGCAATACACAACAATATAATATGTATGAAAAATGACATATGTTATATTGTTGAGATGTTGCCTAACAACATATTTATACCAAGTAGTACAGTTTTGAAGAAAATTGAAGAAAATAGTGTTTGAAGACATACGTTTTCTACTTAGGATGAGTGTCACGTGGTCTCATCAATCCTGCAAGGGTTAAATTGCTTCATGTATAACAACAGGTACTAACTTCATTTTTTAAAATTTCTTGTTGTAATGTATAGATTTTATTTCCCCTTTATCATGTGTGCAACACTTAGATAGTATATTTGGTAGTTGTGTGTAAAAAAATATACAGGGTGATGCAGAATTCCAACCCTTAATAATATAAAATTATTGTTTGTTCATCAAAAAATAAAGAAAATGCAGCAATTAGCGTGTGCGCTTTATGTAGTTCTGAATTGCACATGTTCTTACTCCTCGGTTGTCATTGGTCAGCCTTATTGTTATGAGGGAATGAGACTTATTATGGGATAAAATCTGTTATATTCTGTAAAAAGAGTTAAACAGTACCAAATGTTATATATACAAGGTAACTTTTCTTCTACGGTAAGGGACTCTGCTTGCACTCGCATCATAATGGGGGCAATGCTCTTCAATTTGAGCTTTATGTCGTTAAAATATGTTCAGAAGTTTCGGAGATATAGCCCTTAGTATATAGTAGTTAGGAGCAATGCACAATATAATATATATGAAAAAATGATATATGTTATATTGTTGAGATGTTGCCTAACAACATTGTTATACCAAGTAGTACAGTTTTGAAGAAAATAGTGTTTGAAGACATACGTTTTCTACTTAGGATGAGTGTCACGTGGTCTCATCAATCCTGCAAGGGTTAAATGGCTTCATGTATAAC
Source organism: Thermobia domestica (assembly GCF_964235325.1). NCBI lineage: Eukaryota > Metazoa > Arthropoda > Insecta > Zygentoma > Lepismatidae > Thermobia > Thermobia domestica. The sequence continues at coordinate 260,476,815 of NC_137455.1, forward strand.
AACAGGTACTAAGTTCATTTTTTAAAATTTCTTGTTGTAATGTATAGATTTTCTTTCCCCTTTATCATGTGTGCAACACTTAGATAGTATATTTGGTAGTTGTGTGTAAAAAAATATACAGGGTGATGCAGAATTCCAACCCTTAATAATATGAAATTATTGTTTGTTCATCAAAAAATAAGGAAAATGCACCAATTAGCGAGTGCGCTGTATGTAGTTCAGAATAGCACATGTTCTTACTCCTCGGTTGTCATTGGTCAGCCATATTGTTATGAGGGAATGAGACTTATTATGGGATAAAATCTGTTATTTTCTGTAGAAAGAGTTAAACAGTATCATATATTATATATAAAAGGAAACTTTCCGTCTATGGTAGGGGACTCTGCTTTCACTCACGTCATAAAGGGGGCAATGTTCTTCAATTTGAGCTTTATTTCGTTAAAATATGTTCAGAAGTTTCGGAGATATAGCACTTAGTATATAGTAGTTAGGAGCAATGCACAATATAATATATATGAAAAAATGATATATGTTATATTGTTGAGATGTTGCCTAACAACATATCTATACCAAGTAGTAAAGTTTTGAAGAAAATTGAAGAAAATAGTGTTTGAAGACATACATTTTCTACTTAGGATGAGTGTCACGTGGTCTCATCAATCCTGCAAGGGTTAAATGGCTTCATGTATAACAACAGGTACTAAGTTCATTTTTTAAAATATCTTGTTGTAATGTATAGATTTTCTTTCCCCTTTATCATGTGTGCAACACTTAGATAGTATATTTGGTAGTTGTGTGTAAAAAAATATACAGGGTGATGCAGAATTCCAACCCTTAATAATATGAAATTATTGTTTGTTCATCAAAAAATAAAGAAAATGCACCAATTAGCGTGTGCGCTGTATGTAGTTCTGAATAGCACACGTTCTTACTCCTCGGTTGTCATTGGTCAGCCATATTGTTATGAGGGAATGAGACTTATTATGGGATAAAATCTGTTATATTCTGTAAAAAGAGTTAAACAGTACCAAATGTTATATATACAAGGTAACTTTTCTTCTACGGTAAGGGACTCTGCTTGCACTCGCATCATAAAGGGGGCAATGCTCTTATATTTGAGCTTTATGTCGTTAAAATATGTTGAGAAGTTTCGGAGATATAGCACTTAGTATATAGTAGTTAGGAGCAATGCACAACAATATAATATATATGAAAAAATGATGTATGTTATATTGTTGAGATGTTGCCTAACAACATATTTATACCAAGTAGTACAGTTTTGAAGAAAATTGAAGAAAATAGTGTTTGAAGACATACATTTTCTACTTAGGATGAGTGTCACGTGGTCTCATCAATCCTGCAAGGGTTAAATGGCTTCATGTATAACAACAGGTACTAAGTTCATTTTCTAAAATTTCTTGTTGTAATGTATAGATTTTCTTCCCCTTTATCATGTGTGCAACACTTAGATAGTATATTTGGTAGTTGTGTGTAAAAAAAAATATACAGGGTGATGCAGAATTCGACCCTTAATAATATGAAATTATTGTTTGTTCATCAAAAAATAAAGAAAATTCACCAATTAGCGTGTGCGCTGTATGTAGTTCAGAATTGCACATGTTCTTACTCTTCGGTTGTCATTGGTCAGCCTTATTGTTATGAGGGAATGAGACTTATTATGGGATAAAATCTGTTATATTCTGTAAAAAGAGTTAAACAGTATCATATATTATATATAAAAGGAAACTTTCCCTCTATGGTAGGGGACTCTGCTTTCACTCACGTCATAAAGGGGGCAATGTTCTTCAATTTGAGCTTTATTTCGTTAAAATATGTTCAGAAGTTTCGGAGATATAGCACTTAGTATATAGTAGTTAGGAGCAATGCACAATATAATATATATGAAAAAATGATATATGTTATATTGTTGAGATGTTGCCTAACAACATTGTTATACCAAGTAGTACAGTTTTGAAGAAAATAGTGTTTGAAGACATACGTTTTCTACTTAGGATGAGTGTCACGTGGTCTCATCAATCCTGCAAGGGTTAAATGGCTTCATGTATAACAACTGGTACTAAGTTCATTTTTTAAAATTTCTTGTTGTAATGTATAGATTTTCTTTCCCCTTTATCATGTGTGCAACACTTAGATAGTATATTTGGTAGTTGTGTGTAAAAAAATATACAGGGTGATGCAGAATTCCAACCCTTAATAATATGAAATTATTGTTTGTTCATCAAAAAATAAAGAAAATGCACCAATTAGCGTGTGCGCTGTATGTAGTTCTGAATAGCACACGTTCTTACTCCTCGGTTGTCATTGGTCAGCCATATTGTTATGAGGGAATGAGACTTATTATGGGATAAAATCTGTTATATTCTGTAAAAAGAGTTAAACAGTACCAAATGTTATATATACAAGGTAACTTTTCTTCTACGGTAAGGGACTCTGCTTGCACTCGCATCATAAAGGGGGCAATGCTCTTATATTTGAGCTTTATGTCGTTAAAATATGTTGAGAAGTTTCGGAGATATAGCCCTTAGTATATAGTAGTTAGGAGCAATGCACAACAATATAATATATATGAAAAAATGATATATGTTATATTGTTGAGATGTTGCCTAACAACATATTTATACCAGGTAGTACAGTTTTGAAGAAAATTGAAGAAAATAGTGTTTGAAGACATACGTTTTCTACTTAGGATGAGTGTCACGTGGTCTCATCAATCCTGCAAGGGTTAAATTGCTTCATGTATAACAACAGGTACTAACTTCATTTTTTAAAATTTCTTGTTGTAATGTATAGATTTTCTTTCCCCTTTATCATGTGTGCAACACTTAGATAGTATATTTGGTAGTTGTGTGTAAAAAAATATACAGGGTGATGCAGAATTCCAACCCTTAATAATATGAAATTATTGTTTGTTCATCAAAAAATAAGGAAAATGCACCAATTAGCGAGTGCGCTGTATGTAGTTCAGAATAGCACATGTTCTTACTCCTCGGTTGTCATTGGTCAGCCATATTGTTATGAGGGAATGAGACTTATTATGGGATAAAATCTGTTATTTTCTGTAGAAAGAGTTAAACAGTATCATATATTATATATAAAAGGAAACTTTCCGTCTATGGTAGGGGACTCTGCTTTCACTCACGTCATAAAGGGGGCAATGTTCTTCAATTTGAGCTTTATTTCGTTAAAATATGTTCAGAAGTTTCGGAGATATAGCACTTAGTATATAGTAGTTAGGAGCAATGCACAATATAATATATATGAAAAAATGATATATGTTATATTGTTGAGATGTTGCCTAACAACATATCTATACCAAGTAGTAAAGTTTTGAAGAAAATTGAAGAAAATAGTGTTTGAAGACATACATTTTCTACTTAGGATGAGTGTCACGTGGTCTCATCAATCCTGCAAGGGTTAAATGGCTTCATGTATAACAACAGGTACTAAGTTCAGTTTTTAAAATATCTTGTTGTAATGTATAGATTTTCTTTCCCCTTTATCATGTGTGCAACACTTAGATAGTATATTTGGTAGTTGTGTGTAAAAAAATATACAGGGTGATGCAGAATTCCAACCCTTAATAATATGAAATTATTGTTTGTTCATCAAAAAATAAAGAAAATGCACCAATTAGCGTGTGCGCTGTATGTAGTTCTGAATAGCACACGTTCTTACTCCTCGGTTGTCATTGGTCAGCCATATTGTTATGAGGGAATGAGACTTATTATGGGATAAAATCTGTTATATTCTGTAAAAAGAGTTAAACAGTACCAAATGTTATATATACAAGGTAACTTTTCTTCTACGGTAAGGGACTCTGCTTGCACTCGCATCATAAAGGGGGCAATGCTCTTATATTTGAGCTTTATGTCGTTAAAATATGTTGAGAAGTTTCGGAGATATAGCACTTAGTATATAGTAGTTAGGAGCAATGCACAACAATATAATATATATGAAAAAATGATGTATGTTATATTGTTGAGATGTTGCCTAACAACATATTTATACCAAGTAGTACAGTTTTGAAGAAAATTGAAGAAAATAGTGTTTGAAGACATACATTTTCTACTTAGGATGAGTGTCACGTGGTCTCATCAATCCTGCAAGGGTTAAATGGCTTCATGTATAACAACAGGTACTAAGTTCATTTTCTAAAATTTCTTGTTGTAATGTATAGATTTTCTTCCCCTTTATCATGTGTGCAACACTTAGATAGTATATTTGGTAGTTGTGTGTAAAAAAAAATATACAGGGTGATGCAGAATTCGACCCTTAATAATATGAAATTATTGTTTGTTCATCAAAAAATAAAGAAAATTCACCAATTAGCGTGTGCGCTGTATGTAGTTCAGAATTGCACATGTTCTTACTCTTCGGTTGTCATTGGTCAGCCTTATTGTTATGAGGGAATGAGACTTATTATGGGATAAAATCTGTTATATTCTGTAAAAAGAGTTAAACAGTATCATATATTATATATAAAAGGAAACTTTCCCTCTATGGTAGGGGACTCTGTTTTCACTCACGTCATAAAGGGGGCAATGTTCTTCAATTTGAGCTTTATTTCGTTAAAATATGTTCAGAAGTTTCGGAGATATAGCACTTAGTATATAGTAGTTAGGAGCAATGCACAATATAATATATATGAAAAAATGATATATGTTATATTGTTGAGATGTTGCCTAACAACATTGTTATACCAAGTAGTACAGTTTTGAAGAAAATAGTGTTTGAAGACATACGTTTTCTACTTAGGATGAGTGTCACGTGGTCTCATCAATCCTGCAAGGGTTAAATGGCTTCATGTATAACAACTGGTACTAAGTTCATTTTTTAAAATTTCTTGTTGTAATGTATAGATTTTCTTTCCCCTTTATCATGTGTGCAACACTTAGATAGTATATTTGGTAGTTGTGTGTAAAAAAATATACAGGGTGATGCAGAATTCCAACCCTTAATAATATGAAATTATTGTTTGTTCATCAAAAAATAAAGAAAATGCACCAATTAGCGTGTGCGCTGTATGTAGTTCTGAATAGCACACGTTCTTACTCCTCGGTTGTCATTGGTCAGCCATATTGTTATGAGGGAATGAGACTTATTATGGGATAAAATCTGTTATATTCTGTAAAAAGAGTTAAACAGTACCAAATGTTATATATACAAGGTAACTTTTCTTCTACGGTAAGGGACTCTGCTTGCACTCGCATCATAAAGGGGGCAATGCTCTTATATTTGAGCTTTATGTCGTTAAAATATGTTGAGAAGTTTCGGAGATATAGCCCTTAGTATATAGTAGTTAGGAGCAATGCACAACAATATAATATATATGAAAAAATGATATATGTTATATTGTTGAGATGTTGCCTAACAACATATTTATACCAGGTAGTACAGTTTTGAAGAAAATTGAAGAAAATAGTGTTTGAAGACATACGTTTTCTACTTAGGATGAGTGTCACGTGGTCTCATCAATCCTGCAAGGGTTAAATTGCTTCATGTATAACAACAGGTACTAACTTCATTTTTTAAAATTTCTTGTTGTAATGTATAGATTTTCTTTCCCCTTTATCATGTGTGCAACACTTAGATAGTATATTTGGTAGTTGTGTGTAAAAAAATATACAGGGTGATGCAGAATTCCAACCCTTAATAATATGAAATTATTGTTTGTTCATCAAAAAATAAGGAAAATGCACCAATTAGCGAGTGCGCTGTATGTAGTTCAGAATAGCACATGTTCTTACTCCTCGGTTGTCATTGGTCAGCCATATTGTTATGAGGGAATGAGACTTATTATGGGATAAAATCTGTTATTTTCTGTAGAAAGAGTTAAACAGTATCATATATTATATATAAAAGGAAACTTTCCGTCTATGGTAGGGGACTCTGCTTTCACTCACGTCATAAAGGGGGCAATGTTCTTCAATTTGAGCTTTATTTCGTTAAAATATGTTCAGAAGTTTCGGAGATATAGCACTTAGTATATAGTAGTTAGGAGCAATGCACAATATAATATATATGAAAAAATGATATATGTTATATTGTTGAGATGTTGCCTAACAACATATCTATACCAAGTAGTAAAGTTTTGAAGAAAATTGAAGAAAATAGTGTTTGAAGACATACATTTTCTACTTAGGATGAGTGTCACGTGGTCTCATCAATCCTGCAAGGGTTAAATGGCTTCATGTATAACAACAGGTACTAAGTTCAGTTTTTAAAATATCTTGTTGTAATGTATAGATTTTCTTTCCCCTTTATCATGTGTGCAACACTTAGATAGTATATTTGGTAGTTGTGTGTAAAAAAATATACAGGGTGATGCAGAATTCCAACCCTTAATAATATGAAATTATTGTTTGTTCATCAAAAAATAAAGAAAATGCACCAATTAGCGTGTGCGCTGTATGTAGTTCTGAATAGCACACGTTCTTACTCCTCGGTTGTCATTGGTCAGCCATATTGTTATGAGGGAATGAGACTTATTATGGGATAAAATCTGTTATATTCTGTAAAAAGAGTTAAACAGTACCAAATGTTATATATACAAGGTAACTTTTCTTCTACGGTAAGGGACTCTGCTTGCACTCGCATCATAAAGGGGGCAATGCTCTTATATTTGAGCTTTATGTCGTTAAAATATGTTGAGAAGTTTCGGAGATATAGCACTTAGTATATAGTAGTTAGGAGCAATGCACAACAATATAATATATATGAAAAAATGATGTATGTTATATTGTTGAGATGTTGCCTAACAACATTGTTATACCAAGTAGTACAGTTTTGAAGAAAATAGTGTTTGAAGACATACGTTTTCTACTTAGGATGAGTGTCACGTGGTCTCATCAATCCTGCAAGGGTTAAATGGCTTCATGTATAACAACTGGTACTAAGTTCATTTTTTAAAATTTCTTGTTGTAATGTATAGATTTTCTTTCCCCTTTATCATGTGTGCAACACTTAGATAGTATATTTGGTAGTTGTGTGTAAAAAAATATACAGGGTGATGCAGAATTCCAACCCTTAATAATATGAAATTATTGTTTGTTCATCAAAAAATAAAGAAAATGCACCAATTAGCGTGTGCGCTGTATGTAGTTCTGAATAGCACACGTTCTTACTCCTCGGTTGTCATTGGTCAGCCATATTGTTATGAGGGAATGAGACTTATTATGGGATAAAATCTGTTATATTCTGTAAAAAGAGTTAAACAGTACCAAATGTTATATATACAAGGTAACTTTTCTTCTACGGTAAGGGACTCTGCTTGCACTCGCATCATAAAGGGGGCAATGCTCTTATATTTGAGCTTTATGTCGTTAAAATATGTTGAGAAGTTTCGGAGATATAGCCCTTAGTATATAGTAGTTAGGAGCAATGCACAACAATATAATATATATGAAAAAATGATATATGTTATATTGTTGAGATGTTGCCTAACAACATATTTATACCAGGTAGTACAGTTTTGAAGAAAATTGAAGAAAATAGTGTTTGAAGACATACGTTTTCTACTTAGGATGAGTGTCACGTGGTCTCATCAATCCTGCAAGGGTTAAATTGCTTCATGTATAACAACAGGTACTAACTTCATTTTTTAAAATTTCTTGTTGTAATGTATAGATTTTCTTTCCCCTTTATCATGTGTGCAACACTTAGATAGTATATTTGGTAGTTGTGTGTAAAAAAATATACAGGGTGATGCAGAATTCCAACCCTTAATAATATGAAATTATTGTTTGTTCATCAAAAAATAAGGAAAATGCACCAATTAGCGAGTGCGCTGTATGTAGTTCAGAATAGCACATGTTCTTACTCCTCGGTTGTCATTGGTCAGCCATATTGTTATGAGGGAATGAGACTTATTATGGGATAAAATCTGTTATTTTCTGTAGAAAGAGTTAAACAGTATCATATATTATATATAAAAGGAAACTTTCCGTCTATGGTAGGGGACTCTGCTTTCACTCACGTCATAAAGGGGGCAATGTTCTTCAATTTGAGCTTTATTTCGTTAAAATATGTTCAGAAGTTTCGGAGATATAGCACTTAGTATATAGTAGTTAGGAGCAATGCACAATATAATATATATGAAAAAATGATATATGTTATATTGTTGAGATGTTGCCTAACAACATATCTATACCAAGTAGTAAAGTTTTGAAGAAAATTGAAGAAAATAGTGTTTGAAGACATACATTTTCTACTTAGGATGAGTGTCACGTGGTCTCATCAATCCTGCAAGGGTTAAATGGCTTCATGTATAACAACAGGTACTAAGTTCATTTTTTAAAATATCTTGTTGTAATGTATAGATTTTCTTTCCCCTTTATCATGTGTGCAACACTTAGATAGTATATTTGGTAGTTGTGTGTAAAAAAATATACAGGGTGATGCAGAATTCCAACCCTTAATAATATGAAATTATTGTTTGTTCATCAAAAAATAAAGAAAATGCACCAATTAGCGTGTGCGCTGTATGTAGTTCTGAATAGCACACGTTCTTACTCCTCGGTTGTCATTGGTCAGCCATATTGTTATGAGGGAATGAGACTTATTATGGGATAAAATCTGTTATATTCTGTAAAAAGAGTTAAACAGTACCAAATGTTATATATACAAGGTAACTTTTCTTCTACGGTAAGGGACTCTGCTTGCACTCGCATCATAAAGGGGGCAATGCTCTTATATTTGAGCTTTATGTCGTTAAAATATGTTGAGAAGTTTCGGAGATATAGCCCTTAGTATATAGTAGTTAGGAGCAATGCACAACAATATAATATATATGAAAAAATGATATATGTTATATTGTTGAGATGTTGCCTAACAACATATTTATACCAGGTAGTACAGTTTTGAAGAAAATTGAAGAAAATAGTGTTTGAAGACATACGTTTTCTACTTAGGATGAGTGTCACGTGGTCTCATCAATCCTGCAAGGGTTAAATTGCTTCATGTATAACAACAGGTACTAACTTCATTTTTTAAAATTTCTTGTTGTAATGTATAGATTTTCTTTCCCCTTTATCATGTGTGCAACACTTAGATAGTATATTTGGTAGTTGTGTGTAAAAAAATATACAGGGTGATGCAGAATTCCAACCCTTAATAATATGAAATTATTGTTTGTTCATCAAAAAATAAGGAAAATGCACCAATTAGCGAGTGCGCTGTATGTAGTTCAGAATAGCACATGTTCTTACTCCTCGGTTGTCATTGGTCAGCCATATTGTTATGAGGGAATGAGACTTATTATGGGATAAAATCTGTTATTTTCTGTAGAAAGAGTTAAACAGTATCATATATTATATATAAAAGGAAACTTTCCGTCTATGGTAGGGGACTCTGCTTTCACTCACGTCATAAAGGGGGCAATGTTCTTCAATTTGAGCTTTATTTCGTTAAAATATGTTCAGAAGTTTCGGAGATATAGCACTTAGTATATAGTAGTTAGGAGCAATGCACAATATAATATATATGAAAAAATGATATATGTTATATTGTTGAGATGTTGCCTAACAACATATCTATACCAAGTAGTAAAGTTTTGAAGAAAATTGAAGAAAATAGTGTTTGAAGACATACATTTTCTACTTAGGATGAGTGTCACGTGGTCTCATCAATCCTGCAAGGGTTAAATGGCTTCATGTATAACAACAGGTACTAAGTTCATTTTTTAAAATATCTTGTTGTAATGTATAGATTTTCTTTCCCCTTTATCATGTGTGCAACACTTAGATAGTATATTTGGTAGTTGTGTGTAAAAAAATATACAGGGTGATGCAGAATTCCAACCCTTAATAATATGAAATTATTGTTTGTTCATCAAAAAATAAAGAAAATGCACCAATTAGCGTGTGCGCTGTATGTAGTTCTGAATAGCACACGTTCTTACTCCTCGGTTGTCATTGGTCAGCCATATTGTTATGAGGGAATGAGACTTATTATGGGATAAAATCTGTTATATTCTGTAAAAAGAGTTAAACAGTACCAAATGTTATATATACAAGGTAACTTTTCTTCTACGGTAAGGGACTCTGCTTGCACTCGCATCATAAAGGGGGCAATGCTCTTATATTTGAGCTTTATGTCGTTAAAATATGTTGAGAAGTTTCGGAGATATAGCACTTAGTATATAGTAGTTAGGAGCAATGCACAACAATATAATATATATGAAAAAATGATGTATGTTATATTGTTGAGATGTTGCCTAACAACATATTTATACCAAGTAGTACAGTTTTGAAGAAAATTGAAGAAAATAGTGTTTGAAGACATACATTTTCTACTTAGGATGAGTGTCACGTGGTCTCATCAATCCTGCAAGGGTTAAATGGCTTCATGTATAACAACAGGTACTAAGTTCATTTTCTAAAATTTCTTGTTGTAATGTATAGATTTTCTTCCCCTTTATCATGTGTGCAACACTTAGATAGTATATTTGGTAGTTGTGTGTAAAAAAAATATACAGGGTGATGCAGAATTCGACCCTTAATAATATGAAATTATTGTTTGTTCATCAAAAAATAAAGAAAATTCACCAATTAGCGTGTGCGCTGTATGTAGTTCAGAATTGCACATGTTCTTACTCTTCGGTTGTCATTGGTCAGCCTTATTGTTATGAGGGAATGAGACTTATTATGGGATAAAATCTGTTATATTCTGTAAAAAGAGTTAAACAGTATCATATATTATATATAAAAGGAAACTTTCCGTCTATGGTAGGGGACTCTGCTTTCACTCACGTCATAAAGGGGGCAATGTTCTTCAATTTGAGCTTTATTTCGTTAAAATATGTTCAGAAGTTTCGGAGATATAGCACTTAGTATATAGTAGTTAGGAGCAATGCACAATATAATATATATGAAAAAATGATATATGTTATATTGTTGAGATGTTGCCTAACAACATTGTTATACCAAGTAGTACAGTTTTGAAGAAAATAGTGTTTGAAGACATACGTTTTCTACTTAGGATGAGTGTCACGTGGTCTCATCAATCCTGCAAGGGTTAAATGGCTTCATGTATAACAACTGGTACTAAGTTCATTTTTTAAAATTTCTTGTTGTAATGTATAGATTTTCTTTCCCCTTTATCATGTGTGCAACACTTAGATAGTATATTTGGTAGTTGTGTGTAAAAAAATATACAGGGTGATGCAGAATTCCAACCCTTAATAATATGAAATTATTGTTTGTTCATCAAAAAATAAAGAAAATGCACCAATTAGCGTGTGCGCTGTATGTAGTTCTGAATAGCACACGTTCTTACTCCTCGGTTGTCATTGGTCAGCCATATTGTTATGAGGGAATGAGACTTATTATGGGATAAAATCTGTTATATTCTGTAAAAAGAGTTAAACAGTACCAAATGTTATATATACAAGGTAACTTTTCTTCTACGGTAAGGGACTCTGCTTGCACTCGCATCATAAAGGGGGCAATGCTCTTATATTTGAGCTTTATGTCGTTAAAATATGTTGAGAAGTTTCGGAGATATAGCCCTTAGTATATAGTAGTTAGGAGCAATGCACAACAATATAATATATATGAAAAAATGATATATGTTATATTGTTGAGATGTTGCCTAACAACATATTTATACCAGGTAGTACAGTTTTGAAGAAAATTGAAGAAAATAGTGTTTGAAGACATACGTTTTCTACTTAGGATGAGTGTCACGTGGTCTCATCAATCCTGCAAGGGTTAAATTGCTTCATGTATAACAACAGGTACTAAGTTCATTTTTTAAAATTTCTTGTTGTAATGTATAGATTTTCTTTCCCCTTTATCATGTGTGCAACACTTAGATAGTATATTTGGTAGTTGTGTGTAAAAAAATATACAGGGTGATGCAGAATTCCAACCCTTAATAATATGAAATTATTGTTTGTTCATCAAAAAATAAAGAAAATGCACCAATTAGCGTGTGCGCTGTATGTAGTTCTGAATAGCACATGTACTTACTCCTCGGTTGTCATTGGTCAGCCATATTGTTATGAGGGAATGAGACTTATTATGGGATAAAATCTGTTATATTCTGTAAAAAGAGTTAAACAGTACCAAATGTTATATATACAAGGTAATTTTTCTTCTACGGTAAGGGACTCTGCTTGCACTCGCATCATAAAGGGGGCAATGCTCTTCAATTTGAGCTTTATGTCGTTAAAATATGTTCAGAAGTTTCGGAGATATAGCCCTTAGTATATAGTAGTTAGGAGCAATGCACAACAATATAATATATATGAAAAAATGATATATGTTATATTGTTGAGATGTTGCCTAACAACATATTTATACCAAGTAGTACAGTTTTGAAGAAAATTGAAGAAAATAGTGTTTGAAGACATACGTTTTCTACTTAGGATGAGTGTCACGTGGTCTCATCAATCCTGCAGGGGTTAAATGGCTTCATGTATAACAACAGGTACTAACTTCATTTTTTAAAATATCTTGTTGTAATGTATAGATTTTCTTTCCCCTTTATCATGTGTGCAACACTTAGATAGTATATTTGGTAGTTGTGTGTAAAAAAATATACAGGGTGATGCAGAATTCCAACCCTTAATAATATGAAATTATTGTTTGTTCATCAAAAAATAAAGAAAATGCACCAATTAGCGTGTGCGCTGTATGTAGTTCTGAATAGCACACGTTCTTACTCCTCGGTTGTCATTGGTCAGCCATATTGTTATGAGGGAATGAGACTTATTATGGGATAAAATCTGTTATATTCTGTAAAAAGAGTTAAACAGTACCAAATGTTATATATACAAGGTAACTTTTCTTCTACGGTAAGGGACTCTGCTTGGACTCGCATCATAAAGGGGGCAATGCTCTTATATTTGAGCTTTATTTCGTTAAAATATGTTCAGAAGTTTCGGAGATATAGCACTTAGTATATAGTAGTTAGGAGCAATGCACAATATAATATATATGAAAAAATGATATATGTTATATTGTTGAGATGTTGCCTAACAACATTGTTATACCAAGTAGTACAGTTTTGAAGAAAATAGTGTTTGAAGACATACGTTTTCTACTTAGGATGAGTGTCACGTGGTCTCATCAATCCTGCAAGGGTTAAATGGCTTCATGTATAACAACAGGTACTAACTTCATTTTTTAAAATTTCTTGTTGTAATGTATAGATTTTCTTTCCCCTTTATCATGTGTGCAACACTTAGATAGTATATTTGGTAGTTGTGTGTAGAAAAATATACAGGGTGATGCAGAATTCCAACCCTTAATAATATGAAATTATTGTTTGTTCATCAAAAAATAAAGAAAATGCACCAATTAGCGTGTGCGCTGTATGTAGTTCTGAATAGCACATGTACTTACTCCTCGGTTGTCATTGGTCAGGCATATTGTTATGAGGGAATGAGACTTATTATGGGATAAAATCTGTTATTTTCTGTAAAAAGAGTTAAACAGCATCATATATTATATATAAAAGGAAACTTTCCGTCTATGGTAGGGGACTCTGCTTTCACTCACGTCATAAATGGGGCAATGTTCTTCAATTTGAGCTTTATTTCGTTAAAATATGTTCAGAAGTTTTGGAGATATAGCACTTAGTATATAGTAGTTAGGAGCAATGCACAACAATATAATATATATGAAAAAATGATGTATGTTATATTGTTGAGATGTTGCCTAACAACATATTTATACCAAGTAGTACAGTTTTGAAGAAAATTGAAGAAAATAGTGTTTGAAGACATACATTTTCTACTTAGGATGAGTGTCACGTGGTCTCATCAATCCTGCAAGGGTTAAATGGCTTCATGTATAACAACAGGTACTAAGTTCATTTTTTAAAATTTCTTGTTGTAATGTATAGATTTTCTTCCCCTTTATCATGTGTGCAACACTTAGATAGTATATTTGGTAGTTGTGTGTAAAAAAATATACAGGGTGATGCAGAATTCGACCCTTAATAATATGAAATTATTGTTTGTTCATCAAAAAATAAAGAAAATTCACCAATTAGCGTGTGCGCTGTATGTAGTTCAGGATTGCACATGTTCTTACTCTTCGGTTGTCATTGGTCAGCCTTATTGTTATAAGGGAATGAGACTTATTATGGGATAAAATCTGTTATATTCTGTAAAAAGAGTTAAACAGTACCAAATGTTATATATACAAGGTAACTTTTCTTCTACGGTAAGGGACTCTGCTTGCACTCGCATCATAAAGGGGGCAATGCTCTTATATTTGAGCTTTATATCGTTAAAATATGTTCAGAAGTTTCGGAGATATAGCCCTTAGTATATAGTAGTTAGGAGCAATGCACAACAATATAATATATATGAAAAAATGATATATGTTATATTGTTGAGATGTTGCCTAACAACATATTTATACCAAGTAGTACAGTTTTGAAGAAAATTGAAGCAAATAGTGTTTGAAGACATACTTTTTCTACTTAGGATGAGTGTCACGTGGTCTCATCAATCCTGCAAGGGTTAAAATGCTTCATGTATAACAACAGGTACTAACTTCATTTTTTAAAATTTCTTGTTGTAATGTATAGATTTTCTTTCCCCTTTATCATGTGTGCAACACTTAGATAGTATATTTGGTAGTTGTGTGTAAAAAAATATACAGGGTGATGCAGAATTCCAACCCTTAATAATATGAAATTATTGTTTGTTCATCAAAAAATAAAGAAAATGCACCAATTAGCGTGTGCGCTGTATGTAGTTCTGAATAGCACATGTACTTACTCCTCGGTTGTCATTGGTCAGCCATATTGTTATGAGGGAATGAGACTTATTATGGGATAAAATCTGTTATATTCTGTAAAAAGAGTTAAACAGTACCAAATGTTATATATACAAGGTAATTTTTCTTCTACGGCAAGGGACTCTGCTTGCACTCGCATCATAAAGGGGGCAATGCTCTTCAATTTGAGCTTTATATCGTTAAAATATGTTCAGAAGTTTCGGAGATATAGCCCTTAGTATATAGTAGTTAGGAGCCATGCACAACAATATAATATATATGAAAAAATGATATATGTTATATTGTTGAGATGTTGCCTAACAACATATTTATACCAAGTAGTACAGTTTTGGAGAAAATTGAAGAAAATAGTGTTTGAAGACATACGTTTTCTACTTAGGATGAGTGTCACGTGGTCTCATCAATCCTGCAAGGGTTAAATTGCTTCATGTATAACAACAGGTACTAACTTCATTTTTTAAAATTTCTTGTTGTAATGTATAGATTTTCTTTCCCCTTTATCATGTGTGCAACACTTAGATAGTATATTTGGTAGTTGTGTGTAAAAAAATATACAGGGTGATGCAGAATTCCAACCCTTAATAATATGAAATTATTGTTTGTTCATCAAAAAATAAAGAAAATTCACCAATTAGCGTGTGCGCTTTATGTAGTTCTGAATTGCACATGTTCTTACTCCTCGGTTGTCATTGGTCAGCCTTATTGTTATGAGGGAATGAGACTTATTATGGGATAAAATCTGTTATATTCTGTAAAAAGAGTTAAACAGTACCAAATGTTATATATACAAGGTAACTTTTCTTCTACGGTAAGGGACTCTGCTTGCACTCGCATCATAAAGGGGCAATTCTCTTATATTTGAGCGCTATGTCGTTAAAATATGTTCAGAAGTTTCGGAGATATAGCCCTTAGTATATAGTAGTTAGGAGCAATGCACAACAATATAATATATATGAAAAAATGATATATGTTATATTGTTGAGATGTTGCCTAACAACATATTTATACCAAGTAGTACAGTTTTGAAGAAAATTGAAGAAAATAGTGTTTGAAGACATACGTTTTCTACTTAGGATGAGTGTCACGTGGTCTCATCAATCCTGCAAGGGTTAAATTGCTTCATGTATAACAACAGGTACTAACTTCATTTTTTAAAATTTCTTGTTGTAATGTATAGATTTTCTTTCCCCTTTATCATGTGTGCAACACTTAGATAGTATATTTGGTAGTTGTGTGTAAAAAAATATACAGGGTGATGCAGAATTCCAACCCTTAATAATATGAAATTATAGTTTGTTCATCAAAAAATAAAGAAAATGCACCAATTAGCGTGTGCGCTGTATGTAGTTCTGAATAGCACATGTTCTTACTCCTCGGTTGTCATTGGTCAGCAATATTGTTATGAGGGAATGAGACTTATTATGGGATAAAATCTGTTATTTTCTGTAAAAAGAGTTAAACAGTATCATATATTATATATAAAAGGAAACTTTCCGTCTATGGTAGGGGACTCTGCTTTCACTCACGTCATAAATGGGGCAATGTTCTTCAATTTGAGCTTTATTTCGTTAAAATATGTTCAGAAGTTTTGGAGATATAGCACTTAGTATATAGTAGTTAGGAGCAATGCACAACAATATAATATATATGAAAAAATGATGTATGTTATATTGTTGAGATGTTGCCTAACAACATATTTATACCAAGTAGTACAGTTTTGAAGAAAATTGAAGAAAATAGTGTTTGAAGACATACATTTTCTACTTAGGATGAGTGTCACGTGGTCTCATCAATCCTGCAAGGGTTAAATTGCTTCATGTATAACAACAGGTACTAACTTCATTTTTTAAAATTTCTTGTTGTAATGTATAGATTTTCTTTCCCCTTTATCATGTGTGCAACACTTAGATAGTATATTTGGTAGTTGTGTGTAAAAAAATATACAGGGTGATGCAGAATTCCAACCATTAATAATATAAAATTATTGTTTGTTCATCAAGAAATAAAGAAAATGCACCAATTAGCGTGTGCGCTGTATGTAGTTCTGAATAGCACATGTCCTTACTCCTCGGTTGTCATTGGTCAGCCATATTGTTATGAGGGAATGAGACTTATTATGGGATAAAATCTGTTATATTCTGTAAAAAGAGTTAAACAGTACCAAATGTTATATATACAAGGTAACTTTTCTTCTACGGTAAGGGACTCTGCTTGCACTCGCATCATAAAGGGGGCAATGCTCTTATATTTGAGCTTTATTTCGTTAAAATATGTTCAGAAGTTTCGGAGATATAGCACTTAGTATATAGTAGTTAGGAGCAATGCACAATATAATATATATGAAAAAATGATATATGTTATATTGTTGAGATGTTGCCTAACAACATATTTATACCAAACAATACAGTTTTGAAGAAAATTGAGGAAAATAGTGTTTGAAGACATACATTTTCTACTTAGGATGAGTGTCACGTGGTCTCATCAATCCTGCAAGGGTTAAATGGCTTCATGTATAACAACAGGTACTAAGTTCATTTTTTAAAATTTCTTGTTGTAATGTATAGATTTTCTTTCCCCTTTATCATGTGTGTAACACTTAGATAGTATATTTGGTAGTTGTGTGTAAAAAAATATACAGGGTGATGCAGAATTCCAACCCTTAATAATATGAAATTATTGTTTGTTCATCAAAAAATAAAGAAAATGCACCAATTAGCGTGTGCGCTTTATGTAGTTCTGAATTGCACATGTTCTTACTCCTCGGTTGTCATTGGTCAGCCTTATTGTTATGAGGGAATGAGACTTATTATGGGATAAAATCTGTTATATTCTGTAAAAAGAGTTAAACAGTACCAAATGTTATATATACAAGGTAATTTTTCTTCTACGGTAAGGGACTCTGCTTGCCCTCGCATCATAATGGGGGCAATGCTCTTCAATTTGAGCTTTATGTCGTTAAAATATGTTCAGAAGTTTCGGAGATATAGCCCTTAGTATATAGTAGTTAGGAGCAATGCACAATATAATATATATGAAAAAATGATATATGTTATATTGTTGAGATGTTGCCTAACAACATTGTTATACCAAGTAGTACAGTTTTGAAGAAAATAGTGTTTGAAGACATACGTTTTCTACTTAGGATGAGTGTCACGTGGTCTCATCAATCCTGCAAGGGTTAAATGGCTTCATGTATAACAACAGGTACTAAGTTCATTTTTTAAAATTTCTTGTTGTAATGTATAGATTTTCTTTCCCCTTTATCATGTGTGCAACACTTAGATAGTATATTTGGTAGTTGTGTGTAAAAAAATATACAGGGTGATGCAGAATTCCAACCCTTAATAATATGAAATTATTGTTTGTTCATCAAAAAATAAAGAAAATGCACCAATTAGCGAGTGCGCTGTATGTAGTTCAGAATAGCACATGTTCTTACTCCTCGGTTGTCATTGGTCAGCCATATTGTTATGAGGGAATGAGACTTATTATGGGATAAAATCTGTTATTTTCTGTAGAAAGAGTTAAACAGTATCATATATTATATATAAAAGGAAACTTTCCGTCTATGGTAGGGGACTCTGCTTTCACTCACGTCATAAAGGGGGCAATGTTCTTCAATTTGAGCTTTATTTCGTTAAAATATGTTCAGAAGTTTCGGAGATATAGCACTTAGTATATAGTAGTTAGGAGCAATGCACAATATAATATATATGAAAAAATGATATATGTTATATTGTTGAGATGTTGCCTAACAACATATCTATACCAAGTAGTAAAGTTTTGAAGAAAATTGAAGAAAATAGTGTTTGAAGACATACATTTTCTACTTAGGATGAGTGTCACGTGGTCTCATCAATCCTGCAAGGGTTAAATGGCTTCATGTATAACAACAGGTACTAAGTTCATTTTTTAAAATATCTTGTTGTAATGTATAGATTTTCTTTCCCCTTTATCATGTGTGCAACACTTAGATAGTATATTTGGTAGTTGTGTGTAAAAAAATATACAGGGTGATGCAGAATTCCAACCCTTAATAATATGAAATTATTGTTTGTTCATCAAAAAATAAAGAAAATGCACCAATTAGCGTGTGCGCTGTATGTAGTTCTGAATAGCACACGTTCTTACTCCTCGGTTGTCATTGGTCAGCCATATTGTTATGAGGGAATGAGACTTATTATGGGATAAAATCTGTTATATTCTGTAAAAAGAGTTAAACAGTACCAAATGTTATATATACAAGGTAACTTTTCTTCTACGGTAAGGGACTCTGCTTGCACTCGCATCATAAAGGGGGCAATGCTCTTATATTTGAGCTTTATGTCGTTAAAATATGTTGAGAAGTTTCGGAGATATAGCACTTAGTATATAGTAGTTAGGAGCAATGCACAACAATATAATATATATGAAAAAATGATGTATGTTATATTGTTGAGATGTTGCCTAAGAACATATTTATACCAAGTAGTACAGTTTTGAAGAAAATTGAAGAAAATAGTGTTTGAAGACATACATTTTCTACTTAGGATGAGTGTCACGTGGTCTCATCAATCCTGCAAGGGTTAAATGGCTTCATGTATAACAACAGGTACTAAGTTCATTTTTTAAAATTTCTTGTTGTAATGTATAGATTTTCTTCCCCTTTATCATGTGTGCAACACTTAGATAGTATATTTGGTAGTTGTGTGTAAAAAAATATACAGGGTGATGCAGAATTCGACCCTTAATAATATGAAATTATTGTTTGTTCATCAAAAAATAAAGAAAATTCACCAATTAGCGTGTGCACTGTATGTAGTTCAGAATTGCACATGTTCTTACTCTTCGGTTGTCATTGGTCAGCCTTATTGTTATGAGGGAATGAGACTTATTATGGGATAAAATCTGTTATATTCTGTAAAAAGAGTTAAACAGTATCATATATTATATATAAAAGGAAACTTTCCGTCTATGGTAGGGGACTCTGCTTTCACTCACGTCATAAAGGGGGCAATGTTCTTCAATTTGAGCTTTATTTCGTTAAAATATGTTCAGAAGTTTCGGAGATATAGCACTTAGTATATAGTAGTTAGGAGCAATGCACAATATAATATATATGAAAAAATGATATATGTTATATTGTTGAGATGTTGCCTAATAACATATTTATACCAAACAATACAGTTTTGAAGAAAATTGAGGAAAATAGTGTTTGAAGACATACATTTTCTACTTAGGATGAGTGTCACGTGGTCTCATCAATCCTGCAAGGGTTAAATGGCTTCATGTATAACAACAGGTACTAAGTTCATTTTTTAAAATTTCTTGTTGTAATGTATAGATTTTCTTTCCCCTTTATCATGTGTGCAACACTTAGATAGTATATTTGGTAGTTGTGTGTAAAAAAATATACAGGGTGATGCAGAATTCCAACCCTTAATAATATGAAATTATTGTTTGTTCATCAAAAAATAAAGAAAATGCACCAATTAGCGTGTGCGCTTTATGTAGTTCTGAATTGCACATGTTCTTACTCCTCGGTTGTCATTGGTCAGCCTTATTGTTATGAGGGAATGAGACTTATTATGGGATAAAATCTGTTATATTCTGTAAAAAGAGTTAAACAGTACCAAATGTTATATATACAAGGTAATTTTTCTTCTACGGTAAGGGACTCTGCTTGCCCTCGCATCATAATGGGGGCAATGCTCTTCAATTTGAGCTTTATGTCGTTAAAATATGTTCAGAAGTTTCGGAGATATAGCCCTTAGTATATAGTAGTTAGGAGCAATGCACAATATAATATATATGAAAAAATGATATATGTTATATTGTTGAGATGTTGCCTAACAACATTGTTATACCAAGTAGTACAGTTTTGAAGAAAATAGTGTTTGAAGACATACGTTTTCTACTTAGGATGAGTGTCACGTGGTCTCATCAATCCTGCAAGGGTTAAATGGCTTCATGTATAACAACAGGTACTAAGTTCATTTTTTAAAATTTCTTGTTGTAATGTATAGATTTTCTTTCCCCTTTATCATGTGTGCAACACTTAGATAGTATATTTGGTAGTTGTGTGTAAAAAAATATACAGGGTGATGCAGAATTCCAACCCTTAATAATATGAAATTATTGTTTGTTCATCAAAAAATAAAGAAAATGCACCAATTAGCGAGTGCGCTGTATGTAGTTCAGAATAGCACATGTTCTTACTCCTCGGTTGTCATTGGTCAGCCATATTGTTATGAGGGAATGAGACTTATTATGGGATAAAATCTGTTATTTTCTGTAGAAAGAGTTAAACAGTATCATATATTATATATAAAAGGAAACTTTCCGTCTATGGTAGGGGACTCTGCTTTCACTCACGTCATAAAGGGGGCAATGTTCTTCAATTTGAGCTTTATTTCGTTAAAATATGTTCAGAAGTTTCGGAAATATAGCACTTAGTATATAGTAGTTAGGAGCATTGCACAATATAATATATATGAAAAAATGATATATGTTATATTGTTGAGATGTTGCCTAACAACATATCTATACCAAGTAGTAAAGTTTTGAAGAAAATTGAAGAAAATAGTGTTTGAAGACATACATTTTCTACTTAGGATGAGTGTCACGTGGTCTCATCAATCCTGCAAGGGTTAAATGGCTTCATGTATAACAACAGGTACTAAGTTCATTTTTTAAAATATCTTGTTGTAATGTATAGATTTTCTTTCCCCTTTATCATGTGTGCAACACTTAGATAGTATATTTGGTAGTTGTGTGTAAAAAAATATACAGGGTGATGCAGAATTCCAACCCTTAATAATATGAAATTATTGTTTGTACATCAAAAAATAAAGAAAATGCACCAATTAGCGTGTGCGCTGTATGTAGTTCTGAATAGCACACGTTCTTACTCCTCGGTTGTCATTGGTCAGCCATATTGTTATGAGGGAATGAGACTTATTATGGGATAAAATCTGTTATATTCTGTAAAAAGAGTTAAACAGTACCAAATGTTATATATACAAGGTAACTTTTCTTCTACGGTAAGGGACTCTGCTTGCACTCGCATCATAAAGGGGGCAATGCTCTTATATTTGAGCTTTATGTCGTTAAAATATGTTGAGAAGTTTCGGAGATATAGCACTTAGTATATAGTAGTTAGGAGCAATGCACAACAATATAATATATATGAAAAAATGATGTATGTTATATTGTTGAGATGTTGCCTAACAACATATTTATACCAAGTAGTACAGTTTTGAAGAAAATTGAAGAAAATAGTGTTTGAAGACATACATTTTCTACTTAGGATGAGTGTCACGTGGTCTCATCAATCCTGCAAGGGTTAAATGGCTTCATGTATAACAACAGGTACTAAGTTCATTTTTTAAAATTTCTTGTTGTAATGTATAGATTTTCTTCCCCTTTATCATGTGTGCAACACTTAGATAGTATATTTGGTAGTTGTGTGTAAAAAAATATACAGGGTGATGCAGAATTCGACCCTTAATAATATGAAATTATTGTTTGTTCATCAAAAAATAAAGAAAATTCACCAATTAGCGTGTGCACTGTATGTAGTTCAGAATTGCACATGTTCTTACTCTTCGGTTGTCATTGGTCAGCCTTATTGTTATGAGGGAATGAGACTTATTATGGGATAAAATCTGTTATATTCTGTAAAAAGAGTTAAACAGTATCATATATTATATATAAAAGGAAACTTTCCGTCTATGGTAGGGGACTCTGCTTTCACTCACGTCATAAAGGGGGCAATGTTCTTCAATTTGAGTTTTATTTCGTTAAAATATGTTCAGAAGTTTCGGAGATATAGCACTTAGTATATAGTAGTTAGAAGCAATGCACAATATAATATATATGAAAAAATGATATATGTTATATTGTTGAGATGTTGCCTAACAACATTGTTATACCAAGTAGTACAGTTTTGAAGAAAATAGTGTTTGAAGACATACGTTTTCTACTTAGGATGAGTGTCACGTGGTCTCATCAATCCTGCAAGGGTTAAATGGCTTCATGTATAACAACAGGTACTAAGTTCATTTTTTAAAATTTCTTGTTGTAATGTATAGATTTTCTTTCCCCTTTATCATGTGTGCAACACTTAGATAGTATATTTGGTAGTTGTGTGTAAAAAAATATACAGGGTGATGCAGAATTCCAACCCTTAATAATATGAAATTATTGTTTGTTCATCAAAAAATAAAGAAAATGCACCAATTAGCGTGTGCGCTGTATGTAGTTCTGAATAGCACACGTTCTTACTCCTCGGTTGTCATTGGTCAGCCATATTGTTATGAGGGAATGAGACTTATTATGGGATAAAATCTGTTATATTCTGTAAAAAGAGTTAAACAGTACCAAATGTTATATATACAAGGTAACTTTTCTTCTACGGTAAGGGACTCTGCTTGCACTCGCATCATAAAGGGGGCAATGCTCTTATATTTGAGCTTTATGTCGTTAAAATATGTTGAGAAGTTTCGGAGATATAGCCCTTAGTATATAGTAGTTAGGAGCAATGCACAACAATATAATATATATGAAAAAATGATATATGTTATATTGTTGAGATGTTGCCTAACAACATATTTATACCAGGTAGTACAGTTTTGAAGAAAATTGAAGAAAATAGTGTTTGAAGACATACGTTTTCTACTTAGGATGAGTGTCACGTGGTCTCATCAATCCTGCAAGGGTTAAATTGCTTCATGTATAACAACAGGTACTAACTTCATTTTTTAAAATTTCTTGTTGTAATGTATAGATTTTCTTTCCCCTTTATCATGTGTGCAACACTTAGATAGTATATTTGGTAGTTGTGTGTAAAAAAAAAAACAGGGTGATGCAGAATTCCAACCCTTAATAATATGAAATTATTGTTTGTTCATCAAAAAATAAAGAAAATGCACCAATTAGCGTGTGCGCTGTATGTAGTTCTGAATAGCACATGTACTTACTCCTCGGTTGTCATTGGTCAGCCATATTGTTATGAGGGAATGAGACTTATTATGGGATAAAATCTGTTATATTCTGTAAAAAGAGTTAAACAGTACCAAATGTTATATATACAAGGTAATTTTTCTTCTACGGTAAGGGACTCTGCTTGCACTCGCATCATAAAGGGGGCAATGCTCTTCAATTTGAGCTTTATTTCGTTAAAATATGTTCAGAAGTTTCGGAGATATAGCCCTTAGTATATAGTAGTTAGGAGCAATGCACAACAATATAATATATATGAAAAAATGATATATGTTATATTGTTGAGATGTTGCCTAACAACATATTTATACCAAGTAGTACAGTTTTGAAGAAAATTGAAGAAAATAGTGTTTGAAGACACACGTTTTCTACTTAGGATGAGTGTCACGTGGTCTCATCAATCCTGCAAGGGTTAAATGGCTTCATGTATAACAACAGGTACTAACTTCATTTTTTAAAATTTCTTGTTGTAATGTATAGATTTTCTTTCCCCTTTATCATGTGTGCAACACATAGATAGTATATTTGGTAGTTGTGTGTAAAAAAATATACAGGGTGATGCAGAATTCCAACCCTTAATAATATGAAATTATAGTTTGTTCATCAAAAAATAAAGAAAATGCACCAATTAGCGTGTGCGCTGTATGTAGTTCTGAATAGCACATGTTCTTACTCCTCGGTTGTCATTGGTCAGCCATATTGTTATGAGGGAATGAGACTTATTATGGGATAAAATCTGTTATTTTCTGTAGAAAGAGTTAAACAGTATCATATTATATATATAAAAGGAAACTTTCCGTCTATGGTAGGGGACTCTGCTTTCACTCACGTCATAAATGGGGCAATGTTCTTCAATTTGAGCTTTATTTCGTTAAAATATGTTCAGAAGTTTTGGAGATATAGCACTTAGTATATAGTAGTTAGGAGCAATGCACAACAATATAATATATATGAAAAAATGATGTATGTTATATTGTTGAGATGTTGCCTAACAACATATTTATACCAAGTAGTACAGTTTTGAAGAAAATTGAAGAAAATAGTGTTTGAAGACATACATTTTCTACTTAGGATGAGTGTCACGTGGTCTCATCAATCCTGCAAGGGTTAAATGGCTTCATGTATAACAACAGGTACTAAGTTCATTTTTTAAAATTTCTTGTTGTAATGTATAGATTTTCTTCCCCTTTATCACGTGTGCAACACTTAGATAGTATATTTGGTAGTTGTGTGTAAAAAAATATACAGGGTGATGCAGAATTCGACCCTTAATAATATGAAATTATTGTTTGTTCATCAGAAAATAAAGAAAATGCACCAATTAGCGTGTGCGCTGTATGTAGTTCAGAATTGCACATGTTCTTACTCTTCGGTTGTCATTGGTCAGCCTTATTGTTATGAGGGAATGAGACTTATTATGGGATAAAATCTGTTATATTCTGTAAAAAGAGTTAAACAGTACCAAATGTTATATATACAAGGTAACTTTTCTTCTACGGTAAGGGACTCTGCTTGCACTCGCATCATAAAGGGGGCAATGCTCTTATATTTGAGCTTTATTTCGTTAAAATATGTTCAGAAGTTTCGGAGATATAGCACTTAGTATATAGTAGTTAGGAGCAATGCACAATATAATATATATGAAAAAATGATATATGTTATATTGTTGAGATGTTGCCTAACAACATATTTATACCAAACAATACAGTTTTGAAGAAAATTGAGGAAAATAGTGTTTGAAGACATACATTTTCTACTTAGGATGAGTGTCACGTGGTCTCATCAATCCTGCAAGGGTTAAATGGCTTCATGTATAACAACAGGTACTAAGTTCATTTTTTAAAATTTCTTGTTGTAATGTATAGATTTTCTTTCCCCTTTATCATGTGTGCAACACTTAGATAGTATATTTGGTAGTTGTGTGTAAAAAAATATACAGGGTGATGCAGAATTCCAACCCTTAATAATATGAAATTATTGTTTGTTCATCAAAAAATAAAGAAAATGCACCAATTAGCGTGTGCGCTTTATGTAGTTCTGAATTGCACATGTTCTTACTCCTCGGTTGTCATTGGTCAGCCTTATTGTTATGAGGGAATGAGACTTATTATGGGATAAAATCTGTTATATTCTGTAAAAAGAGTTAAACAGTACCAAATGTTATATATACAAGGTAATTTTTCTTCTACGGTAAGGGACTCTGCTTGCCCTCGCATCATAATGGGGGCAATGCTCTTCAATTTGAGCTTTATGTCGTTAAAATATGTTCAGAAGTTTCGGAGATATAGCCCTTAGTATATAGTAGTTAGGAGCAATGCACAATATAATATATATGAAAAAATGATATATGTTATATTGTTGAGATGTTGCCTAACAACATTGTTATACCAAGTAGTACAGTTTTGAAGAAAATAGTGTTTGAAGACATACGTTTTCTACTTAGGATGAGTGTCACGTGGTCTCATCAATCCTGCAAGGGTTAAATGGCTTCATGTATAACAACAGGTACTAAGTTCATTTTTTAAAATTTCTTGTTGTAATGTATAGATTTTCTTTCCCCTTTATCATGTGTGCAACACTTAGATAGTATATTTGGTAGTTGTGTGTAAAAAAATATACAGGGTGATGCAGAATTCCAACCCTTAATAATATGAAATTATTGTTTGTTCATCAAAAAATAAAGAAAATGCACCAATTAGCGAGTGCGCTGTATGTAGTTCAGAATAGCACATGTTCTTACTCCTCGGTTGTCATTGGTCAGCCATATTGTTATGAGGGAATGAGACTTATTATGGGATAAAATCTGTTATTTTCTGTAGAAAGAGTTAAACAGTATCATATATTATATATAAAAGGAAACTTTCCGTCTATGGTAGGGGACTCTGCTTTCACTCACGTCATAAAGGGGGCAATGTTCTTCAATTTGAGCTTTATTTCGTTAAAATATGTTCAGAAGTTTCGGAAATATAGCACTTAGTATATAGTAGTTAGGAGCATTGCACAATATAATATATATGAAAAAATGATATATGTTATATTGTTGAGATGTTGCCTAACAACATATCTATACCAAGTAGTAAAGTTTTGAAGAAAATTGAAGAAAATAGTGTTTGAAGACATACATTTTCTACTTAGGATGAGTGTCACGTGGTCTCATCAATCCTGCAAGGGTTAAATGGCTTCATGTATAACAACAGGTACTAAGTTCATTTTTTAAAATATCTTGTTGTAATGTATAGATTTTCTTTCCCCTTTATCATGTGTGCAACACTTAGATAGTATATTTGGTAGTTGTGTGTAAAAAAATATACAGGGTGATGCAGAATTCCAACCCTTAATAATATGAAATTATTGTTTGTACATCAAAAAATAAAGAAAATGCACCAATTAGCGTGTGCGCTGTATGTAGTTCTGAATAGCACACGTTCTTACTCCTCGGTTGTCATTGGTCAGCCATATTGTTATGAGGGAATGAGACTTATTATGGGATAAAATCTGTTATATTCTGTAAAAAGAGTTAAACAGTACCAAATGTTATATATACAAGGTAACTTTTCTTCTACGGTAAGGGACTCTGCTTGCACTCGCATCATAAAGGGGGCAATGCTCTTATATTTGAGCTTTATGTCGTTAAAATATGTTGAGAAGTTTCGGAGATATAGCACTTAGTATATAGTAGTTAGGAGCAATGCACAACAATATAATATATATGAAAAAATGATGTATGTTATATTGTTGAGATGTTGCCTAACAACATATTTATACCAAGTAGTACAGTTTTGAAGAAAATTGAAGAAAATAGTGTTTGAAGACATACATTTTCTACTTAGGATGAGTGTCACGTGGTCTCATCAATCCTGCAAGGGTTAAATGGCTTCATGTATAACAACAGGTACTAAGTTCATTTTTTAAAATTTCTTGTTGTAATGTATAGATTTTCTTCCCCTTTATCATGTGTGCAACACTTAGATAGTATATTTGGTAGTTGTGTGTAAAAAAATATACAGGGTGATGCAGAATTCGACCCTTAATAATATGAAATTATTGTTTGTTCATCAAAAAATAAAGAAAATTCACCAATTAGCGTGTGCACTGTATGTAGTTCAGAATTGCACATGTTCTTACTCTTCGGTTGTCATTGGTCAGCCTTATTGTTATGAGGGAATGAGACTTATTATGGGATAAAATCTGTTATATTCTGTAAAAAGAGTTAAACAGTATCATATATTATATATAAAAGGAAACTTTCCGTCTATGGTAGGGGACTCTGCTTTCACTCACGTCATAAAGGGGGCAATGTTCTTCAATTTGAGTTTTATTTCGTTAAAATATGTTCAGAAGTTTCGGAGATATAGCACTTAGTATATAGTAGTTAGGAGCAATGCACAATATAATATATATGAAAAAATGATATATGTTATATTGTTGAGATGTTGCCTAACAACATTGTTATACCAAGTAGTACAGTTTTGAAGAAAATAGTGTTTGAAGACATACGTTTTCTACTTAGGATGAGTGTCACGTGGTCTCATCAATCCTGCAAGGGTTAAATGGCTTCATGTATAACAACAGGTACTAAGTTCATTTTTTAAAATTTCTTGTTGTAATGTATAGATTTTCTTTCCCCTTTATCATGTGTGCAACACTTAGATAGTATATTTGGTAGTTGTGTGTAAAAAAATATACAGGGTGATGCAGAATTCCAACCCTTAATAATATGAAATTATTGTTTGTTCATCAAAAAATAAAGAAAATGCACCAATTAGCGTGTGCGCTGTATGTAGTTCTGAATAGCACACGTTCTTACTCCTCGGTTGTCATTGGTCAGCCATATTGTTATGAGGGAATGAGACTTATTATGGGATAAAATCTGTTATATTCTGTAAAAAGAGTTAAACAGTACCAAATGTTATATATACAAGGTAACTTTTCTTCTACGGTAAGGGACTCTGCTTGCACTCGCATCATAAAGGGGGCAATGCTCTTATATTTGAGCTTTATGTCGTTAAAATATGTTGAGAAGTTTCGGAGATATAGCCCTTAGTATATAGTAGTTAGGAGCAATGCACAACAATATAATATATATGAAAAAATGATATATGTTATATTGTTGAGATGTTGCCTAACAACATATTTATACCAGGTAGTACAGTTTTGAAGAAAATTGAAGAAAATAGTGTTTGAAGACATACGTTTTCTACTTAGGATGAGTGTCACGTGGTCTCATCAATCCTGCAAGGGTTAAATTGCTTCATGTATAACAACAGGTACTAACTTCATTTTTTAAAATTTCTTGTTGTAATGTATAGATTTTCTTTCCCCTTTATCATGTGTGCAACACTTAGATAGTATATTTGGTAGTTGTGTGTAAAAAAATATACAGGGTGATGCAGAATTCCAACCCTTAATAATATGAAATTATTGTTTGTTCATCAAAAAATAAAGAAAATGCACCAATTAGCGTGTGCGCTGTATGTAGTTCTGAATAGCACATGTACTTACTCCTCGGTTGTCATTGGTCAGCCATATTGTTATGAGGGAATGAGACTTATTATGGGATAAAATCTGTTATATTCTGTAAAAAGAGTTAAACAGTACCAAATGTTATATATACAAGGTAATTTTTCTTCTACGGTAAGGGACTCTGCTTGCACTCGCATCATAAAGGGGGCAATGCTCTTCAATTTGAGCTTTATTTCGTTAAAATATGTTCAGAAGTTTCGGAGATATAGCCCTTAGTATATAGTAGTTAGGAGCAATGCACAACAATATAATATATATGAAAAAATGATATATGTTATATTGTTGAGATGTTGCCTAACAACATATTTATACCAAGTAGTACAGTTTTGAAGAAAATTGAAGAAAATAGTGTTTGAAGACACACGTTTTCTACTTAGGATGAGTGTCACGTGGTCTCATCAATCCTGCAAGGGTTAAATGGCTTCATGTATAACAACAGGTACTAACTTCATTTTTTAAAATTTCTTGTTGTAATGTATAGATTTTCTTTCCCCTTTATCATGTGTGCAACACATAGATAGTATATTTGGTAGTTGTGTGTAAAAAAATATACAGGGTGATGCAGAATTCCAACCCTTAATAATATGAAATTATAGTTTGTTCATCAAAAAATAAAGAAAATGCACCAATTAGCGTGTGCGCTGTATGTAGTTCTGAATAGCACATGTTCTTACTCCTCGGTTGTCATTGGTCAGCCATATTGTTATGAGGGAATGAGACTTATTATGGGATAAAATCTGTTATTTTCTGTAGAAAGAGTTAAACAGTATCATATTATATATATAAAAGGAAACTTTCCGTCTATGGTAGGGGACTCTGCTTTCACTCACGTCATAAATGGGGCAATGTTCTTCAATTTGAGCTTTATTTCGTTAAAATATGTTCAGAAGTTTTGGAGATATAGCACTTAGTATATAGTAGTTAGGAGCAATGCACAACAATATAATATATATGAAAAAATGATGTATGTTATATTGTTGAGATGTTGCCTAACAACATATTTATACCAAGTAGTACAGTTTTGGAGAAAATTGAAGAAAATAGTGTTTGAAGACATACGTTTTCTACTTAGGATGAGTGTCACGTGGTCTCATCAATCCTGCAAGGGTTAAATGGCTTCATGTATAACAACAGGTACTAAGTTCATTTTTTAAAATTTCTTGTTGTAATGTATAGATTTTCTTCCCCTTTATCACGTGTGCAACACTTAGATAGTATATTTGGTAGTTGTGTGTAAAAAAATATACAGGGTGATGCAGAATTCGACCCTTAATAATATGAAATTATTGTTTGTTCATCAGAAAATAAAGAAAATGCACCAATTAGCGTGTGCGCTGTATGTAGTTCAGAATTGCACATGTTCTTACTCTTCGGTTGTCATTGGTCAGCCTTATTGTTATGAGGGAATGAGACTTATTATGGGATAAAATCTGTTATATTCTGTAAAAAGAGTTAAACAGTACCAAATGTTATATATACAAGGTAACTTTTCTTCTACGGTAAGGGACTCTGCTTGCACTCGCATCATAAAGGGGGCAATGCTCTTATATTTGAGCTTTATATCGTTAAAATATGTTCAGAAGTTTCGGAGATATAGCCCTTAGTATATAGTAGTTAGGAGCAATGCACAACAATATAATATATATGAAAAAATGATATATGTTATATTGTTGAGATGTTGCCTAACAACATATTTATACCAAGTAGTACAGTTTTGAAGAAAATTGAAGAAAATAGTGTTTGAAGACATACGTTTTCTACTTAGGATGAGTGTCACGTGGTCTCATCAATCCTGCAAGGGTTAAATTGCTTCATGTATAACAACAGGTACTAACTTCATTTTTTAAAATTTCTTGTTGTAATGAATAGATTTTCTTTCCCCTTTTTCATGTGTGCAACACTTAGATAGTATATTTGGTAGTTGTGTGTAAAAAAATATACAGGGTGATGCAGAATTCCAACCCTTAATAATATGAAATTATTGTTTGTTCATCAAAAAATAAAGAAAATGCACCAATTAGCGTGTGCGCTGTATGTAGTTCTGAATAGCACATGTACTTACTCCTCGGTTGTCATTGGTCAGCCATATTGTTATGAGGGAATGAGACTTATTATGGGATAAAATCTGTTATATTCTGTAAAAAGAGTTAAACAGTACCAAATGTTATATATACAAGGTAATTTTTCTTCTACGGTAAGGGACTCTGCTTGCACTCGCATCATAAAGGGGGCAATGCTCTTCAATTTGAGCTTTATTTCGTTAAAATATGTTCAGAAGTTTCGGAGATATAGCCCTTAGTATATAGTAGTTAGGAGCAATGCACAACAATATAATATATATGAAAAAATGATATATGTTATATTGTTGAGATGTTGCCTAACAACATATTTATACCAAGTAGTACAGTTTTGAAGAAAATTGAAGAAAATAGTGTTTGAAGACACACGTTTTCTACTTAGGATGAGTGTCACGTGGTCTCATCAATCCTGCAAGGGTTAAATGGCTTCATGTATAACAACAGGTACTAACTTCATTTTTTAAAATTTCTTGTTGTAATGTATAGATTTTCTTTCCCCTTTATCATGTGTGCAACACATAGATAGTATATTTGGTAGTTGTGTGTAAAAAAATATACAGGGTGATGCAGAATTCCAACCCTTAATAATATGAAATTATAGTGTGTTCATCAAAAAATAAAGAAAATGCACCAATTAGCGTGTGCGCTGTATGTAGTTCTGAATAGCACATGTTCTTACTCCTCGGTTGTCATTGGTCAGCCATATTGTTATGAGGGAATGAGACTTATTATGGGATAAAATCTGTTATTTTCTGTAGAAAGAGTTAAACAGTATCATATTATATATATAAAAGGAAACTTTCCGTCTATGGTAGGGGACTCAGCTTTCACTCACGTCATAAATGGGGCAATGTTCTTCAATTTGAGCTTTATTTCGTTAAAATATGTTCAGAAGTTTTGGAGATATAGCACTTAGTATATAGTAGTTAGGAGCAATGCACAACAATATAATATATATGAAAAAATGATGTATGTTATATTGTTGAGATGTTGCCTAACAACATATTTATACCAAGTAGTACAGTTTTGAAGAAAATTGAAGAAAATAGTGTTTGAAGACATACATTTTCTACTTAGGATGAGTGTCACGTGGTCTCATCAATCCTGCAAGGGTTAAATGGCTTCATGTATAACAACAGGTACTAAGTTCATTTTTTAAAATTTCTTGTTGTAATGTATAGATTTTCTTCCCCTTTATCACGTGTGCAACACTTAGATAGTATATTTGGTAGTTGTGTGTAAAAAAATATACAGGGTGATGCAGAATTCGACCCTTAATAATATGAAATTATGGTTTGTTCATCAGAAAATAAAGAAAATGCACCAATTAGCGTGTGCGCTGTATGTAGTTCAGAATTGCACATGTTCTTACTCTTCGGTTGTCATTGGTCAGCCTTATTGTTATGAGGGAATGAGACTTATTATGGGATAAAATCTGTTATATTCTGTAAAAAGAGTTAAACAGTACCAAATGTTATATATACAAGGTAACTTTTCTTCTACGGTAAGGGACTCTGCTTGCACTCGCATCATAAAGGGGGCAATGCTCTTATATTTGAGCTTTATATCGTTAAAATATGTTCAGAAGTTTCGGAGATATAGCCCTTAGTATATAGTAGTTAGGAGCAATGCACAACAATATAATATATATGAAAAAATGATATATGTTATATTGTTGAGATGTTGCCTAACAACATATTTATACCAAGTAGTACAGTTTTGAAGAAAATTGAAGAAAATAGTGTTTGAAGACATACGTTTTCTACTTAGGATGAGTGTCACGTGGTCTCATCAATCCTGCAAGGGTTAAATTGCTTCATGTATAACAACAGGTACTAACTTCATTTTTTAAAATTTCTTGTTGTAATGAATAGATTTTCTTTCCCCTTTATCATGTGTGCAACACTTAGATAGTATATTTGGTAGTTGTGTGTAAAAAAATATACAGGGTGATGCAGAATTCCAACCCTTAATAATATGAAATTATTGTTTGTTCATCAAAAAATAAAGAAAATGCACCAATTAGCGTGTGCGCTGTATGTAGTTCTGAATAGCACATGTACTTACTCCTCGGTTGTCATTGGTCAGCCATATTGTTATGAGGGAATGAGACTTATTATGGGATAAAATCTGTTATATTCTGTAAAAAGAGTTAAACAGTACCAAATGTTATATATACAAGGTAATTTTTCTTCTACGGTAAGGGACTCTGCTTGCACTCGCATCATAAAGGGGGCAATGCTCTTCAATTTGAGCTTTATTTCGTTAAAATATGTTCAGAAGTTTCGGAGATATAGCCCTTAGTATATAGTAGTTAGGAGCAATGCACAACAATATAATATATATGAAAAAATGATATATGTTATATTGTTGAGATGTTGCCTAACAACATATTTATACCAAGTAGTACAGTTTTGAAGAAAATTGAAGAAAATAGTGTTTGAAGACACACGTTTTCTACTTAGGATGAGTGTCACGTGGTCTCATCAATCCTGCAAGGGTTAAATGGCTTCATGTATAACAACAGGTACTAACTTCATTTTTTAAAATTTCTTGTTGTAATGTATAGATTTTCTTTCCCCTTTATCATGTGTGCAACACATAGATAGTATATTTGGTAGTTGTGTGTAAAAAAATATACAGGGTGATGCAGAATTCCAACCCTTAATAATATGAAATTATAGTTTGTTCATCAAAAAATAAAGAAAATGCACCAATTAGCGTGTGCGCTGTATGTAGTTCTGAATAGCACATGTTCTTACTCCTCGGTTGTCATTGGTCAGCCATATTGTTATGAGGGAATGAGACTTATTATGGGATAAAATCTGTTATTTTCTGTAGAAAGAGTTAAACAGTATCATATTATATATATAAAAGGAAACTTTCCGTCTATGGTAGGGGACTCTGCTTTCACTCACGTCATAAATGGGGCAATGTTCTTCAATTTGAGCTTTATTTCGTTAAAATATGTTCAGAAGTTTTGGAGATATAGCACTTAGTATATAGTAGTTAGGAGCAATGCACAACAATATAATATATATGAAAAAATGATGTATGTTATATTGTTGAGATGTTGCCTAACAACATATTTATACCAAGTAGTACAGTTTTGAAGAAAATTGAAGAAAATAGTGTTTGAAGACATACATTTTCTACTTAGGATGAGTGTCACGTGGTCTCATCAATCCTGCAAGGGTTAAATGGCTTCATGTATAACAACAGGTACTAAGTTCATTTTTTAAAATTTCTTGTTGTAATGTATAGATTTTCTTCCCCTTTATCACGTGTGCAACACTTAGATAGTATATTTGGTAGTTGTGTGTAAAAAAATATACAGGGTGATGCAGAATTCGACCCTTAATAATATGAAATTATTGTTTGTTCATCAGAAAATAAAGAAAATGCACCAATTAGCGTGTGCGCTGTATGTAGTTCAGAATTGCACATGTTCTTACTCTTCGGTTGTCATTGGTCAGCCTTATTGTTATGAGGGAATGAGACTTATTATGGGATAAAATCTGTTATATTCTGTAAAAAGAGTTAAACAGTACCAAATGTTATATATACAAGGTAACTTTTCTTCTACGGTAAGGGACTCTGCTTGCACTCGCATCATAAAGGGGGCAATGCTCTTATATTTGAGCTTTATATCGTTAAAATATGTTCAGAAGTTTCGGAGATATAGCCCTTAGTATATAGTAGTTAGGAGCAATGCACAACAATATAATATATATGAAAAAATGATATATGTTATATTGTTGAGATGTTGCCTAACAACATATTTATACCAAGTAGTACAGTTTTGAAGAAAATTGAAGAAAATAGTGTTTGAAGACATACGTTTTCTACTTAGGATGAGTGTCACGTGGTCTCATCAATCCTGCAAGGGTTAAATTGCTTCATGTATAACAACAGGTACTAACTTCATTTTTTAAAATTTCTTGTTGTAATGAATAGATTTTCTTTCCCCTTTATCATGTGTGCAACACTTAGATAGTATATTTGGTAGTTGTGTGTAAAAAAATATACAGGGTGATGCAGAATTCCAACCCTTAATAATATTAAATTATTGTTTGTTCATCAAAAAATAAAGAAAATGCACCAATTAGCGTGTGCGCTGTATGTAGTTCTGAATAGCACATGTACTTACTCCTCGGTTGTCATTGGTCAGCCATATTGTTATGAGGGAATGAGACTTATTATGGGATAAAATCTGTTATATTCTGTAAAAAGAGTTAAACAGTACCAAATGTTATATATACAAGGTAACTTTTCTTCTACGGTAGGGGACTCTGCTTGCACTCGCATCATAAAGGGGGCAATGTTCTTCAATGTGAGCTTTATTTCGTTAAAATATGTTCAGAAGTTTCGGAGATATAGCCCTTAGTATATAGTAGTTAGAAGCAATACACAACAATATAATATGTATGAAAAATGACATATGTTATATTGTTGAGATGTTGCCTAACAACATATTTATACCAAACAATACAGTTTTGAAGAAAATTGAGGAAAATAGTGTTTGAAGACATACATTTTCTACTTAGGATGAGTGTCACGTGGTCTCATCAATCCTGCAAGGGTTAAATGGCTTCATGTATAACAACAGGTACTAACTTCATTTTTTAAAATTTCTTGTTGTAATGTATAGATTTTCTTTCCCCTTTATCATGTGTGCAACACTTAGATAGTATATTTGGTAGTTGTGTGTAAAAAAATATACAGGGTGATGCAGAATTCCAACCCTTAATAATATGAAATTATTGTTTGTTCATCAAAAAATAAAGAAAATGCACCAATTAGCGTGTGCGCTTTATGTAGTTCTGAATTGCACATGTTCTTACTCCTCGGTTGTCATTGGTCAGCCTTATTGTTATGAGGGAATGAGACTTATTATGGGATAAAATCTGTTATATTCTGTAAAAGGAGTTAAACAGTACCAAATGTTATATATACAAGGTAATTTTTCTTCTACGGTAAGGGACTCTGCTTGCACTCGCATCATAATGGGGGCAATGCTCTTCAATTTGAGCTTTATGTCGTTAAAATATGTTCAGAAGTTTCGGAGATATAGCCCTTAGTATATAGTAGTTAGGAGCAATGCACAACAATATAATATATATGAAAAAATGATATATGTTATATTGTTGAGATGTTGCCTAACAACATATTTATACCAAGTAGTACAGTTTTGAAGAAAATTGAAGAAAATAGTGTTTGAAGACATACGTTTTCTACTTAGGATGAGTGTCACGTGGTCTCATCAATCCTGCAAGGGTTAAATTGCTTCATGTATAACAACAGGTACTAACTTCATTTTTTAAAATTTCTTGTTGTAATGTATAGATTTTATTTCCCCTTTATCATGTGTGCAACACTTAGATAGTATATTTGGTAGTTGTGTGTAAAAAAATATACAGGGTGATGCAGAATTCCAACCATTAATAATATAAAATTATTGTTTGTTCATCAAAAAATAAAGAAAATGCACCAATTAGCGTGTGCGCTGTATGTAGTTCTGAATAGCACATGTCCTTACTCCTCGGTTGTCATTGGTCAGCCATATTGTTATGAGGGAATGAGACTTATTATGGGATAAAATCTGTTATATTCTGTAAAAAGAGTTAAACAGTATCATATATTATATATAAAAGGAAACTTTCCGTCTATAGTAGGGGACTCTGCTTTCACTCACGTCATAAAGGGGGCAATGTTCTTCAATTTGAGCTTTATTTCGTTAAAATATGTTCAGAAGTTTCGGAGATATAGCCCTTAGTATATAGTAGTTAGGAGCAATGCACAACAATATAATATATATGAAAAAATGATATATGTTATATTGTTGAGATGTTGCCTAACAACATTGTTATACCAAGTAGTACAGTTTTGAAGAAAATAGTGTTTGAAGACATACGTTTTCTACTTAGGATGAGTGTCACGTGGTCTCATCAATCCTGCAAGGGTTAAATGGCTTCATGTATAACAACAGGTACTAAGTTCATTTTTTAAAATTTCTTGTTGTAATGTATAGATTTTCTTTCCCCTTTATCATGTGTGCAACACTTAGATAGTATATTTGGTAGTTGTGTGTAAAAAAATATACAGGGTGATGCAGAATTCCAACCCTTAATAATATGAAATTATTGTTTGTTCATCAAAAAATAAAGAAAATGCACCAATTAGCGAGTGCGCTGTATGTAGTTCAGAATAGCACATGTTCTTACTCCTCGGTTGTCATTGGTCAGCCATATTGTTATGAGGGAATGAGACTTATTATGGTATAAAATCTGTTATTTTCTGTAGAAAGAGTTAAACAGTATCATATATTATATATAAAAGGAAACTTTCCGTCTATGGTAGGGGACTCTGCTTTCACTCACGTCATAAAGGGGGCAATGTTCTTCAATTTGAGCTTTATTTCGTTAAAATATGTTCAGAAGTTTCGGAGATATAGCACTTAGTATATAGTAGTTAGGAGCAATGCACAATATAATATATATGAAAAAATGATATATGTTATATTGTTGAGATGTTGCCTAACAACGTATCTATACCAAGTAGTACAGTTTTGAAGAAAATTGAAGAAAATAGTGTTTGAAGACATACATTTCCTACTTAGGATGAGTGTCACGTGGTCTCATCAATCCTGCAAGGGTTAAATTGCTTCATGTATAACAACAGGTACTAACTTCATTTTTTAAAATTTCTTGTTGTAATGTATAGATTTTCTTTCCCCTTTATCATGTGTGCAACACTTAGATAGTATATTTGGTAGTTGTGTGTAAAAAAATATACAGGGTGATGCAGAATTCCAACCCTTAATAATATGAAATTATTGTTTGTTCATCAAAAAATAAAGAAAATTCACCAATTAGTGTGTGCGCTTTATGTAGTTCTGAATTGCACATGTTCTTACTCCTCGGTTGTCATTGGTCAGCCTTATTGTTATGAGGGAATGAGACTTATTATGGGATAAAATCTGTTATATTCTGTAAAAAGAGTTAAACAGTACCAAATGTTATATATACAAGGTAACTTTTCTTCTACGGTAAGGGACTCTGCTTGCACTCGCATCATAAAGGGGGCAATGCTCTTCAATTTGAGCTTTATGTCGTTAAAATATGTTCAGAAGTTTCGGAGATATAGCCCTTAGTATATAGTAGTTAGGAGCAATGCACAACAATATAATATATATGAAAAAATGATATATGTTATATTGTTGAGATGTTGCCTAACAACATATTTATACCAAGTAGTACAGTTTTGAAGAAAATTGAAGAAAATAGTGTTTGAAGACATACGTTTTCTACTTAGGATGAGTGTCACGTGGTCTCATCAATCCTGCAAGGGTTAAATGGCTTCATGTATAACAACAGGTACTAACTTCATTTTTTAAAATTTCTTGTTGTAATGTATAGATTTTCTTTCCCCTTTATCATGTGTGCAACACTTAGATAGTATATTTGGTAGTTGTGTGTAAAAAAATATACAGGGTGATGCAGAATTCCAACCCTTAATAATATGAAATTATAGTTTGTTCATCAAAAAATAAAGAAAATGCAGCAATTAGCGTGTGCGCTGTATGTAGTTCTGAATAGCACATGTTCTTACTCCTCGGTTGTCATTGGTCAGCCATATTGTTATGAGGGAATGAGACTTATTATGGGATAAAATCTGTTATTTTCTGTAAAAAGAGTTAAACAGTATCATATATTATATATAAAAGGAAACTTTCCGTCTATGGTAGGGGACTCTGCTTTCACTCACGTCATAAATGGGGCAATGTTCTTCAATTTGAGCTTTATTTCGTTAAAATATGTTCAGAAGTTTTGGAGATATAGCACTTAGTATATAGTAGTTAGGAGCAATGCACAACAATATAATATATATGAAAAAATGATGTATGTTATATTGTTGAGATGTTGCCTAACAACATATTTATACCAAGTAGTACAGTTTTGAAGAAAATTGAAGAAAATAGTGTTTGAAGACATACATTTTCTACTTAGGGTGAGTGTCACGTGGTCTCATCAATCCTGCAAGGGTTAAATGGCTTCATGTATAACAACAGGTACTAAGTTCATTTTTTAAAATTTCTTGTTGTAATGTATAGATTTTCTTCCCCTTTATCATGTGTGCAACACTTAGATAGTATATTTGGTAGTTGTGTGTAAAAAAATATACAGGGTGATGCAGAATTCGACCCTTAATAATATGAAATTATTGTTTGTTCATCAAAAAATAAAGAAAATTCACCAATTAGCGTGTGCGCTGTATGTAGTTCAGAATTGCACATGTTCTTACTCTTCGGTTGTCATTGGTCAGCCTTATTGTTATGAGGGAATGAGACTTATTATGGGATAAAATCTGTTATATTCTGTAAAAAGAGTTAAACAGTACCAAATGTTATATATACAAGGTAACTTTTCTTCTACGGTAAGGGACTCTGCTTGCACTCGCATCATAAAGGGGGCAATGCTCTTATATTTGAGCTTTATATCGTTAAAATATGTTCAGAAGTTTCGGAGATATAGCCCTTAGTATATAGTAGTTAGGAGCAATGCACAACAATATAATATATATGAAAAAATGATATATGTTATATTGTTGAGATGTTGCCTAACAACATATTTATACCAAGTAGTACAGTTTTGAAGAAAATTGAAGAAAATAGTGTTTGAAGACATACGTTTTCTACTTAGGATGAGTGTCACGTGGTCTCATCAATCCTGCAAGGGTTAAAATGCTTCATGTATAACAACAGGTACTAACTTCATTTTTTAAAATTTCTTGTTGTAATGTATAGATTTTCTTTCCCCTTTAACATGTGTGCCACACTTAGATTGTATATTTGGTAGTTGTGTGTAAAAAAATATACAGGGTGATGCAGAATTTCAACCCTTAATAATATGAAATTATTGTTTGTTCATCAAAAAATAAAGAAAATGCACCAATTAGCGTGTGCGCTGTATGTAGTTCTGAATAGCACATGTTCTTACTCCTCGGTTGTCATTGGTCAGCCATATTGTTATGAGGGAATGAGACTTATTATGGGATAAAATCTGTTATATTCTGTAAAAAGAGTTAAACAGTACCAAATGTTATATATACAAGGTAACTTTTCTTCTACGGTAAGGGACTCTGCTTGCACTCGCATCATAAAGGGGGCAATGCTCTTATATTTGAGCTTTATGTCGTTAAAATATGTTGAGAAGTTTCGGAGATATAGCCCTTAGTATATAGTAGTTAGGAGCAATGCACAACAATATAATATATATGAAAAAATGATATATGTTATATTGTTGAGATGTTGCCTAACAACATATTTATACCAAGTAGTACAGTTTTGAAGAAAATTGAAGAAAATAGTGTTTGAAGACATACGTTTTCTACTTAGGATGAGTGTCACGTGGTCTCATCAATCCTGCAAGGGTTAAATTGCTTCATGTATAACAACAGGTACTAACTTCATTTTTTAAAATTTCTTGTTGTAATGTATAGATTTTCTTTCCCCTTTATCATGTGTGCAACACTTAGATAGTATATTTGGTAGTTGTGTGTAAAAAAATATACAGGGTGATGCAGAATTCCAACCCTTAATAATATGAAATTATTGTTTGTTCATCAAAAAATAAAGAAAATGCACCAATTAGCGTGTGCGCTGTATGTAGTTCTGAATAGCACATGTACTTACTCCTCGGTTGTCATTGGTCAGCCATATTGTTATGAGGGAATGAGACTTATTATGGGATAAAATCTGTTATATTCTGTAAAAAGAGTTAAACAGTACCAAATGTTATATATACAAGGTAACTTTTCTTCTACGGTAGGGGACTCTGCTTGCACTCGCATCATAAAGGGGGCAATGTTCTTCAATGTGAGCTTTATTTCGTTAAAATATGTTCAGAAGTTTCGGAGATATAGCCCTTAGTATATAGTAGTTAGAAGCAATACACAACAATATAATATGTATGAAAAATGACATATGTTATAATGTTGAGATGTTGCCTAACAACATATTTATACCAAACAATACAGTTTTGAAGAAAATTGAGGAAAATAGTGTTTGAAGACATACATTTTCTACTTAGGATGAGTGTCACGTGGTCTCATCAATCCTGCAAGGGTTAAATGGCTTCATGTATAACAACAGGTACTAAGTTCATTTTTTAAAATTTCTTGTTGTAATGTATAGATTTTCTTTCCCCTTTATCATGTGTGCAACACTTAGATAGTATATTTGGTAGTTGTGTGTAAAAAAATATACAGGGTGATGCAGAATTCCAACCCTTAATAATATGAAATTATTGTTTGTTCATCAAAAAATAAAGAAAATGCACCAATTAGCGTGTGCGCTTTATGTAGTTCTGAATTGCACATGTTCTTACTCCTCGGTTGTCATTGGTCAGCCTTATTGTTATGAGGGAATGAGACTTATTATGGGATAAAATCTGTTATATTCTGTAAAAAGAGTTAAACAGTACCAAATGTTATATATACAAGGTAATTTTTCTTCTACGGTAAGGGACTCTGATTGCACTCGCATCATAATGGGGGCAATGCTCTTCAATTTGAGCTTTATGTCGTTAAAATATGTTCAGAAGTTTCGGAGATATAGCCCTTAGTATATAGTAGTTAGGAGCAATGCACAACAATATAATATATATGAAAAAATGATATATGTTATATTGTTGAGATGTTGCCTAACAACATATTTATACCAAGTAGTACAGTTTTGAAGAAAATTGAAGAAAATAGTGTTTGAAGACATACGTTTTCTACTTAGGATGAGTGTCACGTGGTCTCATCAATCCTGCAAGGGTTAAATTGCTTCATGTATAACAACAGGTACTAACTTCATTTTTTAAAATTTCTTGTTGTAATGTATAGATTTTCTTTCCCCTTTATCATGTGTGCAACACTTAGATAGTATATTTGGTAGTTGTGTGTAAAAAAATATACAGGGTGATGCAGAATTCCAACCATTAATAATATAAAATTATTGTTTGTTCATCAAAAAATAAAGAAAATGCACCAATTAGCGTGTGCGCTGTATGTAGTTCTGAATAGCACATGTCCTTACTCCTCGGTTGTCATTGGTCAGCCATATTGTTATGAGGGAATGAGACTTATTATGGGATAAAATCTGTTATATTCTGTAAAAAGAGTTAAACAGTATCATATATTATATATAAAAGGAAACTTTCCGTCTATAGTAGGGGACTCTGCTTTCACTCACGTCATAAAGGGGGCAATGTTCTTCAATTTGAGCTTTATTTCGTTAAAATATGTTGAGAAGTTTCGGAGATATAGCCCTTAGTATATAGTAGTTAGGAGCAATGCACAACAATATAATATATATGAAAAAATGATATATGTTATATTGTTGAGATGTTGCCTAACAACATTGTTATACCAAGTAGTACAGTTTTGAAGAAAATAGTGTTTGAAGACATACGTTTTCTACTTAGGATGAGTGTCACGTGGTCTCATCAATCCTGCAAGGGTTAAATGGCTTCATGTATAAAAACAGGTACTAACTTCATTTTTTAAAATTTCTTGTTGTAATGTATAGATTTTCTTTCCCCTTTATCATGTGTGCAACACTTAGATAGTATATTTGGTAGTTGTGTGTAAAAAAATATACAGGGTGATGCAGAATTCCAACCGTTAATAATATGAAATTATAGTTTGTTCATCAAAAAATAAAGAAAATGCACCAATTAGCGTGTGCGCTGTATGTAGTTCTGAATAGCACATGTTCTTACTCCTCGGTTGTCATTGGTCAGCCATATTGTTATGAGGGAATGAGACTTATTATGGGATAAAATCTGTTATTTTCTGTAAAAAGAGTTAAACAGTATCATATATTATATATAAAAGGAAACTTTCCGTCTATGGTAGGGGACTCTGCTTTCACTCACGTCATAAATGGGGCAATGTTCTTCAATTTGAGCTTTATTTCGTTAAAATATGTTCAGAAGTTTTGGAGATATAGCACTTAGTATATAGTAGTTAGGAGCAATGCACAACAATATAATATATATGAAAAAATGATGTATGTTATATTGTTGAGATGTTGCCTAACAACATATTTATACCAAGTAGTACAGTTTTGAAGAAAATTGAAGAAAATAGTGTTTGAAGACATACATTTTCTACTTAGGATGAGTGTCACGTGGTCTCATCAATCCTGCAAGGGTTAAATGGCTTCATGTATAACAACAGGTACTAACTTCATTTTTTAAAATTTCTTGTTGTAATGTATAGATTTTCTTCCCCTTTATCATGTGTGCAACACTTAGATAGTATATTTGGTAGTTGTGTGTAAAAAAATATACAGGGTGATGCAGAATTCGACCCTTAATAATATGAAATTATTGTTTGTTCATCAAAAAATAAAGAAAATTCACCAATTAGCGTGTGCGCTGTATGTAGTTCAGAATTGCACATGTTCTTACTCTTCGGTTGTCATTGGTCAGCCTTATTGTTATGAGGGAATGAGACTTATTATGGGATAAAATCTGTTATATTCTGTAAAAAGAGTTAAACAGTACCAAATGTTATATATACAAGGTAACTTTTCTTCTACGGTAAGGGACTCTGCTTGCACTCGCATCATAAAGGGGGCAATGCTCTTATATTTGAGCTTTATATCGTTAAAATATGTTCAGAAGTTTCGGAGATATAGCCCTTAGTATATAGTAGTTAGGAGCAATGCACAACAATATAATATATATGAAAAAATGATATATGTTATATTGTTGAGATGTTGCCTAACAACATATTTATACCAAGTAGTACAGTTTTGAAGAAAATTGAAGAAAATAGTGTTTGAAGACATACGTTTTCTACTTAGGATGAGTGTCACGTGGTCTCATCAATCCTGCAAGGGTTAAATGGCTTCATGTATAACAACAGGTACTAAGTTCATTTTTTAAAATTTCTTGTTGTAATGTATAGATTTTCTTTCCCCTTTATCATGTGTGCAACACTTAGATAGTATATTTGGTAGTTGTGTGTAAAAAAATATACAGGGTGATGCAGAATTCCAACCCTTAATAATATGAAATTATTGTTTGTTCATCAAAAAATAAAGAAAATGCACCAATTAGCGTGTGCGCTTTATGTAGTTCTGAATTGCACATGTTCTTACTCCTCGGTTGTCATTGGTCAGCCTTATTGTTATGAGGGAATGAGACTTATTATGGGATAAAATCTGTTATATTCTGTAAAAAGAGTTAAACAGTACCAAATGTTATATATACAAGGTAATTTTTCTTCTACGGTAAGGGACTCTGCTTGCACTCGCATCATAATGGGGGCAATGCTCTTCAATTTGAGCTTTATGTCGTTA
Source organism: Thermobia domestica (assembly GCF_964235325.1). Taxonomy (NCBI): domain Eukaryota; kingdom Metazoa; phylum Arthropoda; class Insecta; order Zygentoma; family Lepismatidae; genus Thermobia; species Thermobia domestica. The sequence goes on from NC_137455.1 coordinate 260,521,529, forward strand.
AAATATGTTCAGAAGTTTCGGAGATATAGCCCTTAGTATATAGTAGTTAGGAGCAATGCACAACAATATAATATATATGAAAAAATGATATATGTTATATTGTTGAGATGTTGCCTAACAACATATTTATACCAAGTAGTAGAGTTTTGAAGAAAATTGAAGAAAATAGTGTTTGAAGACATACGTTTTCTACTTAGGATGAGTGTCACGTGGTCTCATCAATCCTGCAAGGGTTAAATTGCTTCATGTATAACAACAGGTACTAACTTCATTTTTTAAAATTTCTTGTTGTAATGTATAGATTTTATTTCCCCTTTATCATGTGTGCAACACTTAGATAGTATATTTGGTAGTTGTGTGTAAAAAAATATACAGGGTGATGCAGAATTCCAACCATTAATAATATAAAATTATTGTTTGTTCATCAAAAAATAAAGAAAATGCACCAATTAGCGTGTGCGCTGTATGTAGTTCTGAATAGCACATGTCCTTACTCCTCGGTTGTCATTGGTCAGCCATATTGTTATGAGGGAATGAGACTTATTATGGGATAAAATCTGTTATATTCTGTAAAAAGAGTTAAACAGTATCATATATTATATATAAAAGGAAACTTTCCGTCTATAGTAGGGGACTCTGCTTTCACTCACGTCATAAAGGGGGCAATGTTCTTCAATTTGAGCTTTATTTCGTTAAAATATGTTGAGAAGTTTCGGAGATATAGCCCTTAGTATATAGTAGTTAGGAGCAATGCACAACAATATAATATATATGAAAAAATGATATATGTTATATTGTTGAGATGTTGCCTAACAACATTGTTATACCAAGTAGTACAGTTTTGAAGAAAATAGTGTTTGAAGACATACGTTTTCTACTTAGGATGAGTGTCACGTGGTCTCATCAATCCTGCAAGGGTTAAATGGCTTCATGTATAACAACAGGTACTAAGTTCATTTTTTAAAATTTCTTGTTGTAATGTATAGATTTTCTTTCCCCTTTATCATGTGTGCAACACTTAGATAGTATATTTGGTAGTTGTGTGAAAAAAAAAATATACAGGGTGATGCAGAATTCCAACCCTTAATAATATGAAATTATTGTTTGTTCATCAAAAAATAAAGAAAATGCACCAATTAGCGAGTGCGCTGTATGTAGTTCAGAATAGCACATGTTCTTACTCCTCGGTTGTCATTGGTCAGCCATATTGTTATGAGGGAATGAGACTTATTATGGTATAAAATCTGTTATTTTCTGTAGAAAGAGTTAAACAGTATCATATTATATATATAAAAGGAAACTTTCCGTCTATGGTAGGGGACTCTGCTTTCACTCACGTCATAAAGGGGGCAATGTTCTTCAATTTGAGCTTTATTTCGTTAAAATATGTTCAGAAGTTTCGGAGATATAGCACTTAGTATATAGTAGTTAGGAGCAATGCACAATATAATATATATGAAAAAATGATATATGTTATATTGTTGAGATGTTGCCTAACAACGTATCTATACCAAGTAGTACAGTTTTGAAGAAAATTGAAGAAAATAGTGTTTGAAGACATACATTTTCTACTTAGGATGAGTGTCACGTGGTCTCATCAATCCTGCAAGGGTTAAATGGCTTCATGTATAACAACAGGTACTAAGTTCATTCTTTAAAATATCTTGTTGTAATGTATAGATTTTCTTTCCCCTTTATCATGTGTGCAACACTTAGATAGTATATTTGGTAGTAGTGTGTAAAAAAATATACAGGGTGATGCAGAATTCCAACCCTTAATAATATGAAATTATTGTTTGTTCATCAAAAAATAAAGAAAATTCACCAATTAGTGTGTGCGCTTTATGTAGTTCTGAATTGCACATGTTCTTACTCCTCGGTTGTCATTGGTCAGCCTTATTGTTATGAGGGAATGAGACTTATTATGGGATAAAATCTGTTATATTCTGTAAAAAGAGTTAAACAGTACCAAATGTTATATATACAAGGTAACTTTTCTTCTACGGTAAGGGACTCTGCTTGCACTCGCATCATAAAGGGGCAATTCTCTTATATTTGAGCGCTATGTCGTTAAAATATGTTCAGAAATTTCGGAGATATAGCCCTTAGTATATAGTAGTTAGGAGCAATGCACAACAATATAATATATATGAAAAAATGATATATGTTATATTGTTGAGATGTTGCCTAACAACATATTTATACCAAGTAGTACAGTTTTGAAGAAAATTGAAGAAAATAGTGTTTGAAGACATACGTTTTCTACTTAGGATGAGTGTCACGTGGTCTCATCAATCCTGCAAGGGTTAAATGGCTTCATGTATAAAAACAGGTACTAACTTCATTTTTTAAAATTTCTTGTTGTAATGTATAGATTTTCTTTCCCCTTTATCATGTGTGCAACACTTAGATAGTATATTTGGTAGTTGTGTGTAAAAAAATATACAGGGTGATGCAGAATTCCAACCGTTAATAATATGAAATTATAGTTTGTTCATCAAAAAATAAAGAAAATGCACCAATTAGCGTGTGCGCTGTATGTAGTTCTGAATAGCACATGTTCTTACTCCTCGGTTGTCATTGGTCAGCCATATTGTTATGAGGGAATGAGACTTATTATGGGATAAAATCTGTTATTTTCTGTAAAAAGAGTTAAACAGTATCATATATTATATATAAAAGGAAACTTTCCGTCTATGGTAGGGGACTCTGCTTTCACTCACGTCATAAATGGGGCAATGTTCTTCAATTTGAGCTTTATTTCGTTAAAATATGTTCAGAAGTTTTGGAGATATAGCACTTAGTATATAGTAGTTAGGAGCAATGCACAACAATATAATATATATGAAAAAATGATGTATGTTATATTGTTGAGATGTTGCCTAACAACATATTTATACCAAGTAGTACAGTTTTGAAGAAAATTGAAGAAAATAGTGTTTGAAGACATACATTTTCTACTTAGGATGAGTGTCACGTGGTCTCATCAATCCTGCAAGGGTTAAATGGCTTCATGTATAACAACAGGTACTAACTTCATTTTTTAAAATTTCTTGTTGTAATGTATAGATTTTCTTCCCCTTTATCATGTGTGCAACACTTAGATAGTATATTTGGTAGTTGTGTGTAAAAAAATATACAGGGTGATGCAGAATTCGACCCTTAATAATATGAAATTATTGTTTGTTCATCAAAAAATAAAGAAAATTCACCAATTAGCGTGTGCGCTGTATGTAGTTCAGAATTGCACATGTTCTTACTCTTCGGTTGTCATTGGTCAGCCTTATTGTTATGAGGGAATGAGACTTATTATGGGATAAAATCTGTTATATTCTGTAAAAAGAGTTAAACAGTACCAAATGTTATATATACAAGGTAACTTTTCTTCTACGGTAAGGGACTCTGCTTGCACTCGCATCATAAAGGGGGCAATGCTCTTATATTTGAGCTTTATATCGTTAAAATATGTTCAGAAGTTTCGGAGATATAGCCCTTAGTATATAGTAGTTAGGAGCAATGCACAACAATATAATATATATGAAAAAATGATATATGTTATATTGTTGAGATGTTGCCTAACAACATATTTATACCAAGTAGTACAGTTTTGAAGAAAATTGAAGAAAATAGTGTTTGAAGACATACGTTTTCTACTTAGGATGAGTGTCACGTGGTCTCATCAATCCTGCAAGGGTTAAATGGCTTCATGTATAACAACAGGTACTAAGTTCATTTTTTAAAATTTCTTGTTGTAATGTATAGATTTTCTTTCCCCTTTATCATGTGTGCAACACTTAGATAGTATATTTGGTAGTTGTGTGTAAAAAAATATACAGGGTGATGCAGAATTCCAACCCTTAATAATATGAAATTATTGTTTGTTCATCAAAAAATAAAGAAAATGCACCAATTAGCGTGTGCGCTTTATGTAGTTCTGAATTGCACATGTTCTTACTCCTCGGTTGTCATTGGTCAGCCTTATTGTTATGAGGGAATGAGACTTATTATGGGATAAAATCTGTTATATTCTGTAAAAAGAGTTAAACAGTACCAAATGTTATATATACAAGGTAATTTTTCTTCTACGGTAAGGGACTCTGCTTGCACTCGCATCATAATGGGGGCAATGCTCTTCAATTTGAGCTTTATGTCGTTAAAATATGTTCAGAAGTTTCGGAGATATAGCCCTTAGTATATAGTAGTTAGGAGCAATGCACAACAATATAATATATATGAAAAAATGATATATGTTATATTGTTGAGATGTTGCCTAACAACATATTTATACCAAGTAGTAGAGTTTTGAAGAAAATTGAAGAAAATAGTGTTTGAAGACATACGTTTTCTACTTAGGATGAGTGTCACGTGGTCTCATCAATCCTGCAAGGGTTAAATTGCTTCATGTATAACAACAGGTACTAACTTCATTTTTTAAAATTTCTTGTTGTAATGTATAGATTTTATTTCCCCTTTATCATGTGTGCAACACTTAGATAGTATATTTGGTAGTTGTGTGTAAAAAAATATACAGGGTGATGCAGAATTCCAACCATTAATAATATAAAATTATTGTTTGTTCATCAAAAAATAAAGAAAATGCACCAATTAGCGTGTGCGCTGTATGTAGTTCTGAATAGCACATGTCCTTACTCCTCGGTTGTCATTGGTCAGCCATATTGTTATGAGGGAATGAGACTTATTATGGGATAAAATCTGTTATATTCTGTAAAAAGAGTTAAACAGTATCATATATTATATATAAAAGGAAACTTTCCGTCTATAGTAGGGGACTCTGCTTTCACTCACGTCATAAAGGGGGCAATGTTCTTCAATTTGAGCTTTATTTCGTTAAAATATGTTGAGAAGTTTCGGAGATATAGCCCTTAGTATATAGTAGTTAGGAGCAATGCACAACAATATAATATATATGAAAAAATGATATATGTTATATTGTTGAGATGTTGCCTAACAACATTGTTATACCAAGTAGTACAGTTTTGAAGAAAATAGTGTTTGAAGACATACGTTTTCTACTTAGGATGAGTGTCACGTGGTCTCATCAATCCTGCAAGGGTTAAATGGCTTCATGTATAACAACAGGTACTAAGTTCATTTTTTAAAATTTCTTGTTGTAATGTATAGATTTTCTTTCCCCTTTATCATGTGTGCAACACTTAGATAGTATATTTGGTAGTTGTGTGAAAAAAAAAATATACAGGGTGATGCAGAATTCCAACCCTTAATAATATGAAATTATTGTTTGTTCATCAAAAAATAAAGAAAATGCACCAATTAGCGAGTGCGCTGTATGTAGTTCAGAATAGCACATGTTCTTACTCCTCGGTTGTCATTGGTCAGCCATATTGTTATGAGGGAATGAGACTTATTATGGTATAAAATCTGTTATTTTCTGTAGAAAGAGTTAAACAGTATCATATTATATATATAAAAGGAAACTTTCCGTCTATGGTAGGGGACTCTGCTTTCACTCACGTCATAAAGGGGGCAATGTTCTTCAATTTGAGCTTTATTTCGTTAAAATATGTTCAGAAGTTTCGGAGATATAGCACTTAGTATATAGTAGTTAGGAGCAATGCACAATATAATATATATGAAAAAATGATATATGTTATATTGTTGAGATGTTGCCTAACAACGTATCTATACCAAGTAGTACAGTTTTGAAGAAAATTGAAGAAAATAGTGTTTGAAGACATACATTTTCTACTTAGGATGAGTGTCACGTGGTCTCATCAATCCTGCAAGGGTTAAATGGCTTCATGTATAACAACAGGTACTAAGTTCATTCTTTAAAATATCTTGTTGTAATGTATAGATTTTCTTTCCCCTTTATCATGTGTGCAACACTTAGATAGTATATTTGGTAGTAGTGTGTAAAAAAATATACAGGGTGATGCAGAATTCCAACCCTTAATAATATGAAATTATTGTTTGTTCATCAAAAAATAAAGAAAATTCACCAATTAGTGTGTGCGCTTTATGTAGTTCTGAATTGCACATGTTCTTACTCCTCGGTTGTCATTGGTCAGCCTTATTGTTATGAGGGAATGAGACTTATTATGGGATAAAATCTGTTATATTCTGTAAAAAGAGTTAAACAGTACCAAATGTTATATATACAAGGTAACTTTTCTTCTACGGTAAGGGACTCTGCTTGCACTCGCATCATAAAGGGGCAATTCTCTTATATTTGAGCGCTATGTCGTTAAAATATGTTCAGAAATTTCGGAGATATAGCCCTTAGTATATAGTAGTTAGGAGCAATGCACAACAATATAATATATATGAAAAAATGATATATGTTATATTGTTGAGATGTTGCCTAACAACATATTTATACCAAGTAGTACAGTTTTGAAGAAAATTGAAGAAAATAGTGTTTGAAGACATACGTTTTCTACTTAGGATGAGTGTCACGTGGTCTCATCAATCCTGCAAGGGTTAAATGGCTTCATGTATAAAAACAGGTACTAACTTCATTTTTTAAAATTTCTTGTTGTAATGTATAGATTTTCTTTCCCCTTTATCATGTGTGCAACACTTAGATAGTATATTTGGTAGTTGTGTGTAAAAAAATATACAGGGTGATGCAGAATTCCAACCGTTAATAATATGAAATTATAGTTTGTTCATCAAAAAATAAAGAAAATGCACCAATTAGCGTGTGCGCTGTATGTAGTTCTGAATAGCACATGTTCTTACTCCTCGGTTGTCATTGGTCAGCCATATTGTTATGAGGGAATGAGACTTATTATGGGATAAAATCTGTTATTTTCTGTAAAAAGAGTTAAACAGTATCATATATTATATATAAAAGGAAACTTTCCGTCTATGGTAGGGGACTCTGCTTTCACTCACGTCATAAATGGGGCAATGTTCTTCAATTTGAGCTTTATTTCGTTAAAATATGTTCAGAAGTTTTGGAGATATAGCACTTAGTATATAGTAGTTAGGAGCAATGCACAACAATATAATATATATGAAAAAATGATGTATGTTATATTGTTGAGATGTTGCCTAACAACATATTTATACCAAGTAGTACAGTTTTGAAGAAAATTGAAGAAAATAGTGTTTGAAGACATACATTTTCTACTTAGGATGAGTGTCACGTGGTCTCATCAATCCTGCAAGGGTTAAATGGCTTCATGTATAACAACAGGTACTAACTTCATTTTTTAAAATTTCTTGTTGTAATGTATAGATTTTCTTCCCCTTTATCATGTGTGCAACACTTAGATAGTATATTTGGTAGTTGTGTGTAAAAAAATATACAGGGTGATGCAGAATTCGACCCTTAATAATATGAAATTATTGTTTGTTCATCAAAAAATAAAGAAAATTCACCAATTAGCGTGTGCGCTGTATGTAGTTCAGAATTGCACATGTTCTTACTCTTCGGTTGTCATTGGTCAGCCTTATTGTTATGAGGGAATGAGACTTATTATGGGATAAAATCTGTTATATTCTGTAAAAAGAGTTAAACAGTACCAAATGTTATATATACAAGGTAACTTTTCTTCTACGGTAAGGGACTCTGCTTGCACTCGCATCATAAAGGGGGCAATGCTCTTATATTTGAGCTTTATATCGTTAAAATATGTTCAGAAGTTTCGGAGATATAGCCCTTAGTATATAGTAGTTAGGAGCAATGCACAACAATATAATATATATGAAAAAATGATATATGTTATATTGTTGAGATGTTGCCTAACAACATATTTATACCAAGTAGTACAGTTTTGAAGAAAATTGAAGAAAATAGTGTTTGAAGACATACGTTTTCTACTTAGGATGAGTGTCACGTGGTCTCATCAATCCTGCAAGGGTTAAATGGCTTCATGTATAACAACAGGTACTAACTTCATTTTTTAAAATTTCTTGTTGTAATGTATAGATTTTCTTTCCCCTTTATCATGTGTGCAACACTTAGATAGTATATTTGGTAGTTGTGTGTAAAAAAATATACAGGGTGATGCAGAATTCCAACCCTTAATAATATGAAATTATTGTTTGTTCATCAAAAAATAAAGAAAATGCACCAATTAGCGTGTGCGCTTTATGTAGTTCTGAATTGCACATGTTCTTACTCCTCGGTTGTCATTGGTCAGCCTTATTGTTATGAGGGAATGAGACTTATTATGGGATAAAATCTGTTATATTCTGTAAAAAGAGTTAAACAGTACCAAATGTTATATATACAAGGTAATTTTTCTTCTACGGTAAGGGACTCTGCTTGCACTCGCATCATAATGGGGGCAATGCTCTTCAATTTGAGCTTTATGTCGTTAAAATATGTTCAGAAGTTTCGGAGATATAGCCCTTAGTATATAGTAGTTAGGAGCAATGCACAACAATATAATATATATGAAAAAATGATATATGTTATATTGTTGAGATGTTGCCTAACAACATATTTATACCAAGTAGTAGAGTTTTGAAGAAAATTGAAGAAAATAGTGTTTGAAGACATACGTTTTCTACTTAGGATGAGTGTCACGTGGTCTCATCAATCCTGCAAGGGTTAAATTGCTTCATGTATAACAACAGGTACTAACTTCATTTTTTAAAATTTCTTGTTGTAATGTATAGATTTTATTTCCCCTTTATCATGTGTGCAACACTTAGATAGTATATTTGGTAGTTGTGTGTAAAAAAATATACAGGGTGATGCAGAATTCCAACCATTAATAATATAAAATTATTGTTTGTTCATCAAAAAATAAAGAAAATGCACCAATTAGCGTGTGCGCTGTATGTAGTTCTGAATAGCACATGTCCTTACTCCTCGGTTGTCATTGGTCAGCCATATTGTTATGAGGGAATGAGACTTATTATGGGATAAAATCTGTTATATTCTGTAAAAAGAGTTAAACAGTATCATATATTATATATAAAAGGAAACTTTCCGTCTATAGTAGGGGACTCTGCTTTCACTCACGTCATAAAGGGGGCAATGTTCTTCAATTTGAGCTTTATTTCGTTAAAATATGTTGAGAAGTTTCGGAGATATAGCCCTTAGTATATAGTAGTTAGGAGCAATGCACAACAATATAATATATATGAAAAAATGATATATGTTATATTGTTGAGATGTTGCCTAACAACATTGTTATACCAAGTAGTACAGTTTTGAAGAAAATAGTGTTTGAAGACATACGTTTTCTACTTAGGATGAGTGTCACGTGGTCTCATCAATCCTGCAAGGGTTAAATGGCTTCATGTATAACAACAGGTACTAAGTTCATTTTTTAAAATTTCTTGTTGTAATGTATAGATTTTCTTTCCCCTTTATCATGTGTGCAACACTTAGATAGTATATTTGGTAGTTGTGTGAAAAAAAAAATATACAGGGTGATGCAGAATTCCAACCCTTAATAATATGAAATTATTGTTTGTTCATCAAAAAATAAAGAAAATGCACCAATTAGCGAGTGCGCTGTATGTAGTTCAGAATAGCACATGTTCTTACTCCTCGGTTGTCATTGGTCAGCCATATTGTTATGAGGGAATGAGACTTATTATGGTATAAAATCTGTTATTTTCTGTAGAAAGAGTTAAACAGTATCATATTATATATATAAAAGGAAACTTTCCGTCTATGGTAGGGGACTCTGCTTTCACTCACGTCATAAAGGGGGCAATGTTCTTCAATTTGAGCTTTATTTCGTTAAAATATGTTCAGAAGTTTCGGAGATATAGCACTTAGTATATAGTAGTTAGGAGCAATGCACAATATAATATATATGAAAAAATGATATATGTTATATTGTTGAGATGTTGCCTAACAACGTATCTATACCAAGTAGTACAGTTTTGAAGAAAATTGAAGAAAATAGTGTTTGAAGACATACATTTTCTACTTAGGATGAGTGTCACGTGGTCTCATCAATCCTGCAAGGGTTAAATGGCTTCATGTATAACAACAGGTACTAAGTTCATTCTTTAAAATATCTTGTTGTAATGTATAGATTTTCTTTCCCCTTTATCATGTGTGCAACACTTAGATAGTATATTTGGTAGTAGTGTGTAAAAAAATATACAGGGTGATGCAGAATTCCAACCCTTAATAATATGAAATTATTGTTTGTTCATCAAAAAATAAAGAAAATTCACCAATTAGTGTGTGCGCTTTATGTAGTTCTGAATTGCACATGTTCTTACTCCTCGGTTGTCATTGGTCAGCCTTATTGTTATGAGGGAATGAGACTTATTATGGGATAAAATCTGTTATATTCTGTAAAAAGAGTTAAACAGTACCAAATGTTATATATACAAGGTAACTTTTCTTCTACGGTAAGGGACTCTGCTTGCACTCGCATCATAAAGGGGCAATTCTCTTATATTTGAGCGCTATGTCGTTAAAATATGTTCAGAAATTTCGGAGATATAGCCCTTAGTATATAGTAGTTAGGAGCAATGCACAACAATATAATATATATGAAAAAATGATATATGTTATATTGTTGAGATGTTGCCTAACAACATATTTATACCAAGTAGTACAGTTTTGAAGAAAATTGAAGAAAATAGTGTTTGAAGACATACGTTTTCTACTTAGGATGAGTGTCACGTGGTCTCATCAATCCTGCAAGGGTTAAATGGCTTCATGTATAAAAACAGGTACTAACTTCATTTTTTAAAATTTCTTGTTGTAATGTATAGATTTTCTTTCCCCTTTATCATGTGTGCAACACTTAGATAGTATATTTGGTAGTTGTGTGTAAAAAAATATACAGGGTGATGCAGAATTCCAACCGTTAATAATATGAAATTATAGTTTGTTCATCAAAAAATAAAGAAAATGCACCAATTAGCGTGTGCGCTGTATGTAGTTCTGAATAGCACATGTTCTTACTCCTCGGTTGTCATTGGTCAGCCATATTGTTATGAGGGAATGAGACTTATTATGGGATAAAATCTGTTATTTTCTGTAAAAAGAGTTAAACAGTATCATATATTATATATAAAAGGAAACTTTCCGTCTATGGTAGGGGACTCTGCTTTCACTCACGTCATAAATGGGGCAATGTTCTTCAATTTGAGCTTTATTTCGTTAAAATATGTTCAGAAGTTTTGGAGATATAGCACTTAGTATATAGTAGTTAGGAGCAATGCACAACAATATAATATATATGAAAAAATGATGTATGTTATATTGTTGAGATGTTGCCTAACAACATATTTATACCAAGTAGTACAGTTTTGAAGAAAATTGAAGAAAATAGTGTTTGAAGACATACATTTTCTACTTAGGATGAGTGTCACGTGGTCTCATCAATCCTACAAGGGTTAAATGGCTTCATGTATAACAACAGGTACTAACTTCATTTTTTAAAATTTCTTGTTGTAATGTATAGATTTTCTTCCCCTTTATCATGTGTGCAACACTTAGATAGTATATTTGGTAGTTGTGTGTAAAAAAATATACAGGGTGATGCAGAATTCGACCCTTAATAATATGAAATTATTGTTTGTTCATCAAAAAATAAAGAAAATTCACCAATTAGCGTGTGCGCTGTATGTAGTTCAGAATTGCACATGTTCTTACTCTTCGGTTGTCATTGGTCAGCCTTATTGTTATGAGGGAATGAGACTTATTATGGGATAAAATCTGTTATATTCTGTAAAAAGAGTTAAACAGTACCAAATGTTATATATACAAGGTAACTTTTCTTCTACGGTAAGGGACTCTGCTTGCACTCGCATCATAAAGGGGGCAATGCTCTTATATTTGAGCTTTATATCGTTAAAATATGTTCAGAAGTTTCGGAGATATAGCCCTTAGTATATAGTAGTTAGGAGCAATGCACAACAATATAATATATATGAAAAAATGATATATGTTATATTGTTGAGATGTTGCCTAACAACATATTTATACCAAGTAGTACAGTTTTGAAGAAAATTGAAGAAAATAGTGTTTGAAGACATACGTTTTCTACTTAGGATGAGTGTCACGTGGTCTCATCAATCCTGCAAGGGTTAAATGGCTTCATGTATAACAACAGGTACTAACTTCATTTTTTAAAATTTCTTGTTGTAATGTATAGATTTTCTTTCCCCTTTATCATGTGTGCAACACTTAGATAGTATATTTGGTAGTTGTGTGTAAAAAAATATACAGGGTGATGCAGAATTCCAACCCTTAATAATATGAAATTATTGTTTGTTCATCAAAAAATAAAGAAAATGCACCAATTAGCGTGTGCGCTTTATGTAGTTCTGAATTGCACATGTTCTTACTCCTCGGTTGTCATTGGTCAGCCTTATTGTTATGAGGGAATGAGACTTATTATGGGATAAAATCTGTTATATTCTGTAAAAAGAGTTAAACAGTACCAAATGTTATATATACAAGGTAATTTTTCTTCTACGGTAAGGGACTCTGCTTGCACTCGCATCATAATGGGGGCAATGCTCTTCAATTTGAGCTTTATGTCGTTAAAATATGTTCAGAAGTTTCGGAGATATAGCCCTTAGTATATAGTAGTTAGGAGCAATGCACAACAATATAATATATATGAAAAAATGATATATGTTATATTGTTGAGATGTTGCCTAACAACATATTTATACCAAGTAGTAGAGTTTTGAAGAAAATTGAAGAAAATAGTGTTTGAAGACATACGTTTTCTACTTAGGATGAGTGTCACGAGGTCTCATCAATCCTGCAAGGGTTAAATTGCTTCATGTATAACAACAGGTACTAACTTCATTTTTTAAAATTTCTTGTTGTAATGTATAGATTTTATTTCCCCTTTATCATGTGTGCAACACTTAGATAGTATATTTGGTAGTTGTGTGTAAAAAAATATACAGGGTGATGCAGAATTCCAACCATTAATAATATAAAATTATTGTTTGTTCATCAAAAAATAAAGAAAATGCACCAATTAGCGTGTGCGCTGTATGTAGTTCTGAATAGCACATGTCCTTACTCCTCGGTTGTCATTGGTCAGCCATATTGTTATGAGGGAATGAGACTTATTATGGGATAAAATCTGTTATATTCTGTAAAAAGAGTTAAACAGTATCATATATTATATATAAAAGGAAACTTTCCGTCTATAGTAGGGGACTCTGCTTTCACTCACGTCATAAAGGGGGCAATGTTCTTCAATTTGAGCTTTATTTCGTTAAAATATGTTGAGAAGTTTCGGAGATATAGCCCTTAGTATATAGTAGTTAGGAGCAATGCACAACAATATAATATATATGAAAAAATGATATATGTTATATTGTTGAGATGTTGCCTAACAACATTGTTATACCAAGTAGTACAGTTTTGAAGAAAATAGTGTTTGAAGACATACGTTTTCTACTTAGGATGAGTGTCACGTGGTCTCATCAATCCTGCAAGGGTTAAATGGCTTCATGTATAACAACAGGTACTAAGTTCATTTTTTAAAATTTCTTGTTGTAATGTATAGATTTTCTTTCCCCTTTATCATGTGTGCAACACTTAGATAGTATATTTGGTAGTTGTGTGAAAAAAAAAATATACAGGGTGATGCAGAATTCCAACCCTTAATAATATGAAATTATTGTTTGTTCATCAAAAAATAAAGAAAATGCACCAATTAGCGAGTGCGCTGTATGTAGTTCAGAATAGCACATGTTCTTACTCCTCGGTTGTCATTGGTCAGCCATATTGTTATGAGGGAATGAGACTTATTATGGTATAAAATCTGTTATTTTCTGTAGAAAGAGTTAAACAGTATCATATTATATATATAAAAGGAAACTTTCCGTCTATGGTAGGGGACTCTGCTTTCACTCACGTCATAAAGGGGGCAATGTTCTTCAATTTGAGCTTTATTTCGTTAAAATATGTTCAGAAGTTTCGGAGATATAGCACTTAGTATATAGTAGTTAGGAGCAATGCACAATATAATATATATGAAAAAATGATATATGTTATATTGTTGAGATGTTGCCTAACAACGTATCTATACCAAGTAGTACAGTTTTGAAGAAAATTGAAGAAAATAGTGTTTGAAGACATACATTTTCTACTTAGGATGAGTGTCACGTGGTCTCATCAATCCTGCAAGGGTTAAATGGCTTCATGTATAACAACAGGTACTAAGTTCATTCTTTAAAATATCTTGTTGTAATGTATAGATTTTCTTTCCCCTTTATCATGTGTGCAACACTTAGATAGTATATTTGGTAGTAGTGTGTAAAAAAATATACAGGGTGATGCAGAATTCCAACCCTTAATAATATGAAATTATTGTTTGTTCATCAAAAAATAAAGAAAATTCACCAATTAGTGTGTGCGCTTTATGTAGTTCTGAATTGCACATGTTCTTACTCCTCGGTTGTCATTGGTCAGCCTTATTGTTATGAGGGAATGAGACTTATTATGGGATAAAATCTGTTATATTCTGTAAAAAGAGTTAAACAGTACCAAATGTTATATATACAAGGTAACTTTTCTTCTACGGTAAGGGACTCTGCTTGCACTCGCATCATAAAGGGGCAATTCTCTTATATTTGAGCGCTATGTCGTTAAAATATGTTCAGAAATTTCGGAGATATAGCCCTTAGTATATAGTAGTTAGGAGCAATGCACAACAATATAATATATATGAAAAAATGATATATGTTATATTGTTGAGATGTTGCCTAACAACATATTTATACCAAGTAGTACAGTTTTGAAGAAAATTGAAGAAAATAGTGTTTGAAGACATACGTTTTCTACTTAGGATGAGTGTCACGTGGTCTCATCAATCCTGCAAGGGTTAAATGGCTTCATGTATAAAAACAGGTACTAACTTCATTTTTTAAAATTTCTTGTTGTAATGTATAGATTTTCTTTCCCCTTTATCATGTGTGCAACACTTAGATAGTATATTTGGTAGTTGTGTGTAAAAAAATATACAGGGTGATGCAGAATTCCAACCGTTAATAATATGAAATTATAGTTTGTTCATCAAAAAATAAAGAAAATGCACCAATTAGCGTGTGCGCTGTATGTAGTTCTGAATAGCACATGTTCTTACTCCTCGGTTGTCATTGGTCAGCCATATTGTTATGAGGGAATGAGACTTATTATGGGATAAAATCTGTTATTTTCTGTAAAAAGAGTTAAACAGTATCATATATTATATATAAAAGGAAACTTTCCGTCTATGGTAGGGGACTCTGCTTTCACTCACGTCATAAATGGGGCAATGTTCTTCAATTTGAGCTTTATTTCGTTAAAATATGTTCAGAAGTTTTGGAGATATAGCACTTAGTATATAGTAGTTAGGAGCAATGCACAACAATATAATATATATGAAAAAATGATGTATGTTATATTGTTGAGATGTTGCCTAACAACATATTTATACCAAGTAGTACAGTTTTGAAGAAAATTGAAGAAAATAGTGTTTGAAGACATACATTTTCTACTTAGGATGAGTGTCACGTGGTCTCATCAATCCTGCAAGGGTTAAATGGCTTCATGTATAACAACAGGTACTAACTTCATTTTTTAAAATTTCTTGTTGTAATGTATAGATTTTCTTCCCCTTTATCATGTGTGCAACACTTAGATAGTATATTTGGTAGTTGTGTGTAAAAAAATATACAGGGTGATGCAGAATTCGACCCTTAATAATATGAAATTATTGTTTGTTCATCAAAAAATAAAGAAAATGCACCAATTAGCGTGTGCGCTTTATGTAGTTCTGAATTGCACATGTTCTTACTCCTCGGTTGTCATTGGTCAGCCTTATTGTTATGAGGGAATGAGACTTATTATGGGATAAAATCTGTTATATTCTGTAAAAAGAGTTAAACAGTACCAAATGTTATATATACAAGGTAATTTTTCTTCTACGGTAAGGGACTCTGCTTGCACTCGCATCATAATGGGGGCAATGCTCTTCAATTTGAGCTTTATGTCGTTAAAATATGTTCAGAAGTTTCGGAGATATAGCCCTTAGTATATAGTAGTTAGGAGCAATGCACAACAATATAATATATATGAAAAAATGATATATGTTATATTGTTGAGATGTTGCCTAACAACATATTTATACCAAGTAGTACAGTTTTGAAGAAAATTGAAGAAAATAGTGTTTGAAGACATACGTTTTCTACTTAGGATGAGTGTCACGTGGTCTCATCAATCCTGCAAGGGTTAAATTGCTTCATGTATAACAACAGGTACTAACTTCATTTTTTAAAATTTCTTGTTGTAATGTATAGATTTTATTTCCCCTTTATCATGTGTGCAACACTTAGATAGTATATTTGGTAGTTGTGTGTAAAAAAATATACAGGGTGATGCAGAATTCCAACCATTAATAATATAAAATTATTGTTTGTTCATCAAAAAATAAAGAAAATGCACCAATTAGCGTGTGCGCTGTATGTAGTTCTGAATAGCACATGTCCTTACTCCTCGGTTGTCATTGGTCAGCCATATTGTTATGAGGGAATGAGACTTATTATGGGATAAAATCTGTTATATTCTGTAAAAAGAGTTAAACAGTATCATATATTATATATAAAAGGAAACTTTCCGTCTATGGTAGGGGACTCTGCTTTCACTCACGTCATAAATGGGGCAATGTTCTTCAATTTGAGCTTTATTTCGTTAAAATATGTTTAGAAGTTTCGGAGATATAGCCCTTAGTATATAGTAGTTAGGAGCAATGCACAACAATATAATATATATGAAAAAATGATATATGTTATATTGTTGAGATGTTGCCTAACAACATTGTTATACCAAGTAGTACAGTTTTGAAGAAAATAGTGTTTGAAGACATACGTTTTCTACTTAGGATGAGTGTCACGTGGTCTCATCAATCCTGCAAGGGTTAAATGGCTTCATGTATAACAACAGGTACTAAGTTCATTTTTTAAAATTTCTTGTTGTAATGTATAGATTTTCTTTCCCCTTTATCATGTGTGCAACACTTAGATAGTATATTTGGTAGTTGTGTGTAAAAAAATATACAGGGTGATGCAGAATTCCAACCCTTAATAATATGAAATTATTGTTTGTTCATCAAAAAATAAAGAAAATTCACCAATTAGTGTGTGCGCTTTATGTAGTTCTGAATTGCACATGTTCTTAGTCCTCGGTTGTCATTGGTCAGCCTTATTGTTATGAGGGAATGAGACTTGTTATGGGATAAAATCTGTTATATTCTGTAAAAAGAGTTAAACAGTACCAAATGTTATATATACAAGGTAACTTTTCTTCTACGGTAAGGGACTCTGCTTGCACTCGCATCATAAAGGGGGCAATTCTCTTATATTTGAGCGCTATGTCGTTAAAATATGTTCAGAAGTTTCGGAGATATAGCCCTTAGTATATAGTAGTTAGGAGCAATGCACAACAATATAATATATATGAAAAAATGATATATGTTATATTGTTGAGATGTTGCCTAACAACATATTTATACCAAGTAGTACAGTTTTGAAGAAAATTGAAGAAAATAGTGTTTGAAGACATACGTTTTCTACTTAGGATGAGTGTCACGTGGTCTCATCAATCCTGCAAGGGTTAAATTGCTTCATGTATAACAACAGGTACTAACTTCATTTTTTAAAATTTCTTGTTGTAATGTATAGATTTTCTTTCCCCTTTATCATGTGTGCAACACTTAGATAGTATATTTGGTAGTTGTGTGTAAAAAAATATACAGGGTGATGCAGAATTCCAACCCTTAATAATATGAAATTATAGTTTGTTCATCAAAAAATAAAGAAAATGCACCAATTAGCGTGTGCGCTGTATGTAGTTCTGAATAGCACATGTTCTTACTCCTCGGTTGTCATTGGTCAGCCATATTGTTATGAGGGAATGAGACTTATTATGGGATAAAATCTGTTATTTTCTGTAAAAAGAGTTAAACAGTATCATATATTATATATAAAAGGAAACTTTCCGTCTATGGTAGGGGAATCTGCTTTCACTCACGTCATAAATGGGGCAATGTTCTTCAATTTGAGCTTTATTTCGTTAAAATATGTTCAGAAGTTTTGGAGATATAGCACTTAGTATATAGTAGTTAGGAGCAAAGCACAACAATATAATATATATGAAAAAATGATGTATGTTATATTGTTGAGATGTTGCCTAACAACATATTTATACCAAGTAGTACAGTTTTGAAGAAAATTGAAGAAAATAGTGTTTGAAGACATACATTTTCTACTTAGGATGAGTGTCACGTGGTCTCATCAATCCTGCAAGGGTTAAATGGCTTCATGTATAACAACAGGTACTAAGTTCATTTTTTAAAATTTCTTGTTGTAATGTATAGATTTTCTTCCCCTTTATCATGTGTGCAACACTTAGATAGTATATTTGGTAGTTGTGTGTAAAAAAATATACAGGGTGATGCAGAATTCCAACCCTTAATAATATGAAATTATTGTTTGTTCATCAAAAAATAAAGAAAATTCACCAATTAGCGTGTGCGCTGTATGTAGTTCAGAATTGCACATGTTCTTACTCTTCGGTTGTCATTGGTCAGCCTTATTGTTATGAGGGAATGAGACTTATTATGGGATAAAATCTGTTATATTCTGTAAAAAAAGTTAAACAGTACCAAATGTTATATATACAAGGTAACTTTTCTTCTACGGTAAGGGACTCTGCTTGCACTCGCATCATAAAGGGGGCAATGCTCTTATATTTGAGCTTTATGTCGTTAAAATATGTTCAGAAGTTTCGGAGATATAGCCCTTAGTATATAGTAGTTAGGAGCAATGCACAACAATATAATATATATGAAAAAATGATATATGTTATATTGTTGAGATGTTGCCTAACAACATATTTATACCAAGTAGTACAGTTTTGAAGAAAATTGAAGAAAATAGTGTTTGAAGACATACGTTTTCTACTTAGGATGAGTGTCACGTGGTCTCATCAATCCTGCAAGGGTTAAATTGCTTCATGTATAACAACAGGTACTAACTTCATTTTTTAAAATTTCTTGTTGTAATGTATAGATTTTCTTTCCCCTTTATCATGTGTGCAACACTTAGATAGTATATTTGGTAGTTGTGTGTAAAAAAATATACAGGGTGATGCAGAATTCCAACCCTTAATAATATGAAATTATAGTTTGTTCATCAAAAAATAAAGAAAATGCACCAATTAGCGTGTGCGCTGTATGTAGTTCTGAATAGCACATGTTCTTACTCCTCGGTTGTCATTGGTCAGCCATATTGTTATGAGGGAATGAGACTTATTATGGGATAAAATCTGTTATTTTCTGTAAAAAGAGTTAAACAGTATCATATATTATATATAAAAGGAAACTTTCCGTCTATGGTAGGGGAATCTGCTTTCACTCACGTCATAAATGGGGCAATGTTCTTCAATTTGAGCTTTATTTCGTTAAAATATGTTCAGAAGTTTTGGAGATATAGCACTTAGTATATAGTAGTTAGGAGCAAAGCACAACAATATAATATATATGAAAAAATGATGTATGTTATATTGTTGAGATGCTGCCTAACAACATATTTATACCAAGTAGTACAGTTTTGAAGAAAATTGAAGAAAATAGTGTTTGAATACATACATTTTCTACTTAGGATGAGTGTCACGTGGTCTCATCAATCCTGCAAGGGTTAAATAGCTTCATGTATAACAACAGGTACTAAGTTCATTTTTTAAAATTTCTTGTTGTAATGTATAGATTTTCTTCCCCTTTATCATGTGTGCAACACTTAGATAGTATATTTGGTAGTTGTGTGTAAAAAAATATACAGGGTGATGCAGAATTCCAACCCTTAATAATATGAAATTATTGTTTGTTCATCAAAAAATAAAGAAAATTCACCAATTAGCGTGTGCGCTGTATGTAGTTCAGAATTGCACATGTTCTTACTCTTCGGTTGTCATTGGTCAGCCTTATTGTTATGAGGGAATGAGACTTATTATGGGATAAAATCTGTTATATTCTGTTAAAAGAGTTAAACAGTACCAAATGTTATATATACAAGGTAATTTTTCTTCTACGGTAAGCGACTCTGCTTGCAGTCGCATCATAATGGGGGCAATGCTCTTCAATTTGAGCTTTATGTCGTTAAAATATGTTCAGAAGTTTCGGAGATATAGCCCTTAGTATATAGTAGTTAGGAGCAATGCACAACAATATAATATATATGAAAAAATGATATATGTTATATTGTTGAGATGTTGCCTAACAACATTGTTATACCAAGTAGTACAGTTTTGAAGAAAATAGTGTTTGAAGACATACGTTTTCTACTTAGGATGAGTGTCACGTGGTCTCATCAATCCTGCAAGGGTTAAATGGCTTCATGTATAACAACAGGTACTAAGTTCATTTTTTAAAATATCTTGTTGTAATGTATAGATTTTCTTTCCCCTTTATCATGTGTGCAACACTTAGATAGTATATTTGGTAGTTGTGTGTAAAAAAATATACAGGGTGATGCAGAATTCCAACCCTTAATAATATGAAATTATTGTTTGTTCATCAAAAAATAAAGAAAATTCACCAATTAGTGTGTGCGCTTTATGTAGTTCTGAATTGCACATGTTCTTACTCCTCGGTTGTCATTGGTCAGCCTTATTGTTATGAGGGAATGAGACTTATTATGGGATAAAATCTGTTATATTCTGTAAAAAGAGTTAAACAGTACCAAATGTTATATATACAAGGTAACTTTTCTTCTACGGTAAGGGACTCTGCTTGCACTCGCATCATAAAGGGGGCAATGCTCTTATATTTGAGCTTTATGTCGTTAAAATATGTTCAGAAGTTTCGGAGATATAGCCCTTAGTATATAGTAGTTAGGAGCAATGCACAACAATATAATATATATGAAAAAATGATATATGTTATATTGTTGAGATGTTGCCTAACAACATATTTATACCAAGTAGTATAGTTTTGAAGAAAATTGAAGAAAATAGTGTTTGAAGACATACGTTTTCTACTTAGGATGAGTGTCACGTGGTCTCATCAATCCTGCAAGGGTTAAATGGCTTCATGTATAACAACAGGTACTAAGTTCATTTTTTAAAATTTCTTGTTGTAATGTATAGATTTTCTTTCCCCTTTATCATGTGTGCAACACTTAGATAGTATATTTGGTAGTTGTGTGTAAAAAAATATACAGGGTGATGCAGAATTCCAACCCTTAATAATATGAAATTATTGTTTGTTCATCAAAAAATAAAGAAAATGCACCAATTAGCGTGTGCGCTTTATGTAGTTCTGAATTGCACATGTTCTTACTCCTCGGTTGTCATTGGTCAGCCTTATTGTTATGAGGGAATGAGACTTATTATGGGATAAAATCTCTTATATTCTGTAAAAAGAGTTAAACAGTACCAAATGTTATATATACAAGGTAATTTTTCTTCTACGGTAAGGGACTCTGCTTGCACTCGCATCATAATGGGGGCAATGCTCTTCAATTTGAGCTTTATGTCGTTAAAATATGTTCAGAAGTTTCGGAGATATAGCCCTTAGTATATAGTAGTTAGGAGCAATGCACAACAATATAATATATATGAAAAAATGATATATGTTATATTGTTGAGATGTTGCCTAACAACATATTTATACCAAGTAGTACAGTTTTGAAGAAAATTGAAGAAAATAGTGTTTGAAGACATACGTTTTCTACTTAGGATGAGTGTCACGTGGTCTCATCAATCCTGCAAGGGTTAAATTGCTTCATGTATAACAACAGGTACTAACTTCATTTTTTAAAATTTCTTGTTGTAATGTATAGATTTTATTTCCCCTTTATCATGTGTGCAACACTTAGATAGTATATTTGGTAGTTGTGTGTAAAAAAATATACAGGGTGATGCAGAATTCCAACCATTAATAATATAAAATTATTGTTTGTTCATCAAAAAATAAAGAAAATGCACCAATTAGCGAGTGCGCTGTATGTAGTTCAGAATAGCACATGTTCTTACTCCTCGGTTGTCATTGGTCAGCCATATTGTTATGAGGGAATGAGACTTATTATGGGATAAAATCTGTTATTTTCTGTAGAAAGAGTTAAACAGTACCAAATGTTATATATACAAGGTAACTTTTCTTCTACGGTAAGGGACTCTGCTTGCACTCGCATCATAAAGGGGGCAATTCTCTTATATTTGAGCGCTATGTCGTTAAAATATGTTCAGAAGTTTCGGAGATATAGCCCTTAGTATATAGTAGTTAGGAGCAATGCACAACAATATAATATATATGAAAAAATGATATATGTTATATTGTTGAGATGTTGCCTAACAACATATTTATACCAAGTAGTACAGTTTTGAAGAAAATTGAAGAAAATAGTGTTTGAAGACATACGTTTTCTACTTAGGATGAGTGTCACGTGGTCTCATCAATCCTGCAAGGGTTAAATTGCTTCATGTATAACAACAGGTACTAACTTCATTTTTTAAAATTTCTTGTTGTAATGTATAGATTTTCTTTCCCCTTTATCATGTGTGCAACACTTAGATAGTATATTTGGTAGTTGTGTGTAAAAAAATATACTGGGTGATGCAGAATTCCAACCCTTAATAATATGAAATTATTGTTTGTTCATCAAAAAATAAAGAAAATGCACCAATTAGCGTGTGCGCTTTATGTAGTTCTGAATTGCACATGTTCTTACTCCTCGGTTGTCATTGGTCAGCCTTATTGTTATGAGGGAATGAGACTTATTATGGGATAAAATCTCTTATATTCTGTAAAAAGAGTTAAACAGTACCAAATGTTATATATACAAGGTAATTTTTCTTCTACGGTAAGGGACTCTGCTTGCACTCGCATCATAATGGGGGCAATGCTCTTCAATTTGAGCTTTATGTCGTTAAAATATGTTCAGAAGTTTCGGAGATATAGCCCTTAGTATATAGTAGTTAGGAGCAATGCACAACAATATAATATATATGAAAAAATGATATATGTTATATTGTTGAGATGTTGCCTAACAACATATTTATACCAAGTAGTACAGTTTTGAAGAAAATTGAAGAAAATAGTGTTTGAAGACATACGTTTTCTACTTAGGATGAGTGTCACGTGGTCTCATCAATCCTGCAAGGGTTAAATTGCTTCATGTATAACAACAGGTACTAACTTCATTTTTTAAAATTTCTTGTTGTAATGTATAGATTTTCTTTCCCCTTTATCATGTGTGCAACACTTAGATAGTATATTTGGTAGTTGTGTGTAAAAAAATATACAGGGTGATGCAGAATTCCAACCCTTAATAATATGAAATTATTGTTTGTTCATCAAAAAATAAAGAAAATGCACCAATTAGCGTGTGCGCTTTATGTAGTTCTGAATTGCACATGTTCTTACTCCTCGGTTGTCATTGGTCAGCCTTATTGTTATGAGGGAATGAGACTTATTATGGGATAAAATCTGTTATATTCTGTTAAAAGAGTTAAACAGTACCAAATGTTATATATACAAGGTAATTTTTCTTCTACGGTAAGCGACTCTGCTTGCAGTCGCATCATAATGGGGGCAATGCTCTTCAATTTGAGCTTTATGTCGTTAAAATATGTTCAGAAGTTTCGGAGATATAGCCCTTAGTATATAGTAGTTAGGAGCAATGCACAACAATATAATATATATGAAAAAATGATATATGTTATATTGTTGAGATGTTGCCTAACAACATTGTTATACCAAGTAGTACAGTTTTGAAGAAAATAGTGTTTGAAGACATACGTTTTCTACTTAGGATGAGTGTCACGTGGTCTCATCAATCCTGCAAGGGTTAAATGGCTTCATGTATAACAACAGGTACTAAGTTCATTTTTTAAAATATCTTGTTGTAATGTATAGATTTTCTTTCCCCTTTATCATGTGTGCAACACTTAGATAGTATATTTGGTAGTTGTGTGTAAAAAAATATACAGGGTGATGCAGAATTCCAACCCTTAATAATATGAAATTATTGTTTGTTCATCAAAAAATAAAGAAAATTCACCAATTAGTGTGTGCGCTTTATGTAGTTCTGAATTGCACATGTTCTTACTCCTCGGTTGTCATTGGTCAGCCTTATTGTTATGAGGGAATGAGACTTATTATGGGATAAAATCTGTTATATTCTGTAAAAAGAGTTAAACAGTACCAAATGTTATATATACAAGGTAACTTTTCTTCTACGGTAAGGGACTCTGCTTGCACTCGCATCATAAAGGGGGCAATGCTCTTATATTTGAGCTTTATGTCGTTAAAATATGTTCAGAAGTTTCGGAGATATAGCCCTTAGTATATAGTAGTTAGGAGCAATGCACAACAATATAATATATATGAAAAAATGATATATGTTATATTGTTGAGATGTTGCCTAACAACATATTTATACCAAGTAGTATAGTTTTGAAGAAAATTGAAGAAAATAGTGTTTGAAGACATACGTTTTCTACTTAGGATGAGTGTCACGTGGTCTCATCAATCCTGCAAGGGTTAAATGGCTTCATGTATAACAACAGGTACTAAGTTCATTTTTTAAAATTTCTTGTTGTAATGTATAGATTTTCTTTCCCCTTTATCATGTGTGCAACACTTAGATAGTATATTTGGTAGTTGTGTGTAAAAAAATATACAGGGTGATGCAGAATTCCAACCCTTAATAATATGAAATTATTGTTTGTTCATCAAAAAATAAAGAAAATGCACCAATTAGCGTGTGCGCTTTATGTAGTTCTGAATTGCACATGTTCTTACTCCTCGGTTGTCATTGGTCAGCCTTATTGTTATGAGGGAATGAGACTTATTATGGGATAAAATCTCTTATATTCTGTAAAAAGAGTTAAACAGTACCAAATGTTATATATACAAGGTAATTTTTCTTCTACGGTAAGGGACTCTGCTTGCACTCGCATCATAATGGGGGCAATGCTCTTCAATTTGAGCTTTATGTCGTTAAAATATGTTCAGAAGTTTCGGAGATATAGCCCTTAGTATATAGTAGTTAGGAGCAATGCACAACAATATAATATATATGAAAAAATGATATATGTTATATTGTTGAGATGTTGCCTAACAACATATTTATACCAAGTAGTACAGTTTTGAAGAAAATTGAAGAAAATAGTGTTTGAAGACATACGTTTTCTACTTAGGATGAGTGTCACGTGGTCTCATCAATCCTGCAAGGGTTAAATTGCTTCATGTATAACAACAGGTACTAACTTCATTTTTTAAAATTTCTTGTTGTAATGTATAGATTTTATTTCCCCTTTATCATGTGTGCAACACTTAGATAGTATATTTGGTAGTTGTGTGTAAAAAAATATACAGGGTGATGCAGAATTCCAACCATTAATAATATAAAATTATTGTTTGTTCATCAAAAAATAAAGAAAATGCACCAATTAGCGAGTGCGCTGTATGTAGTTCAGAATAGCACATGTTCTTACTCCTCGGTTGTCGTTGGTCAGCCATATTGTTATGAGGGAATGAGACTTATTATGGGATAAAATCTGTTATTTTCTGTAGAAAGAGTTAAACAGTACCAAATGTTATATATACAAGGTAACTTTTCTTCTACGGTAAGGGACTCTGCTTGCACTCGCATCATAAAGGGGGCAATTCTCTTATATTTGAGCGCTATGTCGTTAAAATATGTTCAGAAGTTTCGGAGATATAGCCCTTAGTATATAGTAGTTAGGAGCAATGCACAACAATATAATATATATGAAAAAATGATATATGTTATATTGTTGAGATGTTGCCTAACAACATATTTATACCAAGTAGTACAGTTTTGAAGAAAATTGAAGAAAATAGTGTTTGAAGACATACGTTTTCTACTTAGGATGAGTGTCACGTGGTCTCATCAATCCTGCAAGGGTTAAATGGCTTCATGTATAACAACAGGTACTAACTTCATTTTTTAAAATTTCTTGTTGTAATGTATAGATTTTCTTTCCCCTTTATCATGTGTGCAACACTTAGATAGTATATTTGGTAGTTGTGTGTAAAAAAATATACAGGGTGATGCAGAATTCCAAACCTTAATAATTTGAAATTATAGTTTGTTCATCAAAAAATAAAGAAAATGCACCAATTAGCGTGTGCGCTGTATGTAGTTCTGAATAGCACATGTTCTTACTCCTCGGTTGTCATTGGTCAGCCATATTGTTATGAGGGAATGAGACTTATTATGGGATAAAATCTGTTATTTTCTGTAAAAAGAGTTAAACAGTATCATATATTATATATAAAAGGAAACTTTCCGTCTATGGTAGGGGACTCTGCTTTCACTCACGTCATAAATGGGGCAATGTTCTTCAATTTGAGCTTTATTTCGTTAAAATATGTTCAGAAGTTTTGGAGATATAGCACTTAGTATATAGTAGTTAGGAGCAATGCACAACAATATAATATATATGAAAAAATGATGTATGTTATATTGTTGAGATGTTGCCTAACAACATATTTATACCAAGTAGTACAGTTTTGAAGAAAATTGAAGAAAATAGTGTTTGAAGACATACATTTTCTACTTAGGATGAGTGTCACGTGGTCTCATCAATCCTGCAAGGGTTAAATGGCTTCATGTATAACAACAGGTACTAAGTTCATTTTTTAAAATTTCTTGTTGTAGTGTATAGATTTTCTTCCCCTTTATCATGTGTGCAACACTTAGATAGTATATTTGGTAGTTGTGTGTAAAAAAATATACAGGGTGATGCAGAATTCCAACCCTTAATAATATGAAATTATTGTTTGTTCATCAAAAAATAAAGAAAATTCACCAATTAGCGTGTGCGCTGTATGTAGTTCAGAATTGCACATGTTCTTACTCTTCGGTTGTCATTGGTCAGCCTTATTGTTATGAGGGAATGAGACTTATTATGGGATAAAATCTGTTATATTCTGTAAAAAAAGTTAAACAGTACCAAATGTTATATATACAAGGTAACTTTTCTTCTACGGTAAGGGACTCTGCTTGCACTCGCATCATAAAGGGGGCAATGCTCTTATATTTGAGCTTCATGTCGTTAAAATATGTTCAGAAGTTTCGGAGATATAGCCCTTAGTATATAGTAGTTAGGAGCAATGCACAACAATATAATATATATGAAAAAATGATATATGTTATATTGTTGAGATGTTGCCTAACAACATATTTATACCAAGTAGTACAGTTTTGAAGAAAATTGAAGAAAATAGTGTTTGAAGACATACGTTTTCTACTTAGGATGAGTGTCACGTGGTCTCATCAATCCTGCAAGGGTTAAAATGCTTCATGTATAACAACAGGTACTAACTTCATTTTTTAAAATTTCTTGTTGTAATGTATAGATTTTCTTTTCCCTTTAACATGTGTGCCACACTTAGATTGTATATTTGGTAGTTGTGTGTAAAAAAATATACAGGGTGATGCAGAATTCCAACCCTTAATAATATGAAATTATTGTTTGTTCATCAAAAAATAAAGAAAATGCACCAATTAGCGTGTGCGCTGTATGTAGTTCTGAATAGCACATGTACTTACTCCTCGGTTGTCATTGGTCAGCCATATTGTTATGAGGGAATGAGACTTATTATGGGATAAAATCTGTTATATTCTGTAAAAAGAGTTAAACAGTACCAAATGTTATATATACAAGGTAACTTTTCTTCTACGGTAAGGGACTCTGCTTGCACTCGCATCATAAAGGGGGCAATGTTCTTCAATGTGAGCTTTATTTCGTTAAAATATGTTCAGAAGTTTCGGAGATATAGCCCTTAGTATATAGTAGTTAGAAGCAATACACAACAATATAATATGTATGAAAAATGACATATGTTATATTGTTGAGATGTTGCCTAACAACATATTTATACCAAACAATACAGTTTTGAAGAAAATTGAGGAAAATAGTGTTTGAAGACATACATTTTCTACTTAGGATGAGTGTCACGTGGTCTCATCAATCCTGCAAGGGTTAAATGGCTTCATGTATAACAACAGGTACTAAGTTCATTTTTTAAAATTTCTTGTTGTAATGTATAGATTTTCTTTCCCCTTTATCATGTGTGCAACACTTAGATAGTATATTTGGTAGTTGTGTGTAAAAAATATACAGGGTGATGCAGAATTCCAACCCTTAATAATATGAAATTATTGTTTGTTCATCAAAAAATAAAGAAAATGCACCAATTAGCGTGTGCGCTTTATGTAGTTCTGAATTGCACATGTTCTTACTCCTCGGTTGTCATTGGTCAGCCTTATTGTTATGAGGGAATGAGACTTATTATGGGATAAAATCTGTTATATTCTGTTAAAAGAGTTAAACAGTACCAAATGTTATATATACAAGGTAATTTTTCTTCTACGGTAAGGGACTCTGCTTGCAGTCGCATCATAATGGGGGCAATGCTCTTCAATTTGAGCTTTATGTCGTTAAAATATGTTCAGAAGTTTCGGAGATATAGCCCTTAGTATATAGTAGTTAGGAGCAATGCACAACAATATAATATATATGAAAAAATGATATATGTTATATTGTTGAGATGTTGCCTAACAACATTGTTATACCAAGTAGTACAGTTTTGAAGAAAATAGTGTTTGAAGACATACGTTTTCTACTTAGGATGAGTGTCACGTGGTCTCATCAATCCTACAAGGGTTAAATGGCTTCATGTATAACAACAGGTACTAAGTTCATTTTTTAAAATTTCTTGTTGTAATGTATAGATTTTCTTTCCCCTTTATCATGTGTGCAACACTTAGATAGTATATTTGGTAGTTGTGTGTAAAAAAATATACAGGGTGATGCAGAATTCCAACCCTTAATAATATGAAATTATTGTTTGTTCATCAAAAAATAAAGAAAATGCACCAATTAGCGAGTGCGCTGTATGTAGTTCAGAATAGCACATGTTCTTACTCCTCGGTTGTCATTGGTCAGCCATATTGTTATGAGGGAATGAGACTTATTATGGGATAAAATCTGTTATTTTCTGTAGAAAGAGTTAAACAGTATCATATATTATATATAAAAGGAAACTTTCCGTCTATGGTAGGGGACTCTGCTTTCACTCACGTCATAAAGGGGGCAATGTTCTTCAATTTGAGCTTTATTTCGTTAAAATATGTTCAGAAGTTTCGGAGATATAGCACTTAGTATATAGTAGTTAGGAGCAATGCACAATATAATATATATGAAAAAATGATATATGTTATATTGTTGAGATGTTGCCTAACAACATATCTATACCAAGTAGTACAGTTTTGAAGAAAATTGAAGAAAATAGTGTTTGAAGACATACATTTTCTACTTAGGATGAGTGTCACGTGGTCTCATCAATCCTGCAAGGGTTAAATGGCTTCATGTATAACAACAGGTACTAAGTTCATTTTTTAAAATATCTTGTTGTAATGTATAGATTTTCTTTCCCCTTTATCATGTGTGCAACACTTAGATAGTATATTTGGTAGTTGTGTGTAAAAAAATATACAGGTTGATGCAGAATTCCAACCCTTAATAATATGAAATTATTGTTTGTTCATCAAAAAATAAAGAAAATTCACCAATTAGTGTGTGCGCTTTATGTAGTTCTGAATTGCACATGTTCTTACTCCTCGGTTGTCATTGGTCAGCCTTATTGTTATGAGGGAATGAGACTTATTATGGGATAAAATCTGTTATATTCTGTAAAAAGAGTTAAACAGTACCAAATGTTATATATACAAGGTAACTTTTCTTCTACGGTAAGGGACTCTGCTTGCACTCGCATCATAAAGGAAGCAATGCTCTTATATTTGAGCGCTATGTCCTTAAAATATGTTCAGAAGTTTCGGAGATATAGCCCTTAGTATATAGTAGTTAGGAGCAATGCACAACAATATAATATATATGAAAAAATGATATATGTTATATTGTTGAGATGTTGCCTAACAACATATTTATACCAAGTAGTACAGTTTTGAAGAAAATTGAAGAAAATAGTGTTTGAAGACATACGTTTTCTACTTAGGATGAGTGTCACGTGGTCTCATCAATCCTGCAAGGGTTAAATGGCTTCATGTATAACAACAGGTACTAACTTCATTTTTTAAAATTTCTTGTTGTAATGTATAGATTTTCTTTCCCCTTTATCATGTGTGCAACACTTAGATAGTATATTTGGTAGTTGTGTGTAAAAAAATATACAGGGTGATGCAGAATTCCAACCCTTAATAATATGAAATTATTGTTTGTTCATCAAAAAATAAAGAAAATGCACCAATTAGCGTGTGCGCTGTATGTAGTTCTGAATAGCACATGTTCTTACTCCTCGGTTGTCATTGGTCAGCCATATTGTTATGAGGGAATGAGACTTATTGCGGGATAACATCTGTTATTTTCTGTAAAAAGAGTTAAACAGTATCATATATTATATATAAAAGGAAACTTTCCGTCTATGGTAGGGGACTCTGCTTTCACTCACGTCATAAATGGGGCAATGTTCTTCAATTTGAGCTTTATTTCGTTAAAATATGTTCAGAAGTTTTGGAGATATAGCACTTAGTATATAGTAGTTAGGAGCAATGCACAACAATATAATATATATGAAAAAATGATGTATGTTATATTGTTGAGATGTTGCCTAACAACATATTTATACCAAGTAGTACAGTTTTGAAGAAAATTGAAGAAAATAGTGTTTGAAGACATACATTTTCTACTTAGGATGAGTGTCACGTGGTCTCATCAATCCTGCAAGAGTTAAATGGCTTCATGTATAACAACAGGTACTAAGTTCATTTTTTAAAATTTCTTGTTGTAATGTATAGATTTTCTTCCCCTTTATCATGTGTGCAACACTTAGATAGTATATTTGGTAGTTGTGTGTAAAAAAATATACAGGGTGATGCAGAATTCCAACCCTTAATAATATGAAATTATTGTTTGTTCATCAAAAAATAAAGAAAATTCACCAATTAGCGTGTGCGCTGTATGTAGTTCAGAATTGCACATGTTCTTACTCTTCGGTTGTCATTGGTCAGCCTTATTGTTATGAGGGAATGAGACTTATTATGGGATAAAATCTGTTATATTCTGTAAAAAGAGTTAAACAGTACCAAATGTTATATATACAAGGTAACTTTTCTTCTACGGTAAGGGACTCTGCTTGCACTCGCATCATAAAGGGGGCAATGCTCTTATATTTGAGCTTTATGTCGTTAAAATATGTTGAGAAGTTTCGGAGATATAGCCCTTAGTATATAGTAGTTAGGAGCAATGCACAACAATATAATATATATGAAAAAATGATATATGTTATATTGTTGAGATGTTGCCTAACAACATATTTATACCAAGTAGTACAGTTTTGAAGAAAATTGAAGAAAATAGTGTTTGAAGACATACGTTTTCTACTTAGGATGAGTGTCACGTGGTCTCATCAATCCTGCAAGGGTTAAAATGCTTCATGTATAACAACAGGTACTAACTTCATTTTTTAAAATTTCTTGTTGTAATGTATAGATTTTCTTTCCCCTTTAACATGTGTGCCACACTTAGATTGTATATTTGGTAGTTGTGTGTAAAAAAATATACAGGGTGATGCAGAATTCCAACCCTTAATAATATGAAATTATTGTTTGTTCATCAAAAAATAAAGAAAATGCACCAATTAGCGTGTGCGCTTTATGTAGTTCTGAATTGCACATGTTCTTACTCCTCGGTTGTCAT
This sequence comes from Thermobia domestica, assembly GCF_964235325.1. NCBI lineage: Eukaryota > Metazoa > Arthropoda > Insecta > Zygentoma > Lepismatidae > Thermobia > Thermobia domestica. Next base: position 260,553,207 of record NC_137455.1, read on the forward strand.
TGGTCAGCCTTATTGTTATGAGGGAATGAGACTTATTATGGGATAAAATCTGTTATATTCTGTTAAAAGAGTTAAACAGTACCAAATGTTATATATACAAGGTAATTTTTCTTCTACGGTAAGGGACTCTGCTTGCAGTCGCATCATAATGGGGGCAATGCTCTTCAATTTGAGCTTTATGTCGTTAAAATATGTTCAGAAGTTTCGGAGATATAGCCCTTAGTATATAGTAGTTAGGAGCAATGCACAACAATATAATATATATGAAAAAATGATATATGTTATATTGTTGAGATGTTGCCTAACAACATTGTTATACCAAGTAGTACAGTTTTGAAGAAAATAGTGTTTGAAGACATACGTTTTCTACTTAGGATGAGTGTCACGTGGTCTCATCAATCCTGCAAGGGTTAAATGGCTTCATGTATAACAACAGGTACTAAGTTCATTTTTTAAAATTTCTTGTTGTAATGTATAGATTTTCTTTCCCCTTTATCATGTGTGCAACACTTAGATAGTATATTTGGTAGTTGTGTGTAAAAAAATATACAGGGTGATGCAGAATTCCAACCCTTAATAATATGAAATTATTGTTTGTTCATCAAAAAATAAAGAAAATGCACCAATTAGCGAGTGCGCTGTATGTAGTTCAGAATAGCACATGTTCTTACTCCTCGGTTGTCATTGGTCAGCCATATTGTTATGAGGGAATGAGACTTATTATGGGATAAAATCTGTTATTTTCTGTAGAAAGAGTTAAACAGTATCATATATTATATATAAAAGGAAACTTTCCGTCTATGGTAGGGGACTCTGCTTTCACTCACGTCATAAAGGGGGCAATGTTCTTCAATTTGAGCTTTATTTCGTTAAAATATGTTCAGAAGTTTCGGAGATATAGCACTTAGTATATAGTAGTTAGGAGCAATGCACAATATAATATATATGAAAAAATGATATATGTTATATTGTTGAGATGTTGCCTAACAACATATCTATACCAAGTAGTACAGTTTTGAAGAAAATTGAAGAAAATAGTGTTTGAAGACATACATTTTCTACTTAGGATGAGTGTCACGTGGTCTCATCAATCCTGCAAGGGTTAAATGGCTTCATGTATAACAACAGGTACTAAGTTCATTTTTTAAAATATCTTGTTGTAATGTATAGATTTTCTTTCCCCTTTATCATGTGTGCAACACTTAGATAGTATATTTGGTAGTTGTGTGTAAAAAAATATACAGGGTGATGCAGAATTCCAACCCTTAATAATATGAAATTATAGTTTGTTCATCAAAAAATAAAGAAAATGCACCAATTAGCGTGTGCGCTGTACGTAGTTCTGAATAGCACATGTTCTTACTCCTCGGTTGTCATTGGTCAGCCATATTGTTATGAGGGAATGAGACTTATTATGGGATAAAATCTGTTATTTTCTGTAAAAAGAGTTAAGCAGTATCATATATTATATATAAAAGGAAACTTTCCGTCTATGGTAGGGGACTCTGCTTTCACTCACGTCATAAAGGGGGCAATGTTCTTCAATTTGAGCTTTATTTCGTTAAAATATGTTCAGAAGTTTTGGAGATATAGCCCTTAGTATATAGTAGTTAGGAGCAATGCACAACAATATAATATATATGAAAAAATGATGTATGTTATATTGTTGAGATGTTGCCTAACAACATATTTATACCAAGTAGTACAGTTTTGAAGAAAATTGAAGAAAATAGTGTTTGAAGACATACATTTTCTACTTAGGATGAGTGTCACGTGGTCTCATCAATCCTGCAAGGGTTAAATGGCTTCATGTATAACAACAGGTACTAAGTTCATTTTTTAAAATTTCTTGTTGTAATGTATAGATTTTCTTCCCCTTTATCATGTGTGCAACACTTAGATAGTATATTTGGTAGTTGTGTGTAAAAAAATATACAGGGTGATGCAGAATTCCAACCCTTAATAATATGAAATTATTGTTTGTTCATCAAAAAATAAAGAAAATTCACCAATTAGCGTGTGCGCTGTATGTAGTTCAGAATTGCACATGTTCTTACTCTTCGGTTGTCATTGGTCAGCCTTATTGTTATGAGGGAATGAGACTTATTATGGGATAAAATCTGTTATATTCTGTAAAAAGAGTTAAACAGTACCAAATGTTATATATACAAGGTAACTTTTATTCTACGGTAAGGGACTCTGCTTGCACTCGCATCATAAAGGGGGCAATGCTCTTATATTTGAGCTTTATGTCGTTAAAATATGTTCAGAAGTTTCGGAGATATAGCCCTTAGTATATAGTAGTTAGGAGCAATGCACAACAATATAATATATATGAAAAAATGATATATGTTATACTGTTGAGATGTTGCCTAACAACATATTTATACCAAGTAGTACAGTTTTGAAGAAAATTGAAGAAAATAGTGTTTGAAGACATACGTTTTCTACTTAGGATGAGTGTCACGTGGTCTCATCAATCCTGCAAGGGTTAAAATGCTTCATGTATAACAACAGGTACTAACTTCATTTTTTAAAATTTCTTGTTGTAATGTATAGATTTTCTTTCCCCTTTAACATGTGTGCCACACTTAGATTGTATATTTTGTAGTTGTGTGTAAAAAAATATACAGGGTGATGCAGAATTCCAACCCTTAATAATATGAAATTATTGTTTGTTCATCAAAAAATAAAGAAAATGCACCAATTAGCGTGTGCGCTTTATGTAGTTCTGAATTGCACATGTTCTTACTCCTCGGTTGTCATTGGTCAGCCTTATTGTTATGAGGGAATGAGACTTATTATGGGATAAAATCTGTTATATTCTGTTAAAAGAGTTAAACAGTACCAAATGTTATATATACAAGGTAATTTTTCTTCTACGGTAAGGGACTCTGCTTGCAGTCGCATCATAATGGGGGCAATACTCTTCAATTTGAGCTTTATGTCGTTAAAATATGTTCAGAAGTTTCGGAGATATAGCCCTTAGTATATAGTAGTTAGGAGCAATGCACAACAATATAATATATATGAAAAAATGATATATGTTATATTGTTGAGATGTTGCCTAACAACATATTTATACCAAGTAGTACAATTTTGAAGAAAATTGAAGAAAATAGTGTTTGAAGACATACGTTTTCTACTTAGGATGAGTGTCACGTGGTCTCATCAATCCTGCAAGTGTTAAATTGCTTCATGTATAACAACAGGTACTAACTTCATTTTTTAAAATTTCTTGTTGTAATGTATAGATTTTATTTCCCCTTTATCATGTGTGCAACACTTAGATAGTATATTTGGTAGTTGTGTGTAAAAAAATATACAGGGTGATGCAGAATTCCAACCATTAATAATATAAAATTATTGTTTGTTCATCAAAAAATAAAGAAAATGCACCAATTAGCGTGTGCGCTGTATGTAGTTCTGAATAGCACATGTCCTTACTCCTCGGTTGTCATTGGTCAGCCTTATTGTTATGAGGGAATGAGACTTATTATGGGATAAAATCTGTTATATTCTGTAAAAAGAGTTAAACAGTACCAAATGTTATATATACAAGGTAACTTTTCTTCTACGGTAAGGGACTCTGCTTGCACTCGCATCATAAAGGAAGCAATGCTCTTATATTTGAGCGCTATGTCCTTAAAATATGTTCAGAAGTTTCGGAGATATAGCCCTTAGTATATAGTAGTTAGGAGCAATGCACAACAATATAATATATATGAAAAAATGATATATGTTATATTGTTGAGATGTTGCCTAACAACATATTTATACCAAGTAGTACAGTTTTGAAGAAAATTGAAGAAAATAGTGTTTGAAGACATACGTTTTCTACTTAGGATGAGTGTCACGTGGTCTCATCAATCCTGCAAGGGTTAAATGGCTTCATGTATAACAACAGGTACTAACTTCATTTTTTAAAATTTCTTGTTGTAATGTATAGATTTTCTTTCCCCTTTATCATGTGTGCAACACTTAGATAGTATATTTGGTAGTTGTGTGTAAAAAAATATACAGGGTGATGCAGAATTCCAACCCTTAATAATATGAAATTATTGTTTGTTCATCAAAAAATAAAGAAAATGCACCAATTAGCGTGTGCGCTGTATGTAGTTCTGAATAGCACATGTTCTTACTCCTCGGTTGTCATTGGTCAGCCATATTGTTATGAGGGAATGAGACTTATTGCGGGATAACATCTGTTATTTTCTGTAAAAAGAGTTAAACAGTATCATATATTATATATAAAAGGAAACTTTCCGTCTATGGTAGGGGACTCTGCTTTCACTCACGTCATAAATGGGGCAATGTTCTTCAATTTGAGCTTTATTTCGTTAAAATATGTTCAGAAGTTTTGGAGATATAGCACTTAGTATATAGTAGTTAGGAGCAATGCACAACAATATAATATATATGAAAAAATGATGTATGTTATATTGTTGAGATGTTGCCTAACAACATATTTATACCAAGTAGTACAGTTTTGAAGAAAATTGAAGAAAATAGTGTTTGAAGACATACATTTTCTACTTAGGATGAGTGTCACGTGGTCTCATCAATCCTGCAAGAGTTAAATGGCTTCATGTATAACAACAGGTACTAAGTTCATTTTTTAAAATTTCTTGTTGTAATGTATAGATTTTCTTCCCCTTTATCATGTGTGCAACACTTAGATAGTATATTTGGTAGTTGTGTGTAAAAAAATATACAGGGTGATGCAGAATTCCAACCCTTAATAATATGAAATTATTGTTTGTTCATCAAAAAATAAAGAAAATTCACCAATTAGCGTGTGCGCTGTATGTAGTTCAGAATTGCACATGTTCTTACTCTTCGGTTGTCATTGGTCAGCCTTATTGTTATGAGGGAATGAGACTTATTATGGGATAAAATCTGTTATATTCTGTAAAAAGAGTTAAACAGTACCAAATGTTATATATACAAGGTAACTTTTCTTCTACGGTAAGGGACTCTGCTTGCACTCGCATCATAAAGGGGGCAATGCTCTTATATTTGAGCTTTATGTCGTTAAAATATGTTGAGAAGTTTCGGAGATATAGCCCTTAGTATATAGTAGTTAGGAGCAATGCACAACAATATAATATATATGAAAAAATGATATATGTTATATTGTTGAGATGTTGCCTAACAACATATTTATACCAAGTAGTACAGTTTTGAAGAAAATTGAAGAAAATAGTGTTTGAAGACATACGTTTTCTACTTAGGATGAGTGTCACGTGGTCTCATCAATCCTGCAAGGGTTAAAATGCTTCATGTATAACAACAGGTACTAACTTCATTTTTTAAAATTTCTTGTTGTAATGTATAGATTTTCTTTCCCCTTTAACATGTGTGCCACACTTAGATTGTATATTTGGTAGTTGTGTGTAAAAAAATATACAGGGTGATGCAGAATTCCAACCCTTAATAATATGAAATTATTGTTTGTTCATCAAAAAATAAAGAAAATGCACCAATTAGCGTGTGCGCTTTATGTAGTTCTGAATTGCACATGTTCTTACTCCTCGGTTGTCATTGGTCAGCCTTATTGTTATGAGGGAATGAGACTTATTATGGGATAAAATCTGTTATATTCTGTTAAAAGAGTTAAACAGTACCAAATGTTATATATACAAGGTAATTTTTCTTCTACGGTAAGGGACTCTGCTTGCAGTCGCATCATAATGGGGGCAATGCTCTTCAATTTGAGCTTTATGTCGTTAAAATATGTTCAGAAGTTTCGGAGATATAGCCCTTAGTATATAGTAGTTAGGAGCAATGCACAACAATATAATATATATGAAAAAATGATATATGTTATATTGTTGAGATGTTGCCTAACAACATTGTTATACCAAGTAGTACAGTTTTGAAGAAAATAGTGTTTGAAGACATACGTTTTCTACTTAGGATGAGTGTCACGTGGTCTCATCAATCCTGCAAGGGTTAAATGGCTTCATGTATAACAACAGGTACTAAGTTCATTTTTTAAAATTTCTTGTTGTAATGTATAGATTTTCTTTCCCCTTTATCATGTGTGCAACACTTAGATAGTATATTTGGTAGTTGTGTGTAAAAAAATATACAGGGTGATGCAGAATTCCAACCCTTAATAATATGAAATTATTGTTTGTTCATCAAAAAATAAAGAAAATGCACCAATTAGCGAGTGCGCTGTATGTAGTTCAGAATAGCACATGTTCTTACTCCTCGGTTGTCATTGGTCAGCCATATTGTTATGAGGGAATGAGACTTATTATGGGATAAAATCTGTTATTTTCTGTAGAAAGAGTTAAACAGTATCATATATTATATATAAAAGGAAACTTTCCGTCTATGGTAGGGGACTCTGCTTTCACTCACGTCATAAAGGGGGCAATGTTCTTCAATTTGAGCTTTATTTCGTTAAAATATGTTCAGAAGTTTCGGAGATATAGCACTTAGTATATAGTAGTTAGGAGCAATGCACAATATAATATATATGAAAAAATGATATATGTTATATTGTTGAGATGTTGCCTAACAACATATCTATACCAAGTAGTACAGTTTTGAAGAAAATTGAAGAAAATAGTGTTTGAAGACATACATTTTCTACTTAGGATGAGTGTCACGTGGTCTCATCAATCCTGCAAGGGTTAAATGGCTTCATGTATAACAACAGGTACTAAGTTCATTTTTTAAAATATCTTGTTGTAATGTATAGATTTTCTTTCCCCTTTATCATGTGTGCAACACTTAGATAGTATATTTGGTAGTTGTGTGTAAAAAAATATACAGGGTGATGCAGAATTCCAACCCTTAATAATATGAAATTATAGTTTGTTCATCAAAAAATAAAGAAAATGCACCAATTAGCGTGTGCGCTGTACGTAGTTCTGAATAGCACATGTTCTTACTCCTCGGTTGTCATTGGTCAGCCATATTGTTATGAGGGAATGAGACTTATTATGGGATAAAATCTGTTATTTTCTGTAAAAAGAGTTAAGCAGTATCATATATTATATATAAAAGGAAACTTTCCGTCTATGGTAGGGGACTCTGCTTTCACTCACGTCATAAAGGGGGCAATGTTCTTCAATTTGAGCTTTATTTCGTTAAAATATGTTCAGAAGTTTTGGAGATATAGCCCTTAGTATATAGTAGTTAGGAGCAATGCACAACAATATAATATATATGAAAAAATGATGTATGTTATATTGTTGAGATGTTGCCTAACAACATATTTATACCAAGTAGTACAGTTTTGAAGAAAATTGAAGAAAATAGTGTTTGAAGACATACATTTTCTACTTAGGATGAGTGTCACGTGGTCTCATCAATCCTGCAAGGGTTAAATGGCTTCATGTATAACAACAGGTACTAAGTTCATTTTTTAAAATTTCTTGTTGTAATGTATAGATTTTCTTCCCCTTTATCATGTGTGCAACACTTAGATAGTATATTTGGTAGTTGTGTGTAAAAAAATATACAGGGTGATGCAGAATTCCAACCCTTAATAATATGAAATTATTGTTTGTTCATCAAAAAATAAAGAAAATTCACCAATTAGCGTGTGCGCTGTATGTAGTTCAGAATTGCACATGTTCTTACTCTTCGGTTGTCATTGGTCAGCCTTATTGTTATGAGGGAATGAGACTTATTATGGGATAAAATCTGTTATATTCTGTAAAAAGAGTTAAACAGTACCAAATGTTATATATACAAGGTAACTTTTATTCTACGGTAAGGGACTCTGCTTGCACTCGCATCATAAAGGGGGCAATGCTCTTATATTTGAGCTTTATGTCGTTAAAATATGTTCAGAAGTTTCGGAGATATAGCCCTTAGTATATAGTAGTTAGGAGCAATGCACAACAATATAATATATATGAAAAAATGATATATGTTATACTGTTGAGATGTTGCCTAACAACATATTTATACCAAGTAGTACAGTTTTGAAGAAAATTGAAGAAAATAGTGTTTGAAGACATACGTTTTCTACTTAGGATGAGTGTCACGTGGTCTCATCAATCCTGCAAGGGTTAAAATGCTTCATGTATAACAACAGGTACTAACTTCATTTTTTAAAATTTCTTGTTGTAATGTATAGATTTTCTTTCCCCTTTAACATGTGTGCCACACTTAGATTGTATATTTTGTAGTTGTGTGTAAAAAAATATACAGGGTGATGCAGAATTCCAACCCTTAATAATATGAAATTATTGTTTGTTCATCAAAAAATAAAGAAAATGCACCAATTAGCGTGTGCGCTTTATGTAGTTCTGAATTGCACATGTTCTTACTCCTCGGTTGTCATTGGTCAGCCTTATTGTTATGAGGGAATGAGACTTATTATGGGATAAAATCTGTTATATTCTGTTAAAAGAGTTAAACAGTACCAAATGTTATATATACAAGGTAATTTTTCTTCTACGGTAAGGGACTCTGCTTGCAGTCGCATCATAATGGGGGCAATACTCTTCAATTTGAGCTTTATGTCGTTAAAATATGTTCAGAAGTTTCGGAGATATAGCCCTTAGTATATAGTAGTTAGGAGCAATGCACAACAATATAATATATATGAAAAAATGATATATGTTATATTGTTGAGATGTTGCCTAACAACATATTTATACCAAGTAGTACAATTTTGAAGAAAATTGAAGAAAATAGTGTTTGAAGACATACGTTTTCTACTTAGGATGAGTGTCACGTGGTCTCATCAATCCTGCAAGTGTTAAATTGCTTCATGTATAACAACAGGTACTAACTTCATTTTTTAAAATTTCTTGTTGTAATGTATAGATTTTATTTCCCCTTTATCATGTGTGCAACACTTAGATAGTATATTTGGTAGTTGTGTGTAAAAAAATATACAGGGTGATGCAGAATTCCAACCATTAATAATATAAAATTATTGTTTGTTCATCAAAAAATAAAGAAAATGCACCAATTAGCGTGTGCGCTGTATGTAGTTCTGAATAGCACATGTCCTTAGTCCTCGGTTGTCATTGGTCAGCCATATTGTTATGAGGGAATGAGACTTATTATGGGATAAAATCTGTTATATTCTGTAAAAAGAGTTAAACAGTATCATATATTATATATAAAAGGAAACTTTCCGTCTATGGTAGGGGACTCTGCTTTCACTCACGTCATAAATGGGGCAATGTTCTTCAATTTGAGCTTTATTTCGTTAAAATATGTTCAGAAGTTTCGGAGATATAGCCCTTAGTATATAGTAGTTAGGAGCAATGCACAACAATATAATATATATGAAAAAATGATGTATGTTATATTGTTGAGATGTTGCCTAACAACATATTTATACCAAGTAGTACAGTTTTGAAGAAAATTGAAGAAAATAGTGTTTGAAGACATACATTTTCTACTTAGGATGAGTGTCACGTGGTCTCATCAATCCTGCAAGGGTTAAATGGCTTCATGTATAACAACAGGTACTAAGTTCATTTTTTAAAATTTCTTGTTGTAATGTATAGATTTTCTTCCCCTTTATCATGTGTGCAACACTTAGATAGTATATTTGGTAGTTGTGTGTAAAAAAATATACAGGGTGATGCAGAATTCCAACCCTTAATAATATGAAATTATTGTTTGTTCATCAAAAAATAAAGAAAATTCACCAATTAGCGTGTGCGCTGTATGTAGTTCAGAATTGCACATGTTCTTACTCTTCGGTTGTCATTGGTCAGCCTTATTGTTATGAGGGAATGAGACTTATTATGGGATAAAATCTGTTATATTCTGTAAAAAGAGTTAAACAGTATCATATATTATATATAAAAGGAAACTTTCCGTCTATGGTAGGGGACTCTGCTTTCACTCACGTCATAAATGGGGCAATGTTCTTCAATTTGAGCTTTATTTCGTTAAAATATGTTCAGAAGTTTTGGAGATATAGCACTTAGTATATAGTAGTTAGGAGCAATGCACAACAATATAATATATATGAAAAAATGATGTATGTTATATTGTTGAGATGTTGCCTAACAACATATTTATACCAAGTAGTACAGTTTTGAAGAAAATTGAAGAAAATAGTGTTTGAAGACATACGTTTTCTACTTAGGATGAGTGTCACGTGGTCTCATCAATCCTGCAAGGGTTAAATTGCTTCATGTATAACAACAGGTACTAACTTCATTTTTTAAAATTTCTTGTTGTAATGTATAGATTTTCTTTCCCCTTTAACATGTGTGCCACACTTAGATAGTATATTTGGTAGTTGTGTGTAAAAAAATATACAGGGTGATGCAGAATTCCAACCCTTAATAATATGAAATTATTGTTTGTTCATCAAAAAATAAAGAAAATGCACCAATTGGCGTGTGCGCTGTATGTAGTTCAGAATAGCACATGTTCTTACTCCTTGGTTGTCATTGGTCAGCCATATTGTTATGAGGGAATGAGACTTATTATGGGATAAAATCTGTTATATTCTGTAAAAAGAGTTAAACAGTATCATATATTATATATAAAAGGAAACTTTCCGTCTATGGTAGGGGACTCTGCTTTCACTCACGTCATAAATGGGGCAATGTTCTTCAATTTGAGCTTTATTTCGTTAAAATATGTTCAGAAGTTTTGGAGATATAGCACTTAGTATATAGTAGTTAGGAGCAATGCACAACAATATAATATATATGAAAAAATGATGTATGTTATATTGTTGAGATGTTGCCTAACAACATATTTATACCAAGTAGTACAGTTTTGAAGAAAATTGAAGAAAATAGTGTTTGAAGACATACATTTTCTACTTAGGATGAGTGTCACGTGGTCTCATCAATCCTGCAAGGGTTAAATGGCTTCATGTATAACAACAGGTACTAAGTTCATTTTTTAAAATTTCTTGTTGTAATGTATAGATTTTCTTCCCCTTTATCATGTGTGCAACACTTAGATAGTATATTTGGTAGTTGTGTGTTAAAAAATATACAGGGTGATGCAGAATTCCAACCCTTAATAATATGAAATTATTGTTTGTTCATCAAAAAATAAAGAAAATTCACCAATTAGCGTGTGCGCAGTATGTAGTTCAGAAGTGCACATGTTCTTACTCTTCGGTTGTCATTGGTCAGCCTTATTGTTATGAGGGAATGAGACTTATTATGGGATAAAATCTGTTATATTCTGTAAAAAGAGTTAAACAGTACCAAATGTTATATATACAAGGTAACGTTTCTTCTACGGTAAGGGACTCTGCTTGCACTCGCATCATAAAGGGGGCAATGCTCTTATATTTTAGCTTTATGTCGTTAAAATATGTTCAGAAGTTTCGGAGATATAGCCCTTAGTATATAGTAGTTAGGAGCAATGCACAACAATATAATATATATGAAAAAATGATATATGTTATATTGTTGAGATGTTGCCTAACAACATATTTATACCAAGTAGTACAGTTTTGAAGAAAATTGAAGAAAATAGTGTTTGAAGACATACGTTTTCTACTTAGGATGAGTGTCACGTGGTCTCATCAATCCTGCAAGGGTTAAATTGCTTCATGTATAACAACAGGTACTAACTTCATTTTTTAAAATTTCTTGTTGTAATGTATAGATTTTCTTTCCCCTTTAACATGTCTGCCACACTTAGATAGTATATTTGGTAGTTGTGTGTAAAAAAATATACAGGGTGATGCAGAATTCCAACCCTTAATAATATAAAATTATTGTTTGTTCATCAAAAAATAAAGAAAATGCACCAATTAGCGTGTGCGCTGTATGTAGTTCTGAATAGCACATGTCCTTACTCCTCGGTTGTCATTGGTCAGCCTTATTGTTATGAGGGAATGAGACTTATTATGGGATAAAATCTGTTATATTCTGTAAAAAGAGTTAAACAGTACCAAATGTTATATATACAAGGTAACTTTTCTTCTACGGTAAGGGACTCTGCTTGCACTCGCATCATAAAGGGGGCAATGCTCTTATATTTGAGCTTTATGTCGTTAAAATATGTTCAGAAGTTTCGGAGATATAGCCCTTAGTATATAGTAGTTAGGAGCAATGCACAACAATATAATATATATGAAAAAATGATATATGTTATATTGTTGAGATGTTGCCTAACAACATATTTATACCAAGTAGTACAGTTTTGAAGAAAATTGAAGAAAATAGTGTTTGAAGACATACGTTTTCTACTTAGGGTGAGTGTCACGTGGTCTCATCAATCCTGCAAGGGTTAAATTGCTTCATGTATAACAACAGGTACTAACTTCATTTTTTAAAATTTCTTGTTGTAATGTATAGATTTTCTTTCCCCTTTATCATGTGTGCAACACTTAGATAGTATATTTGGTAGTTGTGTGTAAAAAAATATACAGGGTGATGCAGAATTCCAACCCTTAATAATATGAAATTATTGTTTGTTCATCAAAAAATAAAGAAAATGCACCAATTAGCGTGTGCGCTGTATGTAGTTCTGAATAGCACATGTTCTTACTCCTCGGTTGTCATTGGTCAGCCATATTGTTATGAGGGAATGAGACTTATTATGGGATAAAATCTGTTATTTTCTGTAAAAAGAGTTAAACAGTATCATATATTATATATAAAAGGAAACTTTCCGTCTATGGTAGGGGACTCTGCTTTCACTCACGTCATAAAGGGGGCAATGTTCTTCAATTTGAGCTTTATTTCGTTAAAATATGTTCAGAAGTTTCGGAGATATAGCCCTTAGTATATAGTAGTTAGGAGCAATGCACAACAATATAATATATATGAAAAAATGATATATGTTATATTGTTGAGATGTTGCCTAACAACATTGTTATACCAAGTAGTACAGTTTTGAAGAAAATAGTGTTTGAAGACATACGTTTTCTACTTAGGATGAGTGTCACGTGGTCTCATCAATCCTGCAAGGGTTAAATGGCTTCATGTATAACAACAGGTACTAACTTCATTTTTTAAAATTTCTTGTTGTAATGTATAGATTTTATTTCCCCTTTATCATGTGTGCAACACTTAGATAGTATATTTGGTAGTTGTGTGTAAAAAAATATACAGGGTGATGCAGAATTCCAACCCTTAATAATATGAAATTATTGTTTGTTCATCAAAAAATAAAGAAAATGCACCAATTAGCGTGTGCGCTTTATGTAGTTCTGAATTGCACATGTCCTTACTCCTCGGTTGTCATTGGTCAGCCATATTGTTATGAGGGAATGAGACTTATTATGGGATAAAATCTGTTATATTCTGTAAAAAGACTTAAACAGTATCATATATTATATATAAAAGGAAACTTTCCGTCTATGGTAGGGGACTCTGCTTTCACTCACGTCATAAATGGGGCAATGTTCTTCAATTTGAGCTTTATTTCGTTAAAATATGTTCAGAAGTTTCGGAGATATAGCACTTAGTATATAGTAGTTAGGAGCAATGCACAATATAATATATATGAAAAAATGATATATGTTATATTGTTGAGATGTTGCCTAACAACATATCTATACCAAGTAGTACAGTTTTGAAGAAAATTGAAGAAAATAGTGTTTGAAGACATACATTTTCTACTTAGGATGAGTGTCACGTGGTCTCATCAATCCTGCAAGGGTTAAATGGCTTCATGTATAACAACAGGTACTAAGTTCATTTTTTAAAATATCTTGTTGTAATGTATAGATTTTCTTTCCCCTTTATCATGTGTGCAACACTTAGATAGTATATTTGGTAGTTGTGTGTAAAAAAATATACAGGGTGATGCAGAATTCCAACCCTTAATAATATGAAATTATAGTTTGTTCATCAAAAAATAAAGAAAATGCACCAATTAGCGTGTGCGCTGTACGTAGTTCTGAATAGCACATGTTCTTACTCCTCGGTTGTCATTGGTCAGCCATATTGTTATGAGGGAATGAGACTTATTATGGGATAAAATCTGTTATTTTCTGTAAAAAGAGTTAAGCAGTATCATATATTATATATAAAAGGAAACTTTCCGTCTATGGTAGGGGACTCTGCTTTCACTCACGTCATAAATGGGGCAATGTTCTTCAATTTGAGCTTTATTTCGTTAAAATATGTTCAGAAGTTTTGGAGATATAGCACTTAGTATATAGTAGTTAGGAGCAATGCACAACAATATAATATATATGAAAAAATGATGTATGTTATATTGTTGAGATGTTGCCTAACAACATATTTATACCAAGTAGTACAGTTTTGAAGAAAATTGAAGAAAATAGTGTTTGAAGACATACATTTTCTACTTAGGATGAGTGTCACGTGGTCTCATCAATCCTGCAAGGGTTAAATGGCTTCATGTATAACAACAGGTACTAAGTTCATTTTTTAAAATTTCTTGTTGTAATGTATAGATTTTCTTCCCCTTTATCATGTGTGCAACACTTAGATAGTATATTTGGTAGTTGTGTGTTAAAAAATATACAGGGTGATGCAGAATTCCAACCCTTAATAATATGAAATTATTGTTTGTTCATCAAAAAATAAAGAAAATTCACCAATTAGCGTGTGCGCAGTATGTAGTTCAGAAGTGCACATGTTCTTACTCTTCGGTTGTCATTGGTCAGCCTTATTGTTATGAGGGAATGAGACTTATTATGGGATAAAATCTGTTATATTCTGTAAAAAGAGTTAAACAGTATCATATATTATATATAAAAGGAAACTTTCCGTCTATGGTAGGGGACTCTGCTTTCACTCACGTCATAAATGGGGCAATGTTCTTCAATTTGAGCTTTATTTCGTTAAAATATGTTCAGAAGTTTCGGAGATATAGCACTTAGTATATAGTAGTTAGGAGCAATGCACAATATAATATATATGAAAAAATGATATATGTTATATTGTTGAGATGTTGCCTAACAACATTGTTATACCAAGTAGTACAGTTTTGAAGAAAATAGTGTTTGAAGACATACGTTTTCTACTTAGGATGAGTGTCACGTGGTCTCATCAATCCTGCAAGGGTTAAATGGCTTCATGTATAACAACAGGTACTAACTTCATTTTTTAAAATTTCTTGTTGTAATGTATAGATTTTATTTCCCCTTTATCATGTGTGCAACACTTAGATAGTATATTTGGTAGTTGTGTGTAAAAAAATATACAGGGTGATGCAGAATTCCAACCCTTAATAATATGAAATTATTGTTTGTTCATCAAAAAATAAAGAAAATGCACCAATTAGCGTGTGCGCTTTATGTAGTTCTGAATTGCACATGTCCTTACTCCTCGGTTGTCATTGGTCAGCCATATTGTTATGAGGGAATGAGACTTATTATGGGATAAAATCTGTTATATTCTGTAAAAAGACTTAAACAGTATCATATATTATATATAAAAGGAAACTTTCCGTCTATGGTAGGGGACTCTGCTTTCACTCACGTCATAAATGGGGCAATGTTCTTCAATTTGAGCTTTATTTCGTTAAAATATGTTCAGAAGTTTCGGAGATATAGCACTTAGTATATAGTAGTTAGGAGCAATGCACAATATAATATATATGAAAAAATGATGTATGTTATATTGTTGAGATGTTGCCTAACAACATATCTATACCAAGTAGTACAGTTTTGAAGAAAATTGAAGAAAATAGTGTTTGAAGACATACATTTTCTACTTAGGATGAGTGTCACGTGGTCTCATCAATCCTGCAAGGGTTAAATTGCTTCATGTATAACAACAGGTACTAAGTTCATTTTTTAAAATATCTTGTTGTAATGTATAGATTTTCTTTCCCCTTTATCATGTGTGCAACACTTAGATAGTATATTTGGTAGTTGTGTGTAAAAAAATATACAGGGTGATGCAGAATTCCAACCCTTAATAATATGAAATTATAGTTTGTTCATCAAAAAATAAAGAAAATGCACCAATTAGCGTGTGCGCTGTACGTAGTTCTGAATAGCACATGTTCTTACTCCTCGGTTGTCATTGGTCAGCCATATTGTTATGAGGGAATGAGACTTATTATGGGATAAAATCTGTTATTTTCTGTAAAAAGAGTTAAGCAGTATCATATATTATATATAAAAGGAAACTTTCCGTCTATGGTAGGGGACTCTGCTTTCACTCACGTCATAAATGGGGCAATGTTCTTCAATTTGAGCTTTATTTCGTTAAAATATGTTCAGAAGTTTTGGAGATATAGCACTTAGTATATAGTAGTTAGGAGCAATGCACAACAATATAATATATATGAAAAAATGATGTATGTTATATTGTTGAGATGTTGCCTAACAACATATTTATACCAAGTAGTACAGTTTTGAAGAAAATTGAAGAAAATAGTGTTTGAAGACATACATTTTCTACTTAGGATGAGTGTCACGTGGTCTCATCAATCCTGCAAGGGTTAAATGGCTTCATGTATAACAACAGGTACTAAGTTCATTTTTTAAAATTTCTTGTTGTAATGTATAGATTTTCTTCCCCTTTATCATGTGTGCAACACTTAGATAGTATATTTGGTAGTTGTGTGTAAAAAAATATACAGGGTGATGCAGAATTCCAACCCTTAATAATATGAAATTATTGTTTGTTCATCAAAAAATAAAGAAAATTCACCAATTAGCGTGTGCGCTGTATGTAGTTCAGAATTGCACATGTTCTTACTCTTCGGTTGTCATTGGTCAGCCTTATTGTTATGAGGGAATGAGACTTATTATGGGATAAAATCTGTTATATTCTGTAAAAAGAGTTAAACAGTACCAAATGTTATATATACAAGGTAACTTTTATTCTACGGTAAGGGACTCTGCTTGCACTCGCATCATAAAGGGGGCAATGCTCTTATATTTGAGCTTTATGTCGTTAAAATATGTTCAGAAGTTTCGGAGATATAGCCCTTAGTATATAGTAGTTAGGAGCAATGCACAATAATATAATATATATGAAAAAATGATATATGTTATATTGTTGAGATGTTGCCTAACAACATTGTTATACCAAGTAGTACAGTTTTGAAGAAAATAGTGTTTGAAGACATACGTTTTCTACTTAGGATGAGTGTCACGTGGTCTCATCAATCCTGCAAGGGTTAAATGGCTTCATGTATAACAACAGGTACTAACTTCATTTTTTAAAATTTCTTGTTGTAATGTATAGATTTTATTTCCCCTTTATCATGTGTGCAACACTTAGATAGTATATTTGGTAGTTGTGTGTAAAAAAATATACAGGGTGATGCAGAATTCCAACCCTTAATAATATGAAATTATTGTTTGTTCATCAAAAAATAAAGAAAATGCACCAATTAGCGTGTGCGCTTTATGTAGTTCTGAATTGCACATGTCCTTACTCCTCGGTTGTCATTGGTCAGCCATATTGTTATGAGGGAATGAGACTTATTATGGGATAAAATCTGTTATATTCTGTAAAAAGACTTAAACAGTATCATATATTATATATAAAAGGAAACTTTCCGTCTATGGTAGGGGACTCTGCTTTCACTCACGTCATAAATGGGGCAATGTTCTTCAATTTGAGCTTTATTTCGTTAAAATATGTTCAGAAGTTTTGGAGATATAGCACTTAGTATATAGTAGTTAGGAGCAATGCACAACAATATAATATATATGAAAAAATGATGTATGTTATATTGTTGAGATGTTGCCTAACAACATATTTATACCAAGTAGTACAGTTTTGAAGAAAATTGAAGAAAATAGTGTTTGAAGACATACATTTTCTACTTAGGATGAGTGTCACGTGGTCTCATCAATCCTGCAAGGGTTAAATGGCTTCATGTATAACAACAGGTACTAAGTTCATTTTTTAAAATTTCTTGTTGTAATGTATAGATTTTCTTCCCCTTTATCATGTGTGCAACACTTAGATAGTATATTTGGTAGTTGTGTGTAAAAAAATATACAGGGTGATGCAGAATTCCAACCCTTAATAATATGAAATTATTGTTTGTTCATCAAAAAATAAAGAAAATTCACCAATTAGCGTGTGCGCTGTATGTAGTTCAGAATTGCACATGTTCTTACTCTTCGGTTGTCATTGGTCAGCCTTATTGTTATGAGGGAATGAGATTTATTATGGGATAAAATCTGTTATATTCTGTAAAAAGAGTTAAACAGTACCAAATGTTATATATACAAGGTAACTTTTCTTCTACGGTAAGGGACTCTGCTTGCACTCGCATCATAAAGGGGGCAATGCTCTTATATTTGAGCTTTATGTCGTTAAAATATGTTCAGAAGTTTCGGAGATATAGCCCTTAGTATATAGTAGTTAGGAGCAATGCACAACAATATAATATATATAAAAAAAGGATATATGTTATATTGTTGAGATGTTGCCTAACAACATATTTATACCAAGTAGTACAGTTTTGAAGAAAATTGAAGAAAATAGTGTTTGAAGACATACGTTTTCTACTTAGGATGAGTGTCACGTGGTCTCATCAATCCTGCAAGGGTTAAATTGCTTCATGTATAACAACAGGTACTAACTTCATGTTTTAAAATTTCTTGTTGTAATGTATAGATTTTCTTTCCCCTTTAACATGTGTGCCACACTTAGATAGTATATTTGGTAGTTGTGTGTAAAAAAATATACAGGGTGATGCAGAATTCCAACCCTTAATAATATGAAATTATTGTTTGTTCATCAAAAAATAAAGAAAATGCACCAATTAGCGTGTGCGCTGTATGTAGTTCAGAATAGCACATGTTCTTACTCCTTGGTTGTCATTGGTCAGCCATATTGTTATGAGGGAATGAGACTTATTATGGGATAAAATCTGTTATTTTCTGTAAAAAGAGTTAAACAGTATCATATATTATATATAAAAGGAAACTTTCCGTCTATGGTAGGGGACTCTGCTTTCACTCACGTCATAAAGGGGGCAATGTTCTTCAATTTGAGCTTTATTTCGTTAAAATATGTTCAGAAGTTTCGGAGATATAGCCCTTAGTATATAGTAGTTAGGAGCAATGCACAACAATATAATATATATGAAAAAATGATATATGTTATATTGTTGAGATGTTGCCTAACAACATTGTTATACCAAGTAGTACAGTTTTGAAGAAAATAGTGTTTGAAGACATACGTTTTCTACTTAGGATGAGTGTCACGTGGTCTCATCAATCCTGCAAGGGTTAAATGGCTTCATGTATAACAACAGGTACTAAGTTCATTTTTTAAAATATCTTGTTGTAATGTATAGATTTTCTTTCCCCTTTATCATGTGTGCAACACTTAGATAGTATATTTGGTAGTTGTGTGTAAAAAAATATACAGGGTGATGCAGAATTCCAACCCTTAATAATATAAAATTATTGTTTGTTCATCAAAAAATAAAGAAAATGCACCAATTAGCGTGTGCGCTGTATGTAGTTCTGAATAGCACATGTCCTTACTCCTCGGTTGTCATTGGTCAGCCTTATTGTTATGAGGGAATGAGACTTATTATGGGATAAAATCTGTTATATTCTGTAAAAAGAGTTAAACAGTATCATATATTATATATAAAAGGAAACTTTCCGTCTGTGGTAGGGGACTCTGCTTGCACTCGCATCATAAAGGGGGAAATGCTCTTATATTTGAGCTTTATGTCGTTAAAATATGTTCAGAAGTTTCGGAGATATAGCCCTTAGTATATAGTAGTTAGGAGCAATGCACAACAATATAATATATATGAAAAAATGATATATGTTATATTGTTGAGATGTTGCCTAACAACATATTTATACCAAGTAGTACAGTTTTGAAGAAAATTGAAGAAAATAGTGTTTGAAGACATACGTTTTCTACTTAGGATGAGTGTCACGTGGTCTCATCAATCCTGCAAGGGTTAAATTGCTTCATGTATAACAACAGGTACTAACTTCATTTTTTAAAATTTCTTGTTGTAATGTATAGATTTTCTTTTCCCTTTAACATGTCTGCCACACTTAGATAGTATATTTGGTAGTTGTGTGTAAAAAAATATACAGGGTGATGCAGAATTCCAACCCTTAATAATATAAAATTATTGTTTGTTCATCAAAAAATAAAGAAAATGCACCAATTAGCGTGTGCGCTGTATGTAGTTCTGAATAGCACATGTCCTTACTCCTCGGTTGTCATTGGTCAGCCTTATTGTTATGAGGGAATGAGACTTATTATGGGATAAAATCTGTTATATTCTGTAAAAAGAGTTAAACAGTACCAAATGTTATATATACAAGGTAACTTTTCTTCTACGGTAAGGGACTCTGCTTGCACTCGCATCATAAAGGGGGCAATGCTCTTATATTTGAGCTTTATGTCGTTAAAATATGTTCAGAAGTTTCGGAGATATAGCCCTTAGTATATAGTAGTTAGGAGCAATGCACAACAATATAATATATATGAAAAAATGATATATGTTATATTGTTGAGATGTTGCCTAACAACATATTTATACCAAGTAGTACAGTTTTGAAGAAAATTGAAGAAAATAGTGTTTGAAGACATACGTTTTCTACTTAGGGTGAGTGTCACGTGGTCTCATCAATCCTGCAAGGGTTAAATTGCTTCATGTATAACAACAGGTACTAACTTCATTTTTTAAAATTTCTTGTTGTAATGTATAGATTTTCTTTCCCCTTTAACATGTGTGCAACACTTAGATAGTATATTTGGTAGTTGTGTGTAAAAAAATATACAGGGTGATGCAGAATTCCAACCCTTAATAATATGAAATTATTGTTTGTTCATCAAAAAATAAAGAAAATGCACCAATTAACGTGTGCGCTTTATGTAGTTCTGAATTGCACATGTTCTTACTCCTCGGTTGTCATTGGTCAGCCATATTGTTATGAGGGAATGAGACTTATTATGGGATAAAATCTGTTATATTCTGTAAAAAGACTTAAACAGTATCATATATTATATATAAAAGGAAACTTTCCGTCTATGGTAGGGGACTCTGCTTTCACTCACGTCATAAATGGGGCAATGTTCTTCAATTTGAGCTTTATTTCGTTAAAATATGTTCAGAAGTTTTGGAGATATAGCACTTAGTATATAGTAGTTAGGAGCAATGCACAACAATATAATATATATGAAAAAATGATGTATGTTATATTGTTGAGATGTTGCCTAACAACATATTTATACCAAGTAGTACAGTTTTGAAGAAAATTGAAGAAAATAGTGTTTGAAGACATACATTTTCTACTTAGGATGAGTGTCACGTGGTCTCATCAATCCTGCAAGGGTTAAATGGCTTCATGTATAACAACAGGTACTAAGTTCATTTTTTAAAATTTCTTGTTGTAATGTATAGATTTTCTTCCCCTTTATCACGTGTGCAACACTTAGATAGTATATTTGGTAGTTGTGTGTAAAAAAATATACAGGGTGATGCAGAATTCCAACCCTTAATAATATGAAATTATTGTTTGTTCATCAAAAAATAAAGAAAATTCACCAATTAGCGTGTGCGCTGTATGTAGTTCAGAATTGCACATGTTCTTACTCTTCGGTTGTCATTGGTCAGCCTTATTTTTATGAGGGAATGAGATTTATTATGGGATAAAATCTGTTATATTCTGTAAAAAGAGTTAAACAGTACCAAATGTTATATATACAAGGTAACTTTTCTTCTACGGTAAGGGACTCTGCTTGCACTCGCATCATAAAGGGGGCAATGCTCTTATATTTGAGCTTTATGTCGTTAAAATATGTTCAGAAGTTTCGGAGATATAGCCCTTAGTATATAGTAGTTAGGAGCAATGCACAACAATATAATATATATGAAAAAATGATATATGTTATATTGTTGAGATGTTGCCTAACAACATATTTATACCAAGTAGTACAGTTTTGAAGAAAATTGAAGAAAATAGTGTTTGAAGACATACGTTTTCTACTTAGGATGAGTGTCACGTGGTCTCATCAATCCTGCAAGGGTTAAATTGCTTCATGTATAACAACAGGTACTAACTTCATTTTTTAAAATTTCTTGTTGTAATGTATAGATTTTCTTTCCCCTTTAACATGTGTGCCACACTTAGATAGTATATTTGGTAGTTGTGTGTAAAAAAATATACAGGGTGATGCAGAATTCCAACCCTTAATAATATGAAATTATTGTTTGTTCATCAAAAAATAAAGAAAATGCACCAATTAGCGTGTGCGCTGTATGTAGTTCAGAATAGCACATGTTCTTACTCCTTGGTTGTCATTGGTCAGCCATATTGTTATGAGGGAATGAGACTTATTATGGGATAAAATCTGTTATTTTCTGTAAAAAGAGTTAAACAGTATCATATATTATATATAAAAGGAAACTTTCCGTCTATGGTAGGGGACTCTGCTTTCACTCACGTCATAAAGGGGGCAATGTTCTTCAATTTGAGCTTTATTTCGTTAAAATATGTTCAGAAGTTTCGGAGATATAGCACTTAGTATATAGTAGTTAGGAGCAATGCACAATATAATATATATGAAAAAATGATATATGTTATATTGTTGAGATGTTGCCTAACAACATATTTATACCAAGTAGTACAGTTTTGAAGAAAATTGAAGAAAATAGTGTTTGAAGACATACATTTTCTACTTAGGATGAGTGTCACGTGGTCTCATCAATCCTGCAAGGGTTAAATGGCTTCATGTATAACAACAGGTACTAAGTTCATTTTTTAAAATATCTTGTTGTAATGTATAGATTTTCTTTCCCCTTTATCATGTGTGCAACACTTAGATAGTATATTTGGTAGTTGTGTGTAAAAAAATATACAGGGTGATGCAGAATTCCAACCCTTAATAATATAAAATTATTGTTTGTTCATCAAAAAATAAAGAAAATGCACCAATTAGCGTGTGCGCTGTATGTAGTTCTGAATAGCACATGTCCTTACTCCTCGGTTGTCATTGGTCAGCCTTATTGTTATGAGGGAATGAGACTTATTATGGGATAAAATCTGTTATATTCTGTAAAAAGAGTTAAACAGTATCATATATTATATATAAAAGGAAACTTTCCGTCTATGGTAGGGGACTCTGCTTGCACTCGCATCATAAAGGGGGAAATGCTCTTATATTTGAGCTTTATGTCGTTAAAATATGTTCAGAAGTTTCGGAGATATAGCCCTTAGTATATAGTAGTTAGGAGCAATGCACAACAATATAATATATATGAAAAAATGATATATGTTATATTGTTGAGATGTTGCCTAACAACATATTTATACCAAGTAGTACAGTTTTGAAGAAAATTGAAGAAAATAGTGTTTGAAGACATACGTTTTCTACTTAGGATGAGTGTCACGTGGTCTCATCAATCCTGCAAGGGTTAAATTGCTTCATGTATAACAACAGGTACTAACTTCATTTTTTAAAATTTCTTGTTGTAATGTATAGATTTTCTTTTCCCTTTAACATGTCTGCCACACTTAGATAGTATATTTGGTAGTTGTGTGTAAAAAAATATACAGGGTGATGCAGAATTCCAACCCTTAATAATATAAAATTATTGTTTGTTCATCAAAAAATAAAGGAAATGCACCAATTAGCGTGTGCGCTGTATGTAGTTCTGAATAGCACATGTCCTTACTCCTCGGTTGTCATTGGTCAGCCTTATTGTTATGAGGGAATGAGACTTATTATGGGATAAAATCTGTTATATTCTGTAAAAAGAGTTAAACAGTACCAAATGTTATATATACAAGGTAACTTTTCTTCTACGGTAAGGGACTCTGCTTGCACTCGCATCATAAAGGGGGCAATGCTCTTATATTTGAGCTTTATGTCGTTAAAATATGTTCAGAAGTTTCGGAGATATAGCCCTTAGTATATAGTAGTTAGGAGCAATGCACAACAATATAATATATATGAAAAAATGATATATGTTATATTGTTGAGATGTTGCCTAACAACATATTTATACCAAGTAGTACAGTTTTGAAGAAAATTGAAGAAAATAGTGTTTGAAGACATACGTTTTCTACTTAGGGTGAGTGTCACGTGGTCTCATCAATCCTGCAAGGGTTAAATTGCTTCATGTATAACAACAGGTACTAACTTCATTTTTTAAAATTTCTTGTTGTAATGTATAGATTTTCTTTCCCCTTTATCATGTGTGCAACACTTAGATAGTATATTTGGTAGTTGTGTGTAAAAAAATATACAGGGTGATGCAGAATTCCAACCCTTAATAATATGAAATTATTGTTTGTTCATCAAAAAATAAAGAAAATGCACCAATTAGCGTGTGCGCTTTATGTAGTTCTGAATTGCACATGTCCTTACTCCTCGGTTGTCATTGGTCAGCCATATTGTTATGAGGGAATGAGACTTATTATGGGATAAAATCTGTTATATTCTGTAAAAAGACTTAAACAGTATCATATATTATATATAAAAGGAAACTTTCCGTCTATGGTAGGGGACTCTGCTTTCACTCACGTCATAAATGGGGCAATGTTCTTCAATTTGAGCTTTATTTCGTTAAAATATGTTCAGAAGTTTTGGAGATATAGCACTTAGTATATAGTAGTTAGGAGCAATGCACAACAATATAATATATATGAAAAAATGATGTATGTTATATTGTTGAGATGTTGCCTAACAACATATTTATACCAAGTAGTACAGTTTTGAAGAAAATTGAAGAAAATAGTGTTTGAAGACATACATTTTCTACTTAGGATGAGTGTCACGTGGTCTCATCAATCCTGCAAGGGTTAAATGGCTTCATGTATAACAACAGGTACTAAGTTCATTTTTTAAAATTTCTTGTTGTAATGTATAGATTTTCTTCCCCTTTATCATGTGTGCAACACTTAGATAGTATATTTGGTAGTTGTGTGTAAAAAAATATACAGGGTGATGCAGAATTCCAACCCTTAATAATATGAAATTATTGTTTGTTCATCAAAAAATAAAGAAAATTCACCAATTAGCGTGTGCGCTGTATGTAGTTCAGAATTGCACATGTTCTTACTCTTCGGTTGTCATTGGTCAGCCTTATTGTTATGAGGGAATGAGATTTATTATGGGATAAAATCTGTTATATTCTGTAAAAAGAGTTAAACAGTACCAAATGTTATATATACAAGGTAACTTTTCTTCTACGGTAAGGGACTCTGCTTGCACTCGCATCATAAAGGGGGCAATGCTCTTATATTTGAGCTTTATGTCGTTAAAATATGTTCAGAAGTTTCGGAGATATAGCCCTTAGTATATAGTAGTTAGGAGCAATGCACAACAATATAATATATATGAAAAAATGATATATGTTATATTGTTGAGATGTTGCCTAACAACATATTTATACCAAGTAGTGCAGTTTTGAAGAAAATTGAAGAAAATAGTGTTTGAAGACATACGTTTTCTACTTAGGATGAGTGTCACGTGGTCTCATCAATCCTGCAAGGGTTAAATTGCTTCATGTATAACAACAGGTACTAACTTCATTTTTTAAAATTTCTTGTTGTAATGTATAGATTTTCTTTCCCCTTTAACATGTGTGCCACACTTAGATAGTATATTTGGTAGTTGTGTGTAAAAAAATATACAGGGTGATGCAGAATTCCAACCCTTAATAATATGAAATTATTGTTTGTTCATCAAAAAATAAAGAAAATGCACCAATTAGCGTGTGCGCTGTATGTAGTTCAGAATAGCACATGTTCTTACTCCTTGGTTGTCATTGGTCAGCCATATTGTTATGAGGGAATGAGACTTATTATGGGATAAAATCTGTTATTTTCTGTAAAAAGAGTTAAACAGTATCATATATTATATATAAAAGGAAACTTTCCGTCTATGGTAGGGGACTCTGCTTTCACTCACATCATAAAGGGGGCAATGTTCTTCAATTTGAGCTTTATTTCGTTAAAATATGTTCAGAAGTTTCGGAGATATAGCACTTAGTATATAGTAGTTAGGAGCAATGCACAATATAATATATATGAAAAAATGATATATGTTATATTATTGAGATGTTGCCTAACAACATATTTATACCAAGTAGTACAGTTTTGAAGAAAATTGAAGAAAATAGTGTTTGAAGACATACATTTTCTACTTAGGATGAGTGTCACGTGGTCTCATCAATCCTGCAAGGGTTAAATGGCTTCATGTATAACAACAGGTACTAAGTTCATTTTTTAAAATTTCTTGTTGTAATGTATAGATTTTCTTTCCCCTTTATCATGTGTGCAACACTTAGATAGTATATTTGGTAGTTGTGTGTAAAAAAATATACAGGGTGATGCAGAATTCCAACCCTTAATAATATGAAATTATTGTTTGTTCATCAATAAATAAAGAAAATGCACCAATTAGCGTGTGCGCTTTATGTAGTTCTGAATTGCACATGTTCTTACTCCTCGGTTGTCATTGGTCAGCCTTATTGTTATGAGGGAATGAGACTTATTATGGGATAAAATCTGTTATATTCTGTAAAAAGAGTTAAACAGTACCAAATGTTATATATACAAGGTAATTTTTCTTCTACGGTAAGGGACTCTGCTTGCACTCGCCTCATAATGGGGGCAATGCTCTTCAATTTGAGCTTTATGTCGTTAAAATATGTTCAGAAGTTTCGGAGATATAGCCCTTAGTATATAGTAGTTAGGAGCAATGCACAACAATATAATATATATGAAAAAATGATATATGTTATATTGTTGAGATGTTGCCTAACAACATATTTATACCAAGTAGTACAGTTTTGAAGAAAATTGAAGAAAATAGTGTTTGAAGACATACGTTTTCTACTTAGGATGAGTGTCACGTGGTCTCATCAATCCTGCAAGGGTTAAATTGCTTCATGTATAACAACAGGTACTAACTTCATTTTTTAAAATTTCTTGTTGTAATGTATAGATTTTATTTCCCCTTTATCATGTGTGCAACACTTAGATAGTATATTTGGTAGTTATGTGTAAAAAAATATACAGGGTGATGCACAATTCCAACCCTTAATAATATAAAATTATTGTTTGTTCATCAAAAAATAAAGAAAATGCACCAATTGGCGTGTGCGCTGTATGTAGTTCTGAATAGCACATGTCCTTACTCCTCGGTTGTCATTGGTCAGCCATATTGTTATGAGGGAATGAGACTTATTATGGGATAAAATCTGTTATATTCTGTAAAAAGAGTTAAACAGTATCATATATTATATATAAAAGGAAACTTTCCGTCTTTGGTAGGGGACTCTGCTTTCACTCACGTCATAAATGGGGCCATGTTCTTCAATTTGAGCTTTATTTCGTTATAATATGTTCAGAAGTTTTGGAGATATAGCACTTAGTATATAGTAGTTAGGAGCAATGCACAACAATATAATATATATGAAAAAATGATGTATGTTATATTGTTGAGATGTTGCCTAACAACATATTTATACCAAGTAGTACAGTTTTGAAGAAAATTGAAGAAAATAGTGTTTGAAGACATACATTTTCTACTTAGGATGAGTGTCACGTGGTCTCATCAATCCTGCAAGGGTTAAATGGCTTCATGTATAACAACAGGTACTAAGTTCATTTTTTAAAATTTCTTGTTGTAATGTATAGATTTTCTTCCCCTTTATCATGTGTGCAACACTTAGATAGTATATTTGGTAGTTGTGTGTTAAAAAATATACAGGGTGATGCAGAATTCCAACCCTTAATAATATGAAATTATTGTTTGTTCATCAAAAAATAAAGAAAATTCACCAATTAGCGTGTGCGCTGTATGTAGTTCAGAAGTGCACATGTTCTTACTCTTCGGTTGTCATTGGTCAGCCTTATTGTTATGAGGGAATGAGACTTATTATGGGATAAAATCTGTTATATTCTGTAAAAAGAGTTAAACAGTACCAAATGTTATATATACAAGGTAACGTTTCTTCTACGGTAAGGGACTCTGCTTGCACTCGCATCATAAAGGGGGCAATGCTCTTATATTTTAGCTTTATGTCGTTAAAATATGTTCAGAAGTTTCGGAGATATAGCCCTTAGTATATAGTAGTTAGGAGCAATGCACAACAATATAATATATATGAAAAAATGATATATGTTATATTGTTGAGATGTTGCCTAACAACATATTTATACCAAGTAGTACAGTTTTGAAGAAAATTGAAGAAAATAGTGTTTGAAGACATACGTTTTCTACTTAGGATGAGTGTCACGTGGTCTCATCAATCCTGCAAGGGTTAAATTGCTTCATGTATAACAACAGGTACTAACTTCATTTTTTAAAATTTCTTGTTGTAATGTATAGATTTTCTTTCCCCTTTAACATGTGTGCCACACTTAGATAGTATATTTGGTAGTTGTGTGTAAAAAAATATACAGGGTGATGCAGAATTCCAACCCTTAATAATATGAAATTATTGTTTGTTCATCAAAAAATAAAGAAAATGCACCAATTGGCGTGTGCGCTGTATGTAGTTCAGAATAGCACATGTTCTTACTCCTTGGTTGTCATTGGTCAGCCATATTGTTATGAGGGAATGAGACTTATTATGGGATAAAATCTGTTATTTTCTGTAAAAAGAGTTAAACAGTATCATATATTATATATAAAAGGAAACTTTCCGTCTATGGTAGGGGACTCTGCTTTCACTCACGTCATAAAGGGGGCAATGTTCTTCAATTTGAGCTTTATTTCGTTAAAATATGTTCAGAAGTTTCGGAGATATAGCACTTAGTATATAGTAGTTAGGAGCAATGCACAATATAATATATATGAAAAAATGATATATGTTATATTGTTGAGATGTTGCCTAACAACATATTTATACCAAGTAGTACAGTTTTGAAGAAAATTGAAGAAAATAGTGTTTGAAGACATACATTTTCTACTTAGGATGAGTGTCACGTGGTCTCATCAATCCTGCAAGGGTTAAATGGCTTCATGTATAACAACAGGTACTAAGTTCATTTTTTAAAATATCTTGTTGTAATGTATAGATTTTCTTTCCCCTTTATCATGTGTGCAACACTTAGATAGTATATTTGGTAGTTGTGTGTAAAAAAATATACAGGGTGATGCAGAATTCCAACCCTTAATAATATAAAATTATTGTTTGTTCATCAAAAAATAAAGAAAATGCACCAATTAGCGTGTGCGCTGTATGTAGTTCTGAATAGCACATGTCCTTACTCCTCGGTTGTCATTGGTCAGCCTTATTGTTATGAGGGAATGAGACTTATTATGGGATAAAATCTGTTATATTCTGTAAAAAGAGTTAAACAGTATCATATATTATATATAAAAGGAAACTTTCCGTCTATGGTAGGGGACTCTGCTTGCACTCGCATCATAAAGGGGGAAATGCTCTTATATTTGAGCTTTATGTCGTTAAAATATGTTCAGAAGTTTCGGAGATATAGCCCTTAGTATATAGTAGTTAGGAGCAATGCACAACAATATAATATATATGAAAAAATGATATATGTTATATTGTTGAGATGTTGCCTAACAACATATTTATACCAAGTAGTACAGTTTTGAAGAAAATTGAAGAAAATAGTGTTTGAAGACATACGTTTTCTACTTAGGATGAGTGTCACGTGGTCTCATCAATCCTGCAAGGGTTAAATTGCTTCATGTATAACAACAGGTACTAACTTCATTTTTTAAAATTTCTTGTTGTAATGTATAGATTTTCTTTTCCCTTTAACATGTCTGCCACACTTAGATAGTATATTTGGTAGTTGTGTGTAAAAAAATATACAGGGTGATGCAGAATTCCAACCCTTAATAATATAAAATTATTGTTTGTTCATCAAAAAATAAAGAAAATGCACCAATTAGCGTGTGCGCTGTATGTAGTTCTGAATAGCACATGTCCTTACTCCTCGGTTGTCATTGGTCAGCCTTATTGTTATGAGGGAATGAGACTTATTATGGGATAAAATCTGTTATATTCTGTAAAAAGAGTTAAACAGTACCAAATGTTATATATACAAGGTAACTTTTCTTCTACGGTAAGGGACTCTGCTTGCACTCGCATCATAAAGGGGGCAATGCTCTTATATTTGAGCTTTATGTCGTTAAAATATGTTCAGAAGTTTCGGAGATATAGCCCTTAGTATATAGTAGTTAGGAGCAATGCACAACAATATAATATATATGAAAAAATGATATATGTTATATTGTTGAGATGTTGCCTAACAACATATTTATACCAAGTAGTACAGTTTTGAAGTAAATTGAAGAAAATAGTGTTTGAAGACATACGTTTTCTACTTAGGGTGAGTGTCACGTGGTCTCATCAATCCTGCAAGGGTTAAATTGCTTCATGTATAACAACAGGTACTAACTTCATTTTTTAAAATTTCTTGTTGTAATGTATAGATTTTCTTTCCCCTTTATCATGTGTGCAACACTTAGATAGTATATTTGGTAGTTGTGTGTAAAAAAATATACAGGGTGATGCAGAATTCCAACCCTTAATAATATGAAATTATTGTTTGTTCATCAAAAAATAAAGAAAATGCACCAATTAGCGTGTGCGCTGTATGTAGTTCTGAATAGCACATGTTCTTACTCCTCGGTTGTCATTGGTCAGCCATATTGTTATGAGGGAATGAGACTTATTATGGGATAAAATCTGTTATTTTCTGTAAAAAGAGTTAAACAGTATCATATATTATATATAAAAGGAAACTTTCCGTCTATGGTAGGGGACTCTGCTTTCACTCACGTCATAAAGGGGGCAATGTTCTTCAATTTGAGCTTTATTTCGTTAAAATATGTTCAGAAGTTTCGGAGATATAGCCCTTAGTATATAGTAGTTAGGAGCAATGCACAACAATATAATATATATGAAAAAATGATATATGTTATATTGTTGAGATGTTGCCTAACAACATTGTTATACCAAGTAGTACAGTTTTGAAGAAAATAGTGTTTGAAGACATACGTTTTCTACTTAGGATGAGTGTCACGTGGTCTCATCAATCCTGCAAGGGTTAAATGGCTTCATGTATAACAACAGGTACTAAGTTCATTTTTTAAAATTTCTTGTTGTAATGTATAGATTTTATTTCCCCTTTATCATGTGTGCAACACTTAGATAGTATATTTGGTAGTTGTGTGTAAAAAAATATACAGGGTGATGCAGAATTCCAACCCTTAATAATATGAAATTATTGTTTGTTCATCAAAAAATAAAGAAAATGCACCAATTAGCGTGTGCGCTTTATGTAGTTCTGAATTGCACATGTCCTTACTCCTCGGTTGTCATTGGTCAGCCATATTGTTATGAGGGAATGAGACTTATTATGGGATAAAATCTGTTATATTCTGTAAAAAGACTTAAACAGTACCATATATTATATATAAAAGGAAACTTTCCGTCTATGGTAGGGGACTCTGCTTTCACTCACGTCATAAATGGGGCAATGTTCTTCAATTTGAGCTTTATTTCGTTAAAATATGTTCAGAAGTTTTGGAGATATAGCACTTAGTATATAGTAGTTAGGAGCAATGCACAACAATATAATATATATGAAAAAATGATGTATGTTATATTGTTGAGATGTTGCCTAACAACATATTTATACCAAGTAGTACAGTTTTGAAGAAAATTGAAGAAAATAGTGTTTGAAGACATACATTTTCTACTTAGGATGAGTGTCACGTGGTCTCATCAATCCTGCAAGGGTTAAATGGCTTCATGTATAACAACAGGTACTAAGTTCATTTTTTAAAATTTCTTGTTGTAATGTATAGATTTTCTTCCCCTTTATCATGTGTGCAACACTTAGATAGTATATTTGGTAGTTGTGTGTAAAAAAATATACAGGGTGATGCAGAATTCCAACCCTTAATAATATGAAATTATTGTTTGTTCATCAAAAAATAAAGAAAATTCACCAATTAGCGTGTGCGCTGTATGTAGTTCAGAATTGCACATGTTCTTACTCTTCGGTTGTCATTGGTCAGCCTTATTGTTATGAGGGAATGAGATTTATTATGGGATAAAATCTGTTATATTCTGTAAAAAGAGTTAAACAGTACCAAATGTTATATATACAAGGTAACTTTTCTTCTACGGTAAGGGACTCTGCTTGCACTCGCATCATAAAGGGGGCAATGCTCTTATATTTGAGCTTTATGTCGTTAAAATATGTTCAGAAGTTTCGGAGATATAGCCCTTAGTATATAGTAGTTAGGAGCAATGCACAACAATATAATATATATGAAAAAATGATATATGTTATATTGTTGAGATGTTGCCTAACAACATATTTATACCAAGTAGTACAGTTTTGAAGAAAATTGAAGAAAATAGTGTTTGAAGACATACGTTTTCTACTTAGGATGAGTGTCACGTGGTCTCATCAATCCTGCAAGGGTTAAATTGCTTCATGTATAACAACAGGTACTAACTTCATTTTTTAAAATTTCTTGTTGTAATGTATAGATTTTCTTTCCCCTTTAACATGTGTGCCACACTTAGATAGTATATTTGGTAGTTGTGTGTAAAAAAATATACAGGGTGATGCAGAATTCCAACCCTTAATAATATGAAATTATTGTTTGTTCATCAAAAAATAAAGAAAATGCACCAATTAGCGTGTGCGCTGTATGTAGTTCTGAATAGCACATGTTCTTACTCCTTGGTTGTCATTGGTCAGCC
The DNA here is from genome assembly GCF_964235325.1 of Thermobia domestica. Taxonomy (NCBI): domain Eukaryota; kingdom Metazoa; phylum Arthropoda; class Insecta; order Zygentoma; family Lepismatidae; genus Thermobia; species Thermobia domestica. The sequence goes on from NC_137455.1 coordinate 260,585,775, forward strand.
ATATTGTTATGAGGGAATGAGACTTATTATGGGATAAAATCTGTTATTTTCTGTAAAAAGAGTTAAACAGTATCATATATTATATATAAAAGGAAACTTTCCGTCTATGGTAGGGGACTCTGCTTTCACTCACGTCATAAAGGGGGCAATGTTCTTCAATTTGAGCTTTATTTCGTTAAAATATGTTCAGAAGTTTCGGAGATATAGCACTTAGTATATAGTAGTTAGGAGCAATGCACAATATAATATATATGAAAAAATGATATATGTTATATTGTTGAGATGTTGCCTAACAACATATTTATACCAAGTAGTACAGTTTTGAAGAAAATTGAAGAAAATAGTGTTTGAAGACATACATTTTCTACTTAGGATGAGTGTCACGTGGTCTCATCAATCCTGCAAGGGTTAAATGGCTTCATGTATAACAACAGGTACTAAGTTCATTTTTTAAAATATCTTGTTGTAATGTATAGATTTTCTTTCCCCTTTATCATGTGTGCAACACTTAGATAGTATATTTGGTAGTTGTGTGTAAAAAAATATACAGGGTGATGCAGAATTCCAACCCTTAATAATATAAAATTATTGTTTGTTCATCAAAAAATAAAGAAAATGCACCAATTAGCGTGTGCGCTGTATGTAGTTCTGAATAGCACATGTCCTTACTCCTCGGTTGTCATTGGTCAGCCTTATTGTTATGAGGGAATGAGACTTATTATGGGATAAAATCTGTTATATTCTGTAAAAAGAGTTAAACAGTATCATATATTATATATAAAAGGAAACTTTCCGTCTATGGTAGGGGACTCTGCTTGCACTCGCATCATAAAGGGGGAAATGCTCTTATATTTGAGCTTTATGTCGTTAAAATATGTTCAGAAGTTTCGGAGATATAGCCCTTAGTATATAGTAGTTAAGAGCAATGCACAACAATATAATATATATGAAAAAATGATATATGTTATATTGTTGAGATGTTGCCTAACAACATATTTATACCAAGTAGTACAGTTTTGAAGAAAATTGAAGAAAATAGTGTTTGAAGACATACGTTTTCTACTTAGGATGAGTGTCACGTGGTCTCATCAATCCTGCAAGGGTTAAATTGCTTCATGTATAACAACAGGTACTAACTTCATTTTTTAAAATTTCTTGTTGTAATGTATAGATTTTCTTTTCCCTTTAACATGTCTGCCACACTTAGATAGTATATTTGGTAGTTGTGTGTAAAAAAATATACAGGGTGATGCAGAATTCCAACCCTTAATAATATAAAATTATTGTTTGTTCATCAAAAAATAAAGAAAATGCACCAATTAGCGTGTGCGCTGTATGTAGTTCTGAATAGCACATGTCCTTACTCCTCGGTTGTCATTGGTCAGCCTTATTGTTATGAGGGAATGAGACTTATTATGGGATAAAATCTGTTATATTCTGTAAAAAGAGTTAAACAGTACCAAATGTTATATATACAAGGTAACTTTTCTTCTACGGTAAGGGACTCTGCTTGCACTCGCATCATAAAGGGGGCAATGCTCTTATATTTGAGCTTTATGTCGTTAAAATATGTTCAGAAGTTTCGGAGATATAGCCCTTAGTATATAGTAGTTAGGAGCAATGCACAACAATATAATATATATGAAAAAATGATATATGTTATATTGTTGAGATGTTGCCTAACAACATATTTATACCAAGTAGTACAGTTTTGAAGTAAATTGAAGAAAATAGTGTTTGAAGACATACGTTTTCTACTTAGGGTGAGTGTCACGTGGTCTCATCAATCCTGCAAGGGTTAAATTGCTTCATGTATAACAACAGGTACTAACTTCATTTTTTAAAATTTCTTGTTGTAATGTATAGATTTTCTTTCCCCTTTATCATGTGTGCAACACTTAGATAGTATATTTGGTAGTTGTGTGTAAAAAAATATACAGGGTGATGCAGAATTCCAACCCTTAATAATATGAAATTATTGTTTGTTCATCAAAAAATAAAGAAAATGCACCAATTAGCGTGTGCGCTGTATGTAGTTCTGAATAGCACATGTTCTTACTCCTCGGTTGTCATTGGTCAGCCATATTGTTATGAGGGAATGAGACTTATTATGGGATAAAATCTGTTATTTTCTGTAAAAAGAGTTAAACAGTATCATATATTATATATAAAAGGAAACTTTCCGTCTATGGTAGGGGACTCTGCTTTCACTCACGTCATAAAGGGGGCAATGTTCTTCAATTTGAGCTTTATTTCGTTAAAATATGTTCAGAAGTTTCGGAGATATAGCCCTTAGTATATAGTAGTTAGGAGCAATGCACAACAATATAATATATATGAAAAAATGATATATGTTATATTGTTGAGATGTTGCCTAACAACATTGTTATACCAAGTAGTACAGTTTTGAAGAAAATAGTGTTTGAAGACATACGTTTTCTACTTAGGATGAGTGTCACGTGGTCTCATCAATCCTGCAAGGGTTAAATGGCTTCATGTATAACAACAGGTACTAAGTTCATTTTTTAAAATTTCTTGTTGTAATGTATAGATTTTATTTCCCCTTTATCATGTGTGCAACACTTAGATAGTATATTTGGTAGTTGTGTGTAAAAAAATATACAGGGTGATGCAGAATTCCAACCCTTAATAATATGAAATTATTGTTTGTTCATCAAAAAATAAAGAAAATGCACCAATTAGCGTGTGCGCTTTATGTAGTTCTGAATTGCACATGTCCTTACTCCTCGGTTGTCATTGGTCAGCCATATTGTTATGAGGGAATGAGACTTATTATGGGATAAAATCTGTTATATTCTGTAAAAAGACTTAAACAGTACCATATATTATATATAAAAGGAAACTTTCCGTCTATGGTAGGGGACTCTGCTTTCACTCACGTCATAAATGGGGCAATGTTCTTCAATTTGAGCTTTATTTCGTTAAAATATGTTCAGAAGTTTTGGAGATATAGCACTTAGTATATAGTAGTTAGGAGCAATGCACAACAATATAATATATATGAAAAAATGATGTATGTTATATTGTTGAGATGTTGCCTAACAACATATTTATACCAAGTAGTACAGTTTTGAAGAAAATTGAAGAAAATAGTGTTTGAAGACATACATTTTCTACTTAGGATGAGTGTCACGTGGTCTCATCAATCCTGCAAGGGTTAAATGGCTTCATGTATAACAACAGGTACTAAGTTCATTTTTTAAAATTTCTTGTTGTAATGTATAGATTTTCTTCCCCTTTATCATGTGTGCAACACTTAGATAGTATATTTGGTAGTTGTGTGTAAAAAAATATACAGGGTGATGCAGAATTCCAACCCTTAATAATATGAAATTATTGTTTGTTCATCAAAAAATAAAGAAAATTCACCAATTAGCGTGTGCGCTGTATGTAGTTCAGAATTGCACATGTTCTTACTCTTCGGTTGTCATTGGTCAGCCTTATTGTTATGAGGGAATGAGATTTATTATGGGATAAAATCTGTTATATTCTGTAAAAAGAGTTAAACAGTACCAAATGTTATATATACAAGGTAACTTTTCTTCTACGGTAAGGGACTCTGCTTGCACTCGCATCATAAAGGGGGCAATGCTCTTATATTTGAGCTTTATGTCGTTAAAATATGTTCAGAAGTTTCGGAGATATAGCCCTTAGTATATAGTAGTTAGGAGCAATGCACAACAATATAATATATATGAAAAAATGATATATGTTATATTGTTGAGATGTTGCCTAACAACATATTTATACCAAGTAGTACAGTTTTGAAGAAAATTGAAGAAAATAGTGTTTGAAGACATACGTTTTCTACTTAGGATGAGTGTCACGTGGTCTCATCAATCCTGCAAGGGTTAAATTGCTTCATGTATAACAACAGGTACTAACTTCATTTTTTAAAATTTCTTGTTGTAATGTATAGATTTTCTTTCCCCTTTAACATGTGTGCCACACTTAGATAGTATATTTGGTAGTTGTGTGTAAAAAAATATACAGGGTGATGCAGAATTCCAACCCTTAATAATATGAAATTATTGTTTGTTCATCAAAAAATAAAGAAAATGCACCAATTAGCGTGTGCGCTGTATGTAGTTCTGAATAGCACATGTTCTTACTCCTTGGTTGTCATTGGTCAGCCATATTGTTATGAGGGAATGAGACTTATTATGGGATAAAATCTGTTATTTTCTGTAAAAAGAGTTAAACAGTATCATATATTATATATAAAAGGAAACTTTCCGTCTATGGTAGGGGACTCTGCTTTCACTCACGTCATAAAGGGGGCAATGTTCTTCAATTTGAGCTTTATTTCGTTAAAATATGTTCAGAAGTTTCGGAGATATAGCACTTAGTATATAGTAGTTAGGAGCAATGCACAATATAATATATATGAAAAAATGATATATGTTATATTGTTGAGATGTTGCCTAACAACATATTTATACCAAGTAGTACAGTTTTGAAGAAAATTGAAGAAAATAGTGTTTGAAGACATACATTTTCTACTTAGGATGAGTGTCACGTGGTCTCATCAATCCTGCAAGGGTTAAATGGCTTCATGTATAACAACAGGTACTAAGTTCATTTTTTAAAATATCTTGTTGTAATGTATAGATTTTCTTTCCCCTTTATCATGTGTGCAACACTTAGATAGTATATTTGGTAGTTGTGTGTAAAAAAATATACAGGGTGATGCAGAATTCCAACCCTTAATAATATAAAATTATTGTTTGTTCATCAAAAAATAAAGAAAATGCACCAATTAGCGTGTGCGCTGTATGTAGTTCTGAATAGCACATGTCCTTACTCCTCGGTTGTCATTGGTCAGCCTTATTGTTATGAGGGAATGAGACTTATTATGGGATAAAATCTGTTATATTCTGTAAAAAGAGTTAAACAGTATCATATATTATATATAAAAGGAAACTTTCCGTCTATGGTAGGGGACTCTGCTTGCACTCGCATCATAAAGGGGGAAATGATCTTATATTTGAGCTTTATGTCGTTAAAATATGTTCAGAAGTTTCGGAGATATAGCCCTTAGTATATAGTAGTTAAGAGCAATGCACAACAATATAATATATATGAAAAAATGATATATGTTATATTGTTGAGATGTTGCCTAACAACATATTTATACCAAGTAGTACAGTTTTGAAGAAAATTGAAGAAAATAGTGTTTGAAGACATACGTTTTCTACTTAGGATGAGTGTCACGTGGTCTCATCAATCCTGCAAGGGTTAAATTGCTTCATGTATAACAACAGGTACTAACTTCATTTTTTAAAATTTCTTGTTGTAATGTATAGATTTTCTTTTCCCTTTAACATGTCTGCCACACTTAGATAGTATATTTGGTAGTTGTGTGTAAAAAAATATACAGGGTGATGCAGAATTCCAACCCTTAATAATATAAAATTATTGTTTGTTCATCAAAAAATAAAGAAAATGCACCAATTAGCGTGTGCGCTGTATGTAGTTCTGAATAGCACATGTCCTTACTCCTCGGTTGTCATTGGTCAGCCTTATTGTTATGAGGGAATGAGACTTATTATGGGATAAAATCTGTTATATTCTGTAAAAAGAGTTAAACAGTACCAAATGTTATATATACAAGGTAACTTTTCTTCTACGGTAAGGGACTCTGCTTGCACTCGCATCATAAAGGGGGCAATGCTCTTATATTTGAGCTTTATGTCGTTAAAATATGTTCAGAAGTTTCGGAGATATAGCCCTTAGTATAGTAGTTAGGAGCAATGCACAACAATATAATATATATGAAAAAATGATATATGTTATATTGTTGAGATGTTGCCTAACAACATTGTTATACCAAGTAGTACAGTTTTGAAGAAAATAGTGTTTGAAGACATACGTTTTCTACTTAGGATGAGTGTCACGTGGTCTCATCAATCCTGCAAGGGTTAAATGGCTTCATGTATAACAACAGGTACTAACTTCATTTTTTAAAATTTCTTGTTGTAATGTATAGATTTTATTTCCCCTTTATCATGTGTGCAACACTTAGATAGTATATTTGGTAGTTGTGTGTAAAAAAATATACAGGGTGATGCAGAATTCCAACCCTTAATAATATGAAATTATTGTTTGTTCATCAAAAAATAAAGAAAATGCACCAATTAGCGTGTGCGCTTTATGTAGTTCTGAATTGCACATGTCCTTACTCCTCGGTTGTCATTGGTCAGCCATATTGTTATGAGGGAATGAGACTTATTATGGGATAAAATCTGTTATATTCTGTAAAAAGACTTAAACAGTATCATATATTATATATAAAAGGAAACTTTCCGTCTATGGTAGGGGACTCTGCTTTCACTCACGTCATAAATGGGGCAATGTTCTTCAATTTGAGCTTTATTTCGTTAAAATATGTTCAGAAGTTTCGGAGATATAGCACTTAGTATATAGTAGTTAGGAGCAATGCACAATATAATATATATGAAAAAATGATATATGTTATATTGTTGAGATGTTGCCTAACAACATATCTATACCAAGTAGTACAGTTTTGAAGAAAATTGAAGAAAATAGTGTTTGAAGACATACATTTTCTACTTAGGATGAGTGTCACGTGGTCTCATCAATCCTGCAAGGGTTAAATGGCTTCATGTATAACAACAGGTACTAAGTTCATTTTTTAAAATATCTTGTTGTAATGTATAGATTTTCTTTCCCCTTTATCATGTGTGCAACACTTAGATAGTATATTTGGTAGTTGTGTGTAAAAAAATATACAGGGTGATGCAGAATTCCAACCCTTAATAATATGAAATTATAGTTTGTTCATCAAAAAATAAAGAAAATGCACCAATTAGCGTGTGCGCTGTACGTAGTTCTGAATAGCACATGTTCTTACTCCTCGGTTGTCATTGGTCAGCCATATTGTTATGAGGGAATGAGACTTATTATGGGATAAAATCTGTTATTTTCTGTAAAAAGAGTTAAGCAGTATCATATATTATATATAAAAGGAAACTTTCCGTCTATGGTAGGGGACTCTGCTTTCACTCACGTCATAAATGGGGCAATGTTCTTCAATTTGAGCTTTATTTCGTTAAAATATGTTCAGAAGTTTTGGAGATATAGCACTTAGTATATAGTAGTTAGGAGCAATGCACAACAATATAATATATATGAAAAAATGATGTATGTTATATTGTTGAGATGTTGCCTAACAACATATTTATACCAAGTAGTACAGTTTTGAAGAAAATTGAAGAAAATAGTGTTTGAAGACATACATTTTCTACTTAGGATGAGTGTCACGTGGTCTCATCAATCCTGCAAGGGTTAAATGGCTTCATGTATAACAACAGGTACTAAGTTCATTTTTTAAAATTTCTTGTTGTAATGTATAGATTTTCTTCCCCTTTATCATGTGTGCAACACTTAGATAGTATATTTGGTAGTTGTGTGTAAAAAAATATACAGGGTGATGCAGAATTCCAACCCTTAATAATATGAAATTATTGTTTGTTCATCAAAAAATAAAGAAAATTCACCAATTAGCGTGTGCGCTGTATGTAGTTCAGAATTGCACATGTTCTTACTCTTCGGTTGTCATTGGTCAGCCTTATTGTTATGAGGGAATGAGACTTATTATGGGATAAAATCTGTTATATTCTGTAAAAAGAGTTAAACAGTACCAAATGTTATATATACAAGGTAACTTTTATTCTACGGTAAGGGACTCTGCTTGCACTCGCATCATAAAGGGGGCAATGCTCTTATATTTGAGCTTTATGTCGTTAAAATATGTTCAGAAGTTTCGGAGATATAGCCCTTAGTATATAGTAGTTAGGAGCAATGCACAACAATATAATATATATGAAAAAATGATATATGTTATACTGTTGAGATGTTGCCTAACAACATATTTATACCAAGTAGTACAGTTTTGAAGAAAATTGAAGAAAATAGTGTTTGAAGACATACGTTTTCTACTTAGGATGAGTGTCACGTGGTCTCATCAATCCTGCAAGGGTTAAAATGCTTCATGTATAACAACAGGTACTAACTTCATTTTTTAAAATTTCTTGTTGTAATGTATAGATTTTCTTTCCCCTTTAACATGTGTGCCACACTTAGATTGTATATTTTGTAGTTGTGTGTAAAAAAATATACAGGGTGATGCAGAATTCCAACCCTTAATAATATGAAATTATTGTTTGTTCATCAAAAAATAAAGAAAATGCACCAATTAGCGTGTGCGCTTTATGTAGTTCTGAATTGCACATGTTCTTACTCCTCGGTTGTCATTGGTCAGCCTTATTGTTATGAGGGAATGAGACTTATTATGGGATAAAATCTGTTATATTCTGTTAAAAGAGTTAAACAGTACCAAATGTTATATATACAAGGTAATTTTTCTTCTACGGTAAGGGACTCTGCTTGCAGTCGCATCATAATGGGGGCAATACTCTTCAATTTGAGCTTTATGTCGTTAAAATATGTTCAGAAGTTTCGGAGATATAGCCCTTAGTATATAGTAGTTAGGAGCAATGCACAACAATATAATATATATGAAAAAATGATATATGTTATATTGTTGAGATGTTGCCTAACAACATATTTATACCAAGTAGTACAATTTTGAAGAAAATTGAAGAAAATAGTGTTTGAAGACATACGTTTTCTACTTAGGATGAGTGTCACGTGGTCTCATCAATCCTGCAAGTGTTAAATTGCTTCATGTATAACAACAGGTACTAACTTCATTTTTTAAAATTTCTTGTTGTAATGTATAGATTTTATTTCCCCTTTATCATGTGTGCAACACTTAGATAGTATATTTGGTAGTGGTGTGTAAAAAAATATACAGGGTGATGCAGAATTCCAACCATTAATAATATAAAATTATTGTTTGTTCATCAAAAAATAAAGAAAATGCACCAATTAGCGTGTGCGCTGTATGTAGTTCTGAATAGCACATGTCCTTAGTCCTCGGTTGTCATTGGTCAGCCATATTGTTATGAGGGAATGAGACTTATTATGGGATAAAATCTGTTATATTCTGTAAAAAGAGTTAAACAGTATCATATATTATATATAAAAGGAAACTTTCCGTCTATGGTAGGGGACTCTGCTTTCACTCACGTCATAAATGGGGCAATGTTCTTCAATTTGAGCTTTATTTCGTTAAAATATGTTCAGAAGTTTCGGAGATATAGCCCTTAGTATATAGTAGTTAGGAGCAATGCACAACAATATAATATATATGAAAAAATGATGTATGTTATATTGTTGAGATGTTGCCTAACAACATATTTATACCAAGTAGTACAGTTTTGAAGAAAATTGAAGAAAATAGTGTTTGAAGACATACATTTTCTACTTAGGATGAGTGTCACGTGGTCTCATCAATCCTGCAAGGGTTAAATGGCTTCATGTATAACAACAGGTACTAAGTTCATTTTTTAAAATTTCTTGTTGTAATGTATAGATTTTCTTCCCCTTTATCATGTGTGCAACACTTAGATAGTATATTTGGTAGTTGTGTGTAAAAAAATATACAGGGTGATGCAGAATTCCAACCCTTAATAATATGAAATTATTGTTTGTTCATCAAAAAATAAAGAAAATTCACCAATTAGCGTGTGCGCTGTATGTAGTTCAGAATTGCACATGTTCTTACTCTTCGGTTGTCATTGGTCAGCCTTATTGTTATGAGGGAATGAGACTTATTATGGGATAAAATCTGTTATATTCTGTAAAAAGAGTTAAACAGTATCATATATTATATATAAAAGGAAACTTTCCGTCTATGGTAGGGGACTCAGCTTTCACTCACGTCATAAATGGGGCAATGTTCTTCAATTTGAGCTTTATTTCGTTAAAATATGTTCAGAAGTTTTGGAGATATAGCACTTAGTATATAGTAGTTAGGAGCAATGCACAACAATATAATATATATGAAAAAATGATGTATGTTATATTGTTGAGATGTTGCCTAACAACATATTTATACCAAGTAGTACAGTTTTGAAGAAAATTGAAGAAAATAGTGTTTGAAGACATACGTTTTCTACTTAGGATGAGTGTCACGTGGTCTCATCAATCCTGCAAGGGTTAAATGGCTTCATGTATAACAACAGGTACTAACTTCATTTTTTAAAATTTCTTGTTGTAATGTATAGATTTTATTTCCCCTTTATCATGTGTGCAACACTTAGATAGTATATTTGGTAGTTGTGTGTAAAAAAATATACAGGGTGATGCAGAATTCCAACCCTTAATAATATGAAATTATTGTTTGTTCATCAAAAAATAAAGAAAATGCACCAATTAGCGTGTGCGCTTTATGTAGTTCTGAATTGCACATGTCCTTACTCCTCGGTTGTCATTGGTCAGCCATATTGTTATGAGGGAATGAGACTTATTATGGGATAAAATCTGTTATATTCTGTAAAAAGACTTAAACAGTATCATATATTATATATAAAAGGAAACTTTCCGTCTATGGTAGGGGACTCTGCTTTCACTCACGTCATAAATGGGGCAATGTTCTTCAATTTGAGCTTTATTTCGTTAAAATATGTTCAGAAGTTTTGGAGATATATCACTTAGTATATAGTAGTTAGGAGCAATGCACAACAATATAATATATATGAAAAAATGATGTATGTTATATTGTTGAGATGTTGCCTAACAACATATTTATACCAAGTAGTACAGTTTTGAAGAAAATTGAAGAAAATAGTGTTTGAAGACATACATTTTCTACTTAGGATGAGTGTCACGTGGTCTCATCAATCCTGCAAGGGTTAAATGGCTTCATGTATAACAACAGGTACTAAGTTCATTTTTTAAAATTTCTTGTTGTAATGTATAGATTTTCTTCCCCTTTATCATGTGTGCAACACTTAGATAGTATATTTGGTAGTTGTGTGTAAAAAAATATACAGGGTGATGCAGAATTCCAACCCTTAATAATATGAAATTATTGTTTGTTCATCAAAAAATAAAGAAAATTCACCAATTAGCGTGTGCGCTGTATGTAGTTCAGAATTGCACATGTTCTTACTCTTCGGTTGTCATTGGTCAGCCTTATTGTTATGAGGGAATGAGATTTATTATGGGATAAAATCTGTTATATTCTGTAAAAAGAGTTAAACAGTACCAAATGTTATATATACAAGGTAACTTTTCTTCTACGGTAAGGGACTCTGCTTGCACTCGCATCATAAAGGGGGCAATGCTCTTATATTTGAGCTTTATGTCGTTAAAATATGTTCAGAAGTTTCGGAGATATAGCCCTTAGTATATAGTAGTTAGGAGCAATGCACAACAATATAATATATATGAAAAAATGATATATGTTATATTGTTGAGATGTTGCCTAACAACATATTTATACCAAGTAGTACAGTTTTGAAGAAAATTGAAGAAAATAGTGTTTGAAGACATACGTTTTCTACTTAGGATGAGTGTCACGTGGTCTCATCAATCCTGCAAGGGTTAAATTGCTTCATGTATAACAACAGGTACTAACTTCATGTTTTAAAATTTCTTGTTGTAATGTATAGATTTTCTTTCCCCTTTAACATGTGTGCCACACTTAGATAGTATATTTGGTAGTTGTGTGTAAAAAAATATACAGGGTGATGCAGAATTCCAACCCTTAATAATATGAAATTATTGTTTGTTCATCAAAAAATAAAGAAAATGCACCAATTAGCGTGTGCGCTGTATGTAGTTCAGAATAGCACATGTTCTTACTCCTTGGTTGTCATTGGTCAGCCATATTGTTATGAGGGAATGAGACTTATTATGGGATAAAATCTGTTATTTTCTGTAAAAAGAGTTAAACAGTATCATATATTATATATAAAAGGAAACTTTCCGTCTATGGTAGGGGACTCTGCTTTCACTCACGTCATAAAGGGGGCAATGTTCTTCAATTTGAGCTTTATTTCGTTAAAATATGTTCAGAAGTTTCGGAGATATAGCACTTAGTATATAGTAGTTAGGAGCAATGCACAATATAATATATATGAAAAAATGATATATGTTATATTGTTGAGATGTTGCCTAACAACATATTTATACCAAGTAGTACAGTTTTGAAGAAAATTGAAGAAAATAGTGTTTGAAGACATACATTTTCTACTTAGGATGAGTGTCACGTGGTCTCATCAATCCTGCAAGGGTTAAATGGCTTCATGTATAACAACAGGTACTAAGTTCATTTTTTAAAATATCTTGTTGTAATGTATAGATTTTCTTTCCCCTTTATCATGTGTGCAACACTTAGATAGTATATTTGGTAGTTGTGTGTAAAAAAATATACAGGGTGATGCAGAATTCCAACCCTTAATAATATAAAATTATTGTTTGTTCATCAAAAAATAAAGAAAATGCACCAATTAGCGTGTGCGCTGTATGTAGTTCTGAATAGCACATGTCCTTACTCCTCGGTTGTCATTGGTCAGCCTTATTGTTATGAGGGAATGAGACTTATTATGGGATAAAATCTGTTATATTCTGTAAAAAGAGTTAAACAGTATCATATATTATATATAAAAGGAAACTTTCCGTCTGTGGTAGGGGACTCTGCTTGCACTCGCATCATAAAGGGGGAAATGCTCTTATATTTGAGCTTTATGTCGTTAAAATATGTTCAGAAGTTTCGGAGATATAGCCCTTAGTATATAGTAGTTAGGAGCAATGCACAACAATATAATATATATGAAAAAATGATATATGTTATATTGTTGAGATGTTGCCTAACAACATATTTATACCAAGTAGTACAGTTTTGAAGAAAATTGAAGAAAATAGTGTTTGAAGACATACGTTTTCTACTTAGGATGAGTGTCACGTGGTCTCATCAATCCTGCAAGGGTTAAATTGCTTCATGTATAACAACAGGTACTAACTTCATTTTTTAAAATTTCTTGTTGTAATGTATAGATTTTCTTTTCCCTTTAACATGTCTGCCACACTTAGATAGTATATTTGGTAGTTGTGTGTAAAAAAATATACAGGGTGATGCAGAATTCCAACCCTTAATAATATAAAATTATTGTTTGTTCATCAAAAAATAAAGAAAATGCACCAATTAGCGTGTGCGCTGTATGTAGTTCTGAATAGCACATGTCCTTACTCCTCGGTTGTCATTGGTCAGCCTTATTGTTATGAGGGAATGAGACTTATTATGGGATAAAATCTGTTATATTCTGTAAAAAGAGTTAAACAGTACCAAATGTTATATATACAAGGTAACTTTTCTTCTACGGTAAGGGACTCTGCTTGCACTCGCATCATAAAGGGGGCAATGCTCTTATATTTGAGCTTTATGTCGTTAAAATATGTTCAGAAGTTTCGGAGATATAGCCCTTAGTATATAGTAGTTAGGAGCAATGCACAACAATATAATATATATGAAAAAATGATATATGTTATATTGTTGAGATGTTGCCTAACAACATATTTATACCAAGTAGTACAGTTTTGAAGAAAATTGAAGAAAATAGTGTTTGAAGACATACGTTTTCTACTTAGGGTGAGTGTCACGTGGTCTCATCAATCCTGCAAGGGTTAAATTGCTTCATGTATAACAACAGGTACTAACTTCATTTTTTAAAATTTCTTGTTGTAATGTATAGATTTTCTTTCCCCTTTATCATGTGTGCAACACTTAGATAGTATATTTGGTAGTTGTGTGTAAAAAAATATACAGGGTGATGCAGAATTCCAACCCTTAATAATATGAAATTATTGTTTGTTCATCAAAAAATAAAGAAAATGCACCAATTAGCGTGTGCGCTTTATGTAGTTCTGAATTGCACATGTTCTTACTCCTCGGTTGTCATTGGTCAGCCATATTGTTATGAGGGAATGAGACTTATTATGGGATAAAATCTGTTATATTCTGTAAAAAGACTTAAACAGTATCATATATTATATATAAAAGGAAACTTTCCGTCTATGGTAGGGGACTCTGCTTTCACTCACGTCATAAATGGGGCAATGTTCTTCAATTTGAGCTTTATTTCGTTAAAATATGTTCAGAAGTTTTGGAGATATAGCACTTAGTATATAGTAGTTAGGAGCAATGCACAACAATATAATATATATGAAAAAATGATGTATGTTATATTGTTGAGATGTTGCCTAACAACATATTTATACCAAGTAGTACAGTTTTGAAGAAAATTGAAGAAAATAGTGTTTGAAGACATACATTTTCTACTTAGGATGAGTGTCACGTGGTCTCATCAATCCTGCAAGGGTTAAATGGCTTCATGTATAACAACAGGTACTAAGTTCATTTTTTAAAATTTCTTGTTGTAATGTATAGATTTTCTTCCCCTTTATCATGTGTGCAACACTTAGATAGTATATTTGGTAGTTGTGTGTAAAAAAATATACAGGGTGATGCAGAATTCCAACCCTTAATAATATGAAATTATTGTTTGTTCATCAAAAAATAAAGAAAATTCACCAATTAGCGTGTGCGCTGTATGTAGTTCAGAATTGCACATGTTCTTACTCTTCGGTTGTCATTGGTCAGCCTTATTTTTATGAGGGAATGAGATTTATTATGGGATAAAATCTGTTATATTCTGTAAAAAGAGTTAAACAGTACCAAATGTTATATATACAAGGTAACTTTTCTTCTACGGTAAGGGACTCTGCTTGCACTCGCATCATAAAGGGGGCAATGCTCTTATATTTGAGCTTTATGTCGTTAAAATATGTTCAGAAGTTTCGGAGATATAGCCCTTAGTATATAGTAGTTAGGAGCAATGCACAACAATATAATATATATGAAAAAATGATATATGTTATATTGTTGAGATGTTGCCTAACAACATATTTATACCAAGTAGTACAGTTTTGAAGAAAATTGAAGAAAATAGTGTTTGAAGACATACGTTTTCTACTTAGGATGAGTGTCACGTGGTCTCATCAATCCTGCAAGGGTTAAATTGCTTCATGTATAACAACAGGTACTAACTTCATTTTTTAAAATTTCTTGTTGTAATGTATAGATTTTCTTTCCCCTTTAACATGTGTGCCACACTTAGATAGTATATTTGGTAGTTGTGTGTAAAAAAATATACAGGGTGATGCAGAATTCCAACCCTTAATAATATGAAATTATTGTTTGTTCATCAAAAAATAAAGAAAATGCACCAATTAGCGTGTGCGCTGTATGTAGTTCAGAATAGCACATGTTCTTACTCCTTGGTTGTCATTGGTCAGCCATATTGTTATGAGGGAATGAGACTTATTATGGGATAAAATCTGTTATTTTCTGTAAAAAGAGTTAAACAGTATCATATATTATATATAAAAGGAAACTTTCCGTCTATGGTAGGGGACTCTGCTTTCACTCACGTCATAAAGGGGGCAATGTTCTTCAATTTGAGCTTTATTTCGTTAAAATATGTTCAGAAGTTTCGGAGATATAGCACTTAGTATATAGTAGTTAGGAGCAATGCACAATATAATATATATGAAAAAATGATATATGTTATATTGTTGAGATGTTGCCTAACAACATATTTATACCAAGTAGTACAGTTTTGAAGAAAATTGAAGAAAATAGTGTTTGAAGACATACATTTTCTACTTAGGATGAGTGTCACGTGGTCTCATCAATCCTGCAAGGGTTAAATGGCTTCATGTATAACAACAGGTACTAAGTTCATTTTTTAAAATATCTTGTTGTAATGTATAGATTTTCTTTCCCCTTTATCATGTGTGCAACACTTAGATAGTATATTTGGTAGTTGTGTGTAAAAAAATATACAGGGTGATGCAGAATTCCAACCCTTAATAATATAAAATTATTGTTTGTTCATCAAAAAATAAAGAAAATGCACCAATTAGCGTGTGCGCTGTATGTAGTTCTGAATAGCACATGTCCTTACTCCTCGGTTGTCATTGGTCAGCCTTATTGTTATGAGGGAATGAGACTTATTATGGGATAAAATCTGTTATATTCTGTAAAAAGAGTTAAACAGTATCATATATTATATATAAAAGGAAACTTTCCGTCTATGGTAGGGGACTCTGCTTGCACTCGCATCATAAAGGGGGAAATGCTCTTATATTTGAGCTTTATGTCGTTAAAATATGTTCAGAAGTTTCGGAGATATAGCCCTTAGTATATAGTAGTTAGGAGCAATGCACAACAATATAATATATATGAAAAAATGATATATGTTATATTGTTGAGATGTTGCCTAACAACATATTTATACCAAGTAGTACAGTTTTGAAGAAAATTGAAGAAAATAGTGTTTGAAGACATACGTTTTCTACTTAGGATGAGTGTCACGTGGTCTCATCAATCCTGCAAGGGTTAAATTGCTTCATGTATAACAACAGGTACTAACTTCATTTTTTAAAATTTCTTGTTGTAATGTATAGATTTTCTTTTCCCTTTAACATGTCTGCCACACTTAGATAGTATATTTGGTAGTTGTGTGTAAAAAAATATACAGGGTGATGCAGAATTCCAACCCTTAATAATATAAAATTATTGTTTGTTCATCAAAAAATAAAGGAAATGCACCAATTAGCGTGTGCGCTGTATGTAGTTCTGAATAGCACATGTCCTTACTCCTCGGTTGTCATTGGTCAGCCTTATTGTTATGAGGGAATGAGACTTATTATGGGATAAAATCTGTTATATTCTGTAAAAAGAGTTAAACAGTACCAAATGTTATATATACAAGGTAACTTTTCTTCTACGGTAAGGGACTCTGCTTGCACTCGCATCATAAAGGGGGCAATGCTCTTATATTTGAGCTTTATGTCGTTAAAATATGTTCAGAAGTTTCGGAGATATAGCCCTTAGTATATAGTAGTTAGGAGCAATGCACAACAATATAATATATATGAAAAAATGATATATGTTATATTGTTGAGATGTTGCCTAACAACATATTTATACCAAGTAGTACAGTTTTGAAGAAAATTGAAGAAAATAGTGTTTGAAGACATACGTTTTCTACTTAGGGTGAGTGTCACGTGGTCTCATCAATCCTGCAAGGGTTAAATTGCTTCATGTATAACAACAGGTACTAACTTCATTTTTTAAAATTTCTTGTTGTAATGTATAGATTTTCTTTCCCCTTTATCATGTGTGCAACACTTAGATAGTATATTTGGTAGTTGTGTGTAAAAAAATATACAGGGTGATGCAGAATTCCAACCCTTAATAATATGAAATTATTGTTTGTTCATCAAAAAATAAAGAAAATGCACCAATTAGCGTGTGCGCTTTATGTAGTTCTGAATTGCACATGTCCTTACTCCTCGGTTGTCATTGGTCAGCCATATTGTTATGAGGGAATGAGACTTATTATGGGATAAAATCTGTTATATTCTGTAAAAAGACTTAAACAGTATCATATATTATATATAAAAGGAAACTTTCCGTCTATGGTAGGGGACTCTGCTTTCACTCACGTCATAAATGGGGCAATGTTCTTCAATTTGAGCTTTATTTCGTTAAAATATGTTCAGAAGTTTTGGAGATATAGCACTTAGTATATAGTAGTTAGGAGCAATGCACAACAATGTAATATATATGAAAAAATGATGTATGTTATATTGTTGAGATGTTGCCTAACAACATATTTATACCAAGTAGTACAGTTTTGAAGAAAATTGAAGAAAATAGTGTTTGAAGACATACATTTTCTACTTAGGATGAGTGTCACGTGGTCTCATCAATCCTGCAAGGGTTAAATGGCTTCATGTATAACAACAGGTACTAAGTTCATTTTTTAAAATTTCTTGTTGTAATGTATAGATTTTCTTCCCCTTTATCATGTGTGCAACACTTAGATAGTATATTTGGTAGTTGTGTGTAAAAAAATATACAGGGTGATGCAGAATTCCAACCCTTAATAATATGAAATTATTGTTTGTTCATCAAAAAATAAAGAAAATTCACCAATTAGCGTGTGCGCTGTATGTAGTTCAGAATTGCACATGTTCTTACTCTTCGGTTGTCATTGGTCAGCCTTATTGTTATGAGGGAATGAGATTTATTATGGGATAAAATCTGTTATATTCTGTAAAAAGAGTTAAACAGTACCAAATGTTATATATACAAGGTAACTTTTCTTCTACGGTAAGGGACTCTGCTTGCACTCGCATCATAAAGGGGGCAATGCTCTTATATTTGAGCTTTATGTCGTTAAAATATGTTCAGAAGTTTCGGAGATATAGCCCTTAGTATATAGTAGTTAGGAGCAATGCACAACAATATAATATATATGAAAAAATGATATATGTTATATTGTTGAGATGTTGCCTAACAACATATTTATACCAAGTAGTGCAGTTTTGAAGAAAATTGAAGAAAATAGTGTTTGAAGACATACGTTTTCTACTTAGGATGAGTGTCACGTGGTCTCATCAATCCTGCAAGGGTTAAATTGCTTCATGTATAACAACAGGTACTAACTTCATTTTTTAAAATTTCTTGTTGTAATGTATAGATTTTCTTTCCCCTTTAACATGTGTGCCACACTTAGATAGTATATTTGGTAGTTGTGTGTAAAAAAATATACAGGGTGATGCAGAATTCCAACCCTTAATAATATGAAATTATTGTTTGTTCATCAAAAAATAAAGAAAATGCACCAATTAGCGTGTGCGCTGTATGTAGTTCTGAATAGCACATGTTCTTACTCCTTGGTTGTCATTGGTCAGCCATATTGTTATGAGGGAATGAGACTTATTATGGGATAAAATCTGTTATTTTCTGTAAAAAGAGTTAAACAGTATCATATATTATATATAAAAGGAAACTTTCCGTCTATGGTAGGGGACTCTGCTTTCACTCACGTCATAAAGGGGGCAATGTTCTTCAATTTGAGCTTTATTTCGTTAAAATATGTTCAGAAGTTTCGGAGATATAGCACTTAGTATATAGTAGTTAGGAGCAATGCACAATATAATATATATGAAAAAATGATATATGTTATATTGTTGAGATGTTGCCTAACAACATATTTATACCAAGTAGTACAGTTTTGAAGAAAATTGAAGAAAATAGTGTTTGAAGACATACATTTTCTACTTAGGATGAGTGTCACGTGGTCTCATCAATCCTGCAAGGGTTAAATGGCTTCATGTATAACAACAGGTACTAAGTTCATTTTTTAAAATTTCTTGTTGTAATGTATAGATTTTATTTCCCCTTTATCATGTGTGCAACACTTAGATAGTATATTTGGTAGTTGTGTGTAAAAAAATATACAGGGTGATGCAGAATTCCAACCCTTAATAATATGAAATTATTGTTTGTTCATCAAAAAATAAAGAAAATGCACCAATTAGCGTGTGCGCTTTATGTAGTTCTGAATTGCACATGTCCTTACTCCTCGGTTGTCATTGGTCAGCCATATTGTTATGAGGGAATGAGACTTATTATGGGATAAAATCTGTTATATTCTGTAAAAAGACTTAAACAGTATCATATATTATATATAAAAGGAAACTTTCCGTCTATGGTAGGGGACTCTGCTTTCACTCACGTCATAAATGGGGCAATGTTCTTCAATTTGAGCTTTATTTCGTTAAAATATGTTCAGAAGTTTTGGAGATATAGCACTTAGTATATAGTAGTTAGGAGCAATGCACAACAATATAATATATATGAAAAAATGATGTATGTTATATTGTTGAGATGTTGCCTAACAACATATTTATACCAAGTAGTACAGTTTTGAAGAAAATTGAAGAAAATAGTGTTTGAAGACATACATTTTCTACTTAGGATGAGTGTCACGTGGTCTCATCAATCCTGCAAGGGTTAAATGGCTTCATGTATAACAACAGGTACTAAGTTCATTTTTTAAAATTTCTTGTTGTAATGTATAGATTTTCTTCCCCTTTATCATGTGTGCAACACTTAGATAGTATATTTGGTAGTTGTGTGTAAAAAAATATACAGGGTGATGCAGAATTCCAACCCTTAATAATATGAAATTATTGTTTGTTCATCAAAAAATAAAGAAAATTCACCAATTAGCGTGTGCGCTGTATGTAGTTCAGAATTGCACATGTTCTTACTCTTCGGTTGTCATTGGTCAGCCTTATTGTTATGAGGGAATGAGATTTATTATGGGATAAAATCTGTTATATTCTGTAAAAAGAGTTAAACAGTACCAAATGTTATATATACAAGGTAACTTTTCTTCTACGGTAAGGGACTCTGCTTGCACTCGCATCATAAAGGGGGCAATGCTCTTATATTTGAGCTTTATGTCGTTAAAATATGTTCAGAAGTTTCGGAGATATAGCCCTTAGTATATAGTAGTTAGGAGCAATGCACAACAATATAATATATATGAAAAAATGATATATGTTATATTGTTGAGATGTTGCCTAACAACATATTTATACCAAGTAGTGCAGTTTTGAAGAAAATTGAAGAAAATAGTGTTTGAAGACATACGTTTTCTACTTAGGATGAGTGTCACGTGGTCTCATCAATCCTGCAAGGGTTAAATTGCTTCATGTATAACAACAGGTACTAACTTCATTTTTTAAAATTTCTTGTTGTAATGTATAGATTTTCTTTCCCCTTTAACATGTGTGCCACACTTAGATAGTATATTTGGTAGTTGTGTGTAAAAAAATATACAGGGTGATGCAGAATTCCAACCCTTAATAATATGAAATTATTGTTTGTTCATCAAAAAATAAAGAAAATGCACCAATTAGCGTGTGCGCTGTATGTAGTTCAGAATAGCACATGTTCTTACTCCTTGGTTGTTATTGGTCAGCCATATTGTTATGAGGGAATGAGACTTATTATGGGATAAAATCTGTTATTTTCTGTAAAAAGAGTTAAACAGTATCATATATTATATATAAAAGGAAACTTTCCGTCTATGGTAGGGGACTCTGCTTTCACTCACGTCATAAAGGGGGCAATGTTCTTCAATTTGAGCTTTATTTCGTTAAAATATGTTCAGAAGTTTCGGAGATATAGCACTTAGTATATAGTAGTTAGGAGCAATGCACAATATAATATATATGAAAAAATGATATATGTTATATTGTTGAGATGTTGCCTAACAACATATTTATACCAAGTAGTACAGTTTTGAAGAAAATTGAAGAAAATAGTGTTTGAAGACATACATTTTCTACTTAGGATGAGTGTCACGTGGTCTCATCAATCCTGCAAGGGTTAAATGGCTTCATGTATAACAACAGGTACTAAGTTCATTTTTTAAAATTTCTTGTTGTAATGTATAGATTTTCTTTCCCCTTTATCATGTGTGCAACACTTAGATAGTATATTTGGTAGTTGTGTGTAAAAAAATATACAGGGTGATGCAGAATTCCAACCCTTAATAATATGAAATTATTGTTTGTTCATCAATAAATAAAGAAAATGCACCAATTAGCGTGTGCGCTTTATGTAGTTCTGAATTGCACATGTTCTTACTCCTCGGTTGTCATTGGTCAGCCTTATTGTTATGAGGGAATGAGACTTATTATGGGATAAAATCTGTTATATTCTGTAAAAAGAGTTAAACAGTACCAAATGTTATATATACAAGGTAAATTTTCTTCTACGGTAAGGGACTCTGCTTGCACTCGCATCATAATGGGGGCAATGCTCTTCAATTTGAGCTTTATGTCGTTAAAATATGTTAAGAAGTTTCGGAGATATAGCCCTTAGTATATAGTAGTTAGGAGCAATGCACAACAATATAATATATATGAAAAAATGATATATGTTATATTGTTGAGATGTTGCCTAACAACATATTTATACCAAAGAATACAGTTTTGAAGAAAATTGAGGAAAATAGTGTTTGAAGACATACATTTTCTACTTAGGATGAGTGTCACGTGGTCTCATCAATCCTGCAAGGGTTAAAGGGCTTCATGTATAACAACAGGTACTAAGTTCATTTTTTAAAATTTCTTGTTGTAATGTATAGATTTTCTTTCCCCTTTATCATGTGTGCAACACTTAGATAGTATATTTGGTAGTTGTGTGTAAAAAAATATACAGGGTGATGCAGAATTCCAACCCTTAATAATATGAAATTATTGTTTGTTCATCAATAAATAAAGAAAATGCACCAATTAGCGTGTGCGCTTTATGTAGTTCTGAATTGCACATGTTCTTACTCCTCGGTTGTCATTGGTCAGCCTTATTGTTATGAGGGAATGAGACTTATTATGGGATAAAATCTGTTATATTCTGTAAAAAGAGTTAAACAGTACCAAATGTTATATATACAAGGTAATTTTTCTTCTACGGTAAGGGACTCTGCTTGCACTCGCCTCATAATGGGGGCAATGCTCTTCAATTTGAGCTTTATGTCGTTAAAATATGTTCAGAAGTTTCGGAGATATAGCCCTTAGTATATAGTAGTTAGGAGCAATGCACAACAATATAATATATATGAAAAAATGATATATGTTATATTGTTGAGATGTTGCCTAACAACATATTTATACCAAGTAGTACAGTTTTGAAGAAAATTGAAGAAAATAGTGTTTGAAGACATACGTTTTCTACTTAGGATGAGTGTCACGTGGTCTCATCAATCCTGCAAGGGTTAAATTGCTTCATGTATAACAACAGGTACTAACTTCATTTTTTAAAATTTCTTGTTGTAATGTATAGATTTTATTTCCCCTTTATCATGTGTGCAACACTTAGATAGTATATTTGGTAGTTATGTGTAAAAAAATATACAGGGTGATGCACAATTCCAACCCTTAATAATATAAAATTATTGTTTGTTCATCAAAAAATAAAGAAAATGCACCAATTAGCGTGTGCGCTGTATGTAGTTCTGAATAGCACATGTCCTTACTCCTCGGTTGTCATTGGTCAGCCATATTGTTATGAGGGAATGAGACTTATTATGGGATAAAATCTGTTATATTCTGTAAAAAGAGTTAAACAGTATCATATATTATATATAAAAGGAAACTTTCCGTCTTTGGTAGGGGACTCTGCTTTCACTCACGTCATAAATGGGGCCATGTTCTTCAATTTGAGCTTTATTTCGTTATAATATGTTCAGAAGTTTTGGAGATATAGCACTTAGTATATAGTAGTTAGGAGCAATGCACAACAATATAATATATATGAAAAAATGATGTATGTTATATTGTTGAGATGTTGCCTAACAACATATTTATACCAAGTAGTACAGTTTTGAAGAAAATTGAAGAAAATAGTGTTTGAAGACATACATTTTCTACTTAGGATGAGTGTCACGTGGTCTCATCAATCCTGCAAGGGTTAAATGGCTTCATGTATAACAACAGGTACTAAGTTCATTTTTTAAAATTTCTTGTTGTAATGTATAGATTTTCTTCCCCTTTATCATGTGTGCAACACTTAGATAGTATATTTGGTAGTTGTGTGTTAAAAAATATACAGGGTGATGCAGAATTCCAACCCTTAATAATATGAAATTATTGTTTGTTCATCAAAAAATAAAGAAAATTCACCAATTAGCGTGTGCGCTGTATGTAGTTCAGAAGTGCACATGTTCTTACTCTTCGGTTGTCATTGGTCAGCCTTATTGTTATGAGGGAATGAGACTTATTATGGGATAAAATCTGTTATATTCTGTAAAAAGAGTTAAACAGTACCAAATGTTATATATACAAGGTAACGTTTCTTCTACGGTAAGGGACTCTGCTTGCACTCGCATCATAAAGGGGGCAATGCTCTTATATTTTAGCTTTATGTCGTTAAAATATGTTCAGAAGTTTCGGAGATATAGCCCTTAGTATATAGTAGTTAGGAGCAATGCACAACAATATAATATATATGAAAAAATGATATATGTTATATTGTTGAGATGTTGCCTAACAACATATTTATACCAAGTAGTACAGTTTTGAAGAAAATTGAAGAAAATAGTGTTTGAAGACATACGTTTTCTACTTAGGATGAGTGTCACGTGGTCTCATCAATCCTGCAAGGGTTAAATTGCTTCATGTATAACAACAGGTACTAACTTCATTTTTTAAAATTTCTTGTTGTAATGTATAGATTTTCTTTCCCCTTTAACATGTGTGCCACACTTAGATAGTATATTTGGTAGTTGTGTGTAAAAAAATATACAGGGTGATGCAGAATTCCAACCCTTAATAATATAAAATTATTGTTTGTTCATCAAAAAATAAAGAAAATGCACCAATTGGCGTGTGCGCTGTATGTAGTTCAGAATAGCACATGTTCTTACTCCTTGGTTGTCATTGGTCAGCCATATTGTTATGAGGGAATGAGACTTATTATGGGATAAAATCTGTTATTTTCTGTAAAAAGAGTTAAACAGTATCATATATTATATATAAAAGGAAACTTTCCGTCTATGGTAGGGGACTCTGCTTTCACTCACGTCATAAAGGGGGCAATGTTCTTCAATTTGAGCTTTATTTCGTTAAAATATGTTCAGAAGTTTCGGAGATATAGCACTTAGTATATAGTAGTTAGGAGCAATGCACAATATAATATATATGAAAAAATGATATATGTTATATTGTTGAGATGTTGCCTAACAACATATTTATACCAAGTAGTACAGTTTTGAAGAAAATTGAAGAAAATAGTGTTTGAAGACATACATTTTCTACTTAGGATGAGTGTCACGTGGTCTCATCAATCCTGCAAGGGTTAAATGGCTTCATGTATAACAACAGGTACTAAGTTCATTTTTTAAAATATCTTGTTGTAATGTATAGATTTTCTTTCCCCTTTATCATGTGTGCAACACTTAGATAGTATATTTGGTAGTTGTGTGTAAAAAAATATACAGGGTGATGCAGAATTCCAACCCTTAATAATATAAAATTATTGTTTGTTCATCAAAAAATAAAGAAAATGCACCAATTAGCGTGTGCGCTGTATGTAGTTCTGAATAGCACATGTCCTTACTCCTCGGTTGTCATTGGTCAGCCTTATTGTTATGAGGGAATGAGACTTATTATGGGATAAAATCTGTTATATTCTGTAAAAAGAGTTAAACAGTATCATATATTATATATAAAAGGAAACTTTCCGTCTATGGTAGGGGACTCTGCTTGCACTCGCATCATAAAGGGGGAAATGCTCTTATATTTGAGCTTTATGTCGTTAAAATATGTTCAGAAGTTTCGGAGATATAGCCCTTAGTATATAGTAGTTAGGAGCAATGCACAACAATATAATATATATGAAAAAATGATATATGTTATATTGTTGAGATGTTGCCTAACAACATATTTATACCAAGTAGTACAGTTTTGAAGAAAATTGAAGAAAATAGTGTTTGAAGACATACGTTTTCTACTTAGGATGAGTGTCACGTGGTCTCATCAATCCTGCAAGGGTTAAATTGCTTCATGTATAACAACAGGTACTAACTTCATTTTTTAAAATTTCTTGTTGTAATGTATAGATTTTCTTTTCCCTTTAACATGTCTGCCACACTTAGATAGTATATTTGGTAGTTGTGTGTAAAAAAATATACAGGGTGATGCAGAATTCCAACCCTTAATAATATAAAATTATTGTTTGTTCATCAAAAAATAAAGAAAATGCACCAATTAGCGTGTGCGCTGTATGTAGTTCTGAATAGCACATGTCCTTACTCCTCGGTTGTCATTGGTCAGCCTTATTGTTATGAGGGAATGAGACTTATTATGGGATAAAATCTGTTATATTCTGTAAAAAGAGTTAAACAGTACCAAATGTTATATATACAAGGTAACTTTTCTTCTACGGTAAGGGACTCTGCTTGCACTCGCATCATAAAGGGGGCAATGCTCTTATATTTGAGCTTTATGTCGTTAAAATATGTTCAGAAGTTTCGGAGATATAGCCCTTAGTATATAGTAGTTAGGAGCAATGCACAACAATATAATATATATGAAAAAATGATATATGTTATATTGTTGAGATGTTGCCTAACAACATATTTATACCAAGTAGTACAGTTTTGAAGTAAATTGAAGAAAATAGTGTTTGAAGACATACGTTTTCTACTTAGGGTGAGTGTCACGTGGTCTCATCAATCCTGCAAGGGTTAAATTGCTTCATGTATAACAACAGGTACTAACTTCATTTTTTAAAATTTCTTGTTGTAATGTATAGATTTTCTTTCCCCTTTATCATGTGTGCAACACTTAGATAGTATATTTGGTAGTTGTGTGTAAAAAAATATACAGGGTGATGCAGAATTCCAACCCTTAATAATATGAAATTATTGTTTGTTCATCAAAAAATAAAGAAAATGCACCAATTAGCGTGTGCGCTGTATGTAGTTCTGAATAGCACATGTTCTTACTCCTCGGTTGTCATTGGTCAGCCATATTGTTATGAGGGAATGAGACTTATTATGGGATAAAATCTGTTATTTTCTGTAAAAAGAGTTAAACAGTATCATATATTATATATAAAAGGAAACTTTCCGTCTATGGAAGGGGACTCTGCTTTCACTCACGTCATAAAGGGGGCAATGTTCTTCAATTTGAGCTTTATTTCGTTAAAATATGTTCAGAAGTTTCGGAGATATAGCCCTTAGTATATAGTAGTTAGGAGCAATGCACAACAATATAATATATATGAAAAAATGATATATGTTATATTGTTGAGATGTTGCCTAACAACATTGTTATACCAAGTAGTACAGTTTTGAAGAAAATAGTGTTTGAAGACATACGTTTTCTACTTAGGATGAGTGTCACGTGGTCTCATCAATCCTGCAAGGGTTAAATGGCTTCATGTATAACAACAGGTACTAAGTTCATTTTTTAAAATTTCTTGTTGTAATGTATAGATTTTATTTCCCCTTTATCATGTGTGCAACACTTAGATAGTATATTTGGTAGTTGTGTGTAAAAAAATATACAGGGTGATGCAGAATTCCAACCCTTAATAATATGAAATTATTGTTTGTTCATCAAAAAATAAAGAAAATGCACCAATTAGCGTGTGCGCTTTATGTAGTTCTGAATTGCACATGTCCTTACTCCTCGGTTGTCATTGGTCAGCCATATTGTTATGAGGGAATGAGACTTATTATGGGATAAAATCTGTTATATTCTGTAAAAAGACTTAAACAGTACCATATATTATATATAAAAGGAAACTTTCCGTCTATGGTAGGGGACTCTGCTTTCACTCACGTCATAAATGGGGCAATGTTCTTCAATTTGAACTTTATTTCGTTAAAATATGTTCAGAAGTTTTGGAGATATAGCACTTAGTATATAGTAGTTAGGAGCAATGCACAACAATATAATATATATGAAAAAATGATGTATGTTATATTGTTGAGATGTTGCCTAACAACATATTTATACCAAGTAGTACAGTTTTGAAGAAAATTGAAGAAAATAGTGTTTGAAGACATACATTTTCTACTTAGGATGAGTGTCACGTGGTCTCATCAATCCTGCAAGGGTTAAATGGCTTCATGTATAACAACAGGTACTAAGTTCATTTTTTAAAATTTCTTGTTGTAATGTATAGATTTTCTTCCCCTTTATCATGTGTGCAACACTTAGATAGTATATTTGGTAGTTGTGTGTAAAAAAATATACAGGGTGATGCAGAATTCCAACCCTTAATAATATGAAATTATTGTTTGTTCATCAAAAAATAAAGAAAATTCACCAATTAGCGTGTGCGCTGTATGTAGTTCAGAATTGCACATGTTCTTACTCTTCGGTTGTCATTGGTCAGCCTTATTGTTATGAGGGAATGAGATTTATTATGGGATAAAATCTGTTATATTCTGTAAAAAGAGTTAAACAGTACCAAATGTTATATATACAAGGTAACTTTTCTTCTACGGTAAGGGACTCTGCTTGCACTCGCATCATAAAGGGGGCAATGCTCTTATATTTGAGCTTTATGTCGTTAAAATATGTTCAGAAGTTTCGGAGATATAGCCCTTAGTATATAGTAGTTAGGAGCAATGCACAACAATATAATATATATGAAAAAATGATATATGTTATATTGTTGAGATGTTGCCTAACAACATATTTATACCAAGTAGTACAGTTTTGAAGAAAATTGAAGAAAATAGTGTTTGAAGACATACGTTTTCTACTTAGGATGAGTGTCACGTGGTCTCATCAATCCTGCAAGGGTTAAATTGCTTCATGTATAACAACAGGTACTAACTTCATTTTTTAAAATTTCTTGTTGTAATGTATAGATTTTCTTTCCCCTTTAACATGTGTGCCACACTTAGATAGTATATTTGGTAGTTGTGTGTAAAAAAATATACAGGGTGATGCAGAATTCCAACCCTTAATAATATGAAATTATTGTTTGTTCATCAAAAAATAAAGAAAATGCACCAATTAGCGTGTGCGCTGTATGTAGTTCTGAATAGCACATGTTCTTACTCCTTGGTTGTCATTGGTCAGCCATATTGTTATGAGGGAATGAGACTTATTATGGGATAAAATCTGTTATTTTCTGTAAAAAGAGTTAAACAGTATCATATATTATATATAAAAGGAAACTTTCCGTCTATGGTAGGGGACTCTGCTTTCACTCACGTCATAAAGGGGGCAATGTTCTTCAATTTGAGCTTTATTTCGTTAAAATATGTTCAGAAGTTTCGGAGATATAGCACTTAGTATATAGTAGTTAGGAGCAATGCACAATATAATATATATGAAAAAATGATATATGTTATATTGTTGAGATGTTGCCTAACAACATATTTATACCAAGTAGTACAGTTTTGAAGAAAATTGAAGAAAATAGTGTTTGAAGACATACATTTTCTACTTAGGATGAGTGTCACGTGGTCTCATCAATCCTGCAAGGGTTAAATGGCTTCATGTATAACAACAGGTACTAAGTTCATTTTTTAAAATATCTTGTTGTAATGTATAGATTTTCTTTCCCCTTTATCATGTGTGCAACACTTAGATAGTATATTTGGTAGTTGTGTGTAAAAAAATATACAGGGTGATGCAGAATTCCAACCCTTAATAATATAAAATTATTGTTTGTTCATCAAAAAATAAAGAAAATGCACCAATTAGCGTGTGCGCTGTATGTAGTTCTGAATAGCACATGTCCTTACTCCTCGGTTGTCATTGGTCAGCCTTATTGTTATGAGGGAATGAGACTTATTATGGGATAAAATCTGTTATATTCTGTAAAAAGAGTTAAACAGTATCATATATTATATATAAAAGGAAACTTTCCGTCTATGGTAGGGGACTCTGCTTGCACTCGCATCATAAAGGGGGAAATGCTCTTATATTTGAGCTTTATGTCGTTAAAATATGTTCAGAAGTTTCGGAGATATAGCCCTTAGTATATAGTAGTTAGGAGCAATGCACAACAATATAATATATATGAAAAAATGATATATGTTATATTGTTGAGATGTTGCCTAACAACATATTTATACCAAGTAGTACAGTTTTGAAGAAAATTGAAGAAAATAGTGTTTGAAGACATACGTTTTCTACTTAGGATGAGTGTCACGTGGTCTCATCAATCCTGCAAGGGTTAAATTGCTTCATGTATAACAACAGGTACTAACTTCATTTTTTAAAATTTCTTGTTGTAATGTATAGATTTTCTTTTCCCTTTAACATGTCTGCCACACTTAGATAGTATATTTGGTAGTTGTGTGTAAAAAAATATACAGGGTGATGCAGAATTCCAACCCTTAATAATATAAAATTATTGTTTGTTCATCAAAAAATAAAGAAAATGCACCAATTAGCGTGTGCGCTGTATGTGGTTCTGAATAGCACATGTTCTTACTCCTCGGTTGTCATTGGTCAGCCTTATTGTTATGAGGGAATGAGACTTATTATGGGATAAAATCTGTTATATTCTGTAAAAAGAGTTAAACAGTACCAAATGTTATATATACAAGGTAACTTTTCTTCTACGGTAAGGGACTCTGCTTGCACTCGCATCATAAAGGGGGCAATGCTCTTATATTTGAGCTTTATGTCGTTAAAATATGTTCAGAAATTTCGGAGATATAGCCCTTAGTATATAGTAGTTAGGAGCAATGCACAACAATATAATATATATGAAAAAATGATATATGTTATATTGTTGAGATGTTGCCTAACAACATATTTATACCAAGTAGTACAGTTTTGAAGAAAATTGAAGAAAATAGTGTTTGAAGACATACGTTTTCTACTTAGGGTGAGTGTCACGTGGTCTCATCAATCCTGCA
This sequence comes from Thermobia domestica, assembly GCF_964235325.1. Classification (NCBI taxonomy): domain Eukaryota; kingdom Metazoa; phylum Arthropoda; class Insecta; order Zygentoma; family Lepismatidae; genus Thermobia; species Thermobia domestica. Next base: position 260,615,999 of record NC_137455.1, read on the forward strand.
AGGGTTAAATTGCTTCATGTATAACAACAGGTACTAACTTCATTTTTTAAAATTTCTTGTTGTAATGTATAGATTTTCTTTCCCCTTTATCATGTGTGCAACACTTAGATAGTATATTTGGTAGTTGTGTGTAAAAAAATATACAGGGTGATGCAGAATTCCAACCCTTAATAATATGAAATTATTGTTTGTTCATCAAAAAATAAAGAAAATGCACCAATTAGCGTGTGCGCTGTATGTAGTTCTGAATAGCACATGTTCTTACTCCTCGGTTGTCATTGGTCAGCCATATTGTTATGAGGGAATGAGACTTATTATGGGATAAAATCTGTTATTTTCTGTAAAAAGAGTTAAACAGTATCATATATTATATATAAAAGGAAACTTTCCGTCTATGGTAGGGGACTCTGCTTTCACTCACGTCATAAAGGGGGCAATGTTCTTCAATTTGAGCTTTATTTCGTTAAAATATGTTCAGAAGTTTCGGAGATATAGCCCTTAGTATATAGTAGTTAGGAGCAATGCACAACAATATAATATATATGAAAAAATGATATATGTTATATTGTTGAGATGTTGCCTAACAACATTGTTATACCAAGTAGTACAGTTTTGAAGAAAATAGTGTTTGAAGACATACGTTTTCTACTTAGGATGAGTGTCACGTGGTCTCATCAATCCTGCAAGGGTTAAATGGCTTCATGTATAACAACAGGTACTAAGTTCATTTTTTAAAATTTCTTGTTGTAATGTATAGATTTTATTTCCCCTTTATCATGTGTGCAACACTTAGATAGTATATTTGGTAGTTGTGTGTAAAAAAATATACAGGGTGATGCAGAATTCCAACCCTTAATAATATGAAATTATTGTTTGTTCATCAAAAAATAAAGAAAATGCACCAATTAGCGTGTGCGCTTTATGTAGTTCTGAATTGCACATGTCCTTACTCCTCGGTTGTCATTGGTCAGCCATATTGTTATGAGGGAATGAGACTTATTATGGGATAAAATCTGTTATATTCTGTAAAAAGACTTAAACAGTATCATATATTATATATAAAAGGAAACTTTCCGTCTATGGTAGGGGACTCTGCTTTCACTCACGTCATAAATGGGGCAATGTTCTTCAATTTGAGCTTTATTTCGTTAAAATATGTTCAGAAGTTTTGGAGATATAGCACTTAGTATATAGTAGTTAGGAGCAATGCACAACAATATAATATATATGAAAAAATGATGTATGTTATATTGTTGAGATGTTGCCTAACAACATATTTATACCAAGTAGTACAGTTTTGAAGAAAATTGAAGAAAATAGTGTTTGAAGACATACATTTTCTACTTAGGATGAGTGTCACGTGGTCTCATCAATCCTGCAAGGGTTAAATGGCTTCATGTATAACAACAGGTACTAAGTTCATTTTTTAAAATTTCTTGTTGTAATGTATAGATTTTCTTCCCCTTTATCATGTGTGCAACACTTAGATAGTATATTTGGTAGTTGTGTGTTAAAAAATATACAGGGTGATGCAGAATTCCAACCCTTAATAATATGAAATTATTGTTTGTTCATCAAAAAATAAAGAAAATTCACCAATTAGCGTGTGCGCTGTATGTAGTTCAGAATTGCACATGTTCTTACTCTTCGGTTGTCATTGGTCAGCCTTATTGTTATGAGGGAATGAGATTTATTATGGGATAAAATCTGTTATATTCTGTAAAAAGAGTTAAACAGTACCAAATGTTATATATACAAGGTAACTTTTCTTCTACGGTAAGGGACTCTGCTTGCACTCGCATCATAAAGGGGGCAATGCTCTTATATTTGAGCTTTATGTCGTTAAAATATGTTCAGAAGTTTCGGAGATATAGCCCTTAGTATATAGTAGTTAGGAGCAATGCACAACAATATAATATATATGAAAAAATGATATATGTTATATTGTTGAGATGTTGCCTAACAACATATTTATACCAAGTAGTACAGTTTTGAAGAAAATTGAAGAAAATAGTGTTTGAAGACATACGTTTTCTACTTAGGATGAGTGTCACGTGGTCTCATCAATCCTGCAAGGGTTTAATTGCTTCATGTATAACAACAGGTACTAACTTCATTTTTTAAAATTTCTTGTTGTAATGTATAGATTTTCTTTCCCCTTTAACATGTGTGCCACACTTAGATAGTATATTTGGTAGTTGTGTGTAAAAAAATATACAGGGTGATGCAGAATTCCAACCCTTAATAATATGAAATTATTGTTTGTTCATCAAAAAATAAAGAAAATGCACCAATTAGCGTGTGCGCTGTATGTAGTTCAGAATAGCCCATGTTCTTACTCCTTGGTTGTCATTGGTCAGCCATATTGTTATGAGGGAATGAGACTTATTATGGGATAAAATCTGTTATTTTCTGTAAAAAGAGTTAAACAGTATCATATATTATATATAAAAGGAAACTTTCCGTCTATGGTAGGGGACTCTGCTTTCACTCACGTCATAAAGGGGGCAATGTTCTTCAATTTGAGCTTTATTTCGTTAAAATATGTTCAGAAGTTTCGGAGATATAGCACTTAGTATATAGTAGTTAGGAGCAATGCACAATATAATATATATGAAAAAATGATATATGTTATATTGTTGAGATGTTGCCTAACAACATATTTATACCAAGTAGTACAGTTTTGAAGAAAATTGAAGAAAATAGTGTTTGAAGACATACATTTTCTACTTAGGATGAGTGTCACGTGGTCTCATCAATCCTGCAAGGGTTAAATGGCTTCATGTATAACAACAGGTACTAAGTTCATTTTTTAAAATATCTTGTTGTAATGTATAGATTTTCTTTCCCCTTTATCATGTGTGCAACACTTAGATAGTATATTTGGTAGTTGTGTGTAAAAAAATATACAGGGTGATGCAGAATTCCAACCCTTAATAATATAAAATTATTGTTTGTTCATCAAAAAATAAAGAAAATGCACCAATTAGCGTGTGCGCTGTATGTAGTTCTGAATAGCACATGTCCTTACTCCTCGGTTGTCATTGGTCAGCCTTATTGTTATGAGGGAATGAGACTTATTATGGGATAAAATCTGTTATATTCTGTAAAAAGAGTTAAACAGTACCAAATGTTATATATACAAGGTAACTTTTCTTCTACGGTAAGGGACTCTGCTTGCACTCGCATCATAAAGGGGGCAATGCTCTTATATTTGAGCTTTATGTCGTTAAAATATGTTCAGAAGTTTCGGAGATATAGCCCTTAGTATATAGTAGTTAGGAGCAATGCACAACAATATAATATATATGAAAAAATGATATATGTTATATTGTTGACATGTTGCCTAACAACATATTTATACCAAGTAGTACAGTTTTGAAGAAAATTGAAGAAAATAGTGTTTGAAGACATACGTTTTCTACTTAGGATGAGTGTCACGTGGTCTCATCAATCCTGCAAGGGTTAAATTGCTTCATGTATAACAACAGGTACTAACTTCATTTTTTAAAATTTCTTGTTGTAATGTATAGATTTTCTTTCCCCTTTAACATGTGTGCCACACTTAGATAGTATATTTGGTAGTTGTGTGTAAAAAAATATACAGGGTGATGCAGAATTCCAACCCTTAATAATATGAAATTATTGTTTGTTCATCAAAAAATAAAGAAAATGCACCAATTAGCGTGTGCGCTGTATGTAGTTCTGAATAGCACATGTTCTTACTCCTTGGTTGTCATTGGTCAGCCATATTGTTATGAGGGAATGAGACTTATTATGGGATAAAATCTGTTATTTTCTGTAAAAAGAGTTAAACAGTATCATATATTATATATAAAAGGAAACTTTCCGTCTATGGTAGGGGACTCTGCTTTCACTCACGTCATAAAGGGGGCAATGTTCTTCAATTTGAGCTTTATTTCGTTAAAATATGTTCAGAAGTTTCGGAGATATAGCACTTAGTATATAGTAGTTAGGAGCAATGCACAATATAATATATATGAAAAAATGATATATGTTATATTGTTGAGATGTTGCCTAACAACATATTTATACCAAGTAGTACAGTTTTGAAGAAAATTGAAGAAAATAGTGTTTGAAGACATACATTTTCTACTTAGGATGAGTGTCACGTGGTCTCATCAATCCTGCAAGGGTTAAATGGCTTCATGTATAACAACAGGTACTAAGTTCATTTTTTAAAATATCTTGTTGTAATGTATAGATTTTCTTTCCCCTTTATCATGTGTGCAACACTTAGATAGTATATTTGGTAGTTGTGTGTAAAAAAATATACAGGGTGATGCAGAATTCCAACCCTTAATAATATAAAATTATTGTTTGTTCATCAAAAAATAAAGAAAATGCACCAATTAGCGTGTGCGCTGTATGTAGTTCTGAATAGCACATGTCCTTACTCCTCGGTTGTCATTGGTCAGCCTTATTGTTATGAGGGAATGAGACTTATTATGGGATAAAATCTGTTATATTCTGTAATAAGAGTTAAACAGTATCATATATTATATATAAAAGGAAACTTTCCGTCTATGGTAGGGGACTCTGCTTGCACTCGCATCATAAAGGGGGAAATGCTCTTATATTTGAGCTTTATGTCGTTAAAATATGTTCAGAAGTTTCGGAGATATAGCCCTTAGTATATAGTAGTTAGGAGCAATGCACAACAATATAATATATATGAAAAAATGATATATGTTATATTGTTGAGATGTTGCCTAACAACATATTTATACCAAGTAGTACAGTTTTGAAGAAAATTGAAGAAAATAGTGTTTGAAGACATACGTTTTCTACTTAGGATGAGTGTCACGTGGTCTCATCAATCCTGCAAGGGTTAAATTGCTTCATGTATAACAACAGGTACTAACTTCATTTTTTAAAATTTCTTGTTGTAATGTATAGATTTTCTTTTCCCTTTAACATGTCTGCCACACTTAGATAGTATATTTGGTAGTTGTGTGTAAAAAAATATACAGGGTGATGCAGAATTCCAACCCTTAATAATATAAAATTATTGTTTGTTCATCAAAAAATAAAGAAAATGCACCAATTAGCGTGTGCGCTGTATGTAGTTCTGAATAGCACATGTCCTTACTCCTCGGTTGTCATTGGTCAGCCTTATTGTTATGAGGGAATGAGACTTATTATGGGATAAAATCTGTTATATTCTGTAAAAAGAGTTAAACAGTACCAAATGTTATATATACAAGGTAAATTTTCTTCTACGGTAAGGGACTCTGCTTGCACTCGCATCATAAAGGGGGCAATGCTCTTATATTTGAGCTTTATGTCGTTAAAATATGTTCAGAAGTTTCGGAGATATAGCCCTTAGTATATAGTAGTTAGGAGCAATGCACAACAATATAATATATATGAAAAAATGATATATGTTATATTGTTGAGATGTTGCCTAACAACATATTTATACCAAGTAGTACAGTTTTGAAGAAAATTGAAGAAAATAGTGTTTGAAGACATACGTTTTCTACTTAGGGTGAGTGTCACGTGGTCTCATCAATCCTGCAAGGGTTAAATTGCTTCATGTATAACAACAGGTACTAACTTCATTTTTTAAAATTTCTTGTTGTAATGTATAGATTTTCTTTCCCCTTTATCATGTGTGCAACACTTAGATAGTATATTTGGTAGTTGTGTGTAAAAAAATATACAGGGTGATGCAGAATTCCAACCCTTAATAATATGAAATTATTGTTTGTTCATCAAAAAATAAAGAAAATGCACCAATTAGCGTGTGCGCTGTATGTAGTTCTGAATAGCACATGTTCTTACTCCTCGGTTGTCATTGGTCAGCCATATTGTTATGAGGGAATGAGACTTATTATGGGATAAAATCTGTTATTTTCTGTAAAAAGAGTTAAACAGTATCATATATTATATATAAAAGGAAACTTTCCGTCTATGGTAGGGGACTCTGCTTTCACTCACGTCATAAAGGGGGCAATGTTCTTCAATTTGAGCTTTATTTCGTTAAAATATGTTCAGAAGTTTCGGAGATATAGCCCTTAGTATATAGTAGTTAGGAGCAATGCACAACAATATAATATATATGAAAAAATGATATATGTTATATTGTTGAGATGTTGCCTAACAACATTGTTATACCAAGTAGTACAGTTTTGAAGAAAATAGTGTTTGAAGACATACGTTTTCTACTTAGGATGAGTGTCACGTGGTCTCATCAATCCTGCAAGGGTTAAATGGCTTCATGTATAACAACAGGTACTAAGTTCATTTTTTAAAATTTCTTGTTGTAATGTATAGATTTTATTTCCCCTTTATCATGTGTGCAACACTTAGATAGTATATTTGGTAGTTGTGTGTAAAAAAATATACAGGGTGATGCAGAATTCCAACCCTTAATAATATGAAATTATTGTTTGTTCATCAAAAAATAAAGAAAATGCACCAATTAGCGTGTGCGCTTTATGTAGTTCTGAATAGCACATGTCCTTACTCCTCGGTTGTCATTGGTCAGCCATATTGTTATGAGGGAATGAGACTTATTATGGGATAAAATCTGTTATATTCTGTAAAAAGACTTAAACAGTATCATATATTATATATAAAAGGAAACTTTCCGTCTATGGTAGGGGACTCTGCTTTCACTCACGTCATAAATGGGGCAATGTTCTTCAATTTGAGCTTTATTTCGTTAAAATATGTTCAGAAGTTTTGGAGATATAGCACTTAGTATATAGTAGTTAGGAGCAATGCACAACAATATAATATATATGAAAAAATGATGTATGTTATATTGTTGAGATGTTGCCTAACAACATATTTATACCAAGTAGTACAGTTTTGAAGAAAATTGAAGAAAATAGTGTTTGAAGACATACATTTTCTACTTAGGATGAGTGTCACGTGGTCTCATCAATCCTGCAAGGGTTAAATGGCTTCATGTATAACAACAGGTACTAAGTTCATTTTTTAAAATTTCTTGTTGTAATGTATAGATTTTCTTCCCCTTTATCATGTGTGCAACACTTAGATAGTATATTTGGTAGTTGTGTGTTAAAAAATATACAGGGTGATGCAGAATTCCAACCCTTAATAATATAAAATTATTGTTTGTTCATCAAAAAATAAAGAAAATTCACCAATTAGCGTGTGCGCTGTATGTAGTTCAGAATTGCACATGTTCTTACTCTTCGGTTGTCATTGGTCAGCCTTATTGTTATGAGGGAATGAGATTTATTATGGGATAAAATCTGTTATATTCTGTAAAAAGAGTTAAACAGTACCAAATGTTATATATACAAGGTAACTTTTCTTCTACGGTAAGGGACTCTGCTTGCACTCGCATCATAAAGGGGGCAATGCTCTTATATTTGAGCTTTATGTCGTTAAAATATGTTCAGAAGTTTCGGAGATATAGCCCTTAGTATATAGTAGTTAGGAGCAATGCACAACAATATAATATATATGAAAAAATGATATATGTTATATTGTTGAGATGTTGCCTAACAACATATTTATACCAAGTAGTACAGTTTTGAAGAAAATTGAAGAAAATAGTGTTTGAAGACATACGTTTTCTACTTAGGATGAGTGTCACGTGGTCTCATCAATCCTGCAAGGGTTAAATTGCTTCATGTATAACAACAGGTACTAACTTCATTTTTTAAAATTTCTTGTTGTAATGTATAGATTTTCTTTCCCCTTTAACATGTGTGCCACACTTAGATAGTATATTTGGTAGTTGTGTGTAAAAAAATATACAGGGTGATGCAGAATTCCAACCCTTAATAATATGAAATTATTGTTTGTTCATCAAAAAATAAAGAAAATGCACCAATTAGCGTGTGCGCTGTATGTAGTTCAGAATAGCACATGTTCTTACTCCTTGGTTGTCATTGGTCAGCCATATTGTTATGAGGGAATGAGACTTATTATGGGATAAAATCTGTTATTTTCTGTAAAAAGAGTTAAACAGTATCATATATTATATATAAAAGGAAACTTTCCGTCTATGGTAGGGGACTCTGCTTTCACTCACGTCATAAAGGGGGCAATGTTCTTCAATTTGAGCTTTATTTCGTTAAAATATGTTCAGAAGTTTCGGAGATATAGCACTTAGTATATAGTAGTTAGGAGCAATGCACAATATAATATATATGAAAAAATGATATATGTTATATTGTTGAGATGTTGCCTAACAACATATTTATACCAAGTAGTACAGTTTTGAAGAAAATTGAAGAAAATAGTGTTTGAAGACATACATTTTCTACTTAGGATGAGTGTCACGTGGTCTCATCAATCCTGCAAGGGTTAAATGGCTTCATGTATAACAACAGGTACTAAGTTCATTTTTTAAAATATCTTGTTGTAATGTATAGATTTTCTTTCCCCTTTATCATGTGTGCAACACTTAGATAGTATATTTGGTAGTTGTGTGTAAAAAAATATACAGGGTGATGCAGAATTCCAACCCTTAATAATATAAAATTATTGTTTGTTCATCAAAAAATAAAGAAAATGCACCAATTAGCGTGTGCGCTGTATGTAGTTCTGAATAGCACATGTCCTTACTCCTCGGTTGTCATTGGTCAGCCTTATTGTTATGAGGGAATGAGACTTATTATGGGATAAAATCTGTTATATTCTGTAAAAAGAGTTAAACAGTATCATATATTATATATAAAAGGAAACTTTCCGTCTATGGTAGGGGACTCTGCTTGCACTCGCATCATAAAGGGGGAAATGCTCTTATATTTGAGCTTTATGTCGTTAAAATATGTTCAGAAGTTTCGGAGATATAGCCCTTAGTATATAGTAGTTAGGAGCAATGCACAACAATATAATATATATGAAAAAATGATATATGTTATATTGTTGAGATGTTGCCTAACAACATATTTATACCAAGTAGTACAGTTTTGAAGAAAATTGAAGAAAATAGTGTTTGAAGTCATACGTTTTCTACTTAGGATGAGTGTCACGTGGTCTCATCAATCCTGCAAGGGTTAAATTGCTTCATGTATAACAACAGGTACTAACTTCATTTTTTAAAATTTCTTGTTGTAATGTATAGATTTTCTTTTCCCTTTAACATGTCTGCCACACTTAGATAGTATATTTGGTAGTTGTGTGTAAAAAAATATACAGGGTGATGCAGAATTCCAACCCTTAATAATATAAAATTATTGTTTGTTCATCAAAAAATAAAGAAAATGCACCAATTAGCGTGTGCGCTGTATGTAGTTCTGAATAGCACATGTCCTTACTCCTCGGTTGTCATTGGTCAGCCTTATTGTTATGAGGGAATGAGACTTATTATGGGATAAAATCTGTTATATTCTGTAAAAAGAGTTAAACAGTACCAAATGTTATATATACAAGGTAACTTTTCTTCTACGGTAAGGGACTCTGCTTGCACTCGCATCATAAAGGGGGCAATGCTCTTATATTTGAGCTTTATTTCGTTAAAATATGTTCAGAAGTTTCGGAGATATAGCCCTTAGTATATAGTAGTTAGGAGCAATGCACAACAATATAATATATATGAAAAAATGATATATGTTATATTGTTGAGATGTTGCCTAACAACATATTTATACCAAGTAGTACAGTTTTGAAGAAAATTGAAGAAAATAGTGTTTTAAGACATACGTTTTCTACTTAGGGTGAGTGTCACGTGGTCTCATCAATCCTGCAAGGGTTAAATTGCTTCATGTATAACAACAGGTACTAACTTCATTTTTTAAAATTTCTTGTTGTAATGTATAGATTTTCTTTCCCCTTTATCATGTGTGCAACACTTAGATAGTATATTTGGTAGTTGTGTGTAAAAAAATATACAGGGTGATGCAGAATTCCAACCCTTAATAATATGAAATTATTGTTTGTTCATCAAAAAATAAAGAAAATGCACCAATTAGCGTGTGCGCTGTATGTAGTTCTGAATAGCACATGTTCTTACTCCTCGGTTGTCATTGGTCAGCCATATTGTTATGAGGGAATGAGACTTATTATGGGATAAAATCTGTTATTTTCTGTAAAAAGAGTTAAACAGTATCATATATTATATATAAAAGGAAACTTTCCGTCTATGGTAGGGGACTCTGCTTTCACTCACGTCATAAAGGGGGCAATGTTCTTCAATTTGAGCTTTATTTCGTTAAAATATGTTCAGAAGTTTCGGAGATATAGCCCTTAGTATATAGTAGTTAGGAGCAATGCACAACAATATAATATATATGAAAAAATGATATATGTTATATTGTTGAGATGTTGCCTAACAACATTGTTATACCAAGTAGTACAGTTTTGAAGAAAATAGTGTTTGAAGACATACGTTTTCTACTTAGGATGAGTGTCACGTGGTCTCATCAATCCTGCAAGGGTTAAATGGCTTCATGTATAACAACAGGTACTAAGTTCATTTTTTAAAATTTCTTGTTGTAATGTATAGATTTTATTTCCCCTTTATCATGTGTGCAACACTTAGATAGTATATTTGGTAGTTGTGTGTAAAAAAATATACAGGGTGATGCAGAATTCCAACCCTTAATAATATGAAATTATTGTTTGTTCATCAAAAAATAAAGAAAATGCACCAATTAGCGTGTGCGCTTTATGTAGTTCTGAATTGCACATGTCCTTACTCCTCGGTTGTCATTGGTCAGCCATATTGTTATGAGGGAATGAGACTTATTATGGGATAAAATCTGTTATATTCTGTAAAAAGACTTAAACAGTACCATATATTATATATAAAAGGAAACTTTCCGTCTATGGTAGGGGACTCTGCTTTCACTCACGTCATAAATGGGGCAATGTTCTTCAATTTGAGCTTTATTTCGTTAAAATATGTTCAGAAGTTTTGGAGATATAGCACTTAGTATATAGTAGTTAGGAGCAATGCACAACAATATAATATATATGAAAAAATGATGTATGTTATATTGTTGAGATGTTGCCTAACAACATATTTATACCAAGTAGTACAGTTTTGAAGAAAATTGAAGAAAATAGTGTTTGAAGACATACATTTTCTACTTAGGATGAGTGTCACGTGGTCTCATCAATCCTGCAAGGGTTAAATGGCTTCATGTATAACAACAGGTACTAAGTTCATTTTTTAAAATTTCTTGTTGTAATGTATAGATTTTCTTCCCCTTTATCATGTGTGCAACACTTAGATAGTATATTTGGTAGTTGTGTGTAAAAAAATATACAGGGTGATGCAGAATTCCAACCCTTAATAATATGAAATTATTGTTTGTTCATCAAAAAATAAAGAAAATTCACCAATTAGCGTGTGCGCTGTATGTAGTTCAGAATTGCACATGTTCTTACTCTTCGGTTGTCATTGGTCAGCCTTATTGTTATGAGGGAATGAGATTTATTATGGGATAAAATCTGTTATATTCTGTAAAAAGAGTTAAACAGTACCAAATGTTATATATACAAGGTAACTTTTCTTCTACGGTAAGGGACTCTGCTTGCACTCGCATCATAAAGGGGGCAATGCTCTTATATTTGAGCTTTATGTCGTTAAAATATGTTCAGAAGTTTCGGAGATATAGCCCTTAGTATATAGTAGTTAGGAGCAATGCACAACAATATAATATATATGAAAAAATGATATATGTTATATTGTTGAGATGTTGCCTAACAACATATTTATACCAAGTAGTACAGTTTTGAAGAAAATTGAAGAAAATAGTGTTTGAAGACATACGTTTTCTACTTAGGATGAGTGTCACGTGGTCTCATCAATCCTGCAAGGGTTAAATTGCTTCATGTATAACAACAGGTACTAACTTCATTTTTTAAAATTTCTTGTTGTAATGTATAGATTTTCTTTCCCCTTTAACATGTGTGCCACACTTAGATAGTATATTTGGTAGTTGTGTGTAAAAAAATATACAGGGTGATGCAGAATTCCAACCCTTAATAATATGAAATTATTGTTTGTTCATCAAAAAATAAAGAAAATGCACCAATTAGCGTGTGCGCTGTATGTAGTTCTGAATAGCACATGTTCTTACTCCTTGGTTGTCATTGGTCAGCCATATTGTTATGAGGGAATGAGACTTATTATGGGATAAAATCTGTTATTTTCTGTAAAAAGAGTTAAACAGTATCATATATTATATATAAAAGGAAACTTTCCGTCTATGGTAGGGGACTCTGCTTTCACTCACGTCATAAAGGGGGCAATGTTCTTCAATTTGAGCTTTATTTCGTTAAAATATGTTCAGAAGTTTCGGAGATATAGCACTTAGTATATAGTAGTTAGGAGCAATGCACAATATAATATATATGAAAAAATGATATATGTTATATTGTTGAGATGTTGCCTAACAACATATTTATACCAAGTAGTACAGTTTTGAAGAAAATTGAAGAAAATAGTGTTTGAAGACATACATTTTCTACTTAGGATGAGTGTCACGTGGTCTCATCAATCCTGCAAGGGTTAAATGGCTTCATGTATAACAACAGGTACTAAGTTCATTTTTTAAAATATCTTGTTGTAATGTATAGATTTTCTTTCCCCTTTATCATGTGTGCAACACTTAGATAGTATATTTGGTAGTTGTGTGTAAAAAAATATACAGGGTGATGCAGAATTCCAACCCTTAATAATATAAAATTATTGTTTGTTCATCAAAAAATAAAGAAAATGCACCAATTAGCGTGTGCGCTGTATGTAGTTCTGAATAGCACATGTCCTTACTCCTCGGTTGTCATTGGTCAGCCTTATTGTTATGAGGGAATGAGACTTATTATGGGATAAAATCTGTTATATTCTGTAAAAAGAGTTAAACAGTATCATATATTATATATAAAAGGAAACTTTCCGTCTATGGTAGGGGACTCTGCTTGCACTCGCATCATAAAGGGGGAAATGCTCTTATATTTGAGCTTTATGTCGTTAAAATATGTTCAGAAGTTTCGGAGATATAGCCCTTAGTATATAGTAGTTAGGAGCAATGCACAACAATATAATATATATGAAAAAATGATATATGTTATATTGTTGAGATGTTGCCTAACAACATATTTATACCAAGTAGTACAGTTTTGAAGAAAATTGAAGAAAATAGTGTTTGAAGACATACGTTTTCTACTTAGGATGAGTGTCACGTGGTCTCATCAATCCTGCAAGGGTTAAATTGCTTCATGTATAACAACAGGTACTAACTTCATTTTTTAAAATTTCTTGTTGTAATGTATAGATTTTCTTTTCCCTTTAACATGTCTGCCACACTTAGATAGTATATTTGGTAGTTGTGTGTAAAAAAATATACAGGGTGATGCAGAATTCCAACCCTTAATAATATAAAATTATTGTTTGTTCATCAAAAAATAAAGAAAATGCACCAATTAGCGTGTGCGCTGTATGTAGTTCTGAATAGCACATGTCCTTACTCCTCGGTTGTCATTGGTCAGCCTTATTGTTATGAGGGAATGAGACTTATTATGGGATAAAATCTGTTATATTCTGTAAAAAGAGTTAAACAGTACCAAATGTTATATATACAAGGTAACTTTTCTTCTACGGTAAGGGACTCTGCTTGCACTCGCATCATAAAGGGGGCAATGCTCTTATATTTGAGCTTTATGTCGTTAAAATATGTTCAGAAGTTTCGGAGATATAGCCCTTAGTATATAGTAGTTAGGAGCAATGCACAACAATATAATATATATGAAAAAATGATATATGTTATATTGTTGAGATGTTGCCTAACAACATATTTATACCAAGTAGTACAGTTTTGAAGAAAATTGAAGAAAATAGTGTTTGAAGACATACGTTTTCTACTTAGGGTGAGTGTCACGTGGTCTCATCAATCCTGCAAGGGTTAAATTGCTTCATGTATAACAACAGGTACTAACTTCATTTTTTAAAATTTCTTGTTGTAATGTATAGATTTTCTTTCCCCTTTATCATGTGTGCAACACTTAGATAGTATATTTGGTAGTTGTGTGTAAAAAAAATATACAGGGTGATGCAGAATTCCAACCCTTAATAATATGAAATTATTGTTTGTTCATCAAAAAATAAAGAAAATGCACCAATTAGCGTGTGCGCTGTATGTAGTTCTGAATAGCACATGTTCTTACTCCTCGGTTGTCATTGGTCAGCCATATTGTTATGAGGGAATGAGACTTATTATGGGATAAAATCTGTTATTTTCTGTAAAAAGAGTTAAACAGTATCATATATTATATATAAAAGGAAACTTTCCGTCTATGGTAGGGGACTCTGCTTTCACTCACGTCATAAAGGGGGCAATGTTCTTCAATTTGAGCTTTATTTCGTTAAAATATGTTCAGAAGTTTCGGAGATATAGCCCTTAGTATATAGTAGTTAGGAGCAATGCACAACAATATAATATATATGAAAAAATGATATATGTTATATTGTTGAGATGTTGCCTAACAACATTGTTATACCAAGTAGTACAGTTTTGAAGAAAATAGTGTTTGAAGACATACGTTTTCTACTTAGGATGAGTGTCACGTGGTCTCATCAATCCTGCAAGGGTTAAATGGCTTCATGTATAACAACAGGTACTAAGTTCATTTTTTAAAATTTCTTGTTGTAATGTATAGATTTTATTTCCCCTTTATCATGTGTGCAACACTTAGATAGTATATTTGGTAGTTGTGTGTAAAAAAATATACAGGGTGATGCAGAATTCCAACCCTTAATAATATGAAATTATTGTTTGTTCATCAAAAAATAAAGAAAATGCACCAATTAGCGTGTGCGCTTTATGTAGTTCTGAATTGCACATGTCCTTACTCCTCGGTTGTCATTGGTCAGCCATATTGTTATGAGGGAATGAGACTTATTATGGGATAAAATCTGTTATATTCTGTAAAAAGACTTAAACAGTATCATATATTATATATAAAAGGAAACTTTCCGTCTATGGTAGGGGACTCTGCTTTCACTCACGTCATAAATGGGGCAATGTTCTTCAATTTGAGCTTTATTTCGTTAAAATATGTTCAGAAGTTTTGGAGATATAGCACTTAGTATATAGTAGTTAGGAGCAATGCACAACAATATAATATATATGAAAAAATGATGTATGTTATATTGTTGAGATGTTGCCTAACAACATATTTATACCAAGTAGTACAGTTTTGAAGAAAATTGAAGAAAATAGTGTTTGAAGACATACATTTTCTACTTAGGATGAGTGTCACGTGGTCTCATCAATCCTGCAAGGGTTAAATGGCTTCATGTATAACAACAGGTACTAAGTTCATTTTTTAAAATTTCTTGTTGTAATGTATAGATTTTCTTCCCCTTTATCATGTGTGCAACACTTAGATAGTATATTTGGTAGTTGTGTGTTAAAAAATATACAGGGTGATGCAGAATTCCAACCCTTAATAATATGAAATTATTGTTTGTTCATCAAAAAATAAAGAAAATTCACCAATTAGCGTGTGCGCTGTATGTAGTTCAGAATTGCACATGTTCTTACTCTTCGGTTGTCATTGGTCAGCCTTATTGTTATGAGGGAATGAGATTTATTATGGGATAAAATCTGTTATATTCTGTAAAAAGAGTTAAACAGTACCAAATGTTATATATACAAGGTAACTTTTCTTCTACGGTAAGGGACTCTGCTTGCACTCGCATCATAAAGGGGGCAATGCTCTTATATTTGAGCTTTATGTCGTTAAAATATGTTCAGAAGTTTCGGAGATATAGCCCTTAGTATATAGTAGTTAGGAGCAATGCACAACAATATAATATATATGAAAAAATGATATATGTTATATTGTTGAGATGTTGCCTAACAACATATTTATACCAAGTAGTACAGTTTTGAAGAAAATTGAAGAAAATAGTGTTTGAAGACATACGTTTTCTACTTAGGATGAGTGTCACGTGGTCTCATCAATCCTGCAAGGGTTAAATTGCTTCATGTATAACAACAGGTACTAACTTCATTTTTTAAAATTTCTTGTTGTAATGTATAGATTTTCTTTCCCCTTTAACATGTGTGCCACACTTAGATAGTATATTTGGTAGTTGTGTGTAAAAAAATATACAGGGTGATGCAGAATTCCAACCCTTAATAATATGAAATTATTGTTTGTTCATCAAAAAATAAAGAAAATGCACCAATTAGCGTGTGCGCTGTATGTAGTTCTGAATAGCACATGTTCTTACTCCTTGGTTGTCATTGGTCAGCCATATTGTTATGAGGGAATGAGACTTATTATGGGATAAAATCTGTTATTTTCTGTAAAAAGAGTTAAACAGTATCATATATTATATATAAAAGGAAACTTTCCGTCTATGGTAGGGGACTCTGCTTTCACTCACGTCATAAAGGGGGCAATGTTCTTCAATTTGAGCTTTATTTCGTTAAAATATGTTCAGAAGTTTCGGAGATATAGCACTTAGTATATAGTAGTTAGGAGCAATGCACAATATAATATATATGAAAAAATGATATATGTTATATTGTTGAGATGTTGCCTAACAACATATTTATACCAAGTAGTACAGTTTTGAAGAAAATTGAAGAAAATAGTGTTTGAAGACATACATTTTCTACTTAGGATGAGTGTCACGTGGTCTCATCAATCCTGCAAGGGTTAAATGGCTTCATGTATAACAACAGGTACTAAGTTCATTTTTTAAAATATCTTGTTGTAATGTATAGATTTTCTTTCCCCTTTATCATGTGTGCAACACTTAGATAGTATATTTGGTAGTTGTGTGTAAAAAAATATACAGGGTGATGCAGAATTCCAACCCTTAATAATATAAAATTATTGTTTGTTCATCAAAAAATAAAGAAAATGCACCAATTAGCGTGTGCGCTGTATGTAGTTCTGAATAGCACATGTCCTTACTCCTCGGTTGTCATTGGTCAGCCTTATTGTTATGAGGGAATGAGACTTATTATGGGATAAAATCTGTTATATTCTGTAAAAAGAGTTAAACAGTATCATATATTATATATAAAAGGAAACTTTCCGTCTATGGTAGGGGACTCTGCTTGCACTCGCATCATAAAGGGGGAAATGCTCTTATATTTGAGCTTTATGTCGTTAAAATATGTTCAGAAGTTTCGGAGATATAGCCCTTAGTATATAGTAGTTAGGAGCAATGCACAACAATATAATATATATGAAAAAATGATATATGTTATATTGTTGAGATGTTGCCTAACAACATATTTATACCAAGTAGTACAGTTTTGAAGAAAATTGAAGAAAATAGTGTTTGAAGACATACGTTTTCTACTTAGGATGAGTGTCACGTGGTCTCATCAATCCTGCAAGGGTTAAATTGCTTCATGTATAACAACAGGTACTAACTTCATTTTTTAAAATTTCTTGTTGTAATGTATAGATTTTCTTTTCCCTTTAACATGTCTGCCACACTTAGATAGTATATTTGGTAGTTGTGTGTAAAAAAATATACAGGGTGATGCAGAATTCCAACCCTTAATAATATAAAATTATTGTTTGTTCATCAAAAAATAAAGAAAATGCACCAATTAGCGTGTGCGCTGTATGTAGTTCTGAATAGCACATGTCCTTACTCCTCGGTTGTCATTGGTCAGCCTTATTGTTATGAGGGAATGAGACTTATTATGGGATAAAATCTGTTATATTCTGTAAAAAGAGTTAAACAGTACCAAATGTTATATATACAAGGTAACTTTTCTTCTACGGTAAGGGACTCTGCTTGCACTCGCATCATAAAGGGGGCAATGCTCTTATATTTGAGCTTTATGTCGTTAAAATATGTTCAGAAGTTTCGGAGATATAGCCCTTAGTAT
The DNA here is from genome assembly GCF_964235325.1 of Thermobia domestica. Taxonomy (NCBI): domain Eukaryota; kingdom Metazoa; phylum Arthropoda; class Insecta; order Zygentoma; family Lepismatidae; genus Thermobia; species Thermobia domestica. The sequence goes on from NC_137455.1 coordinate 260,633,821, forward strand.
ATAGTAGTTAGGAGCAATGCACAACAATATAATATATATGAAAAAATGATATATGTTATATTGTTGAGATGTTGCCTAACAACATATTTATACCAAGTAGTACAGTTTTGAAGTAAATTGAAGAAAATAGTGTTTGAAGACATACGTTTTCTACTTAGGGTGAGTGTCACGTGGTCTCATCAATCCTGCAAGGGTTAAATTGCTTCATGTATAACAACAGGTACTAACTTCATTTTTTAAAATTTCTTGTTGTAATGTATAGATTTTCTTTCCCCTTTATCATGTGTGCAACACTTAGATAGTATATTTGGTAGTTGTGTGTAAAAAAATATACAGGGTGATGCAGAATTCCAACCCTTAATAATATGAAATTATTGTTTGTTCATCAAAAAATAAAGAAAATGCACCAATTAGCGTGTGCGCTGTATGTAGTTCTGAATAGCACATGTTCTTACTCCTCGGTTGTCATTGGTCAGCCATATTGTTATGAGGGAATGAGACTTATTATGGGATAAAATCTGTTATTTTCTGTAAAAAGAGTTAAACAGTATCATATATTATATATAAAAGGAAACTTTCCGTCTATGGTAGGGGACTCTGCTTTCACTCACGTCATAAAGGGGGCAATGTTCTTCAATTTGAGCTTTATTTCGTTAAAATATGTTCAGAAGTTTCGGAGATATAGCCCTTAGTATATAGTAGTTAGGAGCAATGCACAACAATATAATATATATGAAAAAATGATATATGTTATATTGTTGAGATGTTGCCTAACAACATTGTTATACCAAGTAGTACAGTTTTGAAGAAAATAGTGTTTGAAGACATACGTTTTCTACTTAGGATGAGTGTCACGTGGTCTCATCAATCCTGCAAGGGTTAAATGGCTTCATGTATAACAACAGGTACTAAGTTCATTTTTTAAAATTTCTTGTTGTAATGTATAGATTTTATTTCCCCTTTATCATGTGTGCAACACTTAGATAGTATATTTGGTAGTTGTGTGTAAAAAAATATACAGGGTGATGCAGAATTCCAACCCTTAATAATATGAAATTATTGTTTGTTCATCAAAAAATAAAGAAAATGCACCAATTAGCGTGTGCGCTTTATGTAGTTCTGAATTGCACATGTCCTTACTCCTCGGTTGTCATTGGTCAGCCATATTGTTATGAGGGAATGAGACTTATTATGGGATAAAATCTGTTATATTCTGTAAAAAGACTTAAACAGTACCATATATTATATATAAAAGGAAACTTTCCGTCTATGGTAGGGGACTCTGCTTTCACTCACGTCATAAATGGGGCAATGTTCTTCAATTTGAGCTTTATTTCGTTAAAATATGTTCAGAAGTTTTGGAGATATAGCACTTAGTATATAGTAGTTAGGAGCAATGCACAACAATATAATATATATGAAAAAATGATGTATGTTATATTGTTGAGATGTTGCCTAACAACATATTTATACCAAGTAGTACAGTTTTGAAGAAAATTGAAGAAAATAGTGTTTGAAGACATACATTTTCTACTTAGGATGAGTGTCACGTGGTCTCATCAATCCTGCAAGGGTTAAATGGCTTCATGTATAACAACAGGTACTAAGTTCATTTTTTAAAATTTCTTGTTGTAATGTATAGATTTTCTTCCCCTTTATCATGTGTGCAACACTTAGATAGTATATTTGGTAGTTGTGTGTAAAAAAATATACAGGGTGATGCAGAATTCCAACCCTTAATAATATGAAATTATTGTTTGTTCATCAAAAAATAAAGAAAATTCACCAATTAGCGTGTGCGCTGTATGTAGTTCAGAATTGCACATGTTCTTACTCTTCGGTTGTCATTGGTCAGCCTTATTGTTATGAGGGAATGAGATTTATTATGGGATAAAATCTGTTATATTCTGTAAAAAGAGTTAAACAGTACCAAATGTTATATATACAAGGTAACTTTTCTTCTACGGTAAGGGACTCTGCTTGCACTCGCATCATAAAGGGGGCAATGCTCTTATATTTGAGCTTTATGTCGTTAAAATATGTTCAGAAGTTTCGGAGATATAGCCCTTAGTATATAGTAGTTAGGAGCAATGCACAACAATATAATATATATGAAAAAATGATATATGTTATATTGTTGAGATGTTGCCTAACAACATATTTATACCAAGTAGTACAGTTTTGAAGAAAATTGAAGAAAATAGTGTTTGAAGACATACGTTTTCTACTTAGGATGAGTGTCACGTGGTCTCATCAATCCTGCAAGGGTTAAATTGCTTCATGTATAACAACAGGTACTAACTTCATTTTTTAAAATTTCTTGTTGTAATGTATAGATTTTCTTTCCCCTTTAACATGTGTGCCACACTTAGATAGTATATTTGGTAGTTGTGTGTAAAAAAATATACAGGGTGATGCAGAATTCCAACCCTTAATAATATGAAATTATTGTTTGTTCATCAAAAAATAAAGAAAATGCACCAATTAGCGTGTGCGCTGTATGTAGTTCTGAATAGCACATGTTCTTACTCCTTGGTTGTCATTGGTCAGCCATATTGTTATGAGGGAATGAGACTTATTATGGGATAAAATCTGTTATTTTCTGTAAAAAGAGTTAAACAGTATCATATATTATATATAAAAGGAAACTTTCCGTCTATGGTAGGGGACTCTGCTTTCACTCACGTCATAAAGGGGGCAATGTTCTTCAATTTGAGCTTTATTTCGTTAAAATATGTTCAGAAGTTTCGGAGATATAGCACTTAGTATATAGTAGTTAGGAGCAATGCACAATATAATATATATGAAAAAATGATATATGTTATATTGTTGAGATGTTGCCTAACAACATATTTATACCAAGTAGTACAGTTTTGAAGAAAATTGAAGAAAATAGTGTTTGAAGACATACATTTTCTACTTAGGATGAGTGTCACGTGGTCTCATCAATCCTGCAAGGGTTAAATGGCTTCATGTATAACAACAGGTACTAAGTTCATTTTTTAAAATATCTTGTTGTAATGTATAGATTTTCTTTCCCCTTTATCATGTGTGCAACACTTAGATAGTATATTTGGTAGTTGTGTGTAAAAAAATATACAGGGTGATGCAGAATTCCAACCCTTAATAATATAAAATTATTGTTTGTTCATCAAAAAATAAAGAAAATGCACCAATTAGCGTGTGCGCTGTATGTAGTTCTGAATAGCACATGTCCTTACTCCTCGGTTGTCATTGGTCAGCCTTATTGTTATGAGGGAATGAGACTTATTATGGGATAAAATCTGTTATATTCTGTAAAAAGAGTTAAACAGTATCATATATTATATATAAAAGGAAACTTTCCGTCTATGGTAGGGGACTCTGCTTGCACTCGCATCATAAAGGGGGAAATGCTCTTATATTTGAGCTTTATGTCGTTAAAATATGTTCAGAAGTTTCGGAGATATAGCCCTTAGTATATAGTAGTTAGGAGCAATGCACAACAATATAATATATATGAAAAAATGATATATGTTATATTGTTGAGATGTTGCCTAACAACATATTTATACCAAGTAGTACAGTTTTGAAGAAAATTGAAGAAAATAGTGTTTGAAGACATACGTTTTCTACTTAGGATGAGTGTCACGTGGTCTCATCAATCCTGCAAGGGTTAAATTGCTTCATGTATAACAACAGGTACTAACTTCATTTTTTAAAATTTCTTGTTGTAATGTATAGATTTTCTTTTCCCTTTAACATGTCTGCCACACTTAGATAGTATATTTGGTAGTTGTGTGTAAAAAAATATACAGGGTGATGCAGAATTCCAACCCTTAATAATATAAAATTATTGTTTGTTCATCAAAAAATAAAGAAAATGCACCAATTAGCGTGTGCGCTGTATGTAGTTCTGAATAGCACATGTCCTTACTCCTCGGTTGTCATTGGTCAGCCTTATTGTTATGAGGGAATGAGACTTATTATGGGATAAAATCTGTTATATTCTGTAAAAAGAGTTAAACAGTACCAAATGTTATATATACAAGGTAACTTTTCTTCTACGGTAAGGGACTCTGCTTGCACTCGCATCATAAAGGGGGCAATGCTCTTATATTTGAGCTTTATGTCGTTAAAATATGTTCAGAAGTTTCGGAGATATAGCCCTTAGTATATAGTAGTTAGGAGCAATGCACAACAATATAATATATATGAAAAAATGATATATGTTATATTGTTGAGATGTTGCCTAACAACATATTTATACCAAGTAGTACAGTTTTGAAGAAAATTGAAGAAAATAGTGTTTGAAGACATACGTTTTCTACTTAGGGTGAGTGTCACGTGGTCTCATCAATCCTGCAAGGGTTAAATTGCTTCATGTATAACAACAGGTACTAACTTCATTTTTTAAAATTTCTTGTTGTAATGTATAGATTTTCTTTCCCCTTTATCATGTGTGCAACACTTAGATAGTATATTTGGTAGTTGTGTGTAAAAAAAATATACAGGGTGATGCAGAATTCCAACCCTTAATAATATGAAATTATTGTTTGTTCATCAAAAAATAAAGAAAATGCACCAATTAGCGTGTGCGCTGTATGTAGTTCTGAATAGCACATGTTCTTACTCCTCGGTTGTCATTGGTCAGCCATATTGTTATGAGGGAATGAGACTTATTATGGGATAAAATCTGTTATTTTCTGTAAAAAGAGTTAAACAGTATCATATATTATATATAAAAGGAAACTTTCCGTCTATGGTAGGGGACTCTGCTTTCACTCACGTCATAAAGGGGGCAATGTTCTTCAATTTGAGCTTTATTTCGTTAAAATATGTTCAGAAGTTTCGGAGATATAGCCCTTAGTATATAGTAGTTAGGAGCAATGCACAACAATATAATATATATGAAAAAATGATATATGTTATATTGTTGAGATGTTGCCTAACAACATTGTTATACCAAGTAGTACAGTTTTGAAGAAAATAGTGTTTGAAGACATACGTTTTCTACTTAGGATGAGTGTCACGTGGTCTCATCAATCCTGCAAGGGTTAAATGGCTTCATGTATAACAACAGGTACTAAGTTCATTTTTTAAAATTTCTTGTTGTAATGTATAGATTTTATTTCCCCTTTATCATGTGTGCAACACTTAGATAGTATATTTGGTAGTTGTGTGTAAAAAAATATACAGGGTGATGCAGAATTCCAACCCTTAATAATATGAAATTATTGTTTGTTCATCAAAAAATAAAGAAAATGCACCAATTAGCGTGTGCGCTTTATGTAGTTCTGAATTGCACATGTCCTTACTCCTCGGTTGTCATTGGTCAGCCATATTGTTATGAGGGAATGAGACTTATTATGGGATAAAATCTGTTATATTCTGTAAAAAGACTTAAACAGTATCATATATTATATATAAAAGGAAACTTTCCGTCTATGGTAGGGGACTCTGCTTTCACTCACGTCATAAATGGGGCAATGTTCTTCAATTTGAGCTTTATTTCGTTAAAATATGTTCAGAAGTTTTGGAGATATAGCACTTAGTATATAGTAGTTAGGAGCAATGCACAACAATATAATATATATGAAAAAATGATGTATGTTATATTGTTGAGATGTTGCCTAACAACATATTTATACCAAGTAGTACAGTTTTGAAGAAAATTGAAGAAAATAGTGTTTGAAGACATACATTTTCTACTTAGGATGAGTGTCACGTGGTCTCATCAATCCTGCAAGGGTTAAATGGCTTCATGTATAACAACAGGTACTAAGTTCATTTTTTAAAATTTCTTGTTGTAATGTATAGATTTTCTTCCCCTTTATCATGTGTGCAACACTTAGATAGTATATTTGGTAGTTGTGTGTTAAAAAATATACAGGGTGATGCAGAATTCCAACCCTTAATAATATGAAATTATTGTTTGTTCATCAAAAAATAAAGAAAATTCACCAATTAGCGTGTGCGCTGTATGTAGTTCAGAATTGCACATGTTCTTACTCTTCGGTTGTCATTGGTCAGCCTTATTGTTATGAGGGAATGAGATTTATTATGGGATAAAATCTGTTATATTCTGTAAAAAGAGTTAAACAGTACCAAATGTTATATATACAAGGTAACTTTTCTTCTACGGTAAGGGACTCTGCTTGCACTCGCATCATAAAGGGGGCAATGCTCTTATATTTGAGCTTTATGTCGTTAAAATATGTTCAGAAGTTTCGGAGATATAGCCCTTAGTATATAGTAGTTAGGAGCAATGCACAACAATATAATATATATGAAAAAATGATATATGTTATATTGTTGAGATGTTGCCTAACAACATATTTATACCAAGTAGTACAGTTTTGAAGAAAATTGAAGAAAATAGTGTTTGAAGACATACGTTTTCTACTTAGGATGAGTGTCACGTGGTCTCATCAATCCTGCAAGGGTTTAATTGCTTCATGTATAACAACAGGTACTAACTTCATTTTTTAAAATTTCTTGTTGTAATGTATAGATTTTCTTTCCCCTTTAACATGTGTGCCACACTTAGATAGTATATTTGGTAGTTGTGTGTAAAAAAATATACAGGGTGATGCAGAATTCCAACCCTTAATAATATGAAATTATTGTTTGTTCATCAAAAAATAAAGAAAATGCACCAATTAGCGTGTGCGCTGTATGTAGTTCAGAATAGCCCATGTTCTTACTCCTTGGTTGTCATTGGTCAGCCATATTGTTATGAGGGAATGAGACTTATTATGGGATAAAATCTGTTATTTTCTGTAAAAAGAGTTAAACAGTATCATATATTATATATAAAAGGAAACTTTCCGTCTATGGTAGGGGACTCTGCTTTCACTCACGTCATAAAGGGGGCAATGTTCTTCAATTTGAGCTTTATTTCGTTAAAATATGTTCAGAAGTTTCGGAGATATAGCACTTAGTATATAGTAGTTAGGAGCAATGCACAATATAATATATATGAAAAAATGATATATGTTATATTGTTGAGATGTTGCCTAACAACATATTTATACCAAGTAGTACAGTTTTGAAGAAAATTGAAGAAAATAGTGTTTGAAGACATACATTTTCTACTTAGGATGAGTGTCACGTGGTCTCATCAATCCTGCAAGGGTTAAATGGCTTCATGTATAACAACAGGTACTAAGTTCATTTTTTAAAATATCTTGTTGTAATGTATAGATTTTCTTTCCCCTTTATCATGTGTGCAACACTTAGATAGTATATTTGGTAGTTGTGTGTAAAAAAATATACAGGGTGATGCAGAATTCCAACCCTTAATAATATAAAATTATTGTTTGTTCATCAAAAAATAAAGAAAATGCACCAATTAGCGTGTGCGCTGTATGTAGTTCTGAATAGCACATGTCCTTACTCCTCGGTTGTCATTGGTCAGCCTTATTGTTATGAGGGAATGAGACTTATTATGGGATAAAATCTGTTATATTCTGTAAAAAGAGTTAAACAGTACCAAATGTTATATATACAAGGTAACTTTTCTTCTACGGTAAGGGACTCTGCTTGCACTCGCATCATAAAGGGGGCAATGCTCTTATATTTGAGCTTTATGTCGTTAAAATATGTTCAGAAGTTTCGGAGATATAGCCCTTAGTATATAGTAGTTAGGAGCAATGCACAACAATATAATATATATGAAAAAATGATATATGTTATATTGTTGAGATGTTGCCTAACAACATATTTATACCAAGTAGTACAGTTTTGAAGAAAATTGAAGAAAATAGTGTTTGAAGACATACGTTTTCTACTTAGGATGAGTGTCACGTGGTCTCATCAATCCTGCAAGGGTTAAATTGCTTCATGTATAACAACAGGTACTAACTTCATTTTTTAAAATTTCTTGTTGTAATGTATAGATTTTCTTTCCCCTTTAACATGTGTGCCACACTTAGATAGTATATTTGGTAGTTGTGTGTAAAAAAATATACAGGGTGATGCAGAATTCCAACCCTTAATAATATGAAATTATTGTTTGTTCATCAAAAAATAAAGAAAATGCACCAATTAGCGTGTGCGCTGTATGTAGTTCTGAATAGCACATGTTCTTACTCCTTGGTTGTCATTGGTCAGCCATATTGTTATGAGGGAATGAGACTTATTATGGGATAAAATCTGTTATTTTCTGTAAAAAGAGTTAAACAGTATCATATATTATATATAAAAGGAAACTTTCCGTCTATGGTAGGGGACTCTGCTTTCACTCACGTCATAAAGGGGGCAATGTTCTTCAATTTGAGCTTTATTTCGTTAAAATATGTTCAGAAGTTTCGGAGATATAGCACTTAGTATATAGTAGTTAGGAGCAATGCACAATATAATATATATGAAAAAATGATATATGTTATATTGTTGAGATGTTGCCTAACAACATATTTATACCAAGTAGTACAGTTTTGAAGAAAATTGAAGAAAATAGTGTTTGAAGACATACATTTTCTACTTAGGATGAGTGTCACGTGGTCTCATCAATCCTGCAAGGGTTAAATGGCTTCATGTATAACAACAGGTACTAAGTTCATTTTTTAAAATATCTTGTTGTAATGTATAGATTTTCTTTCCCCTTTATCATGTGTGCAACACTTAGATAGTATATTTGGTAGTTGTGTGTAAAAAAATATACAGGGTGATGCAGAATTCCAACCCTTAATAATATAAAATTATTGTTTGTTCATCAAAAAATAAAGAAAATGCACCAATTAGCGTGTGCGCTGTATGTAGTTCTGAATAGCACATGTCCTTACTCCTCGGTTGTCATTGGTCAGCCTTATTGTTATGAGGGAATGAGACTTATTATGGGATAAAATCTGTTATATTCTGTAATAAGAGTTAAACAGTATCATATATTATATATAAAAGGAAACTTTCCGTCTATGGTAGGGGACTCTGCTTGCACTCGCATCATAAAGGGGGAAATGCTCTTATATTTGAGCTTTATGTCGTTAAAATATGTTCAGAAGTTTCGGAGATATAGCCCTTAGTATATAGTAGTTAGGAGCAATGCACAACAATATAATATATATGAAAAAATGATATATGTTATATTGTTGAGATGTTGCCTAACAACATATTTATACCAAGTAGTACAGTTTTGAAGAAAATTGAAGAAAATAGTGTTTGAAGACATACGTTTTCTACTTAGGATGAGTGTCACGTGGTCTCATCAATCCTGCAAGGGTTAAATTGCTTCATGTATAACAACAGGTACTATCTTCATTTTTTAAAATTTCTTGTTGTAATGTATAGATTTTCTTTTCCCTTTAACATGTCTGCCACACTCAGATAGTATATTTGGTAGTTGTGTGTAAAAAAATATACAGGGTGATGCAGAATTCCAACCCTTAATAATATAAAATTATTGTTTGTTCATCAAAAAATAAAGAAAATGCACCAATTAGCGTGTGCGCTGTATGTAGTTCTGAATAGCACATGTCCTTACTCCTCGGTTGTCATTGGTCAGCCTTATTGTTATGAGGGAATGAGACTTATTATGGGATAAAATCTGTTATATTCTGTAAAAAGAGTTAAACAGTACCAAATGTTATATATACAAGGTAACTTTTCTTCTACGGTAAGGGACTCTGCTTGCACTCGCATCATAAAGGGGGCAATGCTCTTATATTTGAGCTTTATGTCGTTAAAATATGTTCAGAAGTTTCGGAGATATAGCCCTTAGTATATAGTAGTTAGGAGCAATGCACAACAATATAATATATATGAAAAAATGATATATGTTATATTGTTGAGATGTTGCCTAACAACATATTTATACCAAGTAGTACAGTTTTGAAGAAAATTGAAGAAAATAGTGTTTGAAGACATACGTTTTCTACTTAGGGTGAGTGTCACGTGGTCTCATCAATCCTGCAAGGGTTAAATTGCTTCATGTATAACAACAGGTACTAACTTCATTTTTTAAAATTTCTTGTTGTAATGTATAGATTTTCTTTCCCCTTTATCATGTGTGCAACACTTAGATAGTATATTTGGTAGTTGTGTGTAAAAAAATATACAGGGTGATGCAGAATTCCAACCCTTAATAATATGAAATTATTGTTTGTTCATCAAAAAATAAAGAAAATGCACCAATTAGCGTGTGCGCTGTATGTAGTTCTGAATAGCACATGTTCTTACTCCTCGGTTGTCATTGGTCAGCCATATTGTTATGAGGGAATGAGACTTATTATGGGATAAAATCTGTTATTTTCTGTAAAATGAGTTAAACAGTATCATATATTATATATAAAAGGAAACTTTCCGTCTATGGTAGGGGACTCTGCTTTCACTCACGTCATAAAGGGGGCAATGTTCTTCAATTTGAGCTTTATTTCGTTAAAATATGTTCAGAAGTTTCGGAGATATAGCCCTTAGTATATAGTAGTTAGGAGCAATGCACAACAATATAATATATATGAAAAAATGATATATGTTATATTGTTGAGATGTTGCCTAACAACATTGTTATACCAAGTAGTACAGTTTTGAAGAAAATAGTGTTTGAAGACATACGTTTTCTACTTAGGATGAGTGTCACGTGGTCTCATCAATCCTGCAAGGGTTAAATGGCTTCATGTATAACAACAGGTACTAAGTTCATTTTTTAAAATTTCTTGTTGTAATGTATAGATTTTATTTCCCCTTTATCATGTGTGCAACACTTAGATAGTATATTTGGTAGTTGTGTGTAAAAAAATATACAGGGTGATGCAGAATTCCAACCCTTAATAATATGAAATTATTGTTTGTTCATCAAAAAATAAAGAAAATGCACCAATTAGCGTGTGCGCTTTATGTAGTTCTGAATTGCACATGTCCTTACTCCTCGGTTGTCATTGGTCAGCCATATTGTTATGAGGGAATGAGACTTATTATGGGATAAAATCTGTTATATTCTGTAAAAAGACTTAAACAGTATCATATATTATATATAAAAGGAAACTTTCCGTCTATGGTAGGGGACTCTGCTTTCACTCACGTCATAAATGGGGCAATGTTCTTCAATTTGAGCTTTATTTCGTTAAAATATGTTCAGAAGTTTTGGAGATATAGCACTTAGTATATAGTAGTTAGGAGCAATGCACAACAATATAATATATATGAAAAAATGATGTATGTTATATTGTTGAGATGTTGCCTAACAACATATTTATACCAAGTAGTACAGTTTTGAAGAAAATTGAAGAAAATAGTGTTTGAAGACATACATTTTCTACTTAGGATGAGTGTCACGTGGTCTCATCAATCCTGCAAGGGTTAAATGGCTTCATGTATAACAACAGGTACTAAGTTCATTTTTTAAAATTTCTTGTTGTAATGTATAGATTTTCTTCCCCTTTATCATGTGTGCAACACTTAGATAGTATATTTGGTAGTTGTGTGTTAAAAAATATACAGGGTGATGCAGAATTCCAACCCTTAATAATATGAAATTATTGTTTGTTCATCAAAAAATAAAGAAAATTCACCAATTAGCGTGTGCGCTGTATGTAGTTCAGAATTGCACATGTTCTTACTCTTCGGTTGTCATTGGTCAGCCTTATTGTTATGAGGGAATGAGATTTATTATGGGATAAAATCTGTTATATTCTGTAAAAAGAGTTAAACAGTACCAAATGTTATATATACAAGGTAACTTTTCTTCTACGGTAAGGGACTCTGCTTGCACTCGCATCATAAAGGGGGCAATGCTCTTATATTTGAGCTTTATGTCGTTAAAATATGTTCAGAAGTTTCGGAGATATAGCCCTTAGTATATAGTAGTTAGGAGCAATGCACAACAATATAATATATATGAAAAAATGATATATGTTATATTGTTGAGATGTTGCCTAACAACATATTTATACCAAGTAGTACAGTTTTGAAGAAAATTGAAGAAAATAGTGTTTGAAGACATACGTTTTCTACTTAGGATGAGTGTCACGTGGTCTCATCAATCCTGCAAGGGTTAAATTGCTTCATGTATAACAACAGGTACTAACTTCATTTTTTAAAATTTCTTGTTGTAATGTATAGATTTTCTTTCCCCTTTAACATGTGTGCCACACTTAGATAGTATATTTGGTAGTTGTGTGTAAAAAAATATACAGGGTGATGCAGAATTCCAACCCTTAATAATATGAAATTATTGTTTGTTCATCAAAAAATAAAGAAAATGCACCAATTAGCGTGTGCGCTGTATGTAGTTCAGAATAGCACATGTTCTTACTCCTTGGTTGTCATTGGTCAGCCATATTGTTATGAGGGAATGAGACTTATTATGGGATAAAATCTGTTATTTTCTGTAAAAAGAGTTAAACAGTATCATATATTATATATAAAAGGAAACTTTCCGTCTATGGTAGGGGACTCTGCTTTCACTCACGTCATAAAGGGGGCAATGTTCTTCAATTTGAGCTTTATTTCGTTAAAATATGTTCAGAAGTTTCGGAGATATAGCACTTAGTATATAGTAGTTAGGAGCAATGCACAATATAATATATATGAAAAAATGATATATGTTATATTGTTGAGATGTTGCCTGACAACATATTTATACCAAGTAGTACAGTTTTGAAGAAAATTGAAGAAAATAGTGTTTGAAGACATACATTTTCTACTTAGGATGAGTGTCACGTGGTCTCATCAATCCTGCAAGGGTTAAATGGCTTCATGTATAACAACAGGTACTAAGTTCATTTTTTAAAATATCTTGTTGTAATGTATAGATTTTCTTTCCCCTTTATCATGTGTGCAACACTTAGATAGTATATTTGGTAGTTGTGTGTAAAAAAATATACAGGGTGATGCAGAATTCCAACCCTTAATAATATAAAATTATTGTTTGTTCATCAAAAAATAAAGAAAATGCACCAATTAGCGTGTGCGCTGTATGTAGTTCTGAATAGCACATGTCCTTACTCCTCGGTTGTCATTGGTCAGCCTTATTGTTATGAGGGAATGAGACTTATTATGGGATAAAATCTGTTATATTCTGTAAAAAGAGTTAAACAGTATCATATATTATATATAAAAGGAAACTTTCCGTCTATGGTAGGGGACTCTGCTTGCACTCGCATCATAAAGGGGGAAATGCTCTTATATTTGAGCTTTATGTCGTTAAAATATGTTCAGAAGTTTCGGAGATATAGCCCTTAGTATATAGTAGTTAGGAGCAATGCACAACAATATAATATATATGAAAAAATGATATATGTTATATTGTTGAGATGTTGCCTAACAACATATTTATACCAAGTAGTACAGTTTTGAAGAAAATTGAAGAAAATAGTGTTTGAAGACATACGTTTTCTACTTAGGATGAGTGTCACGTGGTCTCATCAATCCTGCAAGGGTTAAATTGCTTCATGTATAACAACAGGTACTAACTTCATTTTTTAAAATTTCTTGTTGTAATGTATAGATTTTCTTTTCCCTTTAACATGTCTGCCACACTTAGATAGTATATTTGGTAGTTGTGTGTAAAAAAATATACAGGGTGATGCAGAATTCCAACCCTTAATAATATAAAATTATTGTTTGTTCATCAAAAAATAAAGAAAATGCACCAATTAGCGTGTGCGCTGTATGTAGTTCTGAATAGCACATGTCCTTACTCCTCGGTTGTCATTGGTCAGCCTTATTGTTATGAGGGAATGAGACTTATTATGGGATAAAATCTGTTATATTCTGTAAAAAGAGTTAAACAGTACCAAATGTTATATATACAAGGTAACTTTTCTTCTACGGTAAGGGACTCTGCTTGCACTCGCATCATAAAGGGGGCAATGCTCTTATATTTGAGCTTTATGTCGTTAAAATATGTTCAGAAGTTTCGGAGATATAGCCCTTAGTATATAGTAGTTAGGAGCAATGCACAACAATATAATATATATGAAAAAATGATATATGTTATATTGTTGAGATGTTGCCTAACAACATATTTATACCAAGTAGTACAGTTTTGAAGAAAATTGAAGAAAATAGTGTTTTAAGACATACGTTTTCTACTTAGGGTGAGTGTCACGTGGTCTCATCAATCCTGCAAGGGTTAAATTGCTTCATGTATAACAACAGGTACTAACTTCATTTTTTAAAATTTCTTGTTGTAATGTATAGATTTTCTTTCCCCTTTATCATGTGTGCAACACTTAGATAGTATATTTGGTAGTTGTGTGTAAAAAAATATACAGGGTGATGCAGAATTCCAACCCTTAATAATATGAAATTATTGTTTGTTCATCAAAAAATAAAGAAAATGCACCAATTAGCGTGTGCGCTGTATGTAGTTCTGAATAGCACATGTTCTTACTCCTCGGTTGTCATTGGTCAGCCATATTGTTATGAGGGAATGAGACTTATTATGGGATAAAATCTGTTATTTTCTGTAAAAAGAGTTAAACAGTATCATATATTATATATAAAAGGAAACTTTCCGTCTATGGTAGGGGACTCTGCTTTCACTCACGTCATAAAGGGGGCAATGTTCTTCAATTTGAGCTTTATTTCGTTAAAATATGTTCAGAAGTTTCGGAGATATAGCCCTTAGTATATAGTAGTTAGGAGCAATGCACAACAATATAATATATATGAAAAAATGATATATGTTATATTGTTGAGATGTTGCCTAACAACATTGTTATACCAAGTAGTACAGTTTTGAAGAAAATAGTGTTTGAAGACATACGTTTTCTACTTAGGATGAGTGTCACGTGGTCTCATCAATCCTGCAAGGGTTAAATGGCTTCATGTATAACAACAGGTACTAAGTTCATTTTTTAAAATTTCTTGTTGTAATGTATAGATTTTATTTCCCCTTTATCATGTGTGCAACACTTAGATAGTATATTTGGTAGTTGTGTGTAAAAAAATATACAGGGTGATGCAGAATTCCAACCCTTAATAATATGAAATTATTGTTTGTTCATCAAAAAATAAAGAAAATGCACCAATTAGCGTGTGCGCTTTATGTAGTTCTGAATTGCACATGTCCTTACTCCTCGGTTGTCATTGGTCAGCCATATTGTTATGAGGGAATGAGACTTATTATGGGATAAAATCTGTTATATTCCGTAAAAAGACTTAAACAGTATCATATATTATATATAAAAGGAAACTTTCCGTCTATGGTAGGGGACTCTGCTTTCACTCACGTCATAAATGGGGCAATGTTCTTCAATTTGAGCTTTATTTCGTTAAAATATGTTCAGAAGTTTTGGAGATATAGCACTTAGTATATAGTAGTTAGGAGCAATGCACAACAATATAATATATATGAAAAAATGATGTATGTTATATTGTTGAGATGTTGCCTAACAACATATTTATACCAAGTAGTACAGTTTTGAAGAAAATTGAAGAAAATAGTGTTTGAAGACATACATTTTCTACTTAGGATGAGTGTCACGTGGTCTCATCAATCCTGCAAGGGTTAAATGGCTTCATGTATAACAACAGGTACTAAGTTCATTTTTTAAAATTTCTTGTTGTAATGTATAGATTTTCTTCCCCTTTATCATGTGTGCAACACTTAGATAGTATATTTGGTAGTTGTGTGTAAAAAAATATACAGGGTGATGCAGAATTCCAACCCTTAATAATATGAAATTATTGTTTGTTCATCAAAAAATAAAGAAAATTCACCAATTAGCGTGTGCGCTGTATGTAGTTCAGAATTGCACATGTTCTTAATCTTCGGTTGTCATTGGTCAGCCTTATTCTTATGAGGGAATGAGATTTATTATGGGATAAAATCTGTTATATTCTGTAAAAAGAGTTAAACAGTACCAAATGTTATATATACAAGGTAACTTTTCTTCTACGGTAAGGGACTCTGCTTGCACTCGCATCATAAAGGGGGCAATGCTCTTATATTTGAGCTTTATGTCGTTAAAATATGTTCAGAAGTTTCGGAGATATAGCCCTTAGTATATAGTAGTTAGGAGCAATGCACAACAATATAATATATATGAAAAAATGATATATGTTATATTGTTGAGATGTTGCCTAACAACATATTTATACCAAGTAGTACAGTTTTGAAGAAAATTGAAGAAAATAGTGTTTGAAGACATACGTTTTCTACTTAGGATGAGTGTCACGTGGTCTCATCAATCCTGCAAGGGTTAAATTGCTTCATGTATAACAACAGGTACTAACTTCATTTTTTAAAATTTCTTGTTGTAATGTATAGATTTTCTTTCCCCTTTAACATGTGTGCCACACTTAGATAGTATATTTGGTAGTTGTGTGTAAAAAAATATACAGGGTGATGCAGAATTCCAACCCTTAATAATATGAAATTATTGTTTGTTCATCAAAAAATAAAGAAAATGCACCAATTAGCGTGTGCGCTGTATGTAGTTCAGAATAGCACATGTTCTTACTCCTTGGTTGTCATTGGTCAGCCATATTGTTATGAGGGAATGAGACTTATTATGGGATAAAATCTGTTATTTTCTGTAAAAAGAGTTAAACAGTATCATATATTATATATAAAAGGAAACTTTCCGTCTATGGTAGGGGACTCTGCTTTCACTCACGTCATAAAGGGGGCAATGTTCTTCAATTTGAGCTTTATTTCGTTAAAATATGTTCAGAAGTTTCGGAGATATAGCACTTAGTATATAGTAGTTAGGAGCAATGCACAATATAATATATATGAAAAAATGATATATGTTATATTGTTGAGATGTTGCCTAACAACATATTTATACCAAGTAGTACAGTTTTGAAGAAAATTGAAGAAAATAGTGTTTGAAGACATACATTTTCTACTTAGGATGAGTGTCACGTGGTCTCATCAATCCTGCAAGGGTTAAATGGCTTCATGTATAACAACAGGTACTAAGTTCATTTTTTAAAATTTCTTGTTGTAATGTATAGATTTTCTTTCCCCTTTATCATGTGTGCAACACTTAGATAGTATATTTGGTAGTTGTGTGTAAAAAAATATACAGGGTGATGCAGAATTCCAACCCTTAATAATATGAAATTATTGTTTGTTCATCAATAAATAAAGAAAATGCACCAATTAGCGTGTGCGCTTTATGTAGTTCTGAATTGCACATGTTCTTACTCCTCGGTTGTCATTGGTCAGCCTTATTGTTATGAGGGAATGAGACTTATTATGGGATAAAATCTGTTATATTCTGTAAAAAGAGTTAAACAGTACCAAATGTTATATATACAAGGTAATTTTTCTTCTACGGTAAGGGACTCTGCTTGCACTCGCATCATAATGGGGGCAATGCTCTTCAATTTGAGCTTTATGTCGTTAAAATATGTTCAGAAGTTTCGGAGATATAGCCCTTAGTATATAGTAGTTAGGAGCAATGCACAACAATATAATATATATGAAAAAATGATATATGTTATATTGTTGAGATGTTGCCTAACAACATATTTATACCAAAGAATACAGTTTTGAAGAAAATTGAGGAAAATAGTGTTTGAAGACATACATTTTCTACTTAGGATGAGTGTCACGTGGTCTCATCAATCCTGCAAGGGTTAAAGGGCTTCATGTATAACAACAGGTACTAAGTTCATTTTTTAAAATTTCTTGTTGTAATGTATAGATTTTCTTTCCCCTTTATCATGTGTGCAACACTTAGATAGTATATTTGGTAGTTGTGTGTAAAAAAATATACAGGGTGATGCAGAATTCCAACCCTTAATAATATGAAATTATTGTTTGTTCATTAATAAATAAAGAAAATGCACCAATTAGCGTGTGCGCTTTATGTAGTTCTGAATTGCACATGTTCTTACTCCTCGGTTGTCATTGGTCAGCCTTATTGTTATGAGGGAATGAGACTTATTATGGGATAAAATCTGTTATATTCTGTAAAAAGAGTTAAACAGTACCAAATGTTATATATACAAGGTAATTTTTCTTCTACGGTAAGGGACTCTGCTTGCACTCGCCTCATAATGGGGGCAATGCTCTTCAATTTGAGCTTTATGTCGTTAAAATATGTTCAGAAGTTTCGGAGATATAGCCCTTAGTATATAGTAGTTAGGAGCAATGCACAACAATATAATATATATGAAAAAATGATATATGTTATATTGTTGAGATGTTGCCTAACAACATATTTATACCAAGTAGTACAGTTTTGAAGAAAATTGAAGAAAATAGTGTTTGAAGACATACGTTTTCTACTTAGGATGAGTGTCACGTGGTCTCATCAATCCTGCAAGGGTTAAATTGCTTCATGTATAACAACAGGTACTAACTTCATTTTTTAAAATTTCTTGTTGTAATGTATAGATTTTATTTCCCCTTTATCATGTGTGCAACACTTAGATAGTATATTTGGTAGTTATGTGTAAAAAAATATACAGGGTGATGCACAATTCCAACCCTTAATAATATAAAATTATTGTTTGTTCATCAAAAAATAAAGAAAATGCACCAATTAGCGTGTGCGCTGTATGTAGTTCTGAATAGCACATGTCCTTACTCCTCGGTTGTCATTGGTCAGCCATATTGTTATGAGGGAATGAGACTTATTATGGGATAAAATCTGTTATATTCTGTAAAAAGAGTTAAACAGTATCATATATTATATATAAAAGGAAACTTTCCGTCTTTGGTAGGGGACTCTGCTTTCACTCACGTCATAAATGGGGCAATGTTCTTCAATTTGAGCTTTATTTCGTTATAATATGTTCAGAAGTTTTGGAGATATAGCACTTAGTATATAGTAGTTAGGAGCAATGCACAACAATATAATATATATGAAAAAATGATGTATGTTATATTGTTGAGATGTTGCCTAACAACATATTTATACCAAGTAGTACAGTTTTGAAGAAAATTGAAGAAAATAGTGTTTGAAGACATACATTTTCTACTTAGGATGAGTGTCACGTGGTCTCATCAATCCTGCAAGGGTTAAATGGCTTCATGTATAACAACAGGTACTAAGTTCATTTTTTAAAATTTCTTGTTGTAATGTATAGATTTTCTTCCCCTTTATCATGTGTGCAACACTTAGATAGTATATTTGGTAGTTGTGTGTAAAAAAATATACAGGGTGATGCAGAATTCCAACCCTTAATAATATGAAATTATTGTTTGTTCATCAAAAAATAAAGAAAATTCACCAATTAGCGTGTGCGCTGTATGTAGTTCAGAATTGCACATGTTCTTACTCTTCGGTTGTCATTGGTCAGCCTTATTGTTATGAGGGAATGAGACTTATTATGGGATAAAATCTGTTATATTCTGTAAAAAGAGTTAAACAGTACCAAATGTTATATATACAAGGTAACTTTTCTTCTACGGTAAGGGACTCTGCTTGCACTCGCATCATAAAGGGGGCAATGCTCTTATATTTGAGCTTTATGTCGTTAAAATATGTTCAGAAGTTTCGGAGATATAGCCCTTAGTATATAGTAGTTAGGAGCAATGCACAACAATATAATATATATGAAAAAATGATATATGTTATATTGTTGAGATGTTGCCTAACAACATATTTATACCAAGTAGTACAGTTTTGAAGAAAATTGAAGAAAATAGTGTTTGAAGACATACGTTTTCTACTTAGGGTGAGTGTCACGTGGTCTCATCAATCCTGCAAGGGTTAAATTGCTTCATGTATAACAACAGGTACTAACTTCATTTTTTAAAATTTCTTGTTGTAATGTATAGATTTTCTTTCCCCTTTATCATGTGTGCAACACTTAGATAGTATATTTGGTAGTTGTGTGTAAAAAAATATACAGGGTGATGCAGAATTCCAACCCTTAATAATATGAAATTATTGTTTGTTCATCAAAAAATAAAGAAAATGCACCAATTAGCGTGTGCGCTGTATGTAGTTCTGAATAGCACATGTTCTTACTCCTCGGTTGTCATTGGTCAGCCATATTGTTATGAGGGAATGAGACTTATTATGGGATAAAATCTGTTATTTTCTGTAAAAAGAGTTAAACAGTATCATATATTATATATAAAAGGAAACTTTCCGTCTATGGTAGGGGACTCTGCTTTCACTCACGTCATAAAGGGGGCAATGTTCTTCAATTTGAGCTTTATTTCGTTAAAATATGTTCAGAAGTTTCGGAGATATAGCCCTTAGTATATAGTAGTTAGGAGCAATGCACAACAATATAATATATATGAAAAAATGATATATGTTATATTGTTGAGATGTTGCCTAACAACATTGTTATACCAAGTAGTACAGTTTTGAAGAAAATAGTGTTTGAAGACATACGTTTTCTA
Organism: Thermobia domestica; assembly: GCF_964235325.1. Classification (NCBI taxonomy): domain Eukaryota; kingdom Metazoa; phylum Arthropoda; class Insecta; order Zygentoma; family Lepismatidae; genus Thermobia; species Thermobia domestica. The sequence goes on from NC_137455.1 coordinate 260,654,060, forward strand.
CTTAGGATGAGTGTCACGTGGTCTCATCAATCCTGCAAGGGTTAAATGGCTTCATGTATAACAACAGGTACTAAGTTCATTTTTTAAAATTTCTTGTTGTAATGTATAGATTTTATTTCCCCTTTATCATGTGTGCAACACTTAGATAGTATATTTGGTAGTTGTGTGTAAAAAAATATACAGGGTGATGCAGAATTCCAACCCTTAATAATATGAAATTATTGTTTGTTCATCAAAAAATAAAGAAAATGCACCAATTAGCGTGTGCGCTTTATGTAGTTCTGAATTGCACATGTCCTTACTCCTCGGTTGTCATTGGTCAGCCATATTGTTATGAGGGAATGAGACTTATTATGGGATAAAATCTGTTATATTCTGTAAAAAGACTTAAACAGTATCATATATTATATATAAAAGGAAACTTTCCGTCTATGGTAGGGGACTCTGCTTTCACTCACGTCATAAATGGGGCAATGTTCTTCAATTTGAGCTTTATTTCGTTAAAATATGTTCAGAAGTTTTGGAGATATAGCAATTAGTATATAGTAGTTAGGAGCAATGCACAACAATATAATATATATGAAAAAATGATGTATGTTATATTGTTGAGATGTTGCCTAACAACATATTTATACCAAGTAGTACAGTTTTGAAGAAAATTGAAGAAAATAGTGTTTGAAGACATACATTTTCTACTTAGGATGAGTGTCACGTGGTCTCATCAATCCTGCAAGGGTTAAATGGCTTCATGTATAACAACAGGTACTAAGTTCATTTTTTAAAATTTCTTGTTGTAATGTATAGATTTTCTTCCCCTTTATCATGTGTGCAACACTTAGATAGTATATTTGGTAGTTGTGTGTTAAAAAATATACAGGGTGATGCAGAATTCCAACCCTTAATAATATGAAATTATTGTTTGTTCATCAAAAAATAAAGAAAATTCACCAATTAGCGTGTGCGCTGTATGTAGTTCAGAATTGCACATGTTCTTACTCTTCGGTTGTCATTGGTCAGCCTTATTGTTATGAGGGAATGAGATTTATTATGGGATAAAATCTGTTATATTCTGTAAAAAGAGTTAAACAGTACCAAATGTTATATATACAAGGTAACTTTTCTTCTACGGTAAGGGACTCTGCTTGCACTCGCATCATAAAGGGGGCAATGCTCTTATATTTGAGCTTTATGTCGTTAAAATATGTTCAGAAGTTTCGGAGATATAGCCCTTAGTATATAGTAGTTAGGAGCAATGCACAACAATATAATATATATGAAAAAATGATATATGTTATATTGTTGAGATGTTGCCTAACAACATATTTATACCAAGTAGTACAGTTTTGAAGAAAATTGAAGAAAATAGTGTTTGAAGACATACGTTTTCTACTTAGGATGAGTGTCACGTGGTCTCATCAATCCTGCAAGGGTTAAATTGCTTCATGTATAACAACAGGTACTAACTTCATTTTTTAAAATTTCTTGTTGTAATGTATAGATTTTCTTTCCCCTTTAACATGTGTGCCACACTTAGATAGTATATTTGGTAGTTGTGTGTAAAAAAATATACAGGGTGATGCAGAATTCCAACCCTTAATAATATGAAATTATTGTTTGTTCATCAAAAAATAAAGAAAATGCACCAATTAGCGTGTGCGCTGTATGTAGTTCAGAATAGCACATGTTCTTACTCCTTGGTTGTCATTGGTCAGCCATATTGTTATGAGGGAATGAGACTTATTATGGGATAAAATCTGTTATTTTCTGTAAAAAGAGTTAAACAGTATCATATATTATATATAAAAGGAAACTTTCCGTCTATGGTAGGGGACTCTGCTTTCACTCACGTCATAAAGGGGGCAATGTTCTTCAATTTGAGCTTTATTTCGTTAAAATATGTTCAGAAGTTTCGGAGATATAGCACTTAGTATATAGTAGTTAGGAGCAATGCACAATATAATATATATGAAAAAATGATATATGTTATATTGTTGAGATGTTGCCTAACAACATATTTATACCAAGTAGTACAGTTTTGAAGAAAATTGAAGAAAATAGTGTTTGAAGACATACATTTTCTACTTAGGATGAGTGTCACGAGGTCTCATCAATCCTGCAAGGGTTAAATGGCTTCATGTATAACAACAGGTACTAAGTTCATTTTTTAAAATATCTTGTTGTAATGTATAGATTTTCTTTCCCCTTTATCATGTGTGCAACACTTAGATAGTATATTTGGTAGTTGTGTGTAAAAAATATACAGGGTGATGCAGAATTCCAACCCTTAATAATATAAAATTATTGTTTGTTCATCAAAAAATAAAGAAAATGCACCAATTAGCGTGTGCGCTGTATGTAGTTCTGAATAGCACATGTCCTTACTCCTCGGTTGTCATTGGTCAGCCTTATTGTTATGAGGGAATGAGACTTATTATGGGATAAAATCTGTTATATTCTGTAAAAAGAGTTAAACAGTATCATATATTATATATAAAAGGAAACTTTCCGTCTATGGTAGGGGACTCTGCTTGCACTCGCATCATAAAGGGGGAAATGCTCTTATATTTGAGCTTTATGTCGTTAAAATATGTTCAGAAGTTTCGGAGATATAGCCCTTAGTATATAGTAGTTAGGAGCAATGCACAACAATATAATATATATGAAAAAATGATATATGTTATATTGTTGAGATGTTGCCTAACAACATATTTATACCAAGTAGTACAGTTTTGAAGAAAATTGAAGAAAATAGTGTTTGAAGACATACGTTTTCTACTTAGGATGAGTGTCACGTGGTCTCATCAATCCTGCAAGGGTTAAATTGCTTCATGTATAACAACAGGTACTAACTTCATTTTTTAAAATTTCTTGTTGTAATGTATAGATTTTCTTTTCCCTTTAACATGTCTGCCACACTTAGATAGTATATTTGGTAGTTGTGTGTAAAAAAATATACAGGGTGATGCAGAATTCCAACCCTTAATAATATAAAATTATTGTTTGTTCATCAAAAAATAAAGAAAATGCACCAATTAGCGTGTGCGCTGTATGTAGTTCTGAATAGCACATGTCCTTACTCCTCGGTTGTCATTGGTCAGCCTTATTGTTATGAGGGAATGAGACTTATTATGGGATAAAATCTGTTATATTCTGTAAAAAGAGTTAAACAGTACCAAATGTTATATATACAAGGTAACTTTTCTTCTACGGTAAGGGACTCTGCTTGCACTCGCATCATAAAGGGGGCAATGCTCTTATATTTGAGCTTTATTTCGTTAAAATATGTTCAGAAGTTTCGGAGATATAGCCCTTAGTATATAGTAGTTAGGAGCAATGCACAACAATATAATATATATGAAAAAATGATATATGTTATATTGTTGAGATGTTGCCTAACAACATATTTATACCAAGTAGTACAGTTTTGAAGAAAATTGAAGAAAATAGTGTTTGAAGACATACGTTTTCTACTTAGGGTGAGTGTCACGTGGTCTCATCAATCCTGCAAGGGTTAAATTGCTTCATGTATAACAACAGGTACTAACTTCATTTTTTAAAATTTCTTGATGTAATGTATAGATTTTCTTTCCCCTTTATCATGTGTGCAACACTTAGATAGTATATTTGGTAGTTGTGTGTAAAAAAATATACAGGGTGATGCAGAATTCCAACCCTTAATAATATGAAATTATTGTTTGTTCATCAAAAAATAAAGAAAATGCACCAATTAGCGTGTGCGCTGTATGTAGTTCTGAATAGCACATGTTCTTACTCCTCGGTTGTCATTGGTCAGCCATATTGTTATGAGGGAATGAGACTTATTATGGGATAAAATCTGTTATTTTCTGTAAAAAGAGTTAAACAGTATCATATATTATATATAAAAGGAAACTTTCCGTCTATGGTAGGGGACTCTGCTTTCACTCACGTCATAAAGGGGGCAATGTTCTTCAATTTGAGCTTTATTTCGTTAAAATATGTTCAGAAGTTTCGGAGATATAGCCCTTAGTATATAGTAGTTAGGAGCAATGCACAACAATATAATATATATGAAAAAATGATATATGTTATATTGTTGAGATGTTGCCTAACAACATTGTTATACCAAGTAGTACAGTTTTGAAGAAAATAGTGTTTGAAGACATACGTTTTCTACTTAGGATGAGTGTCACGTGGTCTCATCAATCCTGCAAGGGTTAAATGGCTTCATGTATAACAACAGGTACTAAGTTCATTTTTTAAAATTTCTTGTTGTAATGTATAGATTTTATTTCCCCTTTATCATGTGTGCAACACTTAGATAGTATATTTGGTAGTTGTGTGTAAAAAAATATACAGGGTGATGCAGAATTCCAACCCTTAATAATATGAAATTATTGTTTGTTCATCAAAAAATAAAGAAAATGCACCAATTAGCGTGTGCGCTTTATGTAGTTCTGAATTGCACATGTCCTTACTCCTCGGTTGTCATTGGTCAGCCATATTGTTATGAGGGAATGAGACTTATTATGGGATAAAATCTGTTATATTCTGTAAAAAGACTTAAACAGTATCATATATTATATATAAAAGGAAACTTTCCGTCTATGGTAGGGGACTCTGCTTTCACTCACGTCATAAATGGGGCAATGTTCTTCAATTTGAGCTTTATTTCGTTAAAATATGTTCAGAAGTTTTGGAGATATAGCACTTAGTATATAGTAGTTAGGAGCAATGCACAACAATATAATATATATGAAAAAATGATGTATGTTATATTGTTGAGATGTTGCCTAACAACATATTTATACCAAGTAGTACAGTTTTGAAGAAAATTGAAGAAAATAGTGTTTGAAGACATACATTTTCTACTTAGGATGAGTGTCACGTGGTCTCATCAATCCTGCAAGGGTTAAATGGCTTCATGTATAACAACAGGTACTAAGTTCATTTTTTAAAATTTCTTGTTGTAATGTATAGATTTTCTTCCCCTTTATCATGTGTGCAACACTTAGATAGTATATTTGGTAGTTGTGTGTAAAAAAATATACAGGGTGATGCAGAATTCCAACCCTTAATAATATGAAATTATTGTTTGTTCATCAAAAAATAAAGAAAATTCACCAATTAGCGTGTGCGCTGTATGTAGTTCAGAATTGCACATGTTCTTACTCTTCGGTTGTCATTGGTCAGCCTTATTGTTATGAGGGAATGAGATTTATTATGGGATAAAATCTGTTATATTCTGTAAAAAGAGTTAAACAGTACCAAATGTTATATATACAAGGTAACTTTTCTTCTACGGTAAGGGACTCTGCTTGCACTCGCATCATAAAGGGGGCAATGCTCTTATATTTGAGCTTTATGTCGTTAAAATATGTTCAGAAGTTTCGGAGATATAGCCCTTAGTATATAGTAGTTAGGAGCAATGCACAACAATATAATATATATGAAAAAATGATATATGTTATATTGTTGAGATGTTGCCTAACAACATATTTATACCAAGTAGTACAGTTTTGAAGAAAATTGAAGAAAATAGTGTTTGAAGACATACGTTTTCTACTTAGGATGAGTGTCACGTGGTCTCATCAATCCTGCAAGGGTTAAATTGCTTCATGTATAACAACAGGTACTAACTTCATTTTTTAAAATTTCTTGTTGTAATGTATAGATTTTCTTTCCCCTTTAACATGTGTGCCACACTTAGATAGTATATTTGGTAGTTGTGTGTAAAAAAATATACAGGGTGATGCAGAATTCCAACCCTTAATAATATGAAATTATTGTTTGTTCATCAAAAAATAAAGAAAATGCACCAATTAGCGTGTGCGCTGTATGTAGTTCAGAATAGCACATGTTCTTACTCCTTGGTTGTCATTGGTCAGCCATATTGTTATGAGGGAATGAGACTTATTATGGGATAAAATCTGTTATTTTCTGTAAAAAGAGTTAAACAGTATCATATATTATATATAAAAGGAAACTTTCCGTCTATGGTAGGGGACTCTGCTTTCACTCACGTCATAAAGGGGGCAATGTTCTTCAATTTGAGCTTTATTTCGTTAAAATATGTTCAGAAGTTTCGGAGATATAGCACTTAGTATATAGTAGTTAGGAGCAATGCACAATATAATATATATGAAAAAATGATATATGTTATATTGTTGAGATGTTGCCTAACAACATATTTATACCAAGTAGTACAGTTTTGAAGAAAATTGAAGAAAATAGTGTTTGAAGACATACATTTTCTACTTAGGATGAGTGTCACGTGGTCTCATCAATCCTGCAAGGGTTAAATGGCTTCATGTATAACAACAGGTACTAAGTTCATTTTTTAAAATTTCTTGTTGTAATGTATAGATTTTCTTTCCCCTTTATCATGTGTGCAACACTTAGATAGTATATTTGGTAGTTGTGTGTAAAAAAATATACAGGGTGATGCAGAATTCCAACCCTTAATAATATGAAATTATTGTTTGTTCATCAATAAATAAAGAAAATGCACCAATTAGCGTGTGCGCTTTATGTAGTTCTGAATTGCACATGTTCTTACTCCTCGGTTGTCATTGGTCAGCCTTATTGTTATGAGGGAATGAGACTTATTATGGGATAAAATCTGTTATATTCTGTAAAAAGAGTTAAACAGTACCAAATGTTATATATACAAGGTAATTTTTCTTCTACGGTAAGGGACTCTGCTTGCACTCGCATCATAATGGGGGCAATGCTCTTCAATTTGAGCTTTATGTCGTTAAAATATGTTCAGAAGTTTCGGAGATATAGCCCTTAGTATATAGTAGTTAGGAGCAATGCTCAACAATATAATATATATGAAAAAATGATATATGTTATATTGTTGAGATGTTGCCTAACAACATATTTATACCAAAGAATACAGTTTTGAAGAAAATTGAGGAAAATAGTGTTTGAAGACATACATTTTCTACTTAGGATGAGTGTCACGTGGTCTCATCAATCCTGCAAGGGTTAAAGGGCTTCATGTATAACAACAGGTACTAAGTTCATTTTTTAAAATTTCTTGTTGTAATGTATAGATTTTCTTTCCCCTTTATCATGTGTGCAACACTTAGATAGTATATTTGGTAGTTGTGTGTAAAAAAATATACAGGGTGATGCAGAATTCCAACCCTTAATAATATGAAATTATTGTTTGTTCATCAATAAATAAAGAAAATGCACCAATTAGCGTGTGCGCTTTATGTAGTTCTGAATTGCACATGTTCTTACTCCTCGGTTGTCATTGGTCAGCCTTATTGTTATGAGGGAATGAGACTTATTATGGGATAAAATCTGTTATATTCTGTAAAAAGAGTTAAACAGTACCAAATGTTATATATACAAGGTAATTTTTCTTCTACGGTAAGGGACTCTGCTTGCACTCGCCTCATAATGGGGGCAATGCTCTTCAATTTGAGCTTTATGTCGTTAAAATATGTTCAGAAGTTTCGGAGATATAGCCCTTAGTATATAGTAGTTAGGAGCAATGCACAACAATATAATATATATGAAAAAATGATATATGTTATATTGTTGAGATGTTGCCTAACAACATATTTATACCAAGTAGTACAGTTTTGAAGAAAATTGAAGAAAATAGTGTTTGAAGACATACGTTTTCTACTTAGGATGAGTGTCACGTGGTCTCATCAATCCTGCAAGGGTTAAATTGCTTCATGTATAACAACAGGTACTAACTTCATTTTTTAAAATTTCTTGTTGTAATGTATAGATTTTATTTCCCCTTTATCATGTGTGCAACACTTAGATAGTATATTTGGTAGTTATGTGTAAAAAAATATACAGGGTGATGCACAATTCCAACCCTTAATAATATAAAATTATTGTTTGTTCATCAAAAAATAAAGAAAATCTACCAATTAGCGTGTGCGCTGTATGTAGTTCTGAATAGCACATGTCCTTACTCCTCGGTTGTCATTGGTCAGCCATATTGTTATGAGGGAATGAGACTTATTATGGGATAAAATCTGTTATATTCTGTAAAAAGAGTTAAACAGTATCATATATTATATATAAAAGGAAACTTTCCGTCTTTGGTAGGGGACTCTGCTTTCACTCACGTCATAAATGGGGCAATGTTCTTCAATTTGAGCTTTATTTCGTTATAATATGTTCAGAAGTTTTGGAGATATAGCACTTAGTATATAGTAGTTAGGAGCAATGCACAACAATATAATATATATGAAAAAATGATGTATGTTATATTGTTGAGATGTTGCCTAACAACATATTTATACCAAGTAGTACAGTTTTGAAGAAAATTGAAGAAAATAGTGTTTGAAGACATACATTTTCTACTTAGGATGAGTGTCACGTGGTCTCATCAATCCTGCAAGGGTTAAATGGCTTCATGTATAACAACAGGTACTAAGTTCATTTTTTAAAATTTCTTGTTGTAATGTATAGATTTTCTTCCCCTTTATCATGTGTGCAACACTTAGATAGTATATTTGGTAGTTGTGTGTAAAAAAATATACAGGGTGATGCAGAATTCCAACCCTTAATAATATGAAATTATTGTTTGTTCATCAAAAAATAAAGAAAATTCACCAATTAGCGTGTGCGCTGTATGTAGTTCAGAATTGCACATGTTCTTACTCTTCGGTTGTCATTGGTCAGCCTTATTGTTATGAGGGAATGAGACTTATTATGGGATAAAATCTGTTATATTCTGTAAAAAGAGTTAAACAGTACCAAATGTTATATATACAAGGTAACTTTTCTTCTACGGTAAGGGACTCTGCTTGCACTCGCATCATAAAGGGGGAAATGCTCTTATATTTGAGCTTTATGTCGTTAAAATATGTTCAGAAGTTTCGGAGATATAGCCCTTAGTATATAGTAGTTAGGAGCAATGCACAACAATATAATATATATGAAAAAATGATATATGTTATATTGTTGAGATGTTGCCTAACAACATATTTATACCAAGTAGTACAGTTTTGAAGAAAATTGAAGAAAATAGTGTTTGAAGACATACGTTTTCTACTTAGGATGAGTGTCACGTGGTCTCATCAATCCTGCAAGGGTTAAATTGCTTCATGTATAACAACAGGTACTAACTTCATTTTTTAAAATTTCTTGTTGTAATGTATAGATTTTCTTTTCCCTTTAACATGTGTGCCACACTTAGATAGTATATTTGGTAGTTGTGTGTAAAAAAATATACAGGGTGATGCAGAATTCCAACCCTTAATAATATGAAATTATTGTTTGTTCATCAAAAAATAAAGAAAATGCACCAATTGGCGTGTGCGCTGTATGTAGTTCAGAATAGCACATGTTCTTACTCCTTGGTTGTCATTGGTCAGCCATATTGTTATGAGGGAATGAGACTTATTATGGGATAAAATCTGTTATTTTCTGTAAAAAGAGTTAAACAGTATCATATATTATATATAAAAGGAAACTTTCCGTCTATGGTAGGGGACTCTGCTTTCACTCACGTCATAAAGGGGGCAATGTTCTTCAATTTGAGCTTTATTTCGTTAAAATATGTTCAGAAGTTTCGGAGATATAGCCCTTAGTATATAGTAGTTAGGAGCAATGCACAATATAATATATATGAAAAAATGATATATGTTATATTGTTGAGATGTTGCCTAACAACATATTTATACCAAGTAGTACAGTTTTGAAGAAAATTGAAGAAAATAGTGTTTGAAGACATACATTTTCTACTTAGGATGAGTGTCACGTGGTCTCATCAATCCTGCAAGGGTTAAATGGCTTCATGTATAACAACAGGTACTAAGTTCATTTTTTAAAATATCTTGTTGTAATGTATAGATTTTCTTTCCCCTTTATCATGTGTGCAACACTTAGATAGTATATTTGGTAGTTGTGTGTAAAAAAATATACAGGGTGATGCAGAATTCCAACCCTTAATAATATAAAATTATTGTTTGTTCATCAAAAAATAAAGAAAATGCACCAATTAGCGTGTGCGCTGTATGTAGTTCTGAATAGCACATGTCCTTACTCCTCGGTTGTCATTGGTCAGCCTTATTGTTATGAGGGAATGAGACTTATTATGGGATAAAATCTGTTATATTCTGTAAAAAGAGTTAAACAGTACCAAATGTTATATATACAAGGTAACTTTTCTTCTACGGTAGGGGACTCTGCTTGCACTCGCATCATAAAGGGGGCAATGTTCTTCAATGTGACCTTTATTTCGTAAAAATATGTTCAGAAGTTTCGGAGATATAGCCCTTAGTATATAGTAGTTAGAAGCAATACACAACAATATAATATGTATGAAAAATGACATATGTTATATTGTTGAGATGTTGCCTAACAACATATTTATACCAAAGAATACAGTTTTGAAGAAAATTGAGGAAAATAGTGTTTGAAGACATACATTTTCTACTTAGGATGAGTGTCACGTGGTCTCATCAATCCTGCAAGGGTTAAAGGGCTTCATGTATAACAACAGGTACTAAGTTCATTTTTTAAAATTTCTTGTTGTAATGTATAGATTTTCTTTCCCCTTTATCATGTGTGCAACACTTAGATAGTATATTTGGTAGTTGTGTGTAAAAAAATATACAGGGTGATGCAGAATTCCAACCCTTAATAATATGAAATTATTGTTTGTTCATCAATAAATAAAGAAAATGCACCAATTAGCGTGTGCGCTTTATGTAGTTCTGAATTGCACATGTTCTTACTCCTCGGTTGTCATTGGTCAGCCTTATTGTTATGAGGGAATGAGACTTATTATGGGATAAAATCTGTTATATTCTGTAAAAAGAGTTAAACAGTACCAAATGTTATATATACAAGGTAATTTTTCTTCTACGGTAAGGGACTCTGCTTGCACTCGCATCATAATGGGGGCAATGCTCTTCAATTTGAGCTTTATGTCGTTAAAATATGTTCAGAAGTTTCGGAGATATAGCCCTTAGTATATAGTAGTTAGGAGCAATGCACAACAATATAATATATATGAAAAAATGATATATGTTATATTGTTGAGATGTTGCCTAACAACATATTTATACCAAGTAGTACAGTTTTGAAGAAAATTGAAGAAAATAGTGTTTGAAGACATACGTTTTCTACTTAGGATGAGTGTCACGTGGTCTCATCAATCCTGCAAGGGTTAAATTGCTTCATGTATAACAACAGGTACTAACTTCATTTTTTAAAATTTCTTGTTGTAATGTATAGATTTTATTTCCCCTTTATCATGTGTGCAACACTTAGATAGTATATTTGGTAGTTATGTGTAAAAAAATATACAGGGTGATGCACAATTCCAACCCTTAATAATATAAAATTATTGTTTGTTCATCAAAAAATAAAGAAAATGCACCAATTAGCGTGTGCGCTGTATGTAGTTCTGAATAGCACATGTCCTTACTCCTCGGTTGTCATTGGTCAGCCATATTGTTATGAGGGAATGAGACTTATTATGGGATAAAATCTGTTATATTCTGTAAAAAGAGTTAAACAGTATCATATATTATATATAAAAGGAAACTTTCCGTCTTTGGTAGGGGACTCTGCTTTCACTCACGTCATAAATGGGGCAATGTTCTTCAATTTGAGCTTTATTTCGTTATAATATGTTCAGAAGTTTTGGAGATATAGCACTTAGTATATAGTAGTTAGGAGCAATGCACAACAATATAATATATATGAAAAAATGATGTATGTTATATTGTTGAGATGTTGCCTAACAACATATTTATACCAAGTAGTACAGTTTTGAAGAAAATTGAAGAAAATAGTGTTTGAAGACATACATTTTCTACTTAGGATGAGTGTCACGTGGTCTCATCAATCCTGCAAGGGTTAAATGGCTTCATGTATAACAACAGGTACTAAGTTCATTTTTTAAAATTTCTTGTTGTAATGTATAGATTTTCTTCCCCTTTATCATGTGTGCAACACTTAGATAGTATATTTGGTAGTTGTGTGTAAAAAAATATACAGGGTGATGCAGAATTCCAACCCTTAATAATATGAAATTATTGTTTGTTCATCAAAAAATAAAGAAAATTCACCAATTAGCGTGTGCGCTGTATGTAGTTCAGAATTGCACATGTTCTTACTCTTCGGTTGTCATTGGTCAGCCTTATTGTTATGAGGGAATGAGACTTATTATGGGATAAAATCTGTTATATTCTGTAAAAAGAGTTAAACAGTACCAAATGTTATATATACAAGGTAACTTTTCTTCTACGGTAAGGGACTCTGCTTGCACTCGCATCATAAAGGGGGAAATGCTCTTATATTTGAGCTTTATGTCGTTAAAATATGTTCAGAAGTTTCGGAGATATAGCCCTTAGTATATAGTAGTTAGGAGCAATGCACAACAATATAATATATATGAAAAAATGATATATGTTATATTGTTGAGATGTTGCCTAACAACATATTTATACCAAGTAGTACAGTTTTGAAGAAAATTGAAGAAAATAGTGTTTGAAGACATACGTTTTCTACTTAGGATGAGTGTCACGTGGTCTCATCAATCCTGCAAGGGTTAAATTGCTTCATGTATAACAACAGGTACTAACTTCATTTTTTAAAATTTCTTGTTGTAATGTATAGATTTTCTTTTCCCTTTAACATGTCTGCCACACTTAGATAGTATATTTGGTAGTTGTGTGTAAAAAAATATACAGGGTGATGCAGAATTCCAACCCTTAATAATATGAAATTATTGTTTGTTCATCAAAAAATAAAGAAAATGCACCAATTAGCGTGTGCGCTGTATGTAGTTCTGAATAGCACATGTCCTTACTCCTCGGTTGTCATTGGTCAGCCTTATTGTTATGAGGGAATGAGACTTATTATGGGATAAAATCTGTTATATTCTGTAAAAAGAGTTAAACAGTACCAAATGTTATATATACAAGGTAACTTTTCTTCTACGGTAAGGGACTCTGCTTGCACTCGCATCATAAAGGGGGCAATGCTCTTATATTTGAGCTTTATGTCGTTAAAATATGTTCAGAAGTTTCGGAGATATAGCCCTTAGTATATAGTAGTTAGGAGCAATGCACAACAATATAATATATATGAAAAAATGATATATGTTATATTGTTGAGATGTTGCCTAACAACATATTTATACCAAGTAGTACAGTTTTGAAGAAAATTGAAGAAAATAGTGTTTGAAGACATACGTTTTCTACTTAGGGTGAGTGTCACGTGGTCTCATCAATCCTGCAAGGGTTAAATTGCTTCATGTATAACAACAGGTACTAACTTCATTTTTTAAAATTTCTTGTTGTAATGTATAGATTTTCTTTCCCCTTTATCATGTGTGCAACACTTAGATAGTATATTTGGTAGTTGTGTGTAAAAAAATATACAGGGTGATGCAGAATTCCAACCCTTAATAATATGAAATTATTGTTTGTTCATCAAAAAATAAAGAAAATGCACCAATTAGCGTGTGCGCTGTATGTAGTTCTGAATAGCACATGTTCTTACTCCTCGGTTGTCATTGGTCAGCCATATTGTTATGAGGGAATGAGACTTATTATGGGATAAAATCTGTTATTTTCTGTAAAAAGAGTTAAACAGTATCATATATTATATATAAAAGGAAACTTTCCGTCTATGGTAGGGGACTCTGCTTTCACTCACGTCATAAAGGGGGCAATGTTCTTCAATTTGAGCTTTATTTCGTTAAAATATGTTCAGAAGTTTCGGAGATATATATCCCTTAGTATATAGTAGTTAGGAGCAATGCACAACAATATAATATATATGAAAAAATGATATATGTTATATTGTTGAGATGTTGCCTAACAACATTGTTATACCAAGTAGTACAGTTTTGAAGAAAATAGTGTTTGAAGACATACGTTTTCTACTTAGGATGAGTGTCACGTGGTCTCATCAATCCTGCAAGGGTTAAATGGCTTCATGTATAACAACAGGTACTAAGTTCATTTTTTAAAATTTCTTGTTGTAATGTATAGATTTTCTTTTCCCTTTATCATGTGTGCAACACTTAGATAGTATATTTGGTAGTTGTTTGTAAAAAAATATACAGGGTGATGCAGAATTCCAACCCTTAATAATATGAAATTATTGTTTGTTCATCAAAAAATAAAGAAAATGCACCAATTAGCGTGTGCGCTTTATGTAGTTCTGAATTGCACATGTCCTTACTCCTCGGTTGTCATTGGTCAGCCATATTGTTATGAGGGAATGAGACTTATTATGGGATAAAATCTGTTATATTCTGTAAAAAGAGTTAAACAGTATGATATATTATATATAAAAGGAAACTTTCCGTCTATGGTAGGGGACTCTGCTTTCACTCACGTCATAAATGGGGCAATGTTCTTCAATTTGAGCTTGATTTCGTTAAAATATGTTCAGAAGTTTTGGAGATATAGCACTTAGTATATAGTAGTTAGGAGCAATGCACAACAATATAATATATATGAAAAAATGATGTATGTTATATTGTTGAGATGTTGCCTAACAACATATTTATACCAAGTAGTACAGTTTTGAAGAAAATTGAAGAAAATAGTGTTTGAAGACATACATTTTCTACTTAGGATGAGTGTCACGTGGTCTCATCAATCCTGCAAGGGTTAAATGGCTTCATGTATAACAACAGGTACTAAGTTCATTTTTTAAAATTTCTTGTTGTAATGTATAGATTTTCTTCCCCTTTATCATGTGTGCAACACTTAGATAGTATATTTGGTAGTTGTGTGTAAAAAAATATACAGGGTGATGCAGAATTCCAACCCTTAATAATATGAAATTATTGTTTGTTCATCAAAAAATAAAGAAAATTCACCAATTAGCGTGTGCGCTGTATGTAGTTCAGAATTGCACATGTTCTTACTCTTCGGTTGTCATTGGTCAGCCTTATTGTTATGAGGGAATGAGACTTATTATGGGATAAAATCTGTTATATTCTGTAAAAAGAGTTAAACAGTACCAAATGTTATATATACAAGGTAACTTTTCTTCTACGGTAAGGGACTCTGCTTGCACTCGCATCATAAAGGGGGCAATGTTCTTCAATGTGAGCTTTATTTCGTTAAAATATGTTCAGAAGTTTCGGAGATATAGCCCTTAGTATATAGTAGTTAGAAGCAATACACAACAATATAATATGTATGAAAAATGACATATGTTATATTGTTGAGATGTTGCCTAACAACATATTTATACCAAAGAATACAGTTTTGAAGAAAATTGAGGAAAATAGTGTTTGAAGACATACATTTTCTACTTAGTATGAGTGTCACGTGGTCTCATCAATCCTGCAAGGGTTAAATGGCTTCATGTATAACAACAGGTACTAAGTTACTTTTTTAAAATTTCTTGTTGTAATGTATAGATTTTCTTTCCCCTTTATCATGTGTGCAACACTTAGATAGTACATTTGGTAGTTGTGTGTAAAAAAATATACAGGGTGATGCAGAATTCCAACCCTTAATAATATGAAATTATTGTTTGTTCATCAAAAAATAAAGAAAATTCACCAATTAGCGTGTGCGCTTTATGTAGTTCTGAATTGCACATGTTCTTACTCCTCGGTTGTCATTGGTCAGCCTTATTGTTATGAGGGAATGAGACTTATTATGGGATAAAATCTGTTATTTTCTGTAAAAAGAGTTAAACAGTATCATATATTATATATAAAAGGAAACTTTTCTTCTACGGTAAGGGACTCTGCTTGCACTCGCATCATAGAGGGGCAATGCTCTTATATTTGAGCTTTATGTCGTTAAAATATGTTCAGAAGTTTCGGAGATATAGCCCTTAGTATATAGTAGTTAGGAGCAATGCACAACAATATAATATATATGAAAAAATGATATATGTTATATTGTTGAGATGTTGCCTAACAACATATTTATACCAAGTAGTACAGTTTTGAAGAAAATTGAAGAAAATAGTGTTTGAAGACATACGTTTTCTACTTAGGATGAGTGTCACGTGGTCTCATCAATCCTGCAAGGGTTAAATTGCTTCATGTATAACAACAGGTACTAACTTCATTTTTTAAAATTTCTTGTTGTAATGTATAGATTTTATTTCCCCTTTATCATGTGTGCAACACTTAGATAGTATATTTGGTAGTTGTGTGTAAAAAAATATACAGGGTGATGCAGAATTCCAACCCTTAATAATATGAAATTATTGTTTGTTCATCAAAAAATAAAGAAAATGCACCAATTAGCGTGTGCGCTGTATGTAGTTGTGAATAGCACATGTTCTTACTCCTCGGTTGTCATTGGTCAGCCATATTGTTATGAGGGAATGAGACTTATTATGGGATAAAATCTGTTATTTTCTGTAAAAAGAGTTAAACAGTATCATATATTATATATAAAAGGAAACTTTCCGTCTATGGTAGGGGACTCTACTTTCACTCACGTCATAAAGGGGGCAATGTTCTTCAATTTGAGCTTTATTTCGTTAAAATATGTTCAGAAGTTTCGGAGATATAGCCCTTAGTATATAGTAGTTAGGAGCAATGCACAACAATATAATATATATGAAAAAATGATATATGTTATATTGTTGAGATGTTGCCTAACAACATATTTATACCAAGTAGTACAGTTTTGAAGAAAATTGAAGAAAATAGTGTTTGAAGACATACGTTTTCTACTTAGGATGAGTGTCACGTGGTCTCATCAATCCTGCAAGGGTTAAATTGCTTCATGTATAACAACAGGTACTAACTTCATTTTTTAAAATTTCTTGTTGTAATGTATAGATTTTCTTTCCCCTTTATCATGTGTGCAACACTTAGATAGTATATTTGGTAGTTGTGTGTAAAAAAATATACAGGGTGATGCAGAATTCCAATCCTTAATAATATAAAATTATTGTTTGTTCATCAAAAAATAAAGAAAATGCACCAATTAGCGTGTGCGCTGTATGTAGTTCTGAATAGCACATGTCCTTACTCCTCGGTTGTCATTGGTCAGCCATATTGTTATGAGGGAATGAGACTTATTATGGGATAAAATCTGTTATATTCTGTAAAAAAAGTTAAACAGTATCATATATTATATATAAAAGGAAACTTTCCGTCTATGGTAGGGGACTCTGCTTTCACTCACGTCATAAACGGGGCAATGTTCTTCAATTTGAGCTTTATTTCGTTAAAATATGTTCAGAAGTTTTGGAGATATAGCACTTAGTATATAGTAGTTAGGAGCAATGCACAACAATATAATATGTATGAAAAAATGATGTATGTTATATTGTTGAGATGTTGCCTAACAACATATTTATACCAATTAGTACAGTTTTGAAGAAAATTGAAGAAAATAGTGTTTGAAGACATACATTTTCTACTTAGGATGAGTGTCACGTGGTCTCATCAATCCTGCAAGGGTTAAATGGCTTCATGTATAACAACAGGTACTAAGTTCATTTTTTAAAATTTCTTGTTGTAATGTATAGATTTTCTTCCCCTTTATCATGTGTGCAACACTTAGATAGTATATTTGGTAGTTGTGTGTAAAAAAATATACAGGGTGATGCAGAATTCCAACCCTTAATAATATGAAATTATTGTTTGTTCATCAAAAAATAAAGAAAATTCACCAATTAGCGTGTGCGCTGTATGTAGTTCAGAATTGCACATGTTCTTACTCTTCGGTTGTCATTGGTCAGCCTTATTGTTATGAGGGAATGAGACTTATTATGGGATAAAATCTGTTATATTCTGTAAAAAGAGTTAAACAGTACCAAATGTTATATATACAAGGTAACTTTTCTTCTACGGTAAGGGACTCTGCTTGCACTCGCATCATAAAGGGGGCAATGCTCTTATATTTGAGCTTTATGTCGTTAAAATATGTTCAGAAGTTTCGGAGATATAGCCCTTAGTATATAGTAGTTAGGAGCAATGCACAACAATATAATATATATGAAAAAATGATATATGTTATATTGTTGAGATGTTGCCTAACAACATATTTATACCAAGTAGTACAGTTTTGAAGAAAATTGAAGAAAATAGTGTTTGAAGACATACGTTTTCTACTTAGGATGAGTGTCACGTGGTCTCATCAATCCTGCAAGGGTTAAATTGCTTCATGTATAACAACAGGTACTAACTTCATTTTTTAAAATTTCTTGTTGTAATGTATAGATTTTCTTTCCCCTTTATCATGTGTGCCACACTTAGATAGTATATTTGGTAGTTGTGTGTAAAAAAATATACAGGGTGATGCAGAATTCCAACCCTTAATAATATGAAATTATTGTTTGTTCATCAAAAAATAAAGAAAATGCACCAATTAGCGTGTGCGCTGTATGTAGTTCAGAATAGCACATGTTCTTACTCCTTGGTTGTCATTGGTCAGCCATATTGTTATGAGGGAATGAGACTTATTATGGGATAAAATCTGTTATTTTCTGTAAAAAGAGTTAAACAGTATCATATATTATATATAAAAGGAAACTTTCCGTCTATGGTAGGGGACTCTGCTTTCACTCACGTCATAAAGGGGGCAATGTTCTTCAATTTGAGCTTTATTTCGTTAAAATATGTTCAGAAGTTTCGGAGATATAGCACTTAGTATATAGTAGTTAGGAGCAATGCACAATATAATATATATGAAAAAATGATATATGTTATATTGTTGAGATGTTGCCTAACAACATATTTATACCAAACAATACAGTTTTGAAGAAAATTGAAGAAAATAGTGTTTGAAGACATACATTTTCTACTTAGGATGAGTGTCACGTGGTCTCATCAATCCTGCAAGGGTTAAATGGCTTCATGTATAACAACAGGTACTACGTTCATTTTTTAAAATATCTTGTTGTAATGTATAGATTTTCTTTCCCCTTTATCATGTGTGCAACACTTAGATAGTATATTTGGTAGTTGTGTGTAAAAAAATATACAGGGTGATGCAGAATTCCAACCCTTAATAATATAAAATTATTGTTTGTTCATCAAAAAATAAAGAAAATGCACCAATTAGCGTGTGCGCTGTATGTAGTTCTGAATAGCACATGTCCTTACTCCTCGGTTGTCATTGGTCAGCCTTATTGTTATGAGGGAATGAGACTTATTATGGGATAAAATCTGTTATATTCTGTAAAAAGAGTTAAACAGTACCAAATGTTATATATACAAGGTAACTTTTCTTCTACGGTAGGGGACTCTGCTTGCACTCGCATCATAAAGGGGGCAATGTTCTTCAATGTGAGCTTTATTTCGTTAAAATATGTTCAGAAGTTTCGGAGATATAGCCCTTAGTATATAGTAGTTAGAAGCAATACACAACAATATAATATGTATGAAAAATGACATATGTTATATTGTTGAGATGTTGCCTAACAACATATTTATACCAAAGAATACAGTTTTGAAGAAAATTGAGGAAAATAGTGTTTGAAGACATACATTTTCTACTTAGGATGAGTGTCACGTGGTCTCATCAATCCTGCAAGGGTTAAATGGCTTCATGTATAACAACAGGTACTAAGTTCATTTTTTAAAATTTCTTGTTGTAATGTATAGATTTTCTTTCCCCTTTATCATGTGTGCAACACTTAGATAGTATATTTGGTAGTTGTGTGTAAAAAAATATACAGGGTGATGCAGAATTCCAACCCTTAATAATATGAAATTATTGTTTGTTCATCAAAAAATAAAGAAAATGCACCAATTAGCGTGTGCGCTTTATGTAGTTCTGAATTGCACATGTTCTTACTCCTCGGTTGTCATTGGTCAGCCTTATTGTTATGAGGGAATGAGACTTATTATGGGATAAAATCTGTTATATTCTGTAAAAAGAGTTAAACAGTACCAAATGTTATATATACAAGGTAATTTTTCTTCTACGGTAAGGGACTCTGCTTGCACTCGCATCATAATGGGGGCAATGCTCTTCAATTTGAGCTTTATGTCGTTAAAATATGTTCAGAAGTTTCGGAGATATAGCCCTTAGTATATAGTAGTTAGGAGCAATGCACAACAATATAATATATATGAAAAAATGATATATGTTATATTGTTGAGATGTTGCCTAACAACATATTTATACCAAGTAGTACAGTTTTGAAGAAAATTGAAGAAAATAGTGTTTGAAGACATACGTTTTCTACTTAGGATGAGTGTCACGTGGTCTCATCAATCCTGCAAGGGTTAAATTGCTTCATGTATAACAACAGGTACTAACTTCATTTTTTAAAATTTCTTGTTGTAATGTATAGATTTTATTTCCCCTTTATCATGTGTGCAACACTTAGATAGTATATTTGGTAGTTGTGTGTAAAAAAATATACAGGGTGATGCAGAATTCCAATCCTTAATAATATAAAATTATTGTTTGTTCATCAAAAAATAAAGAAAATGCACCAATTAGCGTGTGCGCTGTATGTAGTTCTGAATAGCACATGTCCTTACTCCTCGGTTGTCATTGGTCAGCCATATTGTTATGAGGGAATGAGACTTATTATGGGATAAAATCTGTTATATTCTGTAAAAAAAGTTAAACAGTATCATATATTATATATAAAAGGAAACTTTCCGTCTATGGTAGGGGACTCTGCTTTCACTCACGTCATAAATGGGGCAATGTTCTTCAATTTGAGCTTTATTTCGTTAAAATATGTTCAGAAGTTTTGGAGATATAGCACTTAGTATATAGTAGTTAGGAGCAATGCACAACAATATAATATATATGAAAAAATGATGTATGTTATATTGTTGAGATGTTGCCTAACAACATATTTATACCAAGTAGTACAGTTTTGAAGAAAATTGAAGAAAATAGTGTTTGAAGACATACATTTTCTACTTAGGATGAGTGTCACGTGGTCTCATCAATCCTGCAAGGGTTAAATGGCTTCATGTATAACAACAGGTACTAAGTTCATTTTTTAAAATTTCTTGTTGTAATGTATAGATTTTCTTTCCCCTTTATCATGTGTGCAACACTTAGATAGTATATTTGGTAGTTGTGTGTAAAAAAATATACAGGGTGATGCAGAATTCCAACCCTTAATAATATGAAATTATTGTTTGTTCATCAAAAAATAAAGAAAATTCACCAATTAGCGTGTGCGCTTTATGTAGTTCTGAATTGCACATGTTCTTACTCCTCGGTTGTCATTGGTCAGCCTTATTGTTATGAGGGAATGAGACTTATTATGGGATAAAATCTGTTATATTCTGTAAAAAGAGTTAAACAGTACCAAATGTTATATATACAAGGTAACTTTTCTTCTACGGTAAGGGACTCTGCTTGCACTCGCATCATAAAGGGGCAATTCTCTTATATTTGAGCGCTATGTCGTTAAAATATGTTCAGAAGTTTCGGAGATATAGCCCTTAGTATATAGTAGTTAGGAGCAATGCACAACAATATAATATATATGAAAAAATGATATATGTTATATTGTTGAGATGTTGCCTAACAACATATTTATACCAAGTAGTACAGTTTTGAAGAAAATTGAAGAAAATAGTGTTTGAAGACATACGTTTTCTACTTAGGATGAGTGTCACGTGGTCTCATCAATCCTGCAAGGGTTAAATTGCTTCATGTATAACAACAGGTACTAACTTCATTTTTTAAAATTTCTTGTTGTAATGTATAGATTTTATTTCCCCTTTATCATGTGTGCAACACTTAGATAGTATATTTGGTAGTTGTGTGTAAAAAAATATACAGGGTGATGCAGAATTCCAACCCTTAATAATATGAAATTATAGTTTGTTCATCAAAAAATAAAGAAAATGCACCAATTAGCGTGTGCGCTGTATGTAGTTCTGAATAGCACATGTTCTTACTCCTCGGTTGTCATTGGTCAGCCATATTGTTATGAGGGAATGAGACTTATTATGGGATAAAATCTGTTATTTTCTGTAAAAAGAGTTAAACAGTATCATATATTATATATAAAAGGAAACTTTCCGTCTATGGTAGGGGACTCTGCTTTCACTCACGTCATAAAGGGGGCAATGTTCTTCAATTTGAGCTTTATTTCGTTAAAATATGTTCAGAAGTTTCGGAGATATAGCCCTTAGTATATAGTAGTTAGGAGCAATGCACAAGAATATAATATATATGAAAAAATGATATATGTTATATTGTTGAGATGTTGCCCAACAACATTGTTATACCAAGTAGTACAGTTTTGAAGAAAATAGTGTTTGAAGACATACGTTTTCTACTTAGGATGAGTGTCACGTGGTCTCATCAATCCTGCAAGGGTTAAATGGCTTCATGTATAACAACAGGTACTAAGTTCATTTTTTAAAATTTCTGGTTGTAATGTATAGATTTTCTTTCCCCTTTATCATGTGTGCAACACTTAGATAGTATATTTGGTAGTTGTGTGTAAAAAAATATACAGGGTGATGCAGAATTCCAACCCTTAATAATATGAAATTATTGTTTGTTCATCAAAAAATAAAGAAAATGCACCAATTAGCGTGTGCGCTTTATGTAGTTCTGAATTGCACATGTTCTTACTCCTCGGTTGTCATTGGTCAGCCTTATTGTTATGAGGGAATGAGACTTATTATGGGATAAAATCTGTTATATTCTGTAAAAAGAGTTAAACAGTACCAAATGTTATATATACAAGGTAATTTTTCTTCTACGGTAAGGGACTCTGCTTGCACTCGCATCATAATGGGGGCAATGCTCTTCAATTTGAGCTTTATGTCGTTAAAATATGTTCAGAAGTTTCGGAGATATAGCCCTTAGTATATAGTAGTTAGGAGCAATGCACAACAATATAATATATATGAAAAAATGATATATGTTATATTGTTGAGATGTTGCCTAACAACATATTTATACCAAGTAGTACAGTTTTGAAGAAAATTGAAGAAAATAGTGTTTGAAGACATACGTTTTCTACTTAGGATGAGTGTCACGTGGTCTCATCAATCCTGCAAGGGTTAAATTGCTTCATGTATAACAACAGGTACTAACTTCATTTTTTAAAATTTCTTGTTGTAATGTATAGATTTTCTTTCCCCTTTATCATGTGTGCAACACTTAGATAGTATATTTGGTAGTTGTGTGTAAAAAAATATACAGGGTGATGCAGAATTCCAATCCTTAATAATATAAAATTATTGTTTGTTCATCAAAAAATAAAGAAAATGCACCAATTAGCGTGTGCGCTGTATGTAGTTCTGAATAGCACATGTCCTTACTCCTCGGTTGTCATTGGTCAGCCATATTGTTATGAGGGAATGAGACTTATTATGGGATAAAATCTGTTATATTCTGTAAAAAAAGTTAAACAGTATCATATATTATATATAAAAGGAAACTTTCCGTCTATGGTAGGGGACTCTGCTTTCACTCACGTCATAAATGGGGCAATGTTCTTCAATTTGAGCTTTATTTCGTTAAAATATGTTCAGAAGTTTTGGAGATATAGCACTTAGTATATAGTAGTTAGGAGCAATGCACAACAATATAATATATATGAAAAAATGATGTATGTTATATTGTTGAGATGTTGCCTAACAACATATTTATACCAAGTAGTACAGTTTTGAAGAAAATTGAAGAAAATAGTGTTTGAAGACATACATTTTCTACTTAGGATGAGTGTCACGTGGTCTCATCAATCCTGCAAGGGTTAAATGGCTTCATGTATAACAACAGGTACTAAGTTCATTTTTTAAAATTTCTTGTTGTAATGTATAGATTTTCTTTCCCCTTTATCATGTGTGCAACACTTAGATAGTATATTTGGTGGTTGTGTGTAAAAAAATATACAGGGTGATGCAGAATTCCAACCCTTAATAATATGAAATTATTGTTTGTTCATCAAAAAATAAAGAAAATTCACCAATTAGCGTGTGCGCTTTATGTAGTTCTGAATTGCACATGTTCTTACTCCTCGGTTGTCATTGGTCAGCCTTATTGTTATGAGGGAATGAGACTTATTATGGGATAAAATCTGTTATATTCTGTAAAAAGAGTTAAACAGTACCAAATGTTATATATACAAGGTAACTTTTCTTCTACGGTAAGGGACTCTGCTTGCACTCGCATCATAAAGGGGCAATTCTCTTATATTTGAGCGCTATGTCGTTAAAATATGTTCAGAAGTTTCGGAGATATAGCCCTTAGTATATAGTAGTTAGGAGCAATGCACAACAATATAATATATATGAAAAAATGATATATGTTATATTGTTGAGATGTTGCCTAACAACATATTTATACCAAGTAGTACAGTTTTGAAGAAAATTGAAGAAAATAGTGTTTGAAGACATACATTTTCTACTTAGGATGAGTGTCACGTGGTCTCATCAATCCTGCAAGGGTTAAATTGCTTCATGTATAACAACAGGTACTAACTTCATTTTTTAAAATTTCTTGTTGTAATGTATAGATTTTCTTTCCCCTTTATCATGTGTGCAACACTTAGATAGTATATTTGGTAGTTGTGTGTAAAAAAATATACAGGGTGATGCAGAATTCCAACCCTTAATAATATAAAATTATTGTTTGTTCATCAAAAAATAAAGAAAATGCACCAATTAGCGTGTGCGCTGTATGTAGTTCTGAATAGCACATGTCCTTACTCCTCGGTTGTCATTGGTCAGCCATATTGTTATGAGGGAATGAGACTTATTATGGGATAAAATCTGTTATATTCTGTAAAAAGAGTTAAACAGTACCAAATGTTATATGTACAAGGTAACTTTTCTTCTACGGTAGGGGACTCTGCTTGCACTCGCATCATAAAGGGGGCAATGTTCTTCAATGTGAGCTTTATTTCGTTAAAATATGTTCAGAAGTTTCGGAGATATAGCCCTTAGTATATAGTAGTTAGAAGCAATACACAACAATATAATATGTATGAAAAATGACATATGTTATATTGTTGAGATGTTGCCTAACAACATATTTATACCAAAGAATACAGTTTTGAAGAAAATTGAGGAAAATAGTGTTTGAAGACATACGTTTTCTACTTAGGATGAGTGTCACGTGGTCTCATCAATCCTGCAAGGGTTAAATTGCTTCATGTATAACAACAGGTACTAACTTCATTTTTTAAAATTTCTTGTTGTAATGTATAGATTTTCTTTCCCCTTTATCATGTGTGCAACACTTAGATAGTATATTTGGTAGTTGTGTGTAAAAAAATATACAGGGTGATGCAGAATTCCAACCCTTAATAATATAAAATTATTGTTTGTTCATCAAAAAATAAAGAAAATGCACCAATTAGCGTGTGCGCTGTATGTAGTTCTGAATAGCACATGTCCTTACTCCTCGGTTGTCATTGGTCAGCCATATTGTTATGAGGGAATGAGACTTATTATGGGATAAAATCTGTTATATTCTGTAAAAAGAGTTAAACAGTATCATATATTATATATAAAAGGAAACTTTCCGTCTATGGTAAGGGACTCTGCTTTCACTCACGTCATAAATGGGGCAATGTTCTTCAATTTGAGCTTTATTTCGTTAAAATATGTTCAGAAGTTTTGGAGATATAGCACTTAGTATATAGTAGTTAGGAGCAATGCACAACAATATAATATATATGAAAAAATGATGTATGTTATATTGTTGAGATGTTGCCTAACAACATATTTATACCAAGTAGTACAGTTTTGAAGAAAATTGAAGAAAATAGTGTTGAAGAAGTGTATATATACAAGGTAACTTTTCTTCTACGGTAAGGGACTCTGCTTGCACTCGCATCATAAAGGGGCAATTCTCTTATATTTGAGCGCTATGTCGTTAAAATATGTTCAGAAGTTTCGGAGATATAGCCCTTAGTATATAGTAGTTAGGAGCAATGCACAACAATATAATATATATGAAAAA
This sequence comes from Thermobia domestica, assembly GCF_964235325.1. NCBI lineage: Eukaryota > Metazoa > Arthropoda > Insecta > Zygentoma > Lepismatidae > Thermobia > Thermobia domestica. Next base: position 260,679,892 of record NC_137455.1, read on the forward strand.
ATGATATATGTTATATTGTTGAGATGTTGCCTAACAACATATTTATACCAAGTAGTACAGTTTTGAAGAAAATTGAAGAAAATAGTGTTTGAAGACATACGTTTTCTACTTAGGATGAGTGTCACGTGGTCTCATCAATCCTGCAAGGGTTAAATTGCTTCATGTATAACAACAGGTACTAACTTCATTTTTTAAAATTTCTTGTTGTAATGTATAGATTTTATTTCCCCTTTATCATGTGTGCAACACTTAGATAGTATATTTGGTAGTTGTGTGTAAAAAAATATACAGGGTGATGCAGAATTCCAACCCTTAATAATATGAAATTATAGTTTTTTCATCAAAAAATAAAGAAAATGCACCAATTAGCGTGTGCGCTGTATGTAGTTCTGAATAGCACATGTTCTTACTCCTCGGTTGTCATTGGTCAGCCATATTGTTATGAGGGAATGAGACTTATTATGGGATAAAATCTGTTATTTTCTGTAAAAAGAGTTAAACAGTATCATATATTATATATAAAAGGAAACTTTCCGTCTATGGTAGGGGACTCTGCTTTCACTCACGTCATAAAGGGGGCAATGTTCTTCAATTTGAGCTTTATTTCGTTAAAATATGTTCAGAAGTTTCGGAGATATAGCCCTTAGTATATAGTAGTTAGGAGCAATGCACAAGAATATAATATATATGAAAAAATGATATATGTTATATTGTTGAGATGTTGCCTAACAACATTGTTATACCAAGTAGTACAGTTTTGAAGAAAATAGTGTTTGAAGACATACATTTTCTACTTAGGATGAGTGTCACGTGGTCTCATCAATCCTGCGTGGGTTAAATGGCTTCATGTATAACAACAGGTACTAACTTCATTTTTTAAAATTTCTTGTTGTAATGTATAGATTTTCTTTCCCCTTTATCATGTGTGCAACACTTGGATAGTATATTTGGTAGTTGTGTGTAAAAAAATATACAGGGTGATGCAGAATTCCAACCCTTAATAATATGAAATTATTGTTTGTTCATCAAAAAATAAAGAAAATGCACCAATTAGCGTGTGCGCTGTATGTAGTTCTGAATAGCACATGTTCTTACTCCTCGGTTGTCATTGGTCAGCCATATTGTTATGAGGGAATGAGACTTATTATGGGATAAAATCTGTTATATTCTGTAAAAAGAGTTAAACAGTACCAAATGTTATATGTACAAGGTAACTTTTCTTCTACGGTAGGGGACTCTGCTTGCACTCGCATCATAAAGGGGGCAATGTTCTTCAATGTGAGCTTTATTTCGTTAAAATATGTTCAGAAGTTTCGGAGATATAGCCCTTAGTATATAGTAGTTAGAAGCAATACACAACAATATAATATGTATGAAAAATGACATATGTTATATTGTTGAGATGTTGCCTAACAACATATTTATACCAAAGAATACAGTTTTGAAGAAAATTGAGGAAAATAGTGTTTGAAGACATACGTTTTCTACTTAGGATGAGTGTCACGTGGTCTCATCAATCCTGCAAGGGTTAAATTGCTTCATGTATAACAACAGGTACTAACTTCATTTTTTAAAATTTCTTGTTGTAATGTATAGATTTTCTTTCCCCTTTATCATGTGTGCAACACTTAGATAGTATATTTGGTAGTTGTGTGTAAAAAAATATACAGGGTGATGCAGAATTCCAACCCTTAATAATATAAAATTATTGTTTGTTCATCAAAAAATAAAGAAAATGCACCAATTAGCGTGTGCGCTGTATGTAGTTCTGAATAGCACATGTCCTTACTCCTCGGTTGTCATTGGTCAGCCATATTGTTATGAGGGAATGAGACTTATTATGGGATAAAATCTGTTATATTCTGTAAAAAGAGTTAAACAGTATCATATATTATATATAAAAGGAAACTTTCCGTCTATGGTAAGGGACTCTGCTTTCACTCACGTCATAAATGGGGCAATGTTCTTCAATTTGAGCTTTATTTCGTTAAAATATGTTCAGAAGTTTTGGAGATATAGCACTTAGTATATAGTAGTTAGGAGCAATGCACAACAATATAATATATATGAAAAAATGATGTATGTTATATTGTTGAGATGTTGCCTAACAACATATTTATACCAAGTAGTACAGTTTTGAAGAAAATTGAAGAAAATAGTGTTGAAGAAGTGTATATATACAAGGTAACTTTTCTTCTACGGTAAGGGACTCTGCTTGCACTCGCATCATAAAGGGGCAATTCTCTTATATTTGAGCGCTATGTCGTTAAAATATGTTCAGAAGTTTCGGAGATATAGCCCTTAGTATATAGTAGTTAGGAGCAATGCACAACAATATAATATATATGAAAAAATGATATATGTTATATTGTTGAGATGTTGCCTAACAACATATTTATACCAAGTAGTACAGTTTTGAAGAAAATTGAAGAAAATAGTGTTTGAAGACATACGTTTTCTACTTAGGATGAGTGTCACGTGGTCTCATCAATCCTGCAAGGGTTAAATTGCTTCATGTATAACAACAGGTACTAACTTCATTTTTTAAAATTTCTTGTTGTAATGTATAGATTTTATTTCCCCTTTATCATGTGTGCAACACTTAGATAGTATATTTGGTAGTTGTGTGTAAAAAAATATACAGGGTGATGCAGAATTCCAACCCTTAATAATATGAAATTATAGTTTTTTCATCAAAAAATAAAGAAAATGCACCAATTAGCGTGTGCGCTGTATGTAGTTCTGAATAGCACATGTTCTTACTCCTCGGTTGTCATTGGTCAGCCATATTGTTATGAGGGAATGAGACTTATTATGGGATAAAATCTGTTATTTTCTGTAAAAAGAGTTAAACAGTATCATATATTATATATAAAAGGAAACTTTCCGTCTATGGTAGGGGACTCTGCTTTCACTCACGTCATAAAGGGGGCAATGTTCTTCAATTTGAGCTTTATTTCGTTAAAATATGTTCAGAAGTTTCGGAGATATAGCCCTTAGTATATAGTAGTTAGGAGCAATGCACAAGAATATAATATATATGAAAAAATGATATATGTTATATTGTTGAGATGTTGCCTAACAACATTGTTATACCAAGTAGTACAGTTTTGAAGAAAATAGTGTTTGAAGACATACGTTTTCTACTTAGGATGAGTGTCACGTGGTCTCATCAATCCTGCAAGGGTTAAATGGCTTCATGTATAACAACAGGTACTAAGTTCATTTTTTAAAATTTCTGGTTGTAATGTATAGATTTTCTTTCCCCTTTATCATGTGTGCAACACTTAGATAGTATATTTGGTAGTTGTGTGTAAAAAAATATACAGGGTGATGCAGAATTCCAACCCTTAATAATATGAAATTATTGTTTGTTCATCAAAAAATAAAGAAAATGCACCAATTAGCGAGTGCGCTGTATGTAGTTCAGAATAGCACATGTTCTTACTCCTCGGTTGTCATTGGTCAGCCATATTGTTATGAGGGAATGAGACTTATTATGGGATAAAATCTGTTATTTTCTGTAAAAAGAGTTAAACAGTATCATATATTATATATAAAAGGAAACTTTCCGTCTATGGTAGGGGACTCTGCTTTCACTCACGTCATAAAGGGGGCAATGTTCTTCAATTTGAGCTTTATTTCGTTAAAATATGTTCAGAAGTTTCGGAGATATAGCACTTAGTATATAGTAGTTAGGAGCAATGCACAATATAATATATATGAAAAAATGATATATGTTATATTGTTGAGATGTTGCCTAACAACATATTTATACCAAGTAGTACAGTTTTGAAGAAAATTGAAGAAAATAGTGTTTGAAGACATACATTTTCTACTTAGGATGAGTGTCACGTGGTCTCATCAATCCTGCGTGGGTTAAATGGCTTCATGTATAACAACAGGTACTAACTTCATTTTTTAAAATTTCTTGTTGTAATGTATAGATTTTCTTTCCCCTTTATCATGTGTGCAACACTTGGATAGTATATTTGGTAGTTGTGTGTAAAAAAATATACAGGGTGATGCAGAATTCCAACCCTTAATAATATGAAATTATTGTTTGTTCATCAAAAAATAAAGAAAATGCACCAATTAGCGTGTGCGCTGTATGTAGTTCTGAATAGCACATGTTCTTACTCCTCGGTTGTCATTGGTCAGCCATATTGTTATGAGGGAATGAGACTTATTATGGGATAAAATCTGTTATATTCTGTAAAAAGAGTTAAACAGTACCAAATGTTATATGTACAAGGTAACTTTTCTTCTACGGTAGGGGACTCTGCTTGCACTCGCATCATAAAGGGGGCAATGTTCTTCAATGTGAGCTTTATTTCGTTAAAATATGTTCAGAAGTTTCGGAGATATAGCCCTTAGTATATAGTAGTTAGAAGCAATACACAACAATATAATATGTATGAAAAATGACATATGTTATATTGTTGAGATGTTGCCTAACAACATATTTATACCAAAGAATACAGTTTTGAAGAAAATTGAGGAAAATAGTGTTTGAAGACATACGTTTTCTACTTAGGATGAGTGTCACGTGGTCTCATCAATCCTGCAAGGGTTAAATTGCTTCATGTATAACAACAGGTACTAACTTCATTTTTTAAAATTTCTTGTTGTAATGTATAGATTTTCTTTCCCCTTTATCATGTGTGCAACACTTAGATAGTATATTTGGTAGTTGTGTGTAAAAAAATATACAGGGTGATGCAGAATTCCAACCCTTAATAATATAAAATTATTGTTTGTTCATCAAAAAATAAAGAAAATGCACCAATTAGCGTGTGCGCTGTATGTAGTTCTGAATAGCACATGTCCTTACTCCTCGGTTGTCATTGGTCAGCCATATTGTTATGAGGGAATGAGACTTATTATGGGATAAAATCTGTTATATTCTGTAAAAAGAGTTAAACAGTATCATATATTATATATAAAAGGAAACTTTCCGTCTATGGTAAGGGACTCTGCTTTCACTCACGTCATAAATGGGGCAATGTTCTTCAATTTGAGCTTTATTTCGTTAAAATATGTTCAGAAGTTTTGGAGATATAGCACTTAGTATATAGTAGTTAGGAGCAATGCACAACAATATAATATATATGAAAAAATGATGTATGTTATATTGTTGAGATGTTGCCTAACAACATATTTATACCAAGTAGTACAGTTTTGAAGAAAATTGAAGAAAATAGTGTTGAAGAAGTGTATATATACAAGGTAACTTTTCTTCTACGGTAAGGGACTCTGCTTGCACTCGCATCATAAAGGGGCAATTCTCTTATATTTGAGCGCTATGTCGTTAAAATATGTTCAGAAGTTTCGGAGATATAGCCCTTAGTATATAGTAGTTAGGAGCAATGCACAACAATATAATATATATGAAAAAATGATATATGTTATATTGTTGAGATGTTGCCTAACAACATATTTATACCAAGTAGTACAGTTTTGAAGAAAATTGAAGAAAATAGTGTTTGAAGACATACGTTTTCTACTTAGGATGAGTGTCACGTGGTCTCATCAATCCTGCAAGGGTTAAATTGCTTCATGTATAACAACAGGTACTAACTTCATTTTTTAAAATTTCTTGTTGTAATGTATAGATTTTATTTCCCCTTTATCATGTGTGCAACACTTAGATAGTATATTTGGTAGTTGTGTGTAAAAAAATATACAGGGTGATGCAGAATTCCAACCCTTAATAATATGAAATTATAGTTTTTTCATCAAAAAATAAAGAAAATGCACCAATTAGCGTGTGCGCTGTATGTAGTTCTGAATAGCACATGTTCTTACTCCTCGGTTGTCATTGGTCAGCCATATTGTTATGAGGGAATGAGACTTATTATGGGATAAAATCTGTTATTTTCTGTAAAAAGAGTTAAACAGTATCATATATTATATATAAAAGGAAACTTTCCGTCTATGGTAGGGGACTCTGCTTTCACTCACGTCATAAAGGGGGCAATGTTCTTCAATTTGAGCTTTATTTCGTTAAAATATGTTCAGAAGTTTCGGAGATATAGCCCTTAGTATATAGTAGTTAGGAGCAATGCACAAGAATATAATATATATGAAAAAATGATATATGTTATATTGTTGAGATGTTGCCTAACAACATTGTTATACCAAGTAGTACAGTTTTGAAGAAAATAGTGTTTGAAGACATACGTTTTCTACTTAGGATGAGTGTCACGTGGTCTCATCAATCCTGCAAGGGTTAAATGGCTTCATGTATAACAACAGGTACTAAGTTCATTTTTTAAAATTTCTGGTTGTAATGTATAGATTTTCTTTCCCCTTTATCATGTGTGCAACACTTAGATAGTATATTTGGTAGTTGTGTGTAAAAAAATATACAGGGTGATGCAGAATTCCAACCCTTAATAATATGAAATTATTGTTTGTTCATCAAAAAATAAAGAAAATGCACCAATTAGCGAGTGCGCTGTATGTAGTTCAGAATAGCACATGTTCTTACTCCTCGGTTGTCATTGGTCAGCCATATTGTTATGAGGGAATGAGACTTATTATGGGATAAAATCTGTTATTTTCTGTAAAAAGAGTTAAACAGTATCATATATTATATATAAAAGGAAACTTTCCGTCTATGGTAGGGGACTCTGCTTTCACTCGCATCATAAAGGGGGAAATGTTCTTCAATTTGAGCTTTATTTCGTTAAAATATGTTCAGAAGTTTCGGAGATATAGCACTTAGTATATAGTAGTTAGGAGCAATGCACAATATAATATATATGAAAAAATGATATATGTTATATTGTTGAGATGTTGCCTAACAACATATTTATACCAAGTAGTACAGTTTTGAAGAAAATTGAAGAAAATAGTGTTTGAAGACATACATTTTCTACTTAGGATGAGTGTCACGTGGTCTCATCAATCCTGCAAGGGTTAAATGGCTTCATGTATAACAACAGGTACTAAGTTCATTTTTTAAAATTTCTTGTTGTAATGTATAGATTTTCTTCCCCTTTATCATGTGTGCAACACTTAGATAGTATATTTGGTAGTTGTGTGTAAAAAAATATACAGGGTGATGCAGAATTCCAACCCTTAATAATATGAAATTATTGTTTGTTCATCAAAAAATAAAGAAAATTCACCAATTAGCGTGTGCGCTGTATGTAGTTCAGAATTGCACATGTTCTTACTCTTCGGTTGTCATTGGTCAGCCTTATTGTTATGAGGGAATGAGACTTATTATGGGATAAAATCTGTTATATTCTGTAAAAAGAGTTAAACAGTACCAAATATTATATATACAAGGTAACTTTTCTTCTACGGTAAGGGACTCTGCTTTCACTCACGTCATAAAGGGGGCAATGTTCTTCAATTTGAGCTTTATTTCGTTAAAATATGTTCAGAAGTTTCGGAGATATAGCCCTTAGTATATAGTAGTTAGAAGCAATACACAACAATATAATATGTATGAAAAATGACATATGTTATATTGTTGAGATGTTGCCTAACAACATATTTATACCAAAGAATACAGTTTTGAAGAAAATTGAGGAAAATAGTGTTTGAAGACATACGTTTTCTACTTAGGATGAGTGTCACGTGGTCTCATCAATCCTGCAAGGGTTAAATTGCTTCATGTATAACAACAGGTACTAACTTCATTTTTTAAAATTTCTTGTTGTAATGTATAGATTTTCTTTCCCCTTTATCATGTGTGCAACACTTAGATAGTATATTTGGTAGTTGTGTGTAAAAAAATATACAGGGTGATGCAGAATTCCAACCCTTAATAATATAAAATTATTGTTTGTTCATCAAAAAATAAAGAAAATGCACCAATTAGCGTGTGCGCTGTATGTAGTTCTGAATAGCACATGTCCTTACTCCTCGGTTGTCATTGGTCAGCCATATTGTTATGAGGGAATGAGACTTATTATGGGATAAAATCTGTTATATTCTGTAAAAAGAGTTAAACAGTATCATATATTATATATAAAAGGAAACTTTCCGTCTATGGTAAGGGACTCTGCTTTCACTCACGTCATAAATGGGGCTATGTTCTTCAATTTGAGCTTTATTTCGTTAAAATATGTTCAGAAGTTTTGGAGATATAGCACTTAGTATATAGTAGTTAGGAGCAATGCACAACAATATAATATATATGAAAAAATGATGTATGTTATATTGTTGAGATGTTGCCTAACAACATATTTATACCAAGTAGTACAGTTTTGAAGAAAATTGAAGAAAATAGTGTTTGAAGACATACATTTTCTACTTAGGATGAGTGTCACGTGGTCTCATCAATCCTGCAAGGGTTAAATGGCTTCATGTATAACAACAGGTACTAAGTTCATTTTTTAAAATTTCTTGTTGTAATGTATAGATTTTCTTCCCCTTTATCATGTGTGCAACACTTAGATAGTATATTTGGTAGTTGTGTGTAAAAAAATATACAGGGTGATGCAGAATTCCAACCCTTAATAATATGAAATTATTGTTTGTTCATCAAAAAATAAAGAAAATTCACCAATTAGCGTGTGCGCTGTATGTAGTTCAGAATTGCACATGTTCTTACTCTTCGGTTGTCATTGGTCAGCCTTATTGTTATGAGGGAATGAGACTTATTATGGGATAAAATCTGTTATATTCTGTAAAAAGAGTTAAACAGTACCAAATATTATATATACAAGGTAACTTTTCTTCTACGGTAAGGGACTCTGCTTGCACTCGCATCATAAAGGGGGCAATGCTCTTATATTTGAGCTTTATGTCGTTAAAATATGTTCAGAAGTTTCGGAGATATAGCCCTTAGTATATAGTAGTTAGGAGCAATGCACAACAATATAATATATATGAAAAAATGATATATGTTATATTGTTGAGATGTTGCCTAACAACATATTTATACCAAGTAGTACAGTTTTGAAGAAAATTGAAGAAAATAGTGTTTGAAGACATACGTTTTCTACTTAGGATGAGTGTCACGTGGTCTCATCAATCCTGCAAGGGTTAAATTGCTTCATGTATAACAACAGGTACTAACTTCATTTTTTAAAATTTCTTGTTGTAATGTATAGATTTTCTTTCCCCTTTAACATGTGTGCCACACTTAGATAGTATATTTGGTAGTTGTGTGTAAAAAAATATACAGGGTGATGCAGAATTCCAACCCTTAATAATATGAAATTATTGTTTGTTCATCAAAAAATAAAGAAAATGCACCAATTAGCGTGTGCGCTGTATGTAGTTCTGAATAGCACATGTACTTACTCCTCGGTTGTCATTGGTCAGCCATATTGTTATGAGGGAATGAGACTTATTATGGGATAAAATCTGTTATATTCTGTAAAAAGAGTTAAACAGTACCAAATGTTATATATACAAGGTAACTTTTCTTCTACGGTAGGGGACTCTGCTTGCACTCGCATCATAAAGGGGGCAATGTTCTTCAATGTGAGCTTTATTTCGTTAAAATATGTTCAGAAGTTTCGGAGATATAGCCCTTAGTATATAGTAGTTAGAAGCAATACACAACAATATAATATGTATGAAAAATGACATATGTTATATTGTTGAAATGTTGCCTAACAACATATTTATACCAAACAATACAGTTTTGAAGAAAATTGAGGAAAATAGTGTTTGAAGACATACATTTTCTACTTAGGATGAGTGTCACGTGGTCTCATCAATCCTGCAAGGGTTAAATGGCTTCATGTATAACAACAGGTACTAAGTTCATTTTTTAAAATTTCTTGTTGTAATGTATAGATTTTCTTTCCCGTTTATCATGTGTGCAACACTTAGATAGTATATTTGGTAGTTGTGTGTAAAAAAATATACAGGGTGATGCAGAATTCCAACCCTTAATAATATGAAATTATTGTTTGTTCATCAAAAAATAAAGAAAATGCACCAATTAGCGAGTGCGCTGTATGTAGTTCAGAATAGCACATGTTCTTACTCCTCGGTTGTCATTGGTCAGCCATATTGTTATGAGGGAATGAGACTTATTATGGGATAAAATCTGTTATTTTCTGTAAAAAGAGTTAAACAGTATCATATATTATATATAAAAGGAAACTTTCCGTCTATGGTAGGGGACTCTGCTTTCACTCACGTCATAAAGGGGGCAATGTTCTTCAATTTGAGCTTTATTTCGTTAAAATATGTTCAGAAGTTTCGGAGATATAGCACTTAGTATATAGTAGTTAGGAGCAATGCACAATATAATATATATGAAAAAATGATATATGTTATATTGTTGAGATGTTGCCTAACAACATATTTATACCAAGTAGTACAGTTTTGAAGAAAATTGAAGAAAATAGTGTTTGAAGACATACATTTTCTACTTAGGATGAGTGTCACGTGGTCTCATCAATCCTGCAAGGGTTAAATGGCTTCATGTATAACAACAGGTACTAAGTTCATTTTTTAAAATTTCTTGTTGTAATGTATAGATTTTCTTCCCCTTTATCATGTGTGCAACACTTAGATAGTATATTTGGTAGTTGTGTGTAAAAAAATATACAGGGTGATGCAGAATTCCAACCCTTAATAATATGAAATTATTGTTTGTTCATCAAAAAATAAAGAAAATTCACCAATTAGCGTGTGCGCTGTATGTAGTTCAGAATTGCACATGTTCTTACTCTTCGGTTGTCATTGGTCAGCCTTATTGTTATGAGGGAATGAGACTTATTATGGGATAAAATCTGTTATATTCTGTAAAAAGAGTTAAACAGTACCAAATATTATATATACAAGGTAACTTTTCTTCTACGGTAAGGGACTCTGCTTTCACTCACGTCATAAAGGGGGCAATGTTCTTCAATTTGAGCTTTATTTCGTTAAAATATGTTCAGAAGTTTCGGAGATATAGCCCTTAGTATATAGTAGTTAGAAGCAATACACAACAATATAATATGTATGAAAAATGACATATGTTATATTGTTGAGATGTTGCCTAACAACATATTTATACCAAAGAATACAGTTTTGAAGAAAATTGAGGAAAATAGTGTTTGAAGACATACGTTTTCTACTTAGGATGAGTGTCACGTGGTCTCATCAATCCTGCAAGGGTTAAATTGCTTCATGTATAACAACAGGTACTAACTTCATTTTTTAAAATTTCTTGTTGTAATGTATAGATTTTCTTTCCCCTTTATCATGTGTGCAACACTTAGATAGTATATTTGGTAGTTGTGTGTAAAAAAATATACAGGGTGATGCAGAATTCCAACCCTTAATAATATAAAATTATTGTTTGTTCATCAAAAAATAAAGAAAATGCACCAATTAGCGTGTGCGCTGTATGTAGTTCTGAATAGCACATGTCCTTACTCCTCGGTTGTCATTGGTCAGCCATATTGTTATGAGGGAATGAGACTTATTATGGGATAAAATCTGTTATATTCTGTAAAAAGAGTTAAACAGTATCATATATTATATATAAAAGGAAACTTTCCGTCTATGGTAAGGGACTCTGCTTTCACTCACGTCATAAATGGGGCTATGTTCTTCAATTTGAGCTTTATTTCGTTAAAATATGTTCAGAAGTTTTGGAGATATAGCACTTAGTATATAGTAGTTAGGAGCAATGCACAACAATATAATATATATGAAAAAATGATGTATGTTATATTGTTGAGATGTTGCCTAACAACATATTTATACCAAGTAGTACAGTTTTGAAGAAAATTGAAGAAAATAGTGTTTGAAGACATACATTTTCTACTTAGGATGAGTGTCACGTGGTCTCATCAATCCTGCAAGGGTTAAATGGCTTCATGTATAACAACAGGTACTAAGTTCATTTTTTAAAATTTCTTGTTGTAATGTATAGATTTTCTTCCCCTTTATCATGTGTGCAACACTTAGATAGTATATTTGGTAGTTGTGTGTAAAAAAATATACAGGGTGATGCAGAATTCCAACCCTTAATAATATGAAATTATTGTTTGTTCATCAAAAAATAAAGAAAATTCACCAATTAGCGTGTGCGCTGTATGTAGTTCAGAATTGCACATGTTCTTACTCTTCGGTTGTCATTGGTCAGCCTTATTGTTATGAGGGAATGAGACTTATTATGGGATAAAATCTGTTATATTCTGTAAAAAGAGTTAAACAGTACCAAATATTATATATACAAGGTAACTTTTCTTCTACGGTAAGGGACTCTGCTTGCACTCGCATCATAAAGGGGGCAATGCTCTTATATTTGAGCTTTATGTCGTTAAAATATGTTCAGAAGTTTCGGAGATATAGCCCTTAGTATATAGTAGTTAGGAGCAATGCACAACAATATAATATATATGAAAAAATGATATATGTTATATTGTTGAGATGTTGCCTAACAACATATTTATACCAAGTAGTACAGTTTTGAAGAAAATTGAAGAAAATAGTGTTTGAAGACATACGTTTTCTACTTAGGATGAGTGTCACGTGGTCTCATCAATCCTGCAAGGGTTAAATTGCTTCATGTATAACAACAGGTACTAACTTCATTTTTTAAAATTTCTTGTTGTAATGTATAGATTTTCTTTCCCCTTTAACATGTGTGCCACACTTAGATAGTATATTTGGTAGTTGTGTGTAAAAAAATATACAGGGTGATGCAGAATTCCAACCCTTAATAATATGAAATTATTGTTTGTTCATCAAAAAATAAAGAAAATGCACCAATTAGCGTGTGCGCTGTATGTAGTTCTGAATAGCACATGTACTTACTCCTCGGTTGTCATTGGTCAGCCATATTGTTATGAGGGAATGAGACTTATTATGGGATAAAATCTGTTATATTCTGTAAAAAGAGTTAAACAGTACCAAATGTTATATATACAAGGTAACTTTTCTTCTACGGTAGGGGACTCTGCTTGCACTCGCATCATAAAGGGGGCAATGTTCTTCAATGTGAGCTTTATTTCGTTAAAATATGTTCAGAAGTTTCGGAGATATAGCCCTTAGTATATAGTAGTTAGAAGCAATACACAACAATATAATATGTATGAAAAATGACATATGTTATATTGTTGAGATGTTGCCTAACAACATATTTATACCAAACAATACAGTTTTGAAGAAAATTGAGGAAAATAGTGTTTGAAGACATACATTTTCTACTTAGGATGAGTGTCACGTGGTCTCATCAATCCTGCAAGGGTTAAATGGCTTCATGTATAACAACAGGTACTAAGTTCATTTTTTAAAATTTCTTGTTGTAATGTATAGATTTTCTTTCCCGTTTATCATGTGTGCAACACTTAGATAGTATATTTGGTAGTTGTGTGTAAAAAAATATACAGGGTGATGCAGAATTCCAACCCTTAATAATATGAAATTATTGTTTGTTCATCAAAAAATAAAGAAAATGCACCAATTAGCGTGTGCGCTTTATGTAGTTCTGAATTGCACATGTTCTTACTCCTCGGTTGTCATTGGTCAGCCTTATTGTTATGAGGGAATGAGACTTATTATGGGATAAAATCTGTTATATTCTGTAAAAAGAGTTAAACAGTACCAAATGTTATATATACAAGGTAATTTTTTTTCTACGGTAAGGGACTCTGCTTGCACTCGCATCATAATGGGGGCAATGCTCTTCAATGTGAGCTTTATTTCGTTAAAATATGTTCAGAAGTTTCGGAGATATAGCCCTTAGTATATAGTAGTTAGGAGCAATGCACAACAATATAATATATATGAAAAAATGATATATGTTATATTGTTGAGATGTTGCCTAACAACATATTTATACCAAGTAGTACAGTTTTGAAGAAAATTGAAGAAAATAGTGTTTGAAGACATACGTTTTCTACTTAGGATGAGTGTCACGTGGTCTCATCAATCCTGCAAGGGTTAAATTGCTTCATGTATAACAACAGGTACTAACTTCATTTTTTAAAATTTCTTGTTGTAATGTATAGATTTTATTTCCCCTTTATCATGTGTGCAACACTTAGATAGTATATTTGGTAGTTGTGTGTAAAAAAATATACAGGGTGATGCAGAATTCCAACCATTAATAATATAAAATTATTGTTTGTTCATCAAAAAATAAAGAAAATGCACCAATTAGCGTGTGCGCTGTATGTAGTTCTGAATAGCAGATGTCCTTACTCCTCGGTTGTCATTGGTCAGCCATATTGTTATGAGGGAATGAGACTTATTATGGGATAAAATCTGTTATATTCTGTAAAAAGAGTTAAACAGTATCATATATTATATATAAAAGGAAACTTTCCGTCTATGGTAGGGGACTCTGCTTTCACTCACGTCATAAAGGGGGCAATGTTCTTCAATTTGAGCTTTATTTCGTTAAAATATGTTCAGAAGTTTCGGAGATATAGCCCTTAGTATATAGTAGTTAGGAGCAATGCACAACAATATAATATATATGAAAAAATGATATATGTTATATTGTTGAGATGTTGCCTAACAACATTGTTATACCAAGTAGTACAGTTTTGAAGAAAATAGTGTTTGAAGACATACGTTTTCTACTTAGGATGAGTGTCACGTGGTCTCATCAATCCTGCAAGGGTTAAATGGCTTCATGTATAACAACAGGTACTAAGTTCATTTTTTAAAATTTCTTGTTGTAATGTATAGATTTTCTTTCCCCTTTATCATGTGTGCAACACTTAGATAGTATATTTGGTAGTTGTGTGTAAAAAAATATACAGGGTGATGCAGAATTCCAACCCTTAATAATATGAAATTATTGTTTGTTCATCAAAAAATAAAGAAAATGCACCAATTAGCGTGTGCGCTTTATGTAGTTCTGAATTGCACATGTTCTTACTCCTCGGTTGTCATTGGTCAGCCTTATTGTTATGAGGGAATGAGACTTATTATGGGATAAAATCTGTTATATTCTGTAAAAAGAGTTAAACAGTACCAAATGTTATATATACAAGGTAACTTTTCTTCTACGGTAAGGGACTCTGCTTGCACTCGCATCATAAAGGGGGCAATTCTCTTATATTTGAGCGCTATGTCGTTAAAATATGTTCAGAAGTTTCGGAGATATAGCCCTTAGTATATAGTAGTTAGGAGCAATGCACAACAATATAATATATATGAAAAAATGATATATGTTATATTGTTGAGATGTTGCCTAACAACATATTTATACCAAGTAGTACAGTTTTGAAGAAAATTGAAGAAAATAGTGTTTGAAGACATACGTTTTCTACTTAGGATGAGTGTCACGTGGTCTCATCAATCCTGCAAGGGTTAAATGGCTTCAAGTATAACAACAGGTACTAAGTTCATTTTTTAAAATTTCTTGTTGTAATGTATAGATTTTCTTTCCCCTTTATCATGTGTGCAACACTTAGATAGTATATTTGGTAGTTGTGTGTAAAAAAATATACAGGGTGATGCAGAATTCCAACCCTTAATAATATGAAATTATTGTTTGTTCATCAAAAAATAAAGAAAATGCACCAATTAGCGTGTGCGCTTTATGTAGTTCTGAATTGCACATGTTCTTACTCCTCGGTTGTCATTGGTCAGCCTTATTGTTATGAGGGAATGAGACTTATTATGGGATAAAATCTGTTATATTCTGTAAAAAGAGTTAAACAGTACCAAATGTTATATATACAAGGTAACTTTTCTTCTACGGTAAGGGACTCTGCTTGCACTCGCATCATAAAGGGGGCCATTCTCTTATATTTGAGCGCTATGTCGTTAAAATATGTTCAGAAGTTTCGGAGATATAGCCCTTAGTATATAGTAGTTAGAAGCAATACACAACAATATAATATGTATGAAAAATGACATATGTTATATTGTTGAGATGTTGCCTAACAACATATTTATACCAAAGAATACAGTTTTGAAGAAAATTGAGGAAAATAGTGTTTGAAGACATACGTTTTCTACTTAGGATGAGTGTCACGTGGTCTCATCAATCCTGCAAGGGTTAAATTGCTTCATGTATAACAACAGGTACTAACTTCATTTTTTAAAATTTCTTGTTGTAATGTATAGATTTTCTTTCCCCTTTATCATGTGTGCAACACTTAGATAGTATATTTGGTAGTTGTGTGTAAAAAAATATACAGGGTGATGCAGAATTCCAACCCTTAATAATATAAAATTATTGTTTGTTCATCAAAAAATAAAGAAAATGCACCAATTAGCGTGTGCGCTGTATGTAGTTCTGAATAGCACATGTCCTTACTCCTCGGTTGTCATTGGTCAGCCATATTGTTATGAGGGAATGAGACTTATTATGGGATAAAATCTGTTATATTCTGTAAAAAGAGTTAAACAGTACCATATATTATATATAAAAGGAAACTTTCCGTCTATGGTAAGGGACTCTGCTTTCACTCACGTCATAAATGGGGCAATGTTCTTCAATTTGAGCTTTATTTCGTTAAAATATGTTCAGAAGTTTTGGAGATATAGCACTTAGTATATAGTAGTTAGGAGCAATGCACAACAATATAATATATATGAAAAAATGATGTATGTTATATTGTTGAGATGTTGCCTAACAACATATTTATACCAAGTAGTACAGTTTTGAAGAAAATTGAAGAAAATAGTGTTTGAAGACATACATTTTCTACTTAGGATGAGTGTCACGTGGTCTCATCAATCCTGCAAGGGTTAAATGGCTTCATGTATAACAACAGGTACTAAGTTCATTTTTTAAAATTTCTTGTTGTAATGTATAGATTTTCTTCCCCTTTATCATGTGTGCAACACTTAGATAGTATATTTGGTAGTTGTGTGTAAAAAAATATACAGGGTGATGCAGAATTCCAACCCTTAATAATATGAAATTATTGTTTGTTCATCAAAAAATAAAGAAAATTCACCAATTAGCGTGTGCGCTGTATGTAGTTCAGAATTGCACATGTTCTTACTCTTCGGTTGTCATTGGTCAGCCTTATTGTTATGAGGGAATGAGACTTATTATGGGATAAAATCTGTTATATTCTGTAAAAAGAGTTAAACAGTACCAAATATTATATATACAAGGTAACTTTTCTTCTACGGTAAGGGACTCTGCTTGCACTCGCATCATAAAGGGGGCAATGCTCTTATATTTGAGCTTTATGTCGTTAAAATATGTTCAGAAGTTTCGGAGATATAGCCCTTAGTATATAGTAGTTAGGAGCAATGCACAACAATATAATATATATGAAAAAATGATATATGTTATATTGTTGAGATGTTGCCTAACAACATATTTATACCAAGTAGTACAGTTTTGAAGAAAATTGAAGAAAATAGTGTTTGAAGACATACGTTTTCTACTTAGGATGAGTGTCACGTGGTCTCATCAATCCTGCAAGGGTTAAATTGCTTCATGTATAACAACAGGTACTAACTTCATTTTTTAAAATTTCTTGTTGTAATGTATAGATTTTCTTTCCCCTTTAACATGTGTGCCACACTTAGATAGTATATTTGGTAGTTGTGTGTAAAAAAATATACAGGGTGATGCAGAATTCCAACCCTTAATAATATGAAATTATTGTTTGTTCATCAAAAAATAAAGAAAATGCACCAATTAGCGTGTGCGCTGTATGTAGTTCTG
This sequence comes from Thermobia domestica, assembly GCF_964235325.1. Taxonomy (NCBI): domain Eukaryota; kingdom Metazoa; phylum Arthropoda; class Insecta; order Zygentoma; family Lepismatidae; genus Thermobia; species Thermobia domestica. The sequence continues at coordinate 260,697,461 of NC_137455.1, forward strand.
AATAGCACATGTACTTACTCCTCGGTTGTCATTGGTCAGCCATATTGTTATGAGGGAATGAGACTTATTATGGGATAAAATCTGTTATATTCTGTAAAAAGAGTTAAACAGTACCAAATGTTATATATACAAGGTAACTTTTCTTCTACGTTGGGGACTCTGCTTGCACTCGCATCATAAAGGGGGCAATGTTCTTCAATGTGAGCTTTATTTCGTTAAAATATGTTCAGAAGTTTCGGAGATATAGCACTTAGTATATAGTAGTTAGAAGCAATACACAACAATATAATATGGATGAAAAATGACATATGTTATATTGTTGAGATGTTGCCTAACAACATATTTATACCAAACAATACAGTTTTGAAGAAAATTGAGGAAAATAGTGTTTGAAGACATACATTTTCTACTTAGGATGAGTGTCACGTGGTCTCATCAATCCTGCAAGGGTTAAATGGCTTCATGTATAACAACAGGTACTAAGTTCATTTTTTAAAATTTCTTGTTGTAATGTATAGATTTTCTTTCCCGTTTATCATGTGTGCAACACTTAGATAGTATATTTGGTAGTTGTGTGTAAAAAAATATACAGGGTGATGCAGAATTCCAACCCTTAATAATATGAAATTATTGTTTGTTCATCAAAAAATAAAGAAAATGCACCAATTAGCGTGTGCGCTTTATGTAGTTCTGAATTGCACATGTTCTTACTCCTCGGTTGTCATTGGTCAGCCTTATTGTTATGAGGGAATGAGACTTATTATGGGATAAAATCTGTTATATTCTGTAAAAAGAGTTAAACAGTACCAAATGTTATATATACAAGGTAATTTTTTTTCTACGGTAAGGGACTCTGCTTGCACTCGCATCATAATGGGGGCAATGCTCTTCAATGTGAGCTTTATTTCGTTAAAATATGTTCAGAAGTTTCGGAGATATAGCCCTTAGTATATAGTAGTTAGGAGCAATGCACAACAATATAATATATATGAAAAAATGATATATGTTATATTGTTGAGATGTTGCCTAACAACATATTTATACCAAGTAGTACAGTTTTGAAGAAAATTGAAGAAAATAGTGTTTGAAGACATACGTTTTCTACTTAGGATGAGTGTCACGTGGTCTCATCAATCCTGCAAGGGTTAAATTGCTTCATGTATAACAACAGGTACTAACTTCATTTTTTAAAATTTCTTGTTGTAATGTATAGATTTTATTTCCCCTTTATCATGTGTGCAACACTTAGATAGTATATTTGGTAGTTGTGTGTAAAAAAATATACAGGGTGATGCAGAATTCCAACCATTAATAATATAAAATTATTGTTTGTTCATCAAAAAATAAAGAAAATGCACCAATTAGCGTGTGCGCTGTATGTAGTTCTGAATAGCAGATGTCCTTACTCCTCGGTTGTCATTGGTCAGCCATATTGTTATGAGGGAATGAGACTTATTATGGGATAAAATCTGTTATATTCTGTAAAAAGAGTTAAACAGTATCATATATTATATATAAAAGGAAACTTTCCGTCCATGGTAGGGGACTCTGCTTTCACTCACGTCATAAAGGGGGCAATGTTCTTCAATTTGAGCTTTATTTCGTTAAAATATGTTCAGAAGTTTCGGAGATATAGCCCTTAGTATATAGTAGTTAGGAGCAATGCACAACAATATAATATATATGAAAAAATGATATATGTTATATTGTTGAGATGTTGCCTAACAACATTGTTATACCAAGTAGTACAGTTTTGAAGAAAATAGTGTTTGAAGACATACGTTTTCTACTTAGGATGAGTGTCACGTGGTCTCATCAATCCTGCAAGGGTTAAATTGCTTCATGTATAACAACAGGTACTAAGTTCATTTTTTAAAATTTCTTGTTGTAATGTATAGATTTTCTTTCCCCTTTATCATGTGTGCAACACTTAGATAGTATATTTGGTAGTTGTGTGTAAAAAAATATACAGGGTGATGCAGAATTCCAACCCTTAATAATATGAAATTATTGTTTGTTCATCAAAAAATAAAGAAAATGCACCAATTAGCGTGTGCGCTTTATGTAGTTCTGAATTGCACATGTTCTTACTCCTCGGTTGTCATTGGTCAGCCTTATTGTTATGAGGGAATGAGACTTATTATGGGATAAAATCTGTTATATTCTGTAAAAAGAGTTAAACAGTACCAAATGTTATATATACAAGGTAACTTTTCTTCTACGGTAAGGGACTCTGCTTGCACTCGCATCATAAAGGGGGCAATTCTCTTATATTTGAGCGCTATGTCGTTAAAATATGTTCAGAAGTTTCGGAGATATAGCCCTTAGTATATAGTAGTTAGGAGCAATGCACAACAATATAATATATATGAAAAAATGATATATGTTATATTGTTGAGATGTTGCCTAACAACATATTTATACCAAGTAGTACAGTTTTGAAGAAAATTGAAGAAAATAGTGTTTGAAGACATACGTTTTCTACTTAGGATGAGTGTCACGTGGTCTCATCAATCCTGCAAGGGTTAAATGGCTTCAAGTATAACAACAGGTACTAAGTTCATTTTTTAAAATTTCTTGTTGTAATGTATAGATTTTCTTTCCCCTTTATCATGTGTGCAACACTTAGATAGTATATTTGGTAGTTGTGTGTAAAAAAATATACAGGGTGATGCAGAATTCCAACCCTTAATAATATGAAATTATTGTTTGTTCATCAAAAAATAAAGAAAATGCACCAATTAGCGTGTGCGCTTTATGTAGTTCTGAATTGCACATGTTCTTACTCCTCGGTTGTCATTGGTCAGCCTTATTGTTATGAGGGAATGAGACTTATTATGGGATAAAATCTGTTATATTCTGTAAAAAGAGTTAAACAGTACCAAATGTTATATATACAAGGTAACTTTTCTTCTACGGTAAGGGACTCTGCTTGCACTCGCATCATAATGGGGGCAATGCTCTTCAATTTGAGCTTTATGTCGTTAAAATATGTTCAGAAGTTTCGGAGATATAGCCCTTAGTATATAGTAGTTAGGAGCAATGCACAACAATATAATATATATGAAAAAATGATATATGTTATATTGTTGAGATGTTGCCTAACAACATATTTATACCAAGTAGTACAGTTTTGAAGAAAATTGAAGAAAATAGTGTTTGAAGACATACGTTTTCTACTTAGGATGAGTGTCACGTGGTCTCATCAATCCTGCAAGGGTTAAATTGCTTCATGTATAACAACAGGTACTAACTTCATTTTTTAAAATTTCTTGTTGTAATGTATAGATTTTATTTCCCCTTTATCATGTGTGCAACACTTAGATAGTATATTTGGTAGTTGTGTGTAAAAAAATATACAGGGTGATGCAGAATTCCAACCATTAATAATATAAAATTATTGTTTGTTCATCAAAAAATAAAGAAAATGCACCAATTAGCGTGTGCGCTGTATGTAGTTCTGAATAGCACATGTCCTTACTCCTCGGTTGTCATTGGTCAGCCATATTGTTATGAGGGAATGAGACTTATTATGGGATAAAATCTGTTATATTCTGTAAAAAGAGTTAAACAGTATCATATATTATATATAAAAGGAAACTTTCCGTCTATGGTAGGGGACTCTGCTTTCACTCACGTCATAAAGGGGGCAATGTTCTTCAATTTGAGCTTTATTTCGTTAAAATATGTTCAGAAGTTTCGGAGATATAGCCCTTAGTATATAGTAGTTAGGAGCAATGCACAACAATATAATATATATGAAAAAATGATATATGTTATATTGTTGAGATGTTGCCTAACAACATTGTTATACCAAGTAGTACAGTTTTGAAGAAAATAGTGTTTGAAGACATACGTTTTCTACTTAGGATGAGTGTCACGTGGTCTCATCAATCCTGCAAGGGTTAAATTGCTTCATGTATAACAACAGGTACTAAGTTCATTTTTTAAAATTTCTTGTTGTAATGTATAGATTTTCTTTCCCCTTTATCATGTGTGCAACACTTAGATAGTATATTTGGTAGTTGTGTGTAAAAAAATATACAGGGTGATGCAGAATTCCAACCCTTAATAATATGAAATTATTGTTTGTTCATCAAAAAATAAAGAAAATTCACCAATTAGCGTGTGCGCTTTATGTAGTTCTGAATTGCACATGTTCTTACTCCTCGGTTGTCATTGGTCAGCCTTATTGTTATGAGGGAATGAGACTTATTATGGGATAAAATCTGTTATATTCTGTAAAAAGAGTTAAACAGTACCAAATGTTATATATACAAGGTAACTTTTCTTCTACGGTAAGGGACTCTGCTTGCACTCGCATCATAAAGGGGGCAATTCTCTTATATTTGAGCGCTATGTCGTTAAAATATGTTCAGAAGTTTCGGAGATATAGCCCTTAGTATATAGTAGTTAGGAGCAATGCACAACAATATAATATATATGAAAAAATGATATATGTTATATTGTTGAGATGTTGCCTAACAACATATTTATACCAAGTAGTACAGTTTTGAAGAAAATTGAAGAAAATAGTGTTTGAAGACATACGTTTTCTACTTAGGATGAGTGTCACGTGGTCTCATCAATCCTGCAAGGGTTAAATTGCTTCATGTATAACAACAGGTACTAACTTCATTTTTTAAAATTTCTTGTTGTAATGTATAGATTTTATTTCCCCTTTATCATGTGTGCAACACTTAGATAGTATATTTGGTAGTTGTGTGTAAAAAAATATACAGGGTGATGCAGAATTCCAACCATTAATAATATAAAATTATTGTTTGTTCATCAAAAAATAAAGAAAATGCACCAATTAGCGTGTGCGCTGTATGTAGTTCTGAATAGCAGATGTCCTTACTCCTCGGTTGTCATTGGTCAGCCATATTGTTATGAGGGAATGAGACTTATTATGGGATAAAATCTGTTATATTCTGTAAAAAGAGTTAAACAGTATCATATATTATATATAAAAGGAAACTTTCCGTCCATGGTAGGGGACTCTGCTTTCACTCACGTCATAAAGGGGGCAATGTTCTTCAATTTGAGCTTTATTTCGTTAAAATATGTTCAGAAGTTTCGGAGATATAGCCCTTAGTATATAGTAGTTAGGAGCAATGCACAACAATATAATATATATGAAAAAATGATATATGTTATATTGTTGAGATGTTGCCTAACAACATTGTTATACCAAGTAGTACAGTTTTGAAGAAAATAGTGTTTGAAGACATACGTTTTCTACTTAGGATGAGTGTCACGTGGTCTCATCAATCCTGCAAGGGTTAAATTGCTTCATGTATAACAACAGGTACTAAGTTCATTTTTTAAAATTTCTTGTTGTAATGTATAGATTTTCTTTCCCCTTTATCATGTGTGCAACACTTAGATAGTATATTTGGTAGTTGTGTGTAAAAAAATATACAGGGTGATGCAGAATTCCAACCCTTAATAATATGAAATTATTGTTTGTTCATCAAAAAATAAAGAAAATGCACCAATTAGCGTGTGCGCTTTATGTAGTTCTGAATTGCACATGTTCTTACTCCTCGGTTGTCATTGGTCAGCCTTATTGTTATGAGGGAATGAGACTTATTATGGGATAAAATCTGTTATATTCTGTAAAAAGAGTTAAACAGTACCAAATGTTATATATACAAGGTAACTTTTCTTCTACGGTAAGGGACTCTGCTTGCACTCGCATCATAAAGGGGGCAATTCTCTTATATTTGAGCGCTATGTCGTTAAAATATGTTCAGAAGTTTCGGAGATATAGCCCTTAGTATATAGTAGTTAGGAGCAATGCACAACAATATAATATATATGAAAAAATGATATATGTTATATTGTTGAGATGTTGCCTAACAACATATTTATACCAAGTAGTACAGTTTTGAAGAAAATTGAAGAAAATAGTGTTTGAAGACATACGTTTTCTACTTAGGATGAGTGTCACGTGGTCTCATCAATCCTGCAAGGGTTAAATGGCTTCAAGTATAACAACAGGTACTAAGTTCATTTTTTAAAATTTCTTGTTGTAATGTATAGATTTTCTTTCCCCTTTATCATGTGTGCAACACTTAGATAGTATATTTGGTAGTTGTGTGTAAAAAAATATACAGGGTGATGCAGAATTCCAACCCTTAATAATATGAAATTATTGTTTGTTCATCAAAAAATAAAGAAAATGCACCAATTAGCGTGTGCGCTTTATGTAGTTCTGAATTGCACATGTTCTTACTCCTCGGTTGTCATTGGTCAGCCTTATTGTTATGAGGGAATGAGACTTATTATGGGATAAAATCTGTTATATTCTGTAAAAAGAGTTAAACAGTACCAAATGTTATATATACAAGGTAACTTTTCTTCTACGGTAAGGGACTCTGCTTGCACTCGCATCATAATGGGGGCAATGCTCTTCAATTTGAGCTTTATGTCGTTAAAATATGTTCAGAAGTTTCGGAGATATAGCCCTTAGTATATAGTAGTTAGGAGCAATGCACAACAATATAATATATATGAAAAAATGATATATGTTATATTGTTGAGATGTTGCCTAACAACATATTTATACCAAGTAGTACAGTTTTGAAGAAAATTGAAGAAAATAGTGTTTGAAGACATACGTTTTCTACTTAGGATGAGTGTCACGTGGTCTCATCAATCCTGCAAGGGTTAAATTGCTTCATGTATAACAACAGGTACTAACTTCATTTTTTAAAATTTCTTGTTGTAATGTATAGATTTTATTTCCCCTTTATCATGTGTGCAACACTTAGATAGTATATTTGGTAGTTGTGTGTAAAAAAATATACAGGGTGATGCAGAATTCCAACCATTAATAATATAAAATTATTGTTTGTTCATCAAAAAATAAAGAAAATGCACCAATTAGCGTGTGCGCTGTATGTAGTTCTGAATAGCACATGTCCTTACTCCTCGGTTGTCATTGGTCAGCCATATTGTTATGAGGGAATGAGACTTATTATGGGATAAAATCTGTTATATTCTGTAAAAAGAGTTAAACAGTATCATATATTATATATAAAAGGAAACTTTCCGTCTATGGTAGGGGACTCTGCTTTCACTCACGTCATAAAGGGGGCAATGTTCTTCAATTTGAGCTTTATTTCGTTAAAATATGTTCAGAAGTTTCGGAGATATAGCCCTTAGTATATAGTAGTTAGGAGCAATGCACAACAATATAATATATATGAAAAAATGATATATGTTATATTGTTGAGATGTTGCCTAACAACATTGTTATACCAAGTAGTACAGTTTTGAAGAAAATAGTGTTTGAAGACATACGTTTTCTACTTAGGATGAGTGTCACGTGGTCTCATCAATCCTGCAAGGGTTAAATTGCTTCATGTATAACAACAGGTACTAAGTTCATTTTTTAAAATTTCTTGTTGTAATGTATAGATTTTCTTTCCCCTTTATCATGTGTGCAACACTTAGATAGTATATTTGGTAGTTGTGTGTAAAAAAATATACAGGGTGATGCAGAATTCCAACCCTTAATAATATGAAATTATTGTTTGTTCATCAAAAAATAAAGAAAATTCACCAATTAGCGTGTGCGCTTTATGTAGTTCTGAATTGCACATGTTCTTACTCCTCGGTTGTCATTGGTCAGCCTTATTGTTATGAGGGAATGAGACTTATTATGGGATAAAATCTGTTATATTCTGTAAAAAGAGTTAAACAGTACCAAATGTTATATATACAAGGTAACTTTTCTTCTACGGTAAGGGACTCTGCTTGCACTCGCATCATAAAGGGGGCAATTCTCTTATATTTGAGCGCTATGTCGTTAAAATATGTTCAGAAGTTTCGGAGATATAGCCCTTAGTATATAGTAGTTAGGAGCAATGCACAACAATATAATATATATGAAAAAATGATATATGTTATATTGTTGAGATGTTGCCTAACAACATATTTATACCAAGTAGTACAGTTTTGAAGAAAATTGAAGAAAATAGTGTTTGAAGACATACGTTTTCTACTTAGGATGAGTGTCACGTGGTCTCATCAATCCTGCAAGGGTTAAATGGCTTCAAGTATAACAACAGGTACTAAGTTCATTTTTTAAAATTTCTTGTTGTAATGTATAGATTTTCTTTCCCCTTTATCATGTGTGCAACACTTAGATAGTATATTTGGTAGTTGTGTGTAAAAAAATATACAGGGTGATGCAGAATTCCAACCCTTAATAATATGAAATTATTGTTTGTTCATCAAAAAATAAAGAAAATGCACCAATTAGCGTGTGCGCTTTATGTAGTTCTGAATTGCACATGTTCTTACTCCTCGGTTGTCATTGGTCAGCCTTATTGTTATGAGGGAATGAGACTTATTATGGGATAAAATCTGTTATATTCTGTAAAAAGAGTTAAACAGTACCAAATGTTATATATACAAGGTAACTTTTCTTCTACGGTAAGGGACTCTGCTTGCACTCGCATCATAATGGGGGCAATGCTCTTCAATTTGAGCTTTATGTCGTTAAAATATGTTCAGAAGTTTCGGAGATATAGCCCTTAGTATATAGTAGTTAGGAGCAATGCACAACAATATAATATATATGAAAAAATGATATATGTTATATTGTTGAGATGTTGCCTAACAACATATTTATACCAAGTAGTACAGTTTTGAAGAAAATTGAAGAAAATAGTGTTTGAAGACATACGTTTTCTACTTAGGATGAGTGTCACGTGGTCTCATCAATCCTGCAAGGGTTAAATTGCTTCATGTATAACAACAGGTACTAACTTCATTTTTTAAAATTTCTTGTTGTAATGTATAGATTTTATTTCCCCTTTATCATGTGTGCAACACTTAGATAGTATATTTGGTAGTTGTGTGTAAAAAAATATACAGGGTGATGCAGAATTCCAACCATTAATAATATAAAATTATTGTTTGTTCATCAAAAAATAAAGAAAATGCACCAATTAGCGTGTGCGCTGTATGTAGTTCTGAATAGCACATGTCCTTACTCCTCGGTTGTCATTGGTCAGCCATATTGTTATGAGGGAATGAGACTTATTATGGGATAAAATCTGTTATATTCTGTAAAAAGAGTTAAACAGTATCATATATTATATATAAAAGGAAACTTTCCGTCTATGGTAGGGGACTCTGCTTTCACTCACGTCATAAAGGGGGCAATGTTCTTCAATTTGAGCTTTATTTCGTTAAAATATGTTCAGAAGTTTCGGAGATATAGCCCTTAGTATATAGTAGTTAGGAGCAATGCACAACAATATAATATATATGAAAAAATGATATATGTTATATTGTTGAGATGTTGCCTAACAACATTGTTATACCAAGTAGTACAGTTTTGAAGAAAATAGTGTTTGAAGACATACGTTTTCTACTTAGGATGAGTGTCACGTGGTCTCATCAATCCTGCAAGGGTTAAATTGCTTCATGTATAACAACAGGTACTAAGTTCATTTTTTAAAATTTCTTGTTGTAATGTATAGATTTTCTTTCCCCTTTATCATGTGTGCAACACTTAGATAGTATATTTGGTAGTTGTGTGTAAAAAAATATACAGGGTGATGCAGAATTCCAACCCTTAATAATATGAAATTATTGTTTGTTCATCAAAAAATAAAGAAAATTCATCAATTAGCGTGTGCGCTTTATGTAGTTCTGAATTGCACATGTTCTTACTCCTCGGTTGTCATTGGTCAGCCTTATTGTTATGAGGGAATGAGACTTATTATGGGATAAAATCTGTTATATTCTGTAAAAAGAGTTAAACAGTACCAAATGTTATATATACAAGGTAACTTTTCTTCTACGGTAAGGGACTCTGCTTGCACTCGCATCATAAAGGGGGCAATTCTCTTATATTTGAGCGCTATGTCGTTAAAATATGTTCAGAAGTTTCGGAGATATAGCCCTTAGTATATAGTAGTTAGGAGCAATGCACAACAATATAATATATATGAAAAAATGATATATGTTATATTGTTGAGATGTTGCCTAACAACATATTTATACCAAGTAGTACAGTTTTGAAGAAAATTGAAGAAAATAGTGTTTGAAGACATACGTTTTCTACTTAGGATGAGTGTCACGTGGTCTCATCAATCCTGCAAGGGTTAAATTGCTTCATGTATAACAACAGGTACTAACTTCATTTTTTAAAATTTCTTGTTGTAATGTATAGATTTTCTTTCCCCTTTATCATGTGTGCAACACTTAGATAGTATATTTGGTAGTTGTGTGTAAAAAAATATACAGGGTGATGCAGAATTCCAACCCTTAATAATATGAAATTATTGTTTGTTCATCAAAAAATAAAGAAAATGCACCAATTAGCGAGTGCGCTGTATGTAGTTCAGAATAGCACATGTTCTTACTCCTCGGTTGTCATTGGTCAGCCATATTGTTATGAGGGAATGAGACTTATTATGGGATAAAATCTGTTATTTTCTGTAAAAAGAGTTAAACAGTATCATATATTATATATAAAAGGAAACTTTCCGTCTATGGTAGGGGACTCTGCTTTCACTCACGTCATAAAGGGGGCAATGTTCTTCAATTTGAGCTTTATTTCGTTAAAATATGTTCAGAAGTTTCGGAGATATAGCACTTAGTATATAGTAGTTAGGAGCAATGCACAATATAATATATATGAAAAAATGATATATGTTATATTGTTGAGATGTTGCCTAACAACATATTTATACCAAGTAGTACAGTTTTGAAGAAAATTGAAGAAAATAGTGTTTGAAGACATACATTTTCTACTTAGGATGAGTGTCACGTGGTCTCATCAATCCTGCAAGGGTTAAATGGCTTCATGTATAACAACAGGTACTAACTTCATTTTTTAAAATTTCTTGTTGTAATGTATAGATTTTCTTTCCCCTTCATCATGTGTACAACACTTAGATAGTATATTTGGTAGTTGTGTGTAAAAAAATATACAGGGTGATGCAGAATTCCAACCCTTAATAATATGAAATTATTGTTTGTTCATCAAAAAATAAAGAAAATGCACCAATTAGCGTGTGCGCTGTATGTAGTTCTGAATAGCACATGTTCTTACTCCTCGGTTGTCATTGGTCAGCCATATTGTTATGAGGGAATGAGACTTATTATGGGATAGAATCTGTTATATTCTGTAAAAAGAGTTAAACAGTACCAAATGTTATATGTACAAGGTAACTTTTCTTCTACGGTAGGGGACTCTGCTTGCACTCGCATCATAAAGGGGGCAATGTTCTTCAATGTGAGCTTTATTTCGTTAAAATATGTTCAGAAGTTTCGGAGATATAGCCCTTAGTATATAGTAGTTAGAAGCAATACACAACAATATAATATGTATGAAAAATGACATATGTTATATTGTTGAGATGTTGCCTAACAACATATTTATACCAAAGAATATAGTTTTGAAGAAAATTGAGGAAAATAGTGTTTGAAGACATACGTTTTCTACTTAGGATGAGTGTCACGTGGTCTCATCAATCCTGCAAGGGTTAAATTGCTTCATGTATAACAACAGGTACTAACTTCATTTTTTAAAATTTCTTGTTGTAATGTATAGATTTTCTTTCCCCTTTATCATGTGTGCAACACTTAGATAGTATATTTGGTAGTTGTGTGTAAAAAAATATACAGGGTGATGCAGAATTCCAACCCTTAATAATATAAAATTATTGTTTGTTCATCAAAAAATAAAGAAAATGCACCAATTAGCGTGTGCGCTGTATGTAGTTCTGAATAGCACATGTCCTTACTCCTCGGTTGTCATTGGTCAGCCATATTGTTATGAGGGAATGAGACTTATTATGGGATAAAATCTGTTATATTCTGTAAAAAAAGTTAAACAGTATCATATATTATATATAAAAGGAAACTTTCCGTCTATGGTAGGGGACTCTGCTTTCACTCACGTCATAAATGGGGCAATGTTCTTCAATTTGAGCTTTATTTCGTTAAAATATGTTCAGAAGTTTTGGAGATATAGCACTTAGTATATAGTAGTTAGGAGCAATGCACAACAATATAATATATATGAAAAAATGATGTATGTTATATTGTTGAGATGTTGCCTAACAACATATTTATACCAAGTAGTACAGTTTTGAAGAAAATTGAAGAAAATAGTGTTTGAAGACATACATTTTCTACTTAGGATGAGTGTCACGTGGTCTCATCAATCCTGCAAGGGTTAAATGGCTTCATGTATAACAACAGGTACTAAGTTCATTTTTTAAAATTTCTTGTTGTAATGTATAGATTTTCTTCCCCTTTATCATGTGTGCAACACTTAGATAGTATATTTGGTAGTTGTGTGTAAAAAAATATACAGGGTGATGCAGAATTCCAACCCTTAATAATATGAAATTATTGTTTGTTCATCAAAAAATAAAGAAAATTCACCAATTAGCGTGTGCGCTTTATGTAGTTCTGAATTGCACATGTTCTTACTCCTCGGTTGTCATTGGTCAGCCTTATTGTTATGAGGGAATGAGACTTATTATGGGATAAAATCTGTTATATTCTGTAAAAAGAGTTAAACAGTACCAAATGTTATATATACAAGGTAACTTTTCTTCTACGGTAAGGGACTCTGCTTGCACTCGCATCATAAAGGGGGCAATTCTCTTATATTTGAGCGCTATGTCGTTAAAATATGTTCAGAAGTTTCGGAGATATAGCCCTTAGTATATAGTAGTTAGGAGCAATGCACAACAATATAATATATATGAAAAAATGATATATGTTATATTGTTGAGATGTTGCCTAACAACATATTTATACCAAGTAGTACAGTTTTGAAGAAAATTGAAGAAAATAGTGTTTGAAGACATACGTTTTCTACTTAGGATGAGTGTCACGTGGTCTCATCAATCCTGCAAGGGTTAAATTGCTTCATGTATAACAACAGGTACTAACTTCATTTTTTAAAATTTCTTGTTGTAATGTATAGATTTTATTTCCCCTTTATCATGTGTGCAACACTTAGATAGTATATTTGGTAGTTGTGTGTAAAAAAATATACAGGGTGATGCAGAATTCCAACCCTTAATAATATGAAATTATTGTTTGTTCATCAAAAAATAAAGAAAATGCACCAATTAGCGTGTGCGCTGTATGTAGTTCTGAATTGCACATGTTCTTACTCCTCGGTTGTCATTGGTCAGCCATATTGTTATGAGGGAATGAGACTTATTATGGGATAAAATCTGTTATTTTCTGTAAAAAGAGTTAAACAGTATCATATATTATATATAAAAGGAAACTTTCCGTCTATGGTAGGGGACTCTGCTTTCACTCACGTCATAAAGGGGGCAATGTTCTTCAATTTGAGCTTTATTTCGTTAAAATATGTTCAGAAGTTTCGGAGATATAGCCCTTAGTATATAGTAGTTAGGAGCAATGCACAACAATATAATATATATGAAAAAATGATATATGTTATATTGTTGAGATGTTGCCTAACAACATTGTTATACCAAGTAGTACAGTTTTGAAGAAAATAGTGTTTGAAGACATACGTTTTCTACTTAGGATGAGTGTCACGTGGTCTCATCAATCCTGCAAGGGTTAAATTGCTTCATGTATAACAACAGGTACTAACTTCATTTTTTAAAATTTCTTGTTGTAATGTATAGATTTTCTTTCCCCTTTATCATGTGTGCAACACTTAGATAGTATATTTGGTAGTTGTGTGTAAAAAAATATACAGGGTGATGCAGAATTCCAACCCTTAATAATATGAAATTATTGTTTGTTCATCAAAAAATAAAGAAAATGCACCAATTAGCGAGTGCGCTGTATGTAGTTCAGAATAGCACATGTTCTTACTCCTCGGTTGTCATTGGTCAGCCATATTGTTATGAGGGAATGAGACTTATTATGGGATAAAATCTGTTATTTTCTGTAAAAAGAGTTAAACAGTATCATATATTATATATAAAAGGAAACTTTCCGTCTATGGTAGGGGACTCTGCTTTCACTCACGTCATAAAGGGGGCAATGTTCTTCAATTTGAGCTTTATTTCGTTAAAATATGTTCAGAAGTTTCGGAGATATAGCACTTAGTATATAGTAGTTAGGAGCAATGCACAATATAATATATATGAAAAAATGATATATGTTATATTGTTGAGATGTTGCCTAACAACATATTTATACCAAGTAGTACAGTTTTGAAGAAAATTGAAGAAAATAGTGTTTGAAGACATACATTTTCTACTTAGGATGAGTGTCACGTGGTCTCATCAATCCTGCAAGGGTAAATGGCTTCATGTATAACAACAGGTACTAACTTCATCTTTTAAAATTTCTTGTTGTAATGTATAGATTTTCTTTCCCCTTCATCATGTGTGCAACACTTAGATAGTATATTTGGTAGTTGTGTGTAAAAAAATATACAGGGTGATGCAGAATTCCAACCCTTAATAATATGAAATTATTGTTTGTTCATCAAATAATAAAGAAAATGCACCAATTAGCGTGTGCGCTGTATGTAGTTCTGAATAGCACATGTTCTTACTCCTCGGTTGTCATTGGTCAGCCATATTGTTATGAGGGAATGAGACTTATTATGGGATAAAATCTGTTATATTCTGTAAAAAGAGTTAAACAGTACCAAATGTTATATGTACAAGGTAACTTTTCTTCTACGGTAGGGGACTCTGCTTGCACTCGCATCATAAAGGGGGCAATGTTCTTCAATGTGAGCTTTATTTCGTTAAAATATGTTCAGAAGTTTCGGAGATATAGCCCTTAGTATATAGTAGTTAGAAGCAATACACAACAATATAATATGTATGAAAAATGACATATGTTATATTGTTGAGATGTTGCCTAACAACATATTTATACCAAAGAATATAGTTTTGAAGAAAATTGAGGAAAATAGTGTTTGAAGACATACGTTTTCTACTTAGGATGAGTGTCACGTGGTCTCATCAATCCTGCAAGGGTTAAATTGCTTCATGTATAACAACAGGTACTAACTTCATTTTTTAAAATTTCTTGTTGTAATGTATAGATTTTCTTTCCCCTTTATCATGTGTGCAACACTTAGATAGTATATTTGGTAGTTGTGTGTAAAAAAATATACAGGGTGATGCAGAATTCCAACCCTTAATAATATAAAATTATTGTTTGTTCATCAAAAAATAAAGAAAATGCACCAATTAGCGTGTGCGCTGTATGTAGTTCTGAATAGCACATGTCCTTACTCCTCGGTTGTCATTGGTCAGCCATATTGTTATGAGGGAATGAGACTTATTATGGGATAAAATCTGTTATATTCTGTAAAAAGAGTTAAACAGTATCATATATTATATATAAAAGGAAACTTTCCGTCTATGGTAGGGGACTCTGCTTTCACTCACGTCATAAATGGGGCAATGTTCTTCAATTTGAGCTTTATTTCGTTAAAATATGTTCAGAAGTTTTGGAGATATAGCACTTAGTATATAGTAGTTAGGAGCAATGCACAACAATATAATATGTATGAAAAAATGATGTATGTTATATTGTTGAGATGTTGCCTAACAACATATTTATACCAAGTAGTACAGTTTTGAAGAAAATTGAAGAAAATAGTGTTTGAAGACATACATTTTCTACTTAGGATGAGTGTCACGTGGTCTCATCAATCCTGCAAGGGTTAAATGGCTTCATGTATAACAACAGGTACTAAGTTCATTTTTTAAAATTTCTTGTTGTAATGTATAGATTTTCTTCCCCTTTATCATGTGTGCAACACTTAGATAGTATATTTGGTAGTTGTGTGTAAAAAAATATACAGGGTGATGCAGAATTCCAACCCTTAATAATATGAAATTATTGTTTGTTCATCAAAAAATAAAGAAAATTCACCAATTAGCGTGTGCGCTTTATGTAGTTCTGAATTGCACATGTTCTTACTCCTCGGTTGTCATTGGTCAGCCTTATTGTTATGAGGGAATGAGACTTATTATGGGATAAAATCTGTTATATTCTGTAAAAAGAGTTAAACAGTACCAAATGTTATATATACAAGGTAACTTTTCTTCTACGGTAAGGGACTCTGCTTGCACTCGCATCATAAAGGGGGCAATTCTCTTATATTTGAGCGCTATGTCGTTAAAATATGTTCAGAAGTTTTGGAGATATAGCCCTTAGTATATAGTAGTTAGGAGCAATGCACAACAATATAATATATATGAAAAAATGATATATGTTATATTGTTGAGATGTTGCCTAACAACATATTTATACCAAGTAGTACAGTTTTGAAGAAAATTGAAGAAAATAGTGTTTGAAGACATACGTTTTCTACTTAGGATGAGTGTCACGTGGTCTCATCAATCCTGCAAGGGTTAAATTGCTTCATGTATAACAACAGGTACTAACTTCATTTTTTAAAATTTCTTGTTGTAATGTATAGATTTTATTTCCCCTTTATCATGTGTGCAACACTTAGATAGTATATTTGGTAGTTGTGTGTAAAAAAATATACAGGGTGATGCAGAATTCCAACCCTTAATAATATGAAATTATTGTTTGTTCATCAAAAAATAAAGAAAATGCACCAATTAGCGTGTGCGCTGTATGTAGTTCTGAATTGCACATGTTCTTACTCCTCGGTTGTCATTGGTCAGCCATATTGTTATGAGGGAATGAGACTTATTATGGGATAAAATCTGTTATTTTCTGTAAAAAGAGTTAAACAGTATCATATATTATATATAAAAGGAAACTTTCCGTCTATGGTAGGGGACTCTGCTTTCACTCACGTCATAAAGGGGGCAATGTTCTTCAATTTGAGCTTTATTTCGTTAAAATATGTTCAGAAGTTTTGGAGATATAGCCCTTAGTATATAGTAGTTAGGAGCAATGCACAACAATATAATATATATGAAAAAATGATATATGTTATATTGTTGAGATGTTGCCTAACAACATTGTTATACCAAGTAGTACAGTTTTGAAGAAAATAGTGTTTGAAGACATACGTTTTCTACTTAGGATGAGTGTCACGTGGTCTCATCAATCCTGCAAGGGTTAAATTGCTTCATGTATAACAACAGGTACTAACTTCATTTTTTAAAATTTCTTGTTGTAATGTATAGATTTTCTTTCCCCTTTATCATGTGTGCAACACTTAGATAGTATATTTGGTAGTTGTGTGTAAAAAAATATACAGGGTGATGCAGAATTCCAACCCTTAATAATATGAAATTATTGTTTGTTCATCAAAAAATAAAGAAAATGCACCAATTAGCGAGTGCGCTGTATGTAGTTCAGAATAGCACATGTTCTTACTCCTCGGTTGTCATTGGTCAGCCATATTGTTATGAGGGAATGAGACTTATTATGGGATAAAATCTGTTATTTTCTGTAAAAAGAGTTAAACAGTATCATATATTATATATAAAAGGAAACTTTCCGTCTATGGTAGGGGACTCTGCTTTCACTCACGTCATAAAGGGGGCAATGTTCTTCAATTTGAGCTTTATTTCGTTAAAATATGTTCAGAAGTTTCGGAGATATAGCACTTAGTATATAGTAGTTAGGAGCAATGCACAATATAATATATATGAAAAAATGATATATGTTATATTGTTGAGATGTTGCCTAACAACATATTTATACCAAGTAGTACAGTTTTGAAGAAAATTGAAGAAAATAGTGTTTGAAGACATACATTTTCTACTTAGGATGAGTGTCACGTGGTCTCATCAATCCTGCAAGGGTAAATGGCTTCATGTATAACAACAGGTACTAACTTCATCTTTTAAAATTTCTTGTTGTAATGTATAGATTTTCTTTCCCCTTCATCATGTGTGCAACACTTAGATAGTATATTTGGTAGTTGTGTGTAAAAAAATATACAGGGTGATGCAGAATTCCAACCCTTAATAATATGAAATTATTGTTTGTTCATCAAATAATAAAGAAAATGCACCAATTAGCGTGTGCGCTGTATGTAGTTCTGAATAGCACATGTTCTTACTCCTCGGTTGTCATTGGTCAGCCATATTGTTATGAGGGAATGAGACTTATTATGGGATAAAATCTGTTATATTCTGTAAAAAGAGTTAAACAGTACCAAATGTTATATGTACAAGGTAACTTTTCTTCTACGGTAGGGGACTCTGCTTGCACTCGCATCATAAAGGGGGCAATGTTCTTCAATGTGAGCTTTATTTCGTTAAAATATGTTCAGAAGTTTCGGAGATATAGCCCTTAGTATATAGTAGTTAGAAGCAATACACAACAATATAATATGTATGAAAAATGACATATGTTATATTGTTGAGATGTTGCCTAACAACATATTTATACCAAAGAATATAGTTTTGAAGAAAATTGAGGAAAATAGTGTTTGAAGACATACGTTTTCTACTTAGGATGAGTGTCACGTGGTCTCATCAATCCTGCAAGGGTTAAATTGCTTCATGTATAACAACAGGTACTAACTTCATTTTTTAAAATTTCTTGTTGTAATGTATAGATTTTCTTTCCCCTTTATCATGTGTGCAACACTTAGATAGTATATTTGGTAGTTGTGTGTAAAAAAATATACAGGGTGATGCAGAATTCCAACCCTTAATAATATAAAATTATTGTTTGTTCATCAAAAAATAAAGAAAATGCACCAATTAGCGTGTGCGCTGTATGTAGTTCTGAATAGCACATGTCCTTACTCCTCGGTTGTCATTGGTCAGCCATATTGTTATGAGGGAATGAGACTTATTATGGGATAAAATCTGTTATATTCTGTAAAAAGAGTTAAACAGTATCATATATTATATATAAAAGGAAACTTTCCGTCTATGGTAGGGGACTCTGCTTTCACTCACGTCATAAATGGGGCAATGTTCTTCAATTTGAGCTTTATTTCGTTAAAATATGTTCAGAAGTTTTGGAGATATAGCACTTAGTATATAGTAGTTAGGAGCAATGCACAACAATATAATATGTATGAAAAAATGATGTATGTTATATTGTTGAGATGTTGCCTAACAACATATTTATACCAAGTAGTACAGTTTTGAAGAAAATTGAAGAAAATAGTGTTTGAAGACATACATTTTCTACTTAGGATGAGTGTCACGTGGTCTCATCAATCCTGCAAGGGTTAAATGGCTTCATGTATAACAACAGGTACTAAGTTCATTTTTTAAAATTTCTTGTTGTAATGTATAGATTTTCTTCCCCTTTATCATGTGTGCAACACTTAGATAGTATATTTGGTAGTTGTGTGTAAAAAAATATACAGGGTGATGCAGAATTCCAACCCTTAATAATATGAAATTATTGTTTGTTCATCAAAAAATAAAGAAAATTCACCAATTAGCGTGTGCGCTGTATGTAGTTCAGAATTGCACATGTTCTTACTCTTCGGTTGTCATTGGTCAGCCTTATTGTTATGAGGGAATGAGACTTATTATGGGATAAAATCTGTTATATTCTGTAAAAAGAGTTAAACAGTACCAAATGTTATATGTACAAGGTAACTTTTCTTCTACGGTAGGGGACTCTGCTTGCACTCGCATCATAAAGGGGGCAATGTTCTTCAATGTGAGCTTTATTTCGTTAAAATATGTTCAGAAGTTTCGGAGATATAGCCCTTAGTATATAGTAGTTAGAAGCAATACACAACAATATAATATGTATGAAAAATGACATATGTTATATTGTTGAGATGTTGCCTAACAACATATTTATACCAAAGAATATAGTTTTGAAGAAAATTGAGGAAAATAGTGTTTGAAGACATACGTTTTCTACTTAGGATGAGTGTCACGTGGTCTCATCAATCCTGCAAGGGTTAAATTGCTTCATGTATAACAACAGGTACTAACTTCATTTTTTAAAATTTCTTGTTGTAATGTATAGATTTTCTTTCCCCTTTATCATGTGTGCAACACTTAGATAGTATATTTGGTAGTTGTGTGTAAAAAAATATACAGGGTGATGCAGAATTCCAACCCTTAATAATATAAAATTATTGTTTGTTCATCAAAAAATAAAGAAAATGCACCAATTAGCGTGTGCGCTGTATGTAGTTCTGAATAGCACATGTCCTTACTCCTCGGTTGTCATTGGTCAGCCATATTGTTATGAGGGAATGAGACTTATTATGGGATAAAATCTGTTATATTCTGTAAAAAAAGTTAAACAGTATCATATATTATATATAAAAGGAAACTTTCCGTCTATGGTAGGGGACTCTGCTTTCACTCACGTCATAAATGGGGCAATGTTCTTCAATTTGAGCTTTATTTCGTTAAAATATGTTCAGAAGTTTTGGAGATATAGCACTTAGTATATAGTAGTTAGGAGCAATGCACAACAATATAATATATATGAAAAAATGATGTATGTTATATTGTTGAGATGTTGCCTAACAACATATTTATACCAAGTAGTACAGTTTTGAAGAAAATTGAAGAAAATAGTGTTTGAAGACATACATTTTCTACTTAGGATGAGTGTCACGTGGTCTCATCAATCCTGCAAGGGTTAAATGGCTTCATGTATAACAACAGGTACTAAGTTCATTTTTTAAAATTTCTTGTTGTAATGTATAGATTTTCTTCCCCTTTATCATGTGTGCAACACTTAGATAGTATATTTGGTAGTTGTGTGTAAAAAAATATACAGGGTGATGCAGAATTCCAACCCTTAATAATATGAAATTATTGTTTGTTCATCAAAAAATAAAGAAAATTCACCAATTAGCGTGTGCGCTGTATGTAGTTCAGAATTGCACATGTTCTTACTCTTCGGTTTTCATTGGTCAGCCTTATTGTTATGAGGGAATGAGACTTATTATGGGATAAAATCTGTTATATTCTGTAAAAAGAGTTAAACAGTACCAAATGTTATATGTACAAGGTAACTTTTCTTCTACGGTAGGGGACTCTGCTTGCACTCGCATCATAAAGGGGGCAATGTTCTTCAATGTGAGCTTTATTTCGTTAAAATATGTTCAGAAGTTTCGGAGATATAGCCCTTAGTATATAGTAGTTAGAAGCAATACACAACAATATAATATGTATGAAAAATGACATATGTTATATTGTTGAGATGTTGCCTAACAACATATTTATACCAAAGAATATAGTTTTGAAGAAAATTGAGGAAAATAGTGTTTGAAGACATACGTTTTCTACTTAGGATGAGTGTCACGTGGTCTCATCAATCCTGCAAGGGTTAAATTGCTTCATGTATAACAACAGGTACTAACTTCATTTTTTAAAATTTCTTGTTGTAATGTATAGATTTTATTTCCCCTTTATCATGTGTGCAACACTTAGATAGTATATTTGGTAGTTGTGTGTAAAAAAATATACAGGGTGATGCAGAATTCCAACCCTTAATAATATAAAATTATTGTTTGTTCATCAAAAAATAAAGAAAATGCACCAATTAGCGTGTGCGCTGTATGTAGTTCTGAATAGCACATGTCCTTACTCCTCGGTTGTCATTGGTCAGCCATATTGTTATGAGGGAATGAGACTTATTATGGGATAAAATCTGTTATATTCTGTAAAAAAAGTTAAACAGTATCATATATTATATATAAAAGGAAACTTTCCGTCTATGGTAGGGGACTCTGCTTTCACTCACGTCATAAATGGGGCAATGTTCTTCAATTTGAGCTTTATTTCGTTAAAATATGTTCAGAAGTTTTGGAGATATAGCACTTAGTATATAGTAGTTAGGAGCAATGCACAACAATATAATATATATGAAAAAATGATGTATGTTATATTGTTGAGATGTTGCCTAACAACATATTTATACCAAGTAGTACAGTTTTGAAGAAAATTGAAGAAAATAGTGTTTGAAGACATACATTTTCTACTTAGGATGAGTGTCACGTGGTCTCATCAATCCTGCAAGGGTTAAATGGCTTCATGTATAACAACAGGTACTAAGTTCATTTTTTAAAATTTCTTGTTGTAATGTATAGATTTTCTTCCCCTTTATCATGTGTGCAACACTTAGATAGTATATTTGGTAGTTGTGTGTAAAAAAATATACAGGGTGATGCAGAATTCCAACCCTTAATAATATGAAATTATTGTTTGTTCATCAAAAAATAAAGAAAATTCACCAATTAGCGTGTGCGCTTTATGTAGTTCTGAATTGCACATGTTCTTACTCCTCGGTTGTCATTGGTCAGCCTTATTGTTATGAGGGAATGAGACTTATTATGGGATAAAATCTGTTATATTTTGTAAAAAGAGTTAAACAGTACCAAATGTTATATATACAAGGTAACTTTTCTTCTACGGTAAGGGACTCTGCTTGCACTCGCATCATAAAGGGGGCAATTCTCTTATATTTGAGCGCTATGTCGTTAAAATATGTTCAGAAGCTTCGGAGATATAGCCCTTAGTATATAGTAGTTAGGAGCAATGCACAACAATATAATATATATGAAAAAATGATATATGTTATATTGTTGAGATGTTGCCTAACAACATATTTATACCAAGTAGTACAGTTTTGAAGAAAATTGAAGAAAATAGTGTTTGAAGACATACGTTTTCTACTTAGGATGAGTGTCACGTGGTCTCATCAATCCTGCAAGGGTTAAATTGCTTCATGTATAACAACAGGTACTAACTTCATTTTTTAAAATTTCTTGTTGTAATGTATAGATTTTATTTCCCCTTTATCATGTGTGCAACACTTAGATAGTATATTTGGTAGTTGTGTGTAAAAAAATATACAGGGTGATGCAGAATTCCAACCCTTAATAATATGAAATTATTGTTTGTTCATCAAAAAATAAAGAAAATGCACCAATTAGCGTGTGCGCTGTATGTAGTTCTGAATAGCACATGTTCTTACTCCTCGGTTGTCATTGGTCAGCCATATTGTTATGAGGGAATGAGACTTATTATGGGATAAAATCTGTTATTTTCTGTAAAAAGAGTTAAACAGTATCATATATTATATATAAAAGGAAACTTTCCGTCTATGGTAGGGGACTCTGCTTTCACTCACGTCATAAAGGGGGCAATGTTCTTCAATTTGAGCTTTATTTCGTTAAAATATGTTCAGAAGTTTCGGAGATATAGCCCTTAGTATATAGTAGTTAGGAGCAATGCACAACAATATAATATATATGAAAAAATGATATATGTTATATTGTTGAGATGTTGCCTAACAACATTGTTATACCAAGTAGTACAGTTTTGAAGAAAATAGTGTTTGAAGACATACGTTTTCTACTTAGGATGAGTGTCACGTGGTCTCATCAATCCTGCAAGGGTTAAATTGCTTCATGTATAACAACAGGTACTAACTTCATTTTTTAAAATTTCTTGTTGTAATGTATAGATTTTCTTTCCCCTTTATCATGTGTGCAACACTTAGATAGTATATTTGGTAGTTGTGTGTAAAAAAATATACAGGGTGATGCAGAATTCCAACCCTTAATAATATGAAATTATTGTTTGTTCATCAAAAAATAAAGAAAATGCACCAATTAGCGAGTGCGCTGTATGTAGTTCAGAATAGCACATGTTCTTACTCCTCGGTTGTCATTGGTCAGCCATATTGTTATGAGGGAATGAGACTTATTATGGGATAAAATCTGTTATTTTCTGTAAAAAGAGTTAAACAGTATCATATATTATATATAAAAGGAAACTTTCCGTCTATGGTAGGGGACTCTGCTTTCACTCACGTCATAAAGGGGGCAATGTTCTTCAATTTGAGCTTTATTTCGTTAAAATATGTTCAGAAGTTTCGGAGATATAGCACTTAGTATATAGTAGTTAGGAGCAATGCACAATATAATATATATGAAAAAATGATATATGTTATATTGTTGAGATGTTGCCTAACAACATATTTATACCAAGTAGTACAGTTTTGAAGAAAATTGAAGAAAATAGTGTTTGAAGACATACATTTTCTACTTAGGATGAGTGTCACGTGGTCTCATCAATCCTGCAAGGGTAAATGGCTTCATGTATAACAACAGGTACTAACTTCATTTTTTAAAATTTCTTGTTGTAATGTATAGATTTTCTTTCCCCTTTATCATGTGTGCAACACTTAGATAGTATATTTGGTAGTTGTGTGTAAAAAAATATACAGGGTGATGCAGAATTCCAACCCTTAATAATATGAAATTATTGTTTGTTCATCAAAAAATAAAGAAAATGCACCAATTAGCGTGTGCGCTGTATGTAGTTCTGAATAGCACATGTTCTTACTCCTCGGTTGTCATTGGTCAGCCATATTGTTATGAGGGAATGAGACTTATTATGGGATAAAATCTGTTATATTCTGTAAAAAGAGTTAAACAGTACCAAATGTTATATGTACAAGGTAACTTTTCTTCTACGGTAGGGGACTCTGCTTGCACTCGCATCATAAAGGGGGCAATGTTCTTCAATGTGAGCTTTATTTCGTTAAAATATGTTCAGAAGTTTCGGAGATATAGCCCTTAGTATATAGTAGTTAGAAGCAATACACAACAATATAATATGTATGAAAAATGACATATGTTATATTGTTGAGATGTTGCCTAACAACATATTTATACCAAAGAATATAGTTTTGAAGAAAATTGAGGAAAATAGTGTTTGAAGACATACGTTTTCTACTTAGGATGAGTGTCACGTGGTCTCATCAATCCTGCAAGGGTTAAATTGCTTCATGTATAACAACAGGTACTAACTTCATTTTTTAAAATTTCTTGTTGTAATGTATAGATTTTCTTTCCCCTTTATCATGTGTGCAACACTTAGATAGTATATTTGGTAGTTGTGTGTAAAAAAATATACAGGGTGATGCAGAATTCCAACCCTTAATAATATAAAATTATTGTTTGTTCATCAAAAAATAAAGAAAATGCACCAATTAGCGTGTGCGCTGTATGTAGTTCTGAATAGCACATGTCCTTACTCCTCGGTTGTCATTGGTCAGCCATATTGTTATGAGGGAATGAGACTTATTATGGGATAAAATCTGTTATATTCTGTAAAAAGAGTTAAACAGTATCATATATTATATATAAAAGGAAACTTTCCGTCTATGGTAGGGGACTCTGCTTTCACTCACGTCATAAATGGGGCAATGTTCTTCAATTTGAGCTTTATTTCGTTAAAATATGTTCAGAAGTTTTGGAGATATAGCACTTAGTATATAGTAGTTAGGAGCAATGCACAACAATATAATATATATGAAAAAATGATGTATGTTATATTGTTGAGATGTTGCCTAACAACATATTTATACCAAGTAGTACAGTTTTGAAGAAAATTGAAGAAAATAGTGTTTGAAGACATACATTTTCTACTTAGGATGAGTGTCACGTGGTCTCATCAATCCTGCAAGGGTTAAATGGCTTCATGTATAACAACAGGTACTAAGTTCATTTTTTAAAATTTCTTGTTGTAATGTATAGATTTTCTTCCCCTTTATCATGTGTGCAACACTTAGATAGTATATTTGGTAGTTGTGTGTAAAAAAATATACAGGGTGATGCAGAATTCCAACCCTTAATAATATGAAATTATTGTTTGTTCATCAAAAAATAAAGAAAATGCACCAATTAGCGTGTGCGCTGTATGTAGTTCAGAATAGCACATGTTCTTACTCCTTGGTTGTCATTGGTCAGCCATATTGTTATGAGGGAATGAGACTTATTATGGGATAAAATCTGTTATTTTCTGTAAAAAGAGTTAAACAGTATCATATATTATATATAAAAGGAAACTTTCCGTCTATGGTAGGGGACTCTGCTTGCACTCGCATCATAAAGGGGGCAATGTTCTTCAATGTGAGCTTTATTTCGTTAAAATATGTTCAGAAGTTTCGGAGATATAGCCCTTAGTATATAGTAGTTAGAAGCAATACACAACAATATAATATGTATGAAAAATGACATATGTTATATTGTTGAGATGTTGCCTAACAACATATTTATACCAAAGAATATAGTTTTGAAGAAAATTGAGGAAAATAGTGTTTGAAGACATACGTTTTCTACTTAGGATGAGTGTCACGTGGTCTCATCAATCCTGCAAGGGTTAAATTGCTTCATGTATAACAACAGGTACTAACTTCATTTTTTAAAATTTCTTGTTGTAATGTATAGATTTTCTTTCCCCTTTATCATGTGTGCAACACTTAGATAGTATATTTGGTAGTTGTGTGTAAAAAAATATACAGGGTGATGCAGAATTCCAACCCTTAATAATATAAAATTATTGTTTGTTCATCAAAAAATAAAGAAAATGCACCAATTAGC
The DNA here is from genome assembly GCF_964235325.1 of Thermobia domestica. Lineage (NCBI taxonomy): Eukaryota > Metazoa > Arthropoda > Insecta > Zygentoma > Lepismatidae > Thermobia > Thermobia domestica. The sequence continues at coordinate 260,723,739 of NC_137455.1, forward strand.
GTGTGCGCTGTATGTAGTTCTGAATAGCACATGTCCTTACTCCTCGGTTGTCATTGGTCAGCCATATTGTTATGAGGGAATGAGACTTATTATGGGATAAAATCTGTTATATTCTGTAAAAAGAGTTAAACAGTATCATATATTATATATAAAAGGAAACTTTCCGTCTATGGTAGGGGACTCTGCTTTCACTCACGTCATAAATGGGGCAATGTTCTTCAATTTGAGCTTTATTTCGTTAAAATATGTTCAGAAGTTTTGGAGATATAGCACTTAGTATATAGTAGTTAGGAGCAATGCACAACAATATAATATATATGAAAAAATGATGTATGTTATATTGTTGAGATGTTGCCTAACAACATATTTATACCAAGTAGTACAGTTTTGAAGAAAATTGAAGAAAATAGTGTTTGAAGACATACATTTTCTTCTTAGGATGAGTGTCACGTGGTCTCATCAATCCTGCAAGGGTTAAATGGCTTCATGTATAACAACAGGTACTAAGTTCATTTTTTAAAATTTCTTGTTGTAATGTATAGATTTTCTTCCCCTTTATCATGTGTGCAACACTTAGATAGTATATTTGGTAGTTGTGTGTAAAAAAATATACAGGGTGATGCAGAATTCCAACCCTTAATAATATGAAATTATTGTTTGTTCATCAAAAAATAAAGAAAATTCACCAATTAGCGTGTGCGCTGTATGTAGTTCAGAATTGCACATGTTCTTACTCTTCGGTTGTCATTGGTCAGCCTTATTGTTATGAGGGAATGAGACTTATTATGGGATAAAATCTGTTATATTCTGTAAAAAGAGTTAAACAGTACCAAATGTTATATATACAAGGTAACTTTTCTTCTACGGTAAGGGACTCTGCTTGCACTCGCATCATAAAGGGGGCAATGCTCTTATATTTGAGCTTTATGTCGTTAAAATATGTTCAGAAGTTTCGGAGATATAGCCCTTAGTATATAGTAGTTAGGAGCAATGCACAACAATATAATATATATGAAAAAATGATATATGTTATATTGTTGAGATGTTGCCTAACAACATATTTATACCAAGTAGTACAGTTTTGAAGAAAATTGAAGAAAATAGTGTTTGAAGACATACGTTTTCTACTTAGGATGAGTGTCACGTGGTCTCATCAATCCTGCAAGGGTTAAATTGCTTCATGTATAACAACAGGTACTAACTTCATTTTTTAAAATTTCTTGTTGTAATGTATAGATTTTCTTTCCCCTTTAACATGTGTGCCACACTTAGATAGTATATTTGGTAGTTGTGTGTAAAAAAATATACAGGGTGATGCAGAATTCCAACCCTTAATAATATGAAATTATTGTTTGTTCATCAAAAAATAAAGAAAATGCACCAATTAGCGTGTGCGCTGTATGTAGTTCTGAATAGCACATGTTCTTACTCCTCGGTTGTCATTGGTCAGCCATATTGTTATGAGGGAATGAGACTTATTATGGGATAAAATCTGTTATATTCTGTAAAAAGAGTTAAACAGTACCAAATGTTATATATACAAGGTAACTTTTCTTCTACGGTAAGGGACTCTGCTTGCACTCGCATCATAAAGGGGGCAATGCTCTTATATTTGAGCTTTATGTCGTTAAATTATGTTGAGAAGTTTCGGAGATATAGCCCTTAGTATATAGTAGTTAGGAGCAATGCACAACAATATAATATATATGAAAAAATGATATATGTTATATTGTTGAGATGTTGCCTAACAACATATTTATACCAAGTAGTACAGTTTTGAAGAAAATTGAAGAAAATAGTGTTTGAAGACATACGTTTTCTACTTAGGATGAGTGTCACGTGGTCTCATCAATCCTGCAAGGGTTAAATTGCTTCATGTATAACAACAGGTACTAACTTCATTTTTTAAAATTTCTTGTTGTAATGTATAGATTTTCTTTCCCCTTTATCATGTGTGCAATACTTTGATAGTATATTTGGTAGTTGTGTGTAAAAAAATATACAGGGTGATGCAGAATTCCAACCCTTAATAATATGAAATTATTGTTTGTTCATCAAAAAATAAAGAAAATGCACCAATTAGCGTGTGCGCTGTATGTAGTTCTGAATAGCACATGTACTTACTCCTCGGTTGTCATTGGTCAGCCATATTGTTATGAGGGAATGAGACTTATTATGGGATAAAATCTGTTATATTCTGTAAAAAGAGTTAAACAGTACCAAATGTTATATATACAAGGTAACTTTTCTTCTACGGTAGGGGACTCTGCTTGCACTCGCATCATAAAGGGGGCAATGTTCTTCAATGTGAGCTTTATTTCGTTAAAATATGTTCAGAAGTTTCGGAGATATAGCCCTTAGTATATAGTAGCTAGAAGCAATACACAACCATATAATATATATGAAAAATGACATATGTTATATTGTTGAGATGTTGCCTAACAACATATTTATACCAAACAATATAGTTTTGAAGAAAATTGAGGAAAATAGTGTTTGAAGAAATACATTTTCTACTTAGGATGAGTGTCACGTGGTCTCATCAATCCTGCAAGGGTTAAATGGCTTCATGTATAACAACAGGTACTAAGTTCATTTTTTAAAATTTCTTGTTGTAATGTATAGATTTTCTTTCCCCTTTATCATGTGTGCAACACTTAGATAGTATATTTGGTAGTTGTGTGTAAAAAAAATATACAGGGTGATGCAGAATTCCAACCCTTAATAATATGAAATTATTGTTTGTTCATCAAAAAATAAAGAAAATGCACCAATTAGCGTGTGCGCTTTATGTAGTTCTGAATTGCACATGTTCTTACTCCTCGGTTGTCATTGGTCAGCCTTATTGTTATGAGGGAATGAGACTTATTATGGGATAAAATCTGTTATATTCTGTAAAAAGAGTTAAACAGTACCAAATGTTATATATACAGGGTAATTTTTCTTCTACCTTAAGGGACTCTGCTTGCACTCGCATCATAATGGGGGCAATGCTCTTCAATTTGAGCTTTATGTCGTTAAAATATGTTCAGAAGTTTCGGAGATATAGCCCTTAGTATATAGTAGTTAGGAGCAATGCACAACAATATAATATATATGAAAAAATGATATATGTTATATTGTTGAGATGTTGCCTAACAACATATTTATACCAAGTAGTACAGTTTTGAAGAAAATTGAAGAAAATAGTGTTTGAAGACATACGTTTTCTACTTAGGATGAGTGTCACGTGGTCTCATCAATCCTGCAAGGGTTAAATTGCTTCATGTATAACAACAGGTACTAACTTCATTTTTTAAAATTTCTTGTTGTAATGTATAGATTTTATTTCCCCTTTATCATGTGTGCAACACTTAGATAGTATATTTGGTAGTTGTGTGTAAAAAAATATACAGGGTGATGCAGAATTCCAACCCTTAATAATATAAAATTATTGTTTGTTCATCAAAAAATAAAGAAAATGCACCAATTAGCGTGTGCGCTGTATGTAGTTCTGAATAGCACATGTCCTTACTCCTCGGTTGTCATTGGTCAGCCATATTGTTATGAGGGAATGAGACTTATTATGGGATAAAATCTGTTATATTCTGTAAAAAGAGTTAAACAGTATCATATATTATATATAAAAGGAAACTTTCCGTCTATGGTAGGGGACTCTGCTCTCACTCACGTCATAAAGGGGGCAATGCTCTTATATTTGAGCTTTATGTCGTTAAAATATGTTCAGAAGTTTCGGAGATATAGCCCTTAGTATATAGTAGTTAGGAGCAATGCACAACAATATAATATATATGAAAAAATGATATATGTTATATTGTTGAGATGTTGCCTAACAACATATTTATACCAAGTAGTACAGTTTTGAAGAAAATTGAAGAAAATAGTGTTTGAAGACATACATTTTCTACTTAGGATGAGTGTCACGTGGTCTCATCAATCCTGCAAGGGTTAAATGGCTTCATGTATAACAACAGGTACTAAGTTCATTTTTTAAAATTTCTTGTTGTAATGTATAGATTTTCTTCCCCTTTATCATGTGTGCAACACTTAGATAGTATATTTGGTAGTTGTGTGTAAAAAAATATACAGGGTGATGCAGAATTCCAACCCTTAATAATATGAAATTATTGTTTGTTCATCAAAAAATAAAGAAAATTCACCAATTAGCGTGTGCGCTGTATGTAGTTCAGAATTGCACATGTTCTTACTCTTCGGTTGTCATTGGTCAGCCTTATTGTTATGAGGGAATGAGACTTATTATGGGATAAAATCTGTTATATTCTGTAAAAAGAGTTAAACAGTACCAAATGTTATATATACAAGGTAACTTTTCTTCTACGGTAAGGGACTCTGCTTGCACTCGCATCATAAAGGGGGCAATGCTCTTATATTTGAGCTTTATGTCGTTAAAATATGTTCAGAAGTTTCGGAGATATAGCCCTTAGTATATAGTAGTTAGGAGCAATGCACAACAATATAATATATATGAAAAAATGATATATGTTATATTGTTGAGATGTTGCCTAACAACATATTTATACCAAGTAGTACAGTTTTGAAGAAAATTGAAGAAAATAGTGTTTGATGACATACGTTTTCTACTTAGGATGAGTGTCACGTGGTCTCATCAATCCTGCAAGGGTTAAATTGCTTCATGTATAACAACAGGTACTAACTTCATTTTTAAAATTTCTTGTTGTAATGTATAGATTTTCTTTCCCCTTTAACATGTGTGCCACACTTAGATAGTATATTTGGCAGTTGTGTGTAAAAAAATATACAGGGTGATGCAGAATTCCAACCCTTAATAATATGAAATTATTGTTTGTTCATCAAAAAATAAAGAAAATGCACCAATTAGCGTGTGCGCTGTATGTAGTTCAGAATAGCACATGTTCTTACTCCTTGGTTGTCATTGTTCAGCCATATTGTTATGAGGGAATGAGACTTATTATGGGATAAAATCTGTTATTTTCTGTAAAAAGAGTTAAACAGTATCATATATTATATATAAAAGGAAACTTTCCGTCTATGGTAGGGGACTCTGCTCGCACTCGCATCATAAAGGGGGCAATGTTCTTCAATGTGAGCTTTATTTCGTTAAAATATGTTCAGAAGTTTCGGAGATATAGCCCTTAGTATATAGTAGTTAGAAGCAATACACAACAATATAATATGTATGAAAAATGACATATGTTATATTGTTGAGATGTTGCCTAACAACATATTTATACCAAAGAATATAGTTTTGAAGAAAATTGAGGAAAATAGTGTTTGAAGACATACGTTTTCTACTTAGGATGAGTGTCACGTGGTCTCATCAATCCTGCAAGGGTTAAATTGCTTCATGTATAACAACAGGTACTAACTTCATTTTTTAAAATTTCTTGTTGTAATGTATAGATTTTCTTTCCCCTTTATCATGTGTGCAACACTTAGATAGTATATTTGGTAGTTGTGTGTAAAAAAATATACAGGGTGATGCAGAATTCCAACCCTTAATAATATAAAATTATTGTTTGTTCATCAAAAAATAAAGAAAATGCACCAATTAGCGTGTGCGCTGTATGTAGTTCTGAATAGCACATGTCCTTACTCCTCGGTTGTCATTGGTCAGCCATATTGTTATGAGGGAATGAGACTTATTATGGGATAAAATCTGTTATATTCTGTAAAAAGAGTTAAACAGTATCATATATTATATATAAAAGGAAACTTTCCGTCTATGGTAGGGGACTCTGCTCTCACTCACGTCATAAATGGGGCAATGTTCTTCAATTTGAGCTTTATTTCGTTAAAATATGTTCAGAAGTTTCGGAGATATAGCCCTTAGTATATAGTAGTTAGGAGCAATGCACAACAATATAATATATATGAAAAAATGATATATGTTATATTGTTGAGATGTTGCCTAACAACATTGTTATACCAAGTAGTACAGTTTTGAAGAAAATATTGTTTGAAGACATACGTTTTCTACTTAGGATGAGTGTCACGTGGTCTCATCAATCCTGCAAGGGTTAAATGGCTTCATGTATAACAACAGGTACTAAGTTCATTTTTTAAAATTTCTTGTTGTAATGTATAGATTTTCTTTCCCCTTTATCATGTGTGCAACACTTAGATAGTGTATTTGGTAGTTGTGTGTAAAAAAATATACAGGGTGATGCAGAATTCCAACCCTTAATAATATGAAATTATTGTTTGTTCATCAAAAAATAAAGAAAATTCACCAATTAGCGTGTGCGCTTTATGTAGTTCTGAATTGCACATGTTCTTACTCCTCGGTTGTCATTGGTCAGCCTTATTGTTATGAGGGAATGAGACTTATTATGGGATAAAATCTGTTATATTCTGTAAAAAGAGTTAAACAGTACCAAATGTTATATATACAAGGTAACTTTTCTTCTACGGTCAGGGACTCTGCTTGCACTCGCATCATAAAGGGGGCAATGCTCTTATATTTGAGCTTTATGTCGTTAAAATATGTTCAGAAGTTTCGGAGATATAGCCCTTAGTATATAGTAGTTAGGAGCAATGCACAACAATATAATATATATGAAAAAATGATATATGTTATATTGTTGAGATGTTGCCTAACAACATATTTATACCAAGTAGTACAGTTTTGAAGAAAATTGAAGAAAATAGTGTTTGAAGACATACATTTTCTACTTAGGATGAGTGTCACGTGGTCTCATCAATCCTGCAAGGGTTAAATGGCTTCATGTATAACAACAGGTACTAAGTTCATTTTTTAAAATTTCTTGTTGTAATGTATAGATTTCCTTTCCCCTTTATCATGTATGCAACACTTAGATAGTATATTTGGTAGTTGTGTGTAAAAAAATATACAGGGTGATGCAGAATTCCAACCCTTAATAATATGAAATTATTGTTTGTTCATCAAAAAATAAAGAAAATTCACCAATTAGCGTGTGCGCTGTATGTAGTTCAGAATTGCACATGTTCTTACTCTTCGGTTGTCATTGGTCAGCCTTATTGTTATGAGGGAATGAGACTTATTATGGGATAAAATCTGTTATATTCTGTAAAAAGAGTTAAACAGTACCAAATGTTATATATACAAGGTAACTTTTCTTCTACGGTAAGGGACTCTGCTTGCACTCGCATCATAAAGGGGGCAATGCTCTTATATTTGAGCTTTATGTCGTTAAAATATGTTGAGAAGTTTCGGAGATATAGCCCTTAGTATATAGTAGTTAGGAGCAATGCACAACAATATAATATATATGAAAAAATGATATATGTTATATTGTTGAGATGTTGCCTAACAACATATTTATACCAAGTAGTACAGTTTTGAAGAAAATTGAAGAAAATAGTGTTTGAAGACATACGTTTTCTACTTAGGATGAGTGTCACGTGGTCTCATCAATCCTGCAAGGGTTAAATTGCTTCATGTATAACAACAGGTACTAACTTCATTTTTTAAAATTTCTTGTTGTAATGTATAGATTTTCTTTCCCCTTTATCATGTGTGCAATACTTAGATAGTATATTTGGTAGTTGTGTGTAAAAAAATATACAGGGTGATGCAGAATTCCAACCCTTAATAATATGAAATTATTGTTTGTTCATCAAAAAATAAAGAAAATGCACCAATTAGCGTGTGCGCTGTATGTAGTTCTGAATAGCACATGTACTTACTCCTCGGTTGTCATTGGTCAGCCATATTGTTATGAGCGAATGAGATTTATTATGGGATAAAATCTGTTATATTCTGTAAAAAGAGTTAAACAGTACCAAATGTTATATATACAAGGTAACTTTTCTTCTACGGTAGGGGACTCTGCTTGCACTCGCATCATAAAGGGGGCAATGTTCTTCAATGTGAGCTTTATTTCGTTAAAATATGTTCAGAAGTTTCGGAGATATAGCCCTTAGTATATAGTAGTTAGAAGCAATACACAACAATATAATATATATGAAAAATGACATATGTTATATTGTTGAGATGTTGCCTAACAACATATTTATACCAAACAATACAGTTTTGAAGAAAATTGAGGAAAATAGTGTTTGAAGACATACATTTTCTACTTAGGATGAGTGTCACGTGGTCTCATCAATCCTGCAAGGGTTAAATGGCTTCATGTATAACAACAGGTACTAACTTCATTTTTTAAAATTTCTTGTTGTAATGTATAGATTTTCTTTCCCCTTTATCATGTGTGCAACACTTAGATAGTATATTTGGTAGTTGTGTGTAAAAAAATATACAGGGTGATGCAGAATTCCAACCCTTAATAATATGAAATTATTGTTTGTTCATCAAAAAATAAAGAAAATGCACCAATTAGCGTGTGCGCTTTATGTAGTTCTGAATTGCACATGTTCTTACTCCTCGGTTGTCATTGGTCAGCCTTATTGTTATGAGGGAATGAGACTTATTATGGGATAAAATCTGTTATATTCTGTAAAAAGAGTTAAACAGTAACAAATGTTATATATACAGGGTAATTTTTCTTCTACCTTAAGGGACTCTGCTTGCACTCGCATCATAATGGGGGCAATGCTCTTCAATTTGAGCTTTATGTCGTTAAAATATGTTCAGAAGTTTCGGAGATATAGCCCTTAGTATATAGTAGTTAGGAGCAATGCACAACAATATAATATATATGAAAAAATGATATATGTTATATTGTTGAGATGTTGCCTAACAACATATTTATACCAAGTAGTACAGTTTTGAAGAAAATTGAAGAAAATAGTGTTTGAAGACATACGTTTTCTACTTAGGATGAGTGTCACGTGGTCTCATCAATCCTGCAAGGGTTAAATTGCTTCATGTATAACAACAGGTACTAACTTCATTTTTTAAAATTTCTTGTTGTAATGTATAGATTTTCTTTCACCTTTATCATGTGTGCAACACTTAGATAGTATATTAGTAGTTGTGTGTAAAAAAATATACAGGGTGATGCAGAATTCCAACCCTTAATAATATAAAATTATTGTTTGTTCATCAAAAAATAAAGAAAATGCACCAATTAGCGTGTGCGCTGTATGTAGTTCTGAATAGCACATGTCCTTACTCCTCGGTTGTCATTGGTCAGCCATATTGTTATGAGGGAATGAGACTTATTATGGGATAAAATCTGTTATATTCTGTAAAAAGAGTTAAACAGTATCATATATTATATATAAAAGGAAACTTTCCGTCTATGGTAGGGGACTCTGCTCTCACTCACGTCATAAAGGGGGCAATGCTCTTATATTTGAGCTTTATGTCGTTAAAATATGTTCAGAAGTTTCGGAGATATAGCCCTTAGTATATAGTAGTTAGGAGCAATGCACAACAATATAATATATATGAAAAAATGATATATGTTATATTGTTGAGATGTTGCCTAACAACATATTTATACCAAGTAGTACAGTTTTGAAGAAAATTGAAGAAAATAGTGTTTGAAGACATACATTTTCTACTTAGGATGAGTGTCACGTGGTCTCATCAATCCTGCAAGGGTTAAATGGCTTCATGTATAACAACAGGTACTAAGTTCATTTTTTAAAATTTCTTGTTGTAATGTATAGATTTTCTTCCCCTTTATCATGTGTGCAACACTTAGATAGTATATTTGGTAGTTGTGTGTAAAAAAATATACAGGGTGATGCAGAATTCCAACCCTTAATAATATGAAATTATTGTTTGTTCATCAAAAAATAAAGAAAATTCACCAATTAGCGTGTGCGCTGTATGTAGTTCAGAATTGCACATGTTCTTACTCTTCGGTTGTCATTGGTCAGCCTTATTGTTATGAGGGAATGAGACTTATTATGGGATAAAATCTGTTATATTCTGTAAAAAGAGTTAAACAGTACCAAATGTTATATATACAAGGTAACTTTTCTTCTACGGTAAGGGACTCTGCTTGCACTCGCATCATAAAGGGGGCAATGCTCTTATATTTGAGCTTTATGTCGTTAAAATATGTTCAGAAGTTTCGGAGATATAGCCCTTAGTATATAGTAGTTAGGAGCAATGCACAACAATATAATATATATGAAAAAATGATATATGTTATATTGTTGAGATGTTGCCTAACAACATATTTATACCAAGTAGTACAGTTTTGAAGAAAATTGAAGAAAATAGTGTTTGATGACATACGTTTTCTACTTAGGATGAGTGTCACGTGGTCTCATCAATCCTGCAAGGGTTAAATTGCTTCATGTATAACAACAGGTACTAACTTCATTTTTAAAATTTCTTGTTGTAATGTATAGATTTTCTTTCCCCTTTAACATGTGTGCCACACTTAGATAGTATATTTGGCAGTTGTGTGTAAAAAAATATACAGGGTGATGCAGAATTCCAACCCTTAATAATATGAAATTATTGTTTGTTCATCAAAAAATAAAGAAAATGCACCAATTAGCGTGTGCGCTGTATGTAGTTCAGAATAGCACATGTTCTTACTCCTTGGTTGTCATTGTTCAGCCATATTGTTATGAGGGAATGAGACTTATTATGGGATAAAATCTGTTATTTTCTGTAAAAAGAGTTAAACAGTATCATATATTATATATAAAAGGAAACTTTCCGTCTATGGTAGGGGACTCTGCTCGCACTCGCATCATAAAGGGGGCAATGTTCTTCAATGTGAGCTTTATTTCGTTAAAATATGTTCAGAAGTTTCGGAGATATAGCCCTTAGTATATAGTAGTTAGAAGCAATACACAACAATATAATATGTATGAAAAATGACATATGTTATATTGTTGAGATGTTGCCTAACAACATATTTATACCAAAGAATATAGTTTTGAAGAAAATTGAGGAAAATAGTGTTTGAAGACATACGTTTTCTACTTAGGATGAGTGTCACGTGGTCTCATCAATCCTGCAAGGGTTAAATTGCTTCATGTATAACAACAGGTACTAACTTCATTTTTTAAAATTTCTTGTTGTAATGTATAGATTTTCTTTCCCCTTTATCATGTGTGCAACACTTAGATAGTATATTTGGTAGTTGTGTGTAAAAAAATATACAGGGTGATGCAGAATTCCAACCCTTAATAATATAAAATTATTGTTTGTTCATCAAAAAATAAAGAAAATGCACCAATTAGCGTGTGCGCTGTATGTAGTTCTGAATAGCACATGTCCTTACTCCTCGGTTGTCATTGGTCAGCCATATTGTTATGAGGGAATGAGACTTATTATGGGATAAAATCTGTTATATTCTGTAAAAAGAGTTAAACAGTATCATATATTATATATAAAAGGAAACTTTCCGTCTATGGTAGGGGACTCTGCTTTCACTCACGTCATAAATGGGGCAATGTTCTTCAATTTGAGCTTTATTTCGTTAAAATATGTTCAGAAATTTTGGAGATATAGCACTTAGTATATAGTAGTTAGGAGCAATGCACAACAATATAATATATATGAAAAAATGATGTATGTTATATTGTTGAGATGTTTCCTAACAACATATTTATACCAAGTAGTACAGTTTTGAAGAAAATTGAAGAAAATAGTGTTTGAAGACATACATTTTCTACTTAGGATGAGTGTCACGTGGTCTCATCAATCCTGCAAGGGTTAAATGGCTTCATGTATAACAACAGGTACTAAGTTCATTTTTTAAAATTTCTTGTTGTAATGTATAGATTTTCTTCCCCTTTATCATGTGTGCAACACTTAGATAGTATATTTGGTAGTTGTGTGTAAAAAAATATACAGGGTGATGCAGAATTCCAACCCTTAATAATATGAAATTATTGTTTGTTCATCAAAAAATAAAGAAAATTCACCAATTAGCGTGTGCGCTGTATGTAGTTCAGAATTGCACATGTTCTTACTCTTCGGTTGTCATTGGTCAGCCTTATTGTTATGAGGGAATGAGACTTATTATGGGATAAAATCTGTTATATTCTGTAAAAAGAGTTAAACAGTACCAAATGTTATATATACAAGGTAACTTTTCTTCTACGGTAAAGGACTCTGCTTGCACTCGCATCATAAAGGGGGCAATGCTCTTATATTTGAGCTTTATGTCGTTAAAATATGTTCAGAAGTTTCGGAGATATAGCCCTTAGTATATAGTAGTTAGGAGCAATGCACAACAATATAATATATATGAAAAAATGATATATGTTATATTGTTGAGATGTTGCCTAACAACATATTTATACCAAGTAGTACAGTTTTGAAGAAAATTGAAGAAAATAGTGTTTGATGACATACGTTTTCTACTTAGGATGAGTGTCACGTGGTCTCATCAATCCTGCAAGGGTTAAATTGCTTCATGTATAACAACAGGTACTAACTTCATTTTTAAAATTTCTTGTTGTAATGTATAGATTTTCTTTCCCCTTTAACATGTGTGCCACACTTAGATAGTATATTTGGTAGTTGTGTGTAAAAAAATATACAGGGTGATGCAGAATTCCAACCCTTAATAATATGAAATTATTGTTTGTTCATCAAAAAATAAAGAAAATGCACCAATTAGCGTGTGCGCTGTATGTAGTTCAGAATAGCACATGTTCTTACTCCTTGGTTGTCATTGGTCAGCCATATTGTTATGAGGGAATGAGACTTATTATGGGATAAAATCTGTTATTTTCTGTAAAAAGAGTTAAACAGTATCATATATTATATATAAAAGGAAACTTTCCGTCTATGGTAGGGGACTCTGCTTTCACTCACGTCATAAATGGGGCAATGTTCTTCAATTTGAGCTTTATTTCGTTAAAATATGTTCAGAAGTTTTGGAGATATAGCACTTAGTATATAGTAGTTAGGAGAAATGCACAACAATATAATATATATGAAAAAATGATGTATGTTATATTGTTGAGATGTTGCCTAACAACATATTTATACCAAGTAGTACAGTTTTGAAGAAAATTGAAGAAAATAGTGTTTGAAGACATACATTTTCTACTTAGGATGAGTGTCACGTGGTCTCATCAATCCTGCAAGGGTTAAATGGCTTCATGTATAAAAACAGGTACTAAGTTCATTTTTTAAAATTTCTTGTTGTAATGTATAGATTTCCTTTCCCCTTTATCATGTGTGCAACACTTAGATAGTATATTTGGTAGTTGTGTGTAAAAAAATATACAGGGTGATGCAGAATTCCAACCCTTAATAATATGAAATTATTGTTTGTTCATCAAAAAATAAAGAAAATTCACCAATTAGCGTGTGCGCTGTATGTAGTTCAGAATTGCACATGTTCTTACTCTTCGGTTGTCATTGGTCAGCCTTATTGTTATGAGGGAATGAGACTTATTATGGGATAAAATCTGTTATATTCTGTAAAAAGAGTTAAACAGTACCAAATGTTATATATACAAGGTAACTTTTCTTCTACGGTAAGGGACTCTGCTTGCACTCGCATCATAAAGGGGGCAATGCTCTTATATTTGAGCTTTATGTCGTTAAAATATGTTCAGAAGTTTCGGAGATATAGCCCTTAGTATATAGTAGTTAGGAGCAATGCACAACAATATAATATATATGAAAAAATGATATATGTTATATTGTTGAGATGTTGCCTAACAACATATTTATACCAAGTAGTACAGTTTTGAAGAAAATTGAAGAAAATAGTGTTTGAAGACATACGTTTTCTACTTAGGATGAGTGTCACGTGGTCTCATCAATCCTGCAAGGGTTAAATTGCTTCATGTATAACAACAGGTACTAACTTCATTTTTTAAAATTTCTTGTTGTAATGTATAGATTTTCTTTCCCCTTTAACATGTGTGCCACACTTAGATAGTATATTTGGTAGTTGTGTGTAAAAAAATATACAGGGTGATGCAGAATTCCAACCCTTAATAATATGAAATTATTGTTTGTTCATCAAAAAATAAAGAAAATGCACCAATTAGCGTGTGCGCTGTATGTAGTTCTGAATAGCACATGTTCTTACTCCTCGGTTGTCATTGGTCAGCCATATTGTTATGAGGGAATGAGACTTATTATGGGATAAAATCTGTTATATTCTGTAAAAAGAGTTAAACAGTACCAAATGTTATATATACAAGGTAACTTTTCTTCTACGGTAAGGGACTCTGCTTGCACTCGCATCATAAAGGGGGCAATGCTCTTATATTTGAGCTTTATGTCGTTAAATTATGTTGAGAAGTTTCGGAGATATAGCCCTTAGTATATAGTAGTTAGGAGCAATGCACAACAATATAATATATATGAAAAAATGATATATGTTATATTGTTGAGATGTTGCCTAACAACATATTTATACCAAGTAGTACAGTTTTGAAGAAAATTGAAGAAAATAGTGTTTGAAGACATACGTTTTCTACTTAGGATGAGTGTCACGTGGTCTCATCAATCCTGCAAGGGTTAAATTGCTTCATGTATAACAACAGGTACTAACTTCATTTTTTAAAATTTCTTGTTGTAATGTATAGATTTTCTTTCCCCTTTATCATGTGTGCAATACTTTGATAGTATATTTGGTAGTTGTGTGTAAAAAAATATACAGGGTGATGCAGAATTCCAACCCTTAATAATATGAAATTATTGTTTGTTCATCAAAAAATAAAGAAAATGCACCAATTAGCGTGTGCGCTGTATGTAGTTCTGAATAGCACATGTACTTACTCCTCGGTTGTCATTGGTCAGCCATATTGTTATGAGGGAATGAGACTTATTATGGGATAAAATCTGTTATATTCTGTAAAAAGAGTTAAACAGTACCAAATGTTATATATACAAGGTAACTTTTCTTCTACGGTAGGGGACTCTGCTTGCACTCGCATCATAAAGGGGGCAATGTTCTTCAATGTGAGCTTTATTTCGTTAAAATATGTTCAGAAGTTTCGGAGATATAGCCCTTAGTATATAGTAGTTAGAAGCAATACACAACAATATAATATATATGAAAAATGACATATGTTATATTGTTGAGATGTTGCCTAACAACATATTTATACCAAACAATATAGTTTTGAAGAAAATTGAGGAAAATAGTGTTTGAAGACATACATTTTCTACTTAGGATGAGTGTCACGTGGTCTCATCAATCCTGCAAGGGTTAAATGGCTTCATGTATAACAACAGGTACTAAGTTCATTTTTTAAAATTTCTTGTTGTAATGTATAGATTTTCTTTCCCCTTTATCATGTGTGCAACACTTAGATAGTATATTTGGTAGTTGTGTGTAAAAAAAATATACAGGGTGATGCAGAATTCCAACCCTTAATAATATGAAATTATTGTTTGTTCATCAAAAAATAAAGAAAATGCACCAATTAGCGTGTGCGCTTTATGTAGTTCTGAATTGCACATGTTCTTACTCCTCGGTTGTCATTGGTCAGCCTTATTGTTATGAGGGAATGAGACTTATTATGGGATAAAATCTGTTATATTCTGTAAAAAGAGTTAAACAGTACCAAATGTTATATATACAGGGTAATTTTTCTTCTACCTTAAGGGACTCTGCTTGCACTCGCATCATAATGGGGGCAATGCTCTTCAATTTGAGCTTTATGTCGTTAAAATATGTTCAGAAGTTTCGGAGATATAGCCCTTAGTATATAGTAGTTAGGAGCAATGCACAACAATATAATATATATGAAAAAATGATATATGTTATATTGTTGAGATGTTGCCTAACAACATATTTATACCAAGTAGTACAGTTTTGAAGAAAATTGAAGAAAATAGTGTTTGAAGACATACGTTTTCTACTTAGGATGAGTGTCACGTGGTCTCATCAATCCTGCAAGGGTTAAATTGCTTCATGTATAACAACAGGTACTAACTTCATTTTTTAAAATTTCTTGTTGTAATGTATAGATTTTATTTCCCCTTTATCATGTGTGCAACACTTAGATAGTATATTTGGTAGTTGTGTGTAAAAAATATACAGGGTGATGCAGAATTCCAACCCTTAATAATATAAAATTATTGTTTGTTCATCAAAAAATAAAGAAAATGCACCAATTAGCGTGTGCGCTGTATGTAGTTCTGAATAGCACATGTCCTTACTCCTCGGTTGTCATTGGTCAGCCATATTGTTATGAGGGAATGAGACTTATTATGGGATAAAATCTGTTATATTCTGTAAAAAGAGTTAAACAGTATCATATATTATATATAAAAGGAAACTTTCCGTCTATGGTAGGGGACTCTGCTCTCACTCACGTCATAAATGGGGCAATGTTCTTCAATTTGAGCTTTATTTCGTTAAAATATGTTCAGAAGTTTCGGAGATATAGCCCTTAGTATATAGTAGTTAGGAGCAATGCACAACAATATAATATATATGAAAAAATGATATATGTTATATTGTTGAGATGTTGCCTAACAACATTGTTATACCAAGTAGTACAGTTTTGAAGAAAATATTGTTTGAAGACATACGTTTTCTACTTAGGATGAGTGTCACGTGGTCTCATCAATCCTGCAAGGGTTAAATGGCTTCATGTATAACAACAGGTACTAAGTTCATTTTTTAAAATTTCTTGTTGTAATGTATAGATTTTCTATCCCCTTTATCATGTGTGCAACACTTAGATAGTGTATTTGGTAGTTGTGTGTAAAAAAATATACAGGGTGATGCAGAATTCCAACCCTTAATAATATGAAATTATTGTTTGTTCATCAAAAAATAAAGAAAATTCACCAATTAGCGTGTGCGCTTTATGTAGTTCTGAATTGCACATGTTCTTACTCCTCGGTTGTCATTGGTCAGCCTTATTGTTATGAGGGAATGAGACTTATTATGGGATAAAATCTGTTATATTCTGTAAAAAGAGTTAAACAGTACCAAATGTTATATATACAAGGTAACTTTTCTTCTACGGTCAGGGACTCTGCTTGCACTCGCATCATAAAGGGGGCAATGCTCTTATATTTGAGCTTTATGTCGTTAAAATATGTTCAGAAGTTTCGGAGATATAGCCCTTAGTATATAGTAGTTAGGAGCAATGCACAACAATATAATATATATGAAAAAATGATATATGTTATATTGTTGAGATGTTGCCTAACAACATATTTATACCAAGTAGTACAGTTTTGAAGAAAATTGAAGAAAATAGTGTTTGAAGACATACATTTTCTACTTAGGATGAGTGTCACGTGGTCTCATCAATCCTGCAAGGGTTAAATGGCTTCATGTATAACAACAGGTACTAAGTTCATTTTTTAAAATTTCTTGTTGTAATGTATAGATTTCCTTTCCCCTTTATCATGTATGCAACACTTAGATAGTATATTTGGTAGTTGTGTGTAAAAAAATATACAGGGTGATGCAGAATTCCAACCCTTAATAATATGAAATTATTGTTTGTTCATCAAAAAATAAAGAAAATTCACCAATTAGCGTGTGCGCTGTATGTAGTTCAGAATTGCACATGTTCTTACTCTTCGGTTGTCATTGGTCAGCCTTATTGTTATGAGGGAATGAGACTTATTATGGGATAAAATCTGTTATATTCTGTAAAAAGAGTTAAACAGTACCAAATGTTATATATACAAGGTAACTTTTCTTCTACGGTAAGGGACTCTGCTTGCACTCGCATCATAAAGGGGGCAATGCTCTTATATTTGAGCTTTATGTCGTTAAAATATGTTGAGAAGTTTCGGAGATATAGCCCTTAGTATATAGTAGTTAGGAGCAATGCACAACAATATAATATATATGAAAAAATGATATATGTTATATTGTTGAGATGTTGCCTAACAACATATTTATACCAAGTAGTACAGTTTTGAAGAAAATTGAAGAAAATAGTGTTTGAAGACATACGTTTTCTACTTAGGATGAGTGTCACGTGGTCTCATCAATCCTGCAAGGGTTAAATTGCTTCATGTATAACAACAGGTACTAACTTCATTTTTTAAAATTTCTTGTTGTAATGTATAGATTTTCTTTCCCCTTTATCATGTGTGCAATACTTAGATAGTATATTTGGTAGTTGTGTGTAAAAAAATATACAGGGTGATGCAGAATTCCAACCCTTAATAATATGAAATTATTGTTTGTTCATCAAAAAATAAAGAAAATGCACCAATTAGCGTGTGCGCTGTATGTAGTTCTGAATAGCACATGTACTTACTCCTCGGTTGTCATTGGTCAGCCATATTGTTATGAGGGAATGAGATTTATTATGGGATAAAATCTGTTATATTCTGTAAAAAGAGTTAAACAGTACCAAATGTTATATATACAAGGTAACTTTTCTTCTACGGTAGGGGACTCTGCTTGCACTCGCATCATAAAGGGGGCAATGTTCTTCAATGTGAGCTTTATTTCGTTAAAGTATGTTCAGAAGTTTCGGAGATATAGCCCTTAGTATATAGTAGTTAGAAGCAATACACAACAATATAATATATATGAAAAATGACATATGTTATATTGTTGAGATGTTGCCTAACAACATATTTATACCAAACAATACAGTTTTGAAGAAAATTGAGGAAAATAGTGTTTGAAGACATACATTTTCTACTTAGGATGAGTGTCACGTGGTCTCATCAATCCTGCAAGGGTTAAATGGCTTCATGTATAACAACAGGTACTAAGTTCATTTTTTAAAATTTCTTGTTGTAATGTATAGATTTTCTTTCCCCTTTATCATGTGTGCAACACTTAGATAGTATATTTGGTAGTTGTGTGTAAAAAAATATACAGGGTGATGCAGAATTCCAACCCTTAATAATATGAAATTATTGTTTGTTCATCAAAAAATAAAGAAAATGCACCAATTAGCGTGTGCGCTTTATGTAGTTCTGAATTGCACATGTTCTTACTCCTCGGTTGTCATTGGTCAGCCTTATTGTTATGAGGGAATGAGACTTATTATGGGATAAAATCTGTTATATTCTGTAAAAAGAGTTAAACAGTAACAAATGTTATATATACAGGGTAATTTTTCTTCTACCTTAAGGGACTCTGCTTGCACTCGCATCATAATGGGGGCAATGCTCTTCAATTTGAGCTTTATGTCGTTAAAATATGTTCAGAAGTTTCGGAGATATAGCCCTTAGTATATAGTAGTTAGGAGCAATGCACAACAATATAATATATATGAAAAAATGATATATGTTATATTGTTGAGATGTTGCCTAACAACATATTTATACCAAGTAGTACAGTTTTGAAGAAAATTGAAGAAAATAGTGTTTGAAGACATACGTTTTCTACTTAGGATGAGTGTCACGTGGTCTCATCAATCCTGCAAGGGTTAAATTGCTTCATGTATAACAACAGGTACTAACTTCATTTTTTAAAATTTCTTGTTGTAATGTATAGATTTTCTTTCCCCTTTATCATGTGTGCAACACTTAGATAGTATATTAGTAGTTGTGTGTAAAAAAATATACAGGGTGATGCAGAATTCCAACCCTTAATAATATAAAATTATTGTTTGTTCATCAAAAAATAAAGAAAATGCACCAATTAGCGTGTGCGCTGTATGTAGTTCTGAATAGCACATGTCCTTACTCCTCGGTTGTCATTGGTCAGCCATATTGTTATGAGGGAATGAGACTTATTATGGGATAAAATCTGTTATATTCTGTAAAAAGAGTTAAACAGTATCATATATTATATATAAAAGGAAACTTTCCGTCTATGGTAGGGGACTCTGCTCTCACTCACGTCATAAATGGGGCAATGTTCTTCAATTTGAGCTTTATTTCGTTAAAATATGTTCAGAAGTTTCGGAGATATAGCCCTTAGTATATAGTAGTTAGGAGCAATGCACAACAATATAATATATATGAAAAAATGATATATGTTATATTGTTGAGATGTTGCCTAACAACATTGTTATACCAAGTAGTACAGTTTTGAAGAAAATAGTGTTTGAAGACATACGTTTTCTACTTAGGATGAGTGTCACGTGGTCTCATCAATCCTGCAAGGGTTAAATGGCTTCATGTATAACAACAGGTACTAAGTTCATTTTTTAAAATTTCTTGTTGTAATGTATAGATTTTCTTTCCCCTTTATCATGTGTGCAACACTTAGATAGTGTATTTGGTAGTTGTGTGTAAAAAAATATACAGGGTGATGCAGAATTCCAACCCTTAATAATATGAAATTATTGTTTGTTCATCAAAAAATAAAGAAAATTCACCAATTAGCGTGTGCGCTTTATGTAGTTCTGAATTGCACATGTTCTTACTCCTCGGTTGTCATTGGTCAGCCTTATTGTTATGAGGGAATGAGACTTATTATGGGATAAAATCTGTTATATTCTGTAAAAAGAGTTAAACAGTACCAAATGTTATATATACAAGGTAAATTTTCTTCTACGGTCAGGGACTCTGCTTGCACTCGCATCATAAAGGGGGCAATGCTCTTATATTTGAGCTTTATGTCGTTAAAATATGTTCAGAAGTTTCGGAGATATAGCCCTTAGTATATAGTAGTTAGGAGCAATGCACAACAATATAATATATATGAAAAAATGATATATGTTATATTGTTGAGATGTTGCCTAACAACATATTTATACCAAGTAGTACAGTTTTGAAGAAAATTGAAGAAAATAGTGTTTGAAGACATACATTTTCTACTTAGGATGAGTGTCACGTGGTCTCATCAATCCTGCAAGGGTTAAATGGCTTCATGTATAACAACAGGTACTAAGTTCATTTTTTAAAATTTCTTGTTGTAATGTATAGATTTCCTTTCCCCTTTATCATGTATGCAACACTTAGATAGTATATTTGGTAGTTGTGTGTAAAAAAATATACAGGGTGATGCAGAATTCCAACCCTTAATAATATGAAATTATTGTTTGTTCATCAAAAAATAAAGAAAATTCACCAATTAGCGTGTGCGCTGTATGTAGTTCAGAATTGCACATGTTCTTACTCTTCGGTTGTCATTGGTCAGCCTTATTGTTATGAGGGAATGAGACTTATTATGGGATAAAATCTGTTATATTCTGTAAAAAGAGTTAAACAGTACCAAATGTTATATATACAAGGTAACTTTTCTTCTACGGTAAGGGACTCTGCTTGCACTCGCATCATAAAGGGGGCAATGCTCTTATATTTGAGCTTTATGTCGTTAAAATATGTTGAGAAGTTTCGGAGATATAGCCCTTAGTATATAGTAGTTAGGAGCAATGCACAACAATATAATATATATGAAAAAATGATATATGTTATATTGTTGAGATGTTGCCTAACAACATATTTATACCAAGTAGTACAGTTTTGAAGAAAATTGAAGAAAATAGTGTTTGAAGACATACGTTTTCTACTTAGGATGAGTGTCACGTGGTCTCATCAATCCTGCAAGGGTTAAATTGCTTCATGTATAACAACAGGTACTAACTTCATTTTTTAAAATTTCTTGTTGTAATGTATAGATTTTCTTTCCCCTTTATCATGTGTGCAATACTTAGATAGTATATTTGGTAGTTGTGTGTAAAAAATATACAGGGTGATGCAGAATTCCAACCCTTAATAATATGAAATTATTGTTTGTTCATCAAAAAATAAAGAAAATGCACCAATTAGCGTGTGCGCTGTATGTAGTTCTGAATAGCACATGTACTTACTCCTCGGTTGTCATTGGTCAGCCATATTGTTATGAGGGAATGAGATTTATTATGGGATAAAATCTGTTATATTCTGTAAAAAGAGTTAAACAGTACCAAATGTTATATATACAAGGTAACTTTTCTTCTACGGTAGGGGACTCTGCTTGCACTCGCATCATAAAGGGGGCAATGTTCTTCAATGTGAGCTTTATTTCGTTAAAATATGTTCAGAAGTTTCGGAGATATAGCCCTTAGTATATAGTAGTTAGAAGCAATACACAACAATATAATATATATGAAAAATGACATATGTTATATTGTTGAGATGTTGCCTAACAACATATTTATACCAAACAATACAGTTTTGAAGAAAATTGAGGAAAATAGTGTTTGAAGACATACATTTTCTACTTAGGATGAGTGTCACGTGGTCTCATCAATCCTGCAAGGGTTAAATGGCTTCATGTATAACAACAGGTACTAAGTTCATTTTTTAAAATTTCTTGTTGTAATGTATAGATTTTCTTTCCCCTTTATCATGTGTGCAACACTTAGATAGTATATTTGGTAGTTGTGTGTAAAAAAATATACAGGGTGATGCAGAATTCCAACCCTTAATAATATGAAATTATTGTTTGTTCATCAAAAAATAAAGAAAATGCACCAATTAGCGTGTGCGCTTTATGTAGTTCTGAATTGCACATGTTCTTACTCCTCGGTTGTCATTGGTCAGCCTTATTGTTATGAGGGAATGAGACTTATTATGGGATAAAATCTGTTATATTCTGTAAAAAGAGTTAAACAGTAACAAATGTTATATATACAGGGTAATTTTTCTTCTACCTTGAGGGACTCTGCTTGCACTCGCATCATAATGGGGGCAATGCTCTTCAATTTGAGCTTTATGTCGTTAAAATATGTTCAGAAGTTTCGGAGATATAGCCCTTAGTATATAGTAGTTAGGAGCAATGCACAACAATATAATATATATGAAAAAATGATATATGTTATATTGTTGAGATGTTGCCTAACAACATATTTATACCAAGTAGTACAGTTTTGAAGAAAATTGAAGAAAATAGTGTTTGAAGACATACGTTTTCTACTTAGGATGAGTGTCACGTGGTCTCATCAATCCTGCAAGGGTTAAATTGCTTCATGTATAACAACAGGTACTAACTTCATTTTTTAAAATTTCTTGTTGTAATGTATAGATTTTATTTCCCCTTTATCATGTGTGCAACACTTAGATAGTATATTTGGTAGTTGTGTGTAAAAAAATATACAGGGTGATGCAGAATTCCAACCCTTAATAATATAAAATTATTGTTTGTTCATCAAAAAATAAAGAAAATGCACCAATTAGCGTGTGCGCTGTATGTAGTTCTGAATAGCACATGTCCTTACTCCTCGGTTGTCATTGGTCAGCCATATTGTTATGAGGGAATGAGACTTATTATGGGATAAAATCTGTTATATTCTGTAAAAAGAGTTAAACAGTATCATATATTATATATAAAAGGAAACTTTCCGTCTATGGTAGGGGACTCTGCTCTCACTCACGTCATAAATGGGGCAATGTTCTTCAATTTGAGCTTTATTTCGTTAAAATATGTTCAGAAGTTTCGGAGATATAGCCCTTAGTATATAGTAGTTAGGAGCAATGCACAACAATTTAATATATATGAAAAAATGATATATGTTATATTGTTGAGATGTTGCCTAACAACATTGTTATACCAAGTAGTACAGTTTTGAAGAAAATAGTGTTTGAAGACATACGTTTTCTACTTAGGATGAGTGTCACGTGGTCTCATCAATCCTGCAAGGGTTAAATGGCTTCATGTATAACAACAGGTACTAAGTTCATTTTTTAAAATTTCTTGTTGTAATGTATAGATTTTCTTTCCCCTTTATCATGTGTGCAACACTTAGATAGTGTATTTGGTAGTTGTGTGTTAAAAAATATACAGGGTGATGCAGAATTCCAACCCTTAATAATATGAAATTATTGTTTGTTCATCAAAAAATAAAGAAAATTCACCAATTAGCGTGTGCGCTTTATGTAGTTCTGAATTGCACATGTTCTTACTCCTCGGTTGTCATTGGTCAGCCTTATTGTTATGAGGGAATGAGACTTATTATGGGATAAAATCTGTTATATTCTGTAAAAAGAGTTAAACAGTACCAAATGTTATATATACAAGGTAACTTTTCTTCTACGGTCAGGGACTCTGCTTACACTCGCATCATAAAGGGGGCAATGCTCTTATATTTGAGCTTTATGTCGTTAAAATATGTTCAGAAGTTTCGGAGATATAGCCCTTAGTATATAGTAGTTAGGAGCAATGCACAACAATATAATATATATGAAAAAATGATATATGTTATATTGTTGAGATGTTGCCTAACAACATATTTATACCAAGTAGTACAGTTTTGAAGAAAATTGAAGAAAATAGTGTTTGAAGACATACATTTTCTACTTAGGATGAGTGTCACGTGGTCTCATCAATCCTGCAAGGGTTAAATGGCTTCATGTATAAAAACAGGTACTAAGTTCATTTTTTAAAATTTCTTGTTGTAATGTATAGATTTCCTTTCCCCTTTATCATGTGTGCAACACTTAGATAGTATATTTGGTAGTTGTGTGTAAAAAAATATACAGGGTGATGCAGAATTCCAACCCTTAATAATATGAAATTATTGTTTGTTCATCAAAAAATAAAGAAAATTCACCAATTAGCGTGTGCGCTGTATGTAGTTCAGAATTGCACATGTTCTTACTCTTCGGTTGTCATTGGTCAGCCTTATTGTTATGAGGGAATGAGACTTATTATGGGATAAAATCTGTTATATTCTGTAAAAAGAGTTAAACAGTACCAAATGTTATATATACAAGGTAACTTTTCTTCTACGGTAAGGGACTCTGCTTGCACTCGCATCATAAAGGGGGCAATGCTCTTATATTTGAGCTTTATGTCGTTAAAATATGTTCAGAAGTTTCGGAGATATAGCCCTTAGTATATAGTAGTTAGGAGCAATGCACAACAATATAATATATATGAAAAAATGATATATGTTATATTGTTGAGATGTTGCCTAACAACATATTTATACCAAGTAGTACAGTTTTGAAGAAAATTGAAGAAAATAGTGTTTGAAGACATACGTTTTCTACTTAGGATGAGTGTCACGTGGTCTCATCAATCCTGCAAGGGTTAAATTGCTTCATGTATAACAACAGGTACTAACTTCATTTTTTAAAATTTCTTGTTGTAATGTATAGATTTTCTTTCCCCTTTAACATGTGTGCCACACTTAGATAGTATATTTGGTAGTTGTGTGTAAAAAAATATACAGGGTGATGCAGAATTCCAACCCTTAATAATATGAAATTATTGTTTGTTCATCAAAAAATAAAGAAAATGCACCAATTAGCGTGTGCGCTGTATGTAGTTCTGAATAGCACATGTTCTTACTCCTCGGTTGTCATTGGTCAGCCATATTGTTATGAGGGAATGAGACTTATTATGGGATAAAATCTGTTATATTCTGTAAAAAGAGTTAAACAGTACCAAATGTTATATATACAAGGTAACTTTTCTTCTACGGTAAGGGACTCTGCTTGCACTCGCATCATAAAGGGGGCAATGCTCTTATATTTGAGCTTTATGTCGTTAAATTATGTTGAGAAGTTTCGGAGATATAGCCCTTAGTATATAGTAGTTAGGAGCAATGCACAACAATATAATATATATGAAAAAATGATATATGTTATATTGTTGAGATGTTGCCTAACAACATATTTATACCAAGTAGTACAGTTTTGAAGAAAATTGAAGAAAATAGTGTTTGAAGACATACGTTTTCTACTTAGGATGAGTGTCACGTGGTCTCATCAATCCTGCAAGGGTTAAATTGCTTCATGTATAACAACAGGTACTAACTTCATTTTTTAAAATTTCTTGTTGTAATGTATAGATTTTCTTTCCCCTTTATCATGTGTGCAATACTTTGATAGTATATTTGGTAGTTGTGTGTAAAAAAATATACAGGGTGATGCAGAATTCCAACCCTTAATAATATGAAATTATTGTTTGTTCATCAAAAAATAAAGAAAATGCACCAATTAGCGTGTGCGCTGTATGTAGTTCTGAATAGCACATGTACTTACTCCTCGGTTGTCATTGGTCAGCCATATTGTTATGAGGGAATGAGACTTATTATGGGATAAAATCTGTTATATTCTGTAAAAAGAGTTAAACAGTACCAAATGTTATATATACAAGGTAACTTTTCTTCTACGGTAGGGGACTCTGCTTGCACTCGCATCATAAAGGGGGCAATGTTCTTCAATGTGAGCTTTATTTCGTTAAAATATGTTCAGAAGTTTCGGAGATATAGCCCTTAGTATATAGTAGTTAGAAGCAATACACAACAATATAATATATATGAAAAATGACATATGTTATATTGTTGAGATGTTGCCTAACAACATATTTATACCAAACAATATAGTTTTGAAGAAAATTGAGGAAAATAGTGTTTGAAGACATACATTTTCTACTTAGGATGAGTGTCACGTGGTCTCATCAATCCTGCAAGGGTTAAATGGCTTCATGTATAACAACAGGTACTAAGTTCATTTTTTAAAATTTCTTGTTGTAATGTATAGATTTTCTTTCCCCTTTATCATGTGTGCAACACTTAGATAGTATATTTGGTAGTTGTGTGTAAAAAAAATATACAGGGTGATGCAGAATTCCAACCCTTAATAATATGAAATTATTGTTTGTTCATCAAAAAATAAAGAAAATGCACCAATTAGCGTGTGCGCTTTATGTAGTTCTGAATTGCACATGTTCTTACTCCTCGGTTGTCATTGGTCAGCCTTATTGTTATGAGGGAATGAGACTTATTATGGGATAAAATCTGTTATATTCTGTAAAAAGAGTTAAACAGTACCAAATGTTATATATACAGGGTAATTTTTCTTCTACCTTAAGGGACTCTGCTTGCACTCGCATCATAATGGGGGCAATGCTCTTCAATTTGAGCTTTATGTCGTTAAAATATGTTCAGAAGTTTCGGAGATATAGCCCTTAGTATATAGTAGTTAGGAGCAATGCACAACAATATAATATATATGAAAAAATGATATATGTTATATTGTTGAGATGTTGCCTAACAACATATTTATACCAAGTAGTACAGTTTTGAAGAAAATTGAAGAAAATAGTGTTTGAAGACATACGTTTTCTACTTAGGATGAGTGTCACGTGGTCTCATCAATCCTGCAAGGGTTAAATTGCTTCATGTATAACAACAGGTACTAACTTCATTTTTTAAAATTTCTTGTTGTAATGTATAGATTTTATTTCCCCTTTATCATGTGTGCAACACTTAGATAGTATATTTGGTAGTTGTGTGTAAAAAATATACAGGGTGATGCAGAATTCCAACCCTTAATAATATAAAATTATTGTTTGTTCATCAAAAAATAAAGAAAATGCACCAATTAGCGTGTGCGCTGTATGTAGTTCTGAATAGCACATGTCCTTACTCCTCGGTTGTCATTGGTCAGCCATATTGTTATGAGGGAATGAGACTTATTATGGGATAAAATCTGTTATATTCTGTAAAAAGAGTTAAACAGTATCATATATTATATATAAAAGGAAACTTTCCGTCTATGGTAGGGGACTCTGCTCTCACTCACGTCATAAATGGGGCAATGTTCTTCAATTTGAGCTTTATTTCGTTAAAATATGTTCAGAAGTTTCGGAGATATAGCCCTTAGTATATAGTAGTTAGGAGCAATGCACAACAATATAATATATATGAAAAAATGATATATGTTATATTGTTGAGATGTTGCCTAACAACATTGTTATACCAAGTAGTACAGTTTTGAAGAAAATATTGTTTGAAGACATACGTTTTCTACTTAGGATGAGTGTCACGTGGTCTCATCAATCCTGCAAGGGTTAAATGGCTTCATGTATAACAACAGGTACTAAGTTCATTTTTTAAAATTTCTTGTTGTAATGTATAGATTTTCTATCCCCTTTATCATGTGTGCAACACTTAGATAGTGTATTTGGTAGTTGTGTGTAAAAAAATATACAGGGTGATGCAGAATTCCAACCCTTAATAATATGAAATTATTGTTTGTTCATCAAAAAATAAAGAAAATTCACCAATTAGCGTGTGCGCTTTATGTAGTTCTGAATTGCACATGTTCTTACTCCTCGGTTGTCATTGGTCAGCCTTATTGTTATGAGGGAATGAGACTTATTATGGGATAAAATCTGTTATATTCTGTAAAAAGAGTTAAACAGTACCAAATGTTATATATACAAGGTAACTTTTCTTCTACGGTCAGGGACTCTGCTTGCACTCGCATCATAAAGGGGGCAATGCTCTTATATTTGAGCTTTATGTCGTTAAAATATGTTCAGAAGTTTCGGAGATATAGCCCTTAGTATATAGTAGTTAGGAGCAATGCACAACAATATAATATATATGAAAAAATGATATATGTTATATTGTTGAGATGTTGCCTAACAACATATTTATACCAAGTAGTACAGTTTTGAAGAAAATTGAAGAAAATAGTGTTTGAAGACATACATTTTCTACTTAGGATGAGTGTCACGTGGTCTCATCAATCCTGCAAGGGTTAAATGGCTTCATGTATAACAACAGGTACTAAGTTCATTTTTTAAAATTTCTTGTTGTAATGTATAGATTTCCTTTCCCCTTTATCATGTATGCAACACTTAGATAGTATATTTGGTAGTTGTGTGTAAAAAAATATACAGGGTGATGCAGAATTCCAACCCTTAATAATATGAAATTATTGTTTGTTCATCAAAAAATAAAGAAAATTCACCAATTAGCGTGTGCGCTGTATGTAGTTCAGAATTGCACATGTTCTTACTCTTCGGTTGTCATTGGTCAGCCTTATTGTTATGAGGGAATGAGACTTATTATGGGATAAAATCTGTTATATTCTGTAAAAAGAGTTAAACAGTACCAAATGTTATATATACAAGGTAACTTTTCTTCTACGGTAAGGGACTCTGCTTGCACTCGCATCATAAAGGGGGCAATGCTCTTATATTTGAGCTTTATGTCGTTAAAATATGTTGAGAAGTTTCGGAGATATAGCCCTTAGTATATAGTAGTTAGGAGCAATGCACAACAATATAATATATATGAAAAAATGATATATGTTATATTGTTGAGATGTTGCCTAACAACATATTTATACCAAGTAGTACAGTTTTGAAGAAAATTGAAGAAAATAGTGTTTGAAGACATACGTTTTCTACTTAGGATGAGTGTCACGTGGTCTCATCAATCCTGCAAGGGTTAAATTGCTTCATGTATAACAACAGGTACTAACTTCATTTTTTAAAATTTCTTGTTGTAATGTATAGATTTTCTTTCCCCTTTATCATGTGTGCAATACTTAGATAGTATATTTGGTAGTTGTGTGTAAAAAAATATACAGGGTGATGCAGAATTCCAACCCTTAATAATATGAAATTATTGTTTGTTCATCAAAAAATAAAGAAAATGCACCAATTAGCGTGTGCGCTGTATGTAGTTCTGAATAGCACATGTACTTACTCCTCGGTTGTCATTGGTCAGCCATATTGTTATGAGGGAATGAGATTTATTATGGGATAAAATCTGTTATATTCTGTAAAAAGAGTTAAACAGTACCAAATGTTATATATACAAGGTAACTTTTCTTCTACGGTAGGGGACTCTGCTTGCACTCGCATCATAAAGGGGGCAATGTTCTTCAATGTGAGCTTTATTTCGTTAAAGTATGTTCAGAAGTTTCGGAGATATAGCCCTTAGTATATAGTAGTTAGAAGCAATACACAACAATATAATATATATGAAAAATGACATATGTTATATTGTTGAGATGTTGCCTAACAACATATTTATACCAAACAATACAGTTTTGAAGAAAATTGAGGAAAATAGTGTTTGAAGACATACATTTTCTACTTAGGATGAGTGTCACGTGGTCTCATCAATCCTGCAAGGGTTAAATGGCTTCATGTATAACAACAGGTACTAAGTTCATTTTTTAAAATTTCTTGTTGTAATGTATAGATTTTCTTTCCCCTTTATCATGTGTGCAACACTTAGATAGTATATTTGGTAGTTGTGTGTAAAAAAATATACAGGGTGATGCAGAATTCCAACCCTTAATAATATGAAATTATTGTTTGTTCATCAAAAAATAAAGAAAATGCACCAATTAGCGTGTGCGCTTTATGTAGTTCTGAATTGCACATGTTCTTACTCCTCGGTTGTCATTGGTCAGCCTTATTGTTATGAGGGAATGAGACTTATTATGGGATAAAATCTGTTATATTCTGTAAAAAGAGTTAAACAGTAACAAATGTTATATATACAGGGTAATTTTTCTTCTACCTTAAGGGACTCTGCTTGCACTCGCATCATAATGGGGGCAATGCTCTTCAATTTGAGCTTTATGTCGTTAAAATATGTTCAGAAGTTTCGGAGATATAGCCCTTAGTATATAGTAGTTAGGAGCAATGCACAACAATATAATATATATGAAAAAATGATATATGTTATATTGTTGAGATGTTGCCTAACAACATATTTATACCAAGTAGTACAGTTTTGAAGAAAATTGAAGAAAATAGTGTTTGAAGACATACGTTTTCTACTTAGGATGAGTGTCACGTGGTCTCATCAATCCTGCAAGGGTTAAATTGCTTCATGTATAACAACAGGTACTAACTTCATTTTTTAAAATTTCTTGTTGTAATGTATAGATTTTCTTTCCCCTTTATCATGTGTGCAACACTTAGATAGTATATTAGTAGTTGTGTGTAAAAAAATATACAGGGTGATGCAGAATTCCAACCCTTAATAATATAAAATTATTGTTTGTTCATCAAAAAATAAAGAAAATGCACCAATTAGCGTGTGCGCTGTATGTAGTTCTGAATAGCACATGTCCTTACTCCTCGGTTGTCATTGGTCAGCCATATTGTTATGAGGGAATGAGACTTATTATGGGATAAAATCTGTTATATTCTGTAAAAAGAGTTAAACAGTATCATATATTATATATAAAAGGAAACTTTCCGTCTATGGTAGGGGACTCTGCTCTCACTCACGTCATAAATGGGGCAATGTTCTTCAATTTGAGCTTTATTTCGTTAAAATATGTTCAGAAGTTTCGGAGATATAGCCCTTAGTATATAGTAGTTAGGAGCAATGCACAACAATATAATATATATGAAAAAATGATATATGTTATATTGTTGAGATGTTGCCTAACAACATTGTTATACCAAGTAGTACAGTTTTGAAGAAAATAGTGTTTGAAGACATACGTTTTCTACTTAGGATGAGTGTCACGTGGTCTCATCAATCCTGCAAGGGTTAAATGGCTTCATGTATAACAACAGGTGCTAAGTTCATTTTTTAAAATTTCTTGTTGTAATGTATAGATTTTCTTTCCCCTTTATCATGTGTGCAACACTTAGATAGTGTATTTGGTAGTTGTGTGTAAAAAAATATACAGGGTGATGCAGAATTCCAACCCTTAATAATATGAAATTATTGTTTGTTCATCAAAAAATAAAGAAAATTCACCAATTAGCGTGTGCGCTTTATGTAGTTCTGAATTGCACATGTTCTTACTCCTCGGTTGTCATTGGTCAGCCTTATTGTTATGAGGGAATGAGACTTATTATGGGATAAAATCTGTTATATTCTGTAAAAAGAGTTAAACAGTACCAAATGTTATATATACAAGGTAAATTTTCTTCTACGGTCAGGGACTCTGCTTGCACTCGCATCATAAAGGGGGCAATGCTCTTATATTTGAGCTTTATGTCGTTAAAATATGTTCAGAAGTTTCGGAGATATAGCCCTTAGTATATAGTAGTTAGGAGCAATGCACAACAATATAATATATATGAAAAAATGATATATGTTATATTGTTGAGATGTTGCCTAACAACATATTTATACCAAGTAGTACAGTTTTGAAGAAAATTGAAGAAAATAGTGTTTGAAGACATACATTTTCTACTTAGGATGAGTGTCACGTGGTCTCATCAATCCTGCAAGGGTTAAATGGCTTCATGTATAACAACAGGTACTAAGTTCATTTTTTAAAATTTCTTGTTGTAATGTATAGATTTCCTTTCCCCTTTATCATGTATGCAACACTTAGATAGTATATTTGGTAGTTGTGTGTAAAAAAATATACAGGGTGATGCAGAATTCCAACCCTTAATAATATGAAATTATTGTTTGTTCATCAAAAAATAAAGAAAATTCACCAATTAGCGTGTGCGCTGTATGTAGTTCAGAATTGCACATGTTCTTACTCTTCGGTTGTCATTGGTCAGCCTTATTGTTATGAGGGAATGAGACTTATTATGGGATAAAATCTGTTATATTCTGTAAAAAGAGTTAAACAGTACCAAATGTTATATATACAAGGTAACTTTTCTTCTACGGTAAGGGACTCTGCTTGCACTCGCATCATAAAGGGGGCAATGCTCTTATATTTGAGCTTTATGTCGTTAAAATATGTTGAGAAGTTTCGGAGATATAGCCCTTAGTATATAGTAGTTAGGAGCAATGCACAACAATATAATATATATGAAAAAATGATATATGTTATATTGTTGAGATGTTGCCTAACAACATATTTATACCAAGTAGTACAGTTTTGAAGAAAATTGAAGAAAATAGTGTTTGAAGACATACGTTTTCTACTTAGGATGAGTGTCACGTGGTCTCATCAATCCTGCAAGGGTTAAATTGCTTCATGTATAACAACAGGTACTAACTTCATTTTTTAAAATTTCTTGTTGTAATGTATAGATTTTCTTTCCCCTTTATCATGTGTGCAATACTTAGATAGTATATTTGGTAGTTGTGTGTAAAAAATATACAGGGTGATGCAGAATTCCAACCCTTAATAATATGAAATTATTGTTTGTTCATCAAAAAATAAAGAAAATGCACCAATTAGCGTGTGCGCTGTATGTAGTTCTGAATAGCACATGTACTTACTCCTCGGTTGTCATTGGTCAGCCATATTGTTATGAGGGAATGAGATTTATTATGGGATAAAATCTGTTATATTCTGTAAAAAGAGTTAAACAGTACCAAATGTTATATATACAAGGTAACTTTTCTTCTACGGTAGGGGACTCTGCTTGCACTCGCATCATAAAGGGGGCAATGTTCTTCAATGTGAGCTTTATTTCGTTAAAATATGTTCAGAAGTTTCGGAGATATAGCCCTTAGTATATAGTAGTTAGAAGCAATACACAACAATATAATATATATGAAAAATGACATATGTTATATTGTTGAGATGTTGCCTAACAACATATTTATACCAAACAATACAGTTTTGAAGAAAATTGAGGAAAATAGTGTTTGAAGACATACATTTTCTACTTAGGATGAGTGTCACGTGGTCTCATCAATCCTGCAAGGGTTAAATGGCTTCATGTATAACAACAGGTACTAAGTTCATTTTTTAAAATTTCTTGTTGTAATGTATAGATTTTCTTTCCCCTTTATCATGTGTGCAACACTTAGATAGTATATTTGGTAGTTGTGTGTAAAAAAATATACAGGGTGATGCAGAATTCCAACCCTTAATAATATGAAATTATTGTTTGTTCATCAAAAAATAAAGAAAATGCACCAATTAGCGTGTGCGCTTTATGTAGTTCTGAATTGCACATGTTCTTACTCCTCGGTTGTCATTGGTCAGCCTTATTGTTATGAGGGAATGAGACTTATTATGGGATAAAATCTGTTATATTCTGTAAAAAGAGTTAAACAGTAACAAATGTTATATATACAGGGTAATTTTTCTTCTACCTTGAGGGACTCTGCTTGCACTCGCATCATAATGGGGGCAATGCTCTTCAATTTGAGCTTTATGTCGTTAAAATATGTTCAGAAGTTTCGGAGATATAGCCCTTAGTATATAGTAGTTAGGAGCAATGCACAACAATATAATATATATGAAAAAATGATATATGTTATATTGTTGAGATGTTGCCTAACAACATATTTATACCAAGTAGTACAGTTTTGAAGAAAATTGAAGAAAATAGTGTTTGAAGACATACGTTTTCTACTTAGGATGAGTGTCACGTGGTCTCATCAATCCTGCAAGGGTTAAATTGCTTCATGTATAACAACAGGTACTAACTTCATTTTTTAAAATTTCTTGTTGTAATGTATAGATTTTATTTCCCCTTTATCATGTGTGCAACACTTAGATAGTATATTTGGTAGTTGTGTGTAAAAAAATATACAGGGTGATGCAGAATTCCAACCCTTAATAATATAAAATTATTGTTTGTTCATCAAAAAATAAAGAAAATGCACCAATTAGCGTGTGCGCTGTATGTAGTTCTGAATAGCACATGTCCTTACTCCTCGGTTGTCATTGGTCAGCCATATTGTTATGAGGGAATGAGACTTATTATGGGATAAAATCTGTTATATTCTGTAAAAAGAGTTAAACAGTATCATATATTATATATAAAAGGAAACTTTCCGTCTATGGTAGGGGACTCTGCTCTCACTCACGTCATAAATGGGGCAATGTTCTTCAATTTGAGCTTTATTTCGTTAAAATATGTTCAGAAGTTTCGGAGATATAGCCCTTAGTATATAGTAGTTAGGAGCAATGCACAACAATTTAATATATATGAAAAAATGATATATGTTATATTGTTGAGATGTTGCCTAACAACATTGTTATACCAAGTAGTACAGTTTTGAAGAAAATAGTGTTTGAAGACATACGTTTTCTACTTAGGATGAGTGTCACGTGGTCTCATCAATCCTGCAAGGGTTAAATGGCTTCATGTATAACAACAGGTACTAAGTTCATTTTTTAAAATTTCTTGTTGTAATGTATAGATTTTCTTTCCCCTTTATCATGTGTGCAACACTTAGATAGTGTATTTGGTAGTTGTGTGTTAAAAAATATACAGGGTGATGCAGAATTCCAACCCTTAATAATATGAAATTATTGTTTGTTCATCAAAAAATAAAGAAAATTCACCAATTAGCGTGTGCGCTTTATGTAGTTCTGAATTGCACATGTTCTTACTCCTCGGTTGTCATTGGTCAGCCTTATTGTTATGAGGGAATGAGACTTATTATGGGATAAAATCTGTTATATTCTGTAAAAAGAGTTAAACAGTACCAAATGTTATATATACAAGGTAACTTTTCTTCTACGGTCAGGGACTCTGCTTACACTCGCATCATAAAGGGGGCAATGCTCTTATATTTGAGCTTTATGTCGTTAAAATATGTTCAGAAGTTTCGGAGATATAGCCCTTAGTATATAGTAGTTAGGAGCAATGCACAACAATATAATATATATGAAAAAATGATATATGTTATATTGTTGAGATGTTGCCTAACAACATATTTATACCAAGTAGTACAGTTTTGAAGAAAATTGAAGAAAATAGTGTTTGAAGACATACATTTTCTACTTAGGATGAGTGTCACGTGGTCTCATCAATCCTGCAAGGGTTAAATGGCTTCATGTATAACAACAGGTACTAACTTCATTTTTTAAAATTTCTTGTTGTAATGTATAGATTTCCTTTCCCCTTTATCATGTGTGCAACACTTAGATAGTATATTTGGTAGTTGTGTGTAAAAAAATATACAGGGTGATGCAGAATTCCAACCCTTAATAATATGAAATTATTGTTTGTTCATCAAAAAATAAAGAAAATTCACCAATTAGCGTGTGCGCTGTATGTAGTTCAGAATTGCACATGTTCTTACTCTTCGGTTGTCATTGGTCAGCCTTATTGTTATGAGGGAATGAGACTTATTATGGGATAAAATCTGTTATATTCTGTAAAAAGAGTTAAACAGTACCAAATGTTATATATACAAGGTAACTTTTCTTCTACGGTAAGGGACTCTGCTTGCACTCGCATCATAAAGGGGGCAATGCTCTTATATTTGAGCTTTATGTCGTTAAAATATGTTGAGAAGTTTCGGAGATATAGCCCTTAGTATATAGTAGTTAGGAGCAATGCACAACAATATAATATATATGAAAAAATGATATATGTTATATTGTTGAGATGTTGCCTAACAACATATTTATACCAAGTAGTACAGTTTTGAAGAAAATTGAAGAAAATAGTGTTTGAAGACATACGTTTTCTACTTAGGATGAGTGTCACGTGGTCTCATCAATCCTGCAAGGGTTAAATTGCTTCATGTATAACAACAGGTACTAACTTCATTTTTTAAAATTTCTTGTTGTAATGTATAGATTTTCTTTCCCCTTTATCATGTGTGCAATACTTAGATAGTATATTTGGTAGTTGTGTGTAAAAAAATATACAGGGTGATGCAGAATTCCAACCCTTAATAATATGAAATTATTGTTTGTTCACCAAAAAATAAAGAAAATGCACCAATTAGCGTGTGCGCTGTATGTAGTTCTGAATAGCACATGTACTTACTCCTCGGTTGTCATTGGTCAGCCATATTGTTATGAGGGATTGAGACTTATTATGGGATAAAATCTGTTATATTCTGTAAAAAGAGTTAAACAGTACCAAATGTTATATATACAAGGTAACTTTTCTTCTACGGTAGGGGACTCTGCTTGCACTCGCATCATAAAGGGGGCAATGTTCTTCAATGTGAGCTTTATTTCGTTAAAATATGTTCAGAAGTTTCGGAGATATAGCCCTTAGTATATAGTAGTTAGAAGCAATACACAACAATATAATATGTATGAAAAATGACATATGTTATATTGTTGAGATGTTGCCTAACAACATATTTATACCAAACAATACAGTTTTGAAGAAAATTGAGGAAAATAGTGTTTGAAGACATACATTTTCTACTTAGGATGAGTGTCACGTGGTCTCATCAATCCTGCAAGGGTTAAATGGCTTCATGTATAACAACAGGTACTAAGTTCATTTTTTAAAATTTCTTGTTGTAATGTATAGATTTTCTTTCCCCTTTATCATGTGTGCAACACTTAGATAGTATATTTGGTAGTTGTGTGTAAAAAAATATACAGGGTGATGCAGAATTCCAACCCTTAATAATATGAAATTATTGTTTGTTCATCAAAAAATAAAGAAAATGCACCAATTAGCGTGTGCGCTTTATGTAGTTCTGAATTGCACATGTTCTTACTCCTCGGTTGTCATTGGTCAGCCTTATTGTTATGAGGGAATGAGACTTATTATGGGATAAAATCTGTTATATTCTGTAAAAAGAGTTAAACAGTACCAAATGTTATATATACAAGGTATATTTTCTTCTACCTTAAGGGACTCTGCTTGCACTCGCATCATAATGGGGGCAATGCTCTTCAATTTGAGCTTTATGTCGTTAAAATATGTTCAGAAGTTTCGGAGATATAGCCCTTAGTATATAGTAGTTAGGAGCAATGCACAACAATATAATATATATGAAAAAATGATATATGTTATATTGTTGAGATGTTGCCTAACAACATATTTATACCAAGTAGTACAGTTTTGAAGAAAATTGAAGAAAATAGTGTTTGAAGACATACGTTTTCTACTTAGGATGAGTGTCACGTGGTCTCATCAATCCTGCAAGGGTTAAATTGCTTCATGTATAACAACAGGTACTAACTTCATTTTTTAAAATTTCTTGTTGTAATGTATAGATTTTATTTCCCCTTTATCATGTGTGCAACACTTAGATAGTATATTTGGTAGTTGTGTGTAAAAAAATATACAGGGTGATGCAGAATTCCAACCATTAATAATATAAAATTATTGTTTGTTCATCAAAAAATAAAGAAAATGCACCAATTAGCGTGTGCGCTGTATGTAGTTCTGAATAGCACATGTCCTTACTCCTCGGTTGTCATTGGTCAGCCATATTGTTATGAGGGAATGAGACTTATTATGGGATAAAATCTGTTATATTCTGTAAAAAGAGTTAAACAGTATCATATATTATATATAAAAGGAAACTTTCCGTCTATGGTAGGGGACTCTGCTCTCACTCACGTCATAAATGGGGCAATGTTCTTCAATTTGAGCTTTATTTCGTTAAAATATGTTCAGAAGTTTCGGAGATATAGCCCTTAGTATATAGTAGTTAGGAGCAATGCACAACAATATAATATATATGAAAAAATGATATATGTTATATTGTTGAGATGTTGCCTAACAACATTGTTATACCAAGTAGTACAGTTTTGAAGAAAATAGTGTTTGAAGACATACGTTTTCTACTTAGGATGAGTGTCACGTGGTCTCATCAATCCTGCAAGGGTTAAATTGCTTCATGTATAACAACAGGTACTAAGTTCATTTTTTAAAATTTCTTGTTGTAATGTATAGATTTTCTTTCCCCTTTATCATGTGTGCAACACTTAGATAGTATATTTGGTAGTTGTGTGTAAAAAAATATACAGGGTGATGCAGAATTCCAACCCTTAATAATATGAAATTATTGTTTGTTCATCAAAAAATAAAGAAAATTCACCAATTAGCGTGTGCGCTTTATGTAGTTCTGAATTGCACATGTTCTTACTTCTCGGTTGTCATTGGTCAGCCTTATTGTTATGAGGGAATGAGACTTATTATGGGATAAAATCTGTTATATTCTGTAAAAAGAGTTAAACAGTACCAAATGTTATATATACAAGGTAACTTTTCTTCTACGGTAGGGGACTCTGCTTGCACTCGCATCATAAATGGGGCAATGTTCTTCAATGTGAGCTTTATTTCGTTAAAATATGTTCAGAAGTTTCGGAGATATAGCCCTTAGTATATAGTAGTTAGAAGCAATACACAACAATATAATATGTATGAAAAATGACATATGTTATATTGTTGAGATGTTGCCTAACAACATATTTATACCAAACAATACAGTTTTGAAGAAAATTGAGGAAAATAGTGTTTGAAGACATACATTTTCTACTTAGGATGAGTGTCACGTGGTCTCATCAATCCTGCAAGGGTTAAAT
Source organism: Thermobia domestica (assembly GCF_964235325.1). Classification (NCBI taxonomy): domain Eukaryota; kingdom Metazoa; phylum Arthropoda; class Insecta; order Zygentoma; family Lepismatidae; genus Thermobia; species Thermobia domestica. The sequence continues at coordinate 260,762,341 of NC_137455.1, forward strand.
GGCTTCATGTATAACAACAGGTACTAAGTTCATTTTTTAAAATTTCTTGTTGTAATGTATAGATTTTCTTTCCCCTTTATCATGTGTGCAACACTTAGATAGTATATTTGGTAGTTGTGTGTAAAAAAATATACAGGGTGATGCAGAATTCCAACCCTTAATAATATGAAATTATTGTTTGTTCATCAAAAAATAAAGAAAATGCACCAATTAGCGTGTGCGCTTTATGTAGTTCTGAATTGCACATGTTCTTACTCCTCGGTTGTCATTGGTCAGCCTTATTGTTATGAGGGAATGAGACTTATTATGGGATAAAATCTGTTATATTCTGTAAAAAGAGTTAAACAGTAACAAATGTTATATATACAGGGTAATTTTTCTTCTACCTTAAGGGACTCTGCTTGCACTCGCATCATAATGGGGGCAATGCTCTTCAATTTGAGCTTTATGTCGTTAAAATATGTTCAGAAGTTTCGGAGATATAGCCCTTAGTATATAGTAGTTAGGAGCAATGCACAACAATATAATATATATGAAAAAATGATATATGTTATATTGTTGAGATGTTGCCTAACAACATATTTATACCAAGTAGTACAGTTTTGAAGAAAATTGAAGAAAATAGTGTTTGAAGACATACGTTTTCTACTTAGGATGAGTGTCACGTGGTCTCATCAATCCTGCAAGGGTTAAATTGCTTCATGTATAACAACAGGTACTAACTTCATTTTTTAAAATTTCTTGTTGTAATGTATAGATTTTATTTCCCCTTTATCATGTGTGCAACACTTAGATAGTATATTTGGTAGTTGTGTGTAAAAAAATATACAGGGTGATGCAGAATTCCAACCCTTAATAATATAAAATTATTGTTTGTTCATCAAAAAATAAAGAAAATGCACCAATTAGCGTGTGCGCTGTATGTAGTTCTGAATAGCACATGTCCTTACTCCTCGGTTGTCATTGGTCAGCCATATCGTTATGAGGGAATGAGACTTATTATGGGATAAAATCTGTTATATTCTGTAAAAAGAGTTAAACAGTATCATATATTATATATAAAAGGAAACTTTCCGTCTATGGTAGGGGACTCTGCTCTCACTCACGTCATAAATGGGGCAATGTTCTTCAATTTGAGCTTTATTTCGTTAAAATATGTTCAGAAGTTTCGGAGATATAGCCCTTAGTATATAGTAGTTAGGAGCAATGCACAACAATTTAATATATATGAAAAAATGATATATGTTATATTGTTGAGATGTTGCCTAACAACATTGTTATACCAAGTAGTACAGTTTTGAAGAAAATAGTGTTTGAAGACATACGTTTTCTACTTAGGATGAGTGTCACGTGGTCTCATCAATCCTGCAAGGGTTAAATGGCTTCATGTATAACAACAGGTACTAAGTTCATTTTTTAAAATTTCTTGTTGTAATGTATAGATTTTCTTTCCCCTTTATCATGTGTGCAACACTTAGATAGTGTATTTGGTAGTTGTGTGTTAAAAAATATACAGGGTGATGCAGAATTCCAACCCTTAATAATATGAAATTATTGTTTGTTCATCAAAAAATAAAGAAAATTCACCAATTAGCGTGTGCGCTTTATGTAGTTCTGAATTGCACATGTTCTTACTCCTCGGTTGTCATTGGTCAGCCTTATTGTTATGAGGGAATGAGACTTATTATGGGATAAAATCTGTTATATTCTGTAAAAAGAGTTAAACAGTACCAAATGTTATATATACAAGGTAACTTTTCTTCTACGGTCAGGGACTCTGCTTACACTCGCATCATAAAGGGGGCAATGCTCTTATATTTGAGCTTTATGTCGTTAAAATATGTTCAGAAGTTTCGGAGATATAGCCCTTAGTATATAGTAGTTAGGAGCAATGCACAACAATATAATATATATGAAAAAATGATATATGTTATATTGTTGAGATGTTGCCTAACAACATATTTATACCAAGTAGTACAGTTTTGAAGAAAATTGAAGAAAATAGTGTTTGAAGACATACATTTTCTACTTAGGATGAGTGTCACGTGGTCTCATCAATCCTGCAAGGGTTAAATGGCTTCATGTATAACAACAGGTACTAACTTCATTTTTTAAAATTTCTTGTTGTAATGTATAGATTTCCTTTCCCCTTTATCATGTGTGCAACACTTAGATAGTATATTTGGTAGTTGTGTGTAAAAAAATATACAGGGTGATGCAGAATTCCAACCCTTAATAATATGAAATTATTGTTTGTTCATCAAAAAATAAAGAAAATTCACCAATTAACGTGTGCGCTGTATGTAGTTCAGAATTGCACATGTTCTTACTCTTCGGTTGTCATTGGTCAGCCTTATTGTTATGAGGGAATGAGACTTATTATGGGATAAAATCTGTTATATTCTGTAAAAAGAGTTAAACAGTACCAAATGTTATATATACAAGGTAACTTTTCTTCTACGGTAAGGGACTCTGCTTGCACTCGCATCATAAAGGGGGCAATGCTCTTATATTTGAGCTTTATGTCGTTAAAATATGTTGAGAAGTTTCGGAGATATAGCCCTTAGTATATAGTAGTTAGGAGCAATGCACAACAATATAATATATATGAAAAAATGATATATGTTATATTGTTGAGATGTTGCCTAACAACATATTTATACCAAGTAGTACAGTTTTGAAGAAAATTGAAGAAAATAGTGTTTGAAGACATACGTTTTCTACTTAGGATGAGTGTCACGTGGTCTCATCAATCCTGCAAGGGTTAAATTGCTTCATGTATAACAACAGGTACTAACTTCATTTTTTAAAATTTCTTGTTGTAATGTATAGATTTTCTTTCCCCTTTATCATGTGTGCAATACTTAGATAGTATATTTGGTAGTTGTGTGTAAAAAAATATACAGGGTGATGCAGAATTCCAACCCTTAATAATATGAAATTATTGTTTGTTCACCAAAAAATAAAGAAAATGCACAAATTAGCGTGTGCGCTGTATGTAGTTCTGAATAGCACATGTACTTACTCCTCGGTTGTCATTGGTCAGCCATATTGTTATGAGGGATTGAGACTTATTATGGGATAAAATCTGTTATATTCTGTAAAAAGAGTTAAACAGTACCAAATGTTATATATACAAGGTAACTTTTCTTCTACGGTAGGGGACTCTGCTTGCACTCGCATCATAAAGGGGGCAATGTTCTTCAATGTGAGCTTTATTTCGTTAAAATATGTTCAGAAGTTTCGGAGATATAGCCCTTAGTATATAGTAGTTAGAAGCAATACACAACAATATAATATGTATGAAAAATGACATATGTTATATTGTTGAGATGTTGCCTAACAACATATTTATACCAAACAATACAGTTTTGAAGAAAATTGAGGAAAATAGTGTTTGAAGACATACATTTTCTACTTAGGATGAGTGTCACGTGGTCTCATCAATCCTGCAAGGGTTAAATGGCTTCATGTATAACAACAGGTACTAAGTTCATTTTTTAAAATTTCTTGTTGTAATGTATAGATTTTCTTTCCCCTTTATCATGTGTGCAACACTTAGATAGTATATTTGGTAGTTGTGTGTAAAAAAATATACAGGGTGATGCAGAATTCCAACCCTTAATAATATGAAATTATTGTTTGTTCATCAAAAAATAAAGAAAATGCACCAATTAGCGTGTGCGCTTTATGTAGTTCTGAATTGCACATGTTCTTACTCCTCGGTTGTCATTGGTCAGCCTTATTGTTATGAGGGAATGAGACTTATTATGGGATAAAATCTGTTATATTCTGTAAAAAGAGTTAAACAGTACCAAATGTTATATATACAAGGTATATTTTCTTCTACCTTAAGGGACTCTGCTTGCACTCGCATCATAATGGGGGCAATGCTCTTCAATTTGAGCTTTATGTCGTTAAAATATGTTCAGAAGTTTCGGAGATATAGCCCTTAGTATATAGTAGTTAGGAGCAATGCACAACAATATAATATATATGAAAAAATGATATATGTTATATTGTTGAGATGTTGCCTAACAACATATTTATACCAAGTAGTACAGTTTTGAAGAAAATTGAAGAAAATAGTGTTTGAAGACATACGTTTTCTACTTAGGATGAGTGTCACGTGGTCTCATCAATCCTGCAAGGGTTAAATTGCTTCATGTATAACAACAGGTACTAACTTCATTTTTTAAAATTTCTTGTTGTAATGTATAGATTTTATTTCCCCTTTATCATGTGTGCAACACTTAGATAGTATATTTGGTAGTTGTGTGTAAAAAAATATACAGGGTGATGCAGAATTCCAACCATTAATAATATAAAATTATTGTTTGTTCATCAAAAAATAAAGAAAATGCACCAATTAGCGTGTGCGCTGTATGTAGTTCTGAATAGCACATGTTCTTACTCCTCGGTTGTCATTGGTCAGCCATATTGTTATGAGGGAATGAGACTTATTATGGGATAAAATCTGTTATATTCTGTAAAAAGAGTTAAACAGTATCATATATTATATATAAAAGGAAACTTTCCGTCTATGGTAGGGGACTCTGCTCTCACTCACGTCATAAATGGGGCAATGTTCTTCAATTTGAGCTTTATTTCGTTAAAATATGTTCAGAAGTTTCGGAGATATAGCCCTTAGTATATAGTAGTTAGGAGCAATGCACAACAATATAATATATATGAAAAAATGATATATGTTATATTGTTGAGATGTTGCCTAACAACATTGTTATACCAAGTAGTACAGTTTTGAAGAAAATAGTGTTTGAAGACATACGTTTTCTACTTAGGATGAGTGTCACGTGGTCTCATCAATCCTGCAAGGGTTAAATGGCTTCATGTATAACAACAGGTACTAAGTTCATTTTTTAAAATTTCTTGTTGTAATGTATAGATTTTCTTTCCCCTTTATCATGTGTGCAACACTTAGATAGTATATTTGGTAGTTGTGTGTAAAAAAATATACAGGGTGATGCAGAATTCCAACCCTTAATAATATGAAATTATTGTTTGTTCATCAAAAAATAAAGAAAATTCACCAATTAGCGTGTGCGCTGTATGTAGTTCTGAATTGCACATGTTCTTACTTCTCGGTTGTCATTGGTCAGCCTTATTGTTATGAGGGAATGAGACTTATTATGGGATAAAATCTGTTATATTCTGTAAAAAGAGTTAAACAGTACCAAATGTTATATATACAAGGTAACTTTTCTTCTACGGTAGGGGACTCTGCTTGCACTCGCATCATAAATGGGGCAATGTTCTTCAATGTGAGCTTTATTTCGTTAAAATATGTTCAGAAGTTTCGGAGATATAGCCCTTAGTATATAGTAGTTAGAAGCAATACACAACAATATAATATGTATGAAAAATGACATATGTTATATTGTTGAGATGTTGCCTAACAACATATTTATACCAAACAATACAGTTTTGAAGAAAATTGAGGAAAATAGTGTTTGAAGACATACATTTTCTACTTAGGATGAGTGTCACGTGGTCTCATCAATCCTGCAAGGGTTAAATGGCTTCATGTATAACAACAGGTACTAAGTTCATTTTTTAAAATTTCTTGTTGTAATGTATAGATTTTCTTTCCCCTTTATCATGTGTGCAACACTTAGATAGTATATTTGGTAGTTGTGTGTAAAAAAATATACAGGGTGATGCAGAATTCCAACCCTTAATAATATGAAATTATTGTTTGTTCATCAAAAAATAAAGAAAATGCACCAATTAGCGTGTGCGCTTTATATAGTTCTGAATTGCACATGTTCTTACTCCTCGGTTGTCATTGGTCAGCCTTATTGTTATGAGGGAATGAGACTTATTATGGGATAAAATCTGTTATATTCTGTAAAAAGAGTTAAACAGTACCAAATGTTATATAAAAAGGTAATTTTTCTTCTACGGTAAGGGACTCTGCTTGCACTCGCATCATAATGGGGGCAATGCTCTTCAATTTGAGCTTTATGTCGTTAAAATATGTTCAGAAGTTTCGGAGATATAGCCCTTAGTATATAGTAGTTAGGAGCAATGCACAACAATATAATATATATGAAAAAATGATATATGTTATATTGTTGAGATGTTGCCTAACAACATATTTATACCAAGTAGTACAGTTTTGAAGAAAATTGAAGAAAATAGTGTTTGAAGACATACGTTTTCTACTTAGGATGAGTGTCACGTGGTCTCATCAATCCTGCAAGGGTTAAATTGCTTCATGTATAACAACAGGTACTAACTTCATTTTTTAAAATTTCTTGTTGTAATGTATAGATTTTATTTCCCCTTTATCATGTGTGCAACACTTAGATAGTATATTTGGTAGTTGTGTGTAAAAAAATATACAGGGTGATGCAGAATTCCAACCATTAATAATATAAAATTATTGTTTGTTCATCAAAAAATAAAGAAAATGCACCAATTAGCGTGTGCGCTGTATGTAGTTCTGAATAGCACATGTCCTTACTCCTCGGTTGTCGTTGGTCAGCCATATTGTTATGAGGGAATGAGACTTATTATGGGATAAAATCTGTTATATTCTGTAAAAAGAGTTAAACAGTATCATATATTATATATAAAAGGAAACTTTCCGTCTATGGTAGGGGACTCTGCTTTCACTCACGTCATAAATGGGGCAATGTTCTTCAATTTGAGCTTTATTTCGTTAAAATATGTTCAGAAGTTTCGGAGATATAGCCCTTAGTATATAGTAGTTAGGAGCAATGCACAACAATATAATATATATGAAAAAATGATATATGTTATATTGTTGAGATGTTGCCTAACAACATTGTTATACCAAGTAGTACAGTTTTGAAGAAAATTGAAGAAAATAGTGTTTGAAGACATACGTTTTCTACTTAGGATGAGTGTCACGTGGTCTCATCAATCCTGCAAGGGTTAAATTGCTTCATGTATAACAACAGGTACTAACTTCATTTTTTAAAATTTCTTGTTGTAATGTATAGATTTTCTTTCCCCTTTATCATGTGTGCAACACTTAGATAGTATATTTGGTAGTTGTGTGTAAAAAAATATACAGGGTGATGCAGAATTCCAACCCTTAATAATATGAAATTATTGTTTGTTCATCAAAAAATAAAGAAAATGCACCAATTAGCGTGTGCGCTGTATGTAGTTCTGAATAGCACATGTTCTTACTCCTCGGTTGTCATTGGTCAGCCATATTGTTATGAGGGAATGAGACTTATTATGGGATAAAATCTGTTATTTTCTGTAAAAAGAGTTAAACAGTATCATATATTATATATAAAAGGAAACTTTCCGTCTATGGTAGGGGACTCTGCTTTCACTCACGTCATAAAGGGGGGAATGTTCTTCAATTTGAGCTTTATTTCGTTAAAATATGTTCAGAAGTTTCGGAGATATAGCCCTTAGTATATAGTAGTTAGGAGCAATGCACAACAATATAATATATATGAAAAAATGATATATGTTATATTGTTGAGATGTTGCCTAACAACATTGTTATACCAAGTAGTACAGTTTTGAAGAAAATAGTGTTTGAAGACATACGTTTTCTACTTAGGATGAGTGTCACGTGGTCTCATCAATCCTGCAAGGGTTAAATGGCTTCATGTATAACAACAGGTACTAAGTTCATTTTTTAAAATTTCTTGTTGTAATGTATAGATTTTCTTTCCCCTTTATCATGTGTGCAACACTTAGATAGTATATTTGGTAGTTGTGTGTAAAAAAATATACAGGGTGATGCAGAATTCCAACCCTTAATAATATGAAATTATTGTTTGTTCATCAAAAAATAAAGAAAATGCACCAATTAGCGAGTGCGCTGTATGTAGTTCAGAATAGCACATGTTCTTACTCCTCGGTTGTCATTGGTCAGCCATATTGTTATGAGGGAATGAGACTTATTATGGGATAAAATCTGTTATATTCTGTAAAAAGAGTTAAACAGTACCAAATGTTATATATACAAGGTAACTTTTCTTCTACGGTAAGGGACTCTGCTTGCACTCGCATCATAAAGGGGGCAATGCTCTTATATTTGAGCTTTATGTCGTTAAAATATGTTGAGAAGTTTCGGAGATATAGCCCTTAGTATATAGTAGTTAGGAGCAATGCACAACAATATAATATATATGAAAAAATGATATATGTTATATTGTTGAGATGTTGCCTAACAACATATTTATACCAAGTAGTACAGTTTTGAAGAAAATTGAAGAAAATAGTGTTTGAAGACATACGTTTTCTACTTAGGATGAGTGTCACGTGGTCTCATCAATCCTGCAAGGGTTAAATTGCTTCATGTATAACAACAGGTACTAAGTTCATTTTTTAAAATTTCTTGTTGTAATGTATAGATTTTCTTTCCCCTTTATCATGTGTGCAACACTTAGATAGTATATTTGGTAGTTGTGTGTAAAAAAATATACAGGGTGATGCAGAATTCCAACCCTTAATAATATGAAATTATTGTTTGTTCATCAAAAAATAAAGAAAATTCACCAATTAGCGTGTGCGCTTTATGTAGTTCTGAATTGCACATGTTCTTACTTCTCGGTTGTCATTGGTCAGCCTTATTGTTATGAGGGAATGAGACTTATTATGGGATAAAATCTGTTATATTCTGTAAAAAGAGTTAAACAGTACCAAATGTTATATATACAAGGTAACTTTTCTTCTACGGTAAGGGACTCTGCTTGCACTCGCATCATAAAGGGGGCAATTCTCTTATATTTGAGCTTTATGTCGTTAAAATATGTTCAGAAGTTTCGGAGATATAGCCCTTAGTATATAGTAGTTAGGAGCAATGCACAACAATATAATATATATGAAAAAATGATATATGTTATATTGTTGAGATGTTGCCTAACAACATATTTATACCAAGTAGTACAGTTTTGAAGAAAATTGAAGAAAATAGTGTTTGAAGACATACGTTTTCTACTTAGGATGAGTGTCACGTGGTCTCATCAATCCTGCAAGGGTTAAATTGCTTCATGTATAACAACAGGTACTAACTTCATTTTTTAAAATTTCTTGTTGTAATGTATAGATTTTCTTTCCCCTTTATCATGTGTGCAACACTTAGATAGTATATTTGGTAGTTGTGTGTAAAAAAATATACAGGGTGATGCAGAATTCCAACCCTTAATAATATGAAATTATTGTTTGTTCATCAAAAAATAAAGAAAATGCACCAATTAGCGTGTGCGCTGTATGTAGTTCTGAATAGCACATGTTCTTACTCCTCGGTTGTCATTGGTCAGCCATATTGTTATGAGGGAATGAGACTTATTATGGGATAAAATCTGTTATTTTCTGTAAAAAGAGTTAAACAGTATCATATATTATATATAAAAGGAAACTTTCCGTCTATGGTAGGGGACTCTGCTTTCACTCACGTCATAAAGGGGGGAATGTTCTTCAATTTGAGCTTTATTTCGTTAAAATATGTTCAGAAGTTTCGGAGATATAGCACTTAGTATATAGTAGTTAGGAGCAATGCACAACAATATAATATATATGAAAAAATGATATATGTTATATTGTTGAGATGTTGCCTAACAACATTGTTATACCAAGTAGTACAGTTTTGAAGAAAATTGAAGAAAATAGTGTTTGAAGACATACGTTTTCTACTTAGGATGAGTGTCACGTGGTCTCATCAATCCTGCAAGGGTTAAATTGCTTCATGTATAACAACAGGTACTAACTTCATTTTTTAAAATTTCTTGTTGTAATGTATAGATTTTCTTTCCCCTTTATCATGTGTGCAATACTTAGATAGTATATTTGGTAGTTGTGTGTAAAAAAATATACAGGGTGATGCAGAATTCCAACCCTTAATAATATGAAATTATTGTTTGTTCATCAAAAAATAAAGAAAATGCACCAATTAGCGAGTGCGCTGTATGTAGTTCAGAATAGCACATGTTCTTACTCCTCGGTTGTCATTGGTCAGCCATATTGTTATGAGGGAATGAGACTTATTATGGGATAAAATCTGTTATATTCTGTAAAAAGAGTTAAACAGTACCAAATGTTATATATACAAGGTAACTTTTCTTCTACGGTAAGGGACTCTGCTTGCACTCGCATCATAAAGGGGGCAATGCTCTTATATTTGAGCTTTATGTCGTTAAAATATGTTGAGAAGTTTCGGAGATATAGCCCTTAGTATATAGTAGTTAGGAGCAATGCACAACAATATAATATATATGAAAAAATGATATATGTTATATTGTTGAGATGTTGCCTAACAACATATTTATACCAAGTAGTACAGTTTTGAAGAAAATTGAAGAAAATAGTGTTTGAAGACATACGTTTTCTACTTAGGATGAGTGTCACGTGGTCTCATCAATCCTGCAAGGGTTAAATTGCTTCATGTATAACAACAGGTACTAAGTTCATTTTTTAAAATTTCTTGTTGTAATGTATAGATTTTCTTTCCCCTTTATCATGTGTGCAACACTTAGATAGTATATTTGGTAGTTGTGTGTAAAAAAATATACAGGGTGATGCAGAATTCCAACCCTTAATAATATGAAATTATTGTTTGTTCATCAAAAAATAAAGAAAATTCACCAATTAGCGTGTGCGCTTTATGTAGTTCTGAATTGCACATGTTCTTACTTCTCGGTTGTCATTGGTCAGCCTTATTGTTATGAGGGAATGAGACTTATTATGGGATAAAATCTGTTATATTCTGTAAAAAGAGTTAAACAGTACCAAATGTTATATATACAAGGTAACTTTTCTTCTACGGTAAGGGACTCTGCTTGCACTCGCATCATAAAGGGGGCAATTCTCTTATATTTGAGCTTTATGTCGTTAAAATATGTTCAGAAGTTTCGGAGATATAGCCCTTAGTATATAGTAGTTAGGAGCAATGCACAACAATATAATATATATGAAAAAATGATATATGTTATATTGTTGAGATGTTGCCTAACAACATATTTATACCAAGTAGTACAGTTTTGAAGAAAATTGAAGAAAATAGTGTTTGAAGACATACGTTTTCTACTTAGGATGAGTGTCACGTGGTCTCATCAATCCTGCAAGGGTTAAATTGCTTCATGTATAACAACAGGTACTAACTTCATTTTTTAAAATTTCTTGTTGTAATGTATAGATTTTCTTTCCCCTTTATCATGTGTGCAACACTTAGATAGTATATTTGGTAGTTGTGTGTAAAAAAATATACAGGGTGATGCAGAATTCCAACCCTTAATAATATGAAATTATTGTTTGTTCTTCAAAAAATAAAGAAAATGCACCAATTAGCGTGTGCGCTGTATGTAGTTCTGAATAGCACATGTTCTTACTCCTCGGTTGTCATTGGTCAGCCATATTGTTATGAGGGAATGAGACTTATTATGGGATAAAATCTGTTATTTTCTGTAAAAAGAGTTAAACAGTATCATATATTATATATAATAGGAAACTTTCCGTCTATGGTAGGGGACTCTGCTTTCACTCACGTCATAAAGGGGGGAATGTTCTTCAATTTGAGCTTTATTTCGTTAAAATATGTTCAGAAGTTTCGGAGATATAGCACTTAGTATATAGTAGTTAGGAGCAATGCACAACAATATAATATATATGAAAAAATGATATATGTTATATTGTTGAGATGTTGCCTAACAACATTGTTATACCAAGTAGTACAGTTTTGAAGAAAATAGTGTTTGAAGACATACGTTTTCTACTTAGGATGAGTGTCACGTGGTCTCATCAATCCTGAAAGGGTTAAATGGCTTCATGTATAACAACAGGTACTAAGTTCATTTTTTAAAATTTCTTGTTGTAATGTATAGATTTTCTTTCCCCTTTATCATGTGTGCAACACTTAGATAGTATATTTGGTAGTTGTGTGTAAAAAAATATACAGGGTGATGCAGAATTCCAACCCTTAATAATATGAAATTATTGTTTGTTCATCAAAAAATAAAGAAAATGCACCAATTAGCGTGTGCGCTGTATGTAGTTCAGAATAGCACATGTTCTTACTCCTCGGTTGTCATTGGTCAGCCATATTGTTATGAGGGAATGAGACTTATTATGGGATAAAATCTGTTATATTCTGTAAAAAGAGTTAAACAGTACCAAATGTTATATATACAAGGTAACTTTTCTTCTACGGTAAGGGACTCTGCTTGCACTCGCATCATAAAGGGGGCAATGCTCTTATATTTGAGCTTTATGTCGTTAAAATATGTTGAGAAGTTTCGGAGATATAGCCCTTAGTATATAGTAGTTAGGAGCAATGCACAACAATATAATATATATGAAAAAATGATATATGTTATATTGTTGAGATGTTGCCTAACAACATATTTATACCAAGTAGTACAGTTTTGAAGAAAATTGAAGAAAATAGTGTTTGAAGACATACGTTTTCTACTTAGGATGAGTGTCACGTGGTCTCATCAATCCTGCAAGGGTTAAATTGCTTCATGTATAACAACAGGTACTAACTTCATTTTTTAAAATTTCTTGTTGTAATGTATAGATTTTCTTTCCCCTTTATCATGTGTGCAATACTTAGATAGTATATTTGGTAGTTGTGTGTAAAAAAATATACAGGGTGATGCAGAATTCCAACCCTTAATAATATGAAATTATTGTTTGTTCATCAAAAAATAAAGAAAATGCACCAATTAGCGTGTGCGCTGTATGTAGTTCTGAATAGCACATGTACTTACTCCTCGGTTGTCATTGGTCAGCCATATTGTTATGAGGGAATGAGACTTATTATGGGATAAAATCTGTTATATTCTGTAAAAAGAGTTAAACAGTACCAAATGTTATATATACAAGGTAACTTTTCTTCTACGGTAGGGGACTCTGCTTGCACTCGCATCATAAAGGGGGCAATGTTCTTCAATGTGAGCTTTATTTCGTTAAAATATGTTCAGAAGTTTCGGAGATATAGCCCTTAGTATATAGTAGTTAGAAGCAATACACAACAATATAATATGTATGAAAAATGACATATGTTATATTGTTGAGATGTTGCCTAACAACATATTTATACCAAACAATACAGTTTTGAAGAAAATTGAGGAAAATAGTGTTTGAAGACATACGTTTTCTACTTAGGATGAGTGTCACGTGGTCTCATCAATCCTGCAAGGGTTAAATGGCTTCATGTATAACAACAGGTACTAAGTTCATTTTTTAAAATTTCTTGTTGTAATGTATAGATTTTCTTTCCCCTTTATCATGTGTGCAACACTTAGATAGTATATTTGGTAGTTGTGTGTAAAAAAATATACAGGGTGATGCAGAATTCCAACCCTTAATAATATGAAATTATTGTTTGTTCATCAAAAAATAAAGAAAATGCACCAATTAGCGTGTGCGCTTTATGTAGTTCTGAATTGCACATGTTCTTACTCCTCGGTTGTCATTGGTCAGCCTTATTGTTATGAGGGAATGAGACTTATTATGGGATAAAATCTGTTATATTCTGTAAAAAGAGTTAAACAGTACCAAATGTTATATATACAAGGTAATTTTTCTTCTACGGTAAGGGACTCTGCTTGCACTCGCATCATAATGGGGGCAATGCTCTTCAATTTGAGCTTTATGTCGTTAAAATATGTTCAGAAGTTTCGGAGATATAGCCCTTAGTATATAGTAGTTAGGAGCAATGCACAACAATATAATATATATGAAAAAATGATATATGTTATATTGTTGAGATGTTGCCTAACAACATATTTTCACCAAGTAGTACAGTTTTGAAGAAAATTGAAGAAAATAGTGTTTGAAGACATACGTTTTCTACTTAGGATGAGTGTCACGTGGTCTCATCAATCCTGCAAGGGTTAAATTGCTTCATGTATAACAACAGGTACTAACTTCATTTTTTAAAATTTCTTGTTGTAATGTATAGATTTTATTTCCCCTTTATCATGTGTGCAACACTTAGATAGTATATTTGGTAGTTGTGTGTAAAAAAATATACAGGGTGATGCAGAATTCCAACCATTAATAATATAAAATTATTGTTTGTTCATCAAAAAATAAAGAAAATGCACCAATTAGCGTGTGCGCTGTATGTAGTTCTGAATAGCACATGTCCTTACTCCTCGGTTGTCATTGGTCAGCCATATTGTTATGAGGGAATGAGACTTATTATGGGATAAAATCTGTTATATTCTGTAAAAAGAGTTAAACAGTATCATATATTATATATAAAAGGAAACTTTCCGTCTATGGTAAGGGACTCTGCTTTCACTCACGTCATAAATGGGGCAATGTTCTTCAATTTGAGCTTTATTTCGTTAAAATATGTTCAGAAGTTTCGGAGATATAGCACTTAGTATATAGTAGTTAGGAGCAATGCACAACAATATAATATATATGAAAAAATGATATATGTTATATTGTTGAGATGTTGCCTAACAACATTGTTATACCAAGTAGTACAGTTTTGAAGAAAATAGTGTTTGAAGACATACGTTTTCTACTTAGGATGAGTGTCACGTGGTCTCATCAATCCTGAAAGGGTTAAATGGCTTCATGTATAACAACAGGTACTAAGTTCATTTTTTAAAATTTCTTGTTGTAATGTATAGATTTTCTTTCCCCTTTATCATGTGTGCAACACTTAGATAGTATATTTGGTAGTTGTGTGTAAAAAAATATACAGGGTGATGCAGAATTCCAACCCTTAATAATATGAAATTATTGTTTGTTCATCAAAAAATAAAGAAAATGCACCAATTAGCGAGTGCGCTGTATGTAGTTCAGAATAGCACATGTTCTTACTCCTCGGTTGTCATTGGTCAGCCATATTGTTATGAGGGAATGAGACTTATTATGGGATAAAATCTGTTATATTCTGTAAAAAGAGTTAAACAGTACCAAATGTTATATATACAAGGTAACTTTTCTTCTACGGTAAGGGACTCTGCTTGCACTCGCATCATAAAGGGGGCAATGCTCTTATATTTGAGCTTTATGTCGTTAAAATATGTTGAGAAGTTTCGGAGATATAGCCCTTAGTATATAGTAGTTAGGAGCAATGCACAACAATATAATATATATGAAAAAATGATATATGTTATATTGTTGAGATGTTGCCTAACAACATATTTATACCAAGTAGTACAGTTTTGAAGAAAATTGAAGAAAATAGTGTTTGAAGACATACGTTTTCTACTTAGGATGAGTGTCACGTGGTCTCATCAATCCTGCAAGGGTTAAATTGCTTCATGTATAACAACAGGTACTAACTTCATTTTTTAAAATTTCTTGTTGTAATGTATAGATTTTCTTTCCCCTTTATCATGTGTGCAATACTTAGATAGTATATTTGGTAGTTGTGTGTAAAAAAATATACAGGGTGATGCAGAATTCCAACCCTTAATAATATGAAATTATTGTTTGTTCATCAAAAAATAAAGAAAATGCACCAATTAGCGTGTGCGCTGTATGTAGTTCTGAATAGCACATGTACTTACTCCTCGGTTGTCATTGGTCAGCCATATTGTTATGAGGGAATGAGACTTATTATGGGATAAAATCTGTTATATTCTGTAAAAAGAGTTAAACAGTACCAAATGTTATATATACAAGGTAACTTTTCTTCTACGGTAGGGGACTCTGCTTGCACTCGCATCATAAAGGGGGCAATGTTCTTCAATGTGAGCTTTATTTCGTTAAAATATGTTCAGAAGTTTCGGAGATATAGCCCTTAGTATATAGTAGTTAGAAGCAATACACAACAATATAATATGTATGAAAAATGACATATGTTATATTGTTGAGATGTTGCCTAACAACATATTTATACCAAACAATACAGTTTTGAAGAAAATTGAGGAAAATAGTGTTTGAAGACATACGTTTTCTACTTAGGATGAGTGTCACGTGGTCTCATCAATCCTGCAAGGGTTAAATGGCTTCATGTATAACAACAGGTACTAAGTTCATTTTTTAAAATTTCTTGTTGTAATGTATAGATTTTCTTTCCCCTTTATCATGTGTGCAACACTTAGATAGTATATTTGGTAGTTGTGTGTAAAAAAATATACAGGGTGATGCAGAATTCCAACCCTTAATAATATGAAATTATTGTTTGTTCATCAAAAAATAAAGAAAATGCACCAATTAGCGTGTGCGCTTTATGTAGTTCTGAATTGCACATGTTCTTACTCCTCGGTTGTCATTGGTCAGCCTTATTGTTATGAGGGAATGAGACTTATTATGGGATAAAATCTGTTATATTCTGTAAAAAGAGTTAAACAGTACCAAATGTTATATATACAAGGTAATTTTTCTTCTACGGTAAGGGACTCTGCTTGCACTCGCATCATAATGGGGGCAATGCTCTTCAATTTGAGCTTTATGTCGTTAAAATATGTTCAGAAGTTTCGGAGATATAGCCCTTAGTATATAGTAGTTAGGAGCAATGCACAACAATATAATATATATGAAAAAATGATATATGTTATATTGTTGAGATGTTGCCTAACAACATATTTTCACCAAGTAGTACAGTTTTGAAGAAAATTGAAGAAAATAGTGTTTGAAGACATACGTTTTCTACTTAGGATGAGTGTCACGTGGTCTCATCAATCCTGCAAGGGTTAAATTGCTTCATGTATAACAACAGGTACTAACTTCATTTTTTAAAATTTCTTGTTGTAATGTATAGATTTTATTTCCCCTTTATCATGTGTGCAACACTTAGATAGTATATTTGGTAGTTGTGTGTAAAAAAATATACAGGGTGATGCAGAATTCCAACCATTAATAATATAAAATTATTGTTTGTTCATCAAAAAATAAAGAAAATGCACCAATTAGCGTGTGCGCTGTATGTAGTTCTGAATAGCACATGTCCTTACTCCTCGGTTGTCATTGGTCAGCCATATTGTTATGAGGGAATGAGACTTATTATGGGATAAAATCTGTTATATTCTGTAAAAAGAGTTAAACAGTATCATATATTATATATAAAAGGAAACTTTCCGTCTATGGTAAGGGACTCTGCTTTCACTCACGTCATAAATGGGGCAATGTTCTTCAATTTGAGCTTTATTTCGTTAAAATATGTTCAGAAGTTTCGGAGATATAGCCCTTAGTATATAGTAGTTAGGAGCAATGCACAACAATATAATATATATGAAAAAATGATATATGTTATATTGTTGAGATGTTGCCTAACAACATTGTTATACCAAGTAGTACAGTTTTGAAGAAAATAGTGTTTGAAGACATACGTTTTCTACTTAGGATGAGTGTCACGTACTCTCATCAATCCTGCAAGGGTTAAATGGCTTCATGTATAACAACAGGTACTAAGTTCATTTTTGAAAATTTCTTGTTGTAATGTATAGATTTTCTTTCCCCTTTATCATGTGTGCAACACTTAGATAGTATATTTGGTAGTTGTGTGTAAAAAAATATACAGGGTGATGCAGAATTCCAACCCTTAATAATATGAAATTATTGTTTGTTCATCAAAAAATAAAGAAAATTCACCAATTAGCGTGTGCGCTTTATGTAGTTCTGAATTGCACATGTTCTTACTTCTCGGTTGTCATTGGTCAGCCTTATTGTTATGAGGGAATGAGACTTATTATGGGATAAAATCTGTTATATTCTATAAAAAGAGTTAAACAGTACCAAATGTTATATATACAAGGTAACTTTTCTTCTACGGTAAGGGACTCTGCTTGCACTCGCATCATAAAGGGGGCAATTCTCTTATATTTGAGCTTTATGTCGTTAAAATATGTTCAGAAGTTTCGGAGATATAGCCCTTAGTATATAGTAGTTAGGAGCAATGCACAACAATATAATATATATGAAAAAATGATATATGTTATATTGTTGAGATGTTGCCTAACAACATATTTATACCAAGTAGTACAGTTTTGAAGAAAATTGAAGAAAATAGTGTTTGAAGACATACGTTTTCTACTTAGGATGAGTGTCACGTGGTCTCATCAATCCTGCAAGGGTTAAATTGCTTCATGTATAACAACAGGTACTAACTTCATTTTTTAAAATTTCTTGTTGTAATGTATAGATTTTCTTTCCCCTTTATCATGTGTGCAACACTTAGATAGTATATTTGGTAGTTGTGTGTAAAAAAATATACAGGGTGATGCAGAATTCCAACCCTTAATAATATGAAATTATTGTTTGTTCATCAAAAAATAAAGAAAATGCACCAATTAGCGTGTGCGCTGTATGTAGTTCTGAATAGCACATGTTCTTACTCCTCGGTTGTCATTGGTCAGCCATATTGTTATGAGGGAATGAGACTTATTATGGGATAAAATCTGTTATTTTCTGTAAAAGAGTTAAACAGTATCATATATTATATATAAAAGGAAACTTTCCGTCTATGGTAGGGGACTCTGCTTTCACTCACGTCATAAAGGGGGGAATGTTCTTCAATTTGAGCTTTATTTCGTTAAAATATGTTGAGAAGTTTCGGAGATATAGCCCTTAGTATATAGTAGTTAGGAGCAATGCACAACAATATAATATATATGAAAAAATGACATATGTTATATTGTTGAGATGTTGCCTAACAACATTGTTATACCAAGTAGTACAGTTTTGAAGAAAATAGTGTTTGAAGACATACGTTTTCTACTTAGGATGAGTGTCACGTGGTCTCATCAATCCTGCAAGGGTTAAATGGCTTCATGTATAACAACAGGTACTAACTTCATTTTTTAAAATTTCTTGTTGTAATGTATAGATTTTCTTTCCCCTTTATCATGTGTGCAACACTTAGATAGTATATTTGGTAGTTGTGTGTAAAAAAATATACAGGGTGATGCAGAATTCCAACCCTTAATAATATGAAATTATTGTTTGTTCATCAAAAAATAAAGAAAATTCACCAATTAGCGTGTGCGCTTTATGTAGTTCTGAATTGCACATGTTCTTACTTCTCGGTTGTCATTGGTCAGCCTTATTGTTATGAGGGAATGAGACTTATTATGGGATAAAATCTGTTATATTCTGTAAAAAGAGTTAAACAGTACCAAATGTTATATATACAAGGTAACTTTTCTTCTACGGTAAGGGACTCTGCTTGCACTCGCATCATAAAGGGGGCAATTCTCTTATATTTGAGCTTTATGTCGTTAAAATATGTTCAGAAGTTTCGGAGATATAGCCCTTAGTATATAGTAGTTAGGAGCAATGCACAACAATATAATATATATGAAAAAATGATATATGTTATATTGTTGAGATGTTGCCTAACAACATATTTATACCAAGTAGTACAGTTTTGAAGAAAATTGAAGAAAATAGTGTTTGAAGACATACGTTTTCTACTTAGGATGAGTGTCACGTGGTCTCATCAATCCTGCAAGGGTTAAATTGCTTCATGTATAACAACAGGTACTAACTTCATTTTTTAAAATTTCTTGTTGTAATGTATAGATTTTCTTTCCCCTTTATCATGTGTGCAACACTTAGATAGTATATTTGGTAGTTGTGTGTAAAAAAATATACAGGGTGATGCAGAATTCCAATCCTTAATAATATGAAATTATTGTTTGTTCATCAAAAAATAAAGAAAATGCACCAATTAGCGTGTGCGCTGTATGTAGTTCTGAATAGCACATGTACTTAGTCCTCGGTTGTCATTGGTCAGCCATATTGTTATGAGGGAATGAGACTTATTATGGGATAAAATCTGTTATATTCTGTAAAAAGAGTTAAACAGTACCAAATGTTATATATACAAGGTAACTTTTCTTCTACGGTAGGGGACTCTGCTTGCACTCGCATCATAAAGGGGGCAATGTTCTTCAATGTGAGCTTTATTTCGTTAAAATATGTTCAGAAGTTTCGGAGATATAGCCCTTAGTATATAGTAGTTAGAAGCAATACACAACAATATAATATGTATGAAAAATGACATATGTTATATTGTTGAGATGTTGCCTAACAACATATTTATACCAAACAATACAGTTTTGAAGAAAATTGAGGAAAATAGTGTTTGAAGACATACATTTTCTACTTAGGATGAGTGTCACGTGGTCTCATCAATCCTGCAAGAGTTAAATGGCTTCATGTATAACAACAGGTACTAAGTTCATTTTTTAAAATTTCTTGTTGTAATGTATAGATTTTCTTTCCCCTTTATCATGTGTGCAACACTTAGATAGTATATTTGGTAGTTGTGTGTAAAAAAATATACAGGGTGATGCAGAATTCCAACCCTTAATAATATGAAATTATTGTTTGTTCATCAAAAAATAAAGAAAATGCACCAATTAGCGTGTGCGCTTTATGTAGTTCTGAATTGCACATGTTCTTACTCCTCGGTTGTCATTGGTCAGCCTTATTGTTATGAGGGAATGAGACTTATTATGGGATAAAATCTGTTATATTCTGTAAAAAGAGTTAAACAGTACCAAATGTTATATATACAAGGTAATTTTTCTTCTACGGTAAGGGACTCTGCTTGCACTCGCATCATAATGGGGGCAATGCTCTTCAATTTGAGCTTTATGTCGTTAAAATATGTTCAGAAGTTTCGGAGATATAGCCCTTAGTATATAGTAGTTAGAAGCAATACACAACAATATAATATGTATGAAAAATGACATATGTTATATTGTTGAGATGTTGCCTAACAACATATTTATACCAAACAATACAGTTTTGAAGAAAATTGAGGAAAATAGTGTTTGAAGACATACGTTTTCTACTTAGGATGAGTGTCACGTGGTCTCATCAATCCTGCAAGGGTTAAATTGCTTCATGTATAACAACAGGTACTAACTTCATTTTTTAAAATTTCTTGTTGTAATGTATAGATTTTCTTTCCCCTTTATCATGTGTGCAACACTTAGATAGTATATTTGGTAGTTGTGTGTAAAAAAATATACAGGGTGATGCAGAATTCCAACCCTTAATAATATGAAATTATTGTTTGTTCATCAAAAAATAAAGAAAATGCACCAATTAGCGTGTGCGCTGTATGTAGTTCTGAATAGCACATGTTCTTACTCCTCGGTTGTCATTGGTCAGCCATATTGTTATGAGGGAATGAGACTTATTATGGGATAAAATCTGTTATTTTCTGTAAAAAGAGTTAAACAGTATCATATATTATATATAAAAGGAAACTTTCCGTCTATGGTAGGGGACTCTGCTTTCACTCACGTCATAAAGGGGAGAATGTTCTTCAATTTGAGCTTTATTTCGTTAAAATATGTTCAGAAGTTTCGGAGATATAGCCCTTAGTATATAGTAGTTAGGAGCAATGCACAACAATATAATATATATGAAAAAATGATATATATTATATTGTTGAGATGTTGCCTAACAACATTGTTATACCAAGTAGTACAGTTTTGAAGAAAATAGTGTTTGAAGACATACGTTTTCTACTTAGGATGAGTGTCACGTGGTCTCATCAATCCTGCAAGGGTTAAATGGCTTCATGTATAACAACAGGTACTAAGTTCATTTTTTAAAATTTCTTGTTGTAATGTATAGATTTTCTTTCCCCTTTATCCTGTGTGCAATACTTAGATAGTATATTTGGTAGTTGTGTGTAAAAAAATATACAGGGTGATGCAGAATTCCAACCCTTAATAATATGAAATTATTGTTTGTTCATCAAAAAATAAAGAAAATGCACCAATTAGCGTGTGCGCTGTATGTAGTTCTGAATAGCACATGTACTTACTCCTCGGTTGTCATTGGTCAGCCATATTGTTATGAGGGAATGAGACTTATTATGGGATAAAATCTGTTATATTCTGTAAAAAGAGTTAAACAGTACCAAATGTTATATATACAAGGTAACTTTTCTTCTACGGTAGGGGACTCTGCTTGCACTCGCATCATAAAGGGGGCAATGTTCTTCAATGTGAGCTTTATTTCGTTAAAATATGTTCAGAAGTTTCGGAGATATAGCCCTTACAAGTAAACCTTACGTTTGGGTGAATCGAGTTGCTGACTAAGACACATATGAGAAAGTAGTACTAAATGTGGTCAGTATTTCAGTGAAGTTTTAGGTGCGAAGCTCCAGGGGTTTAGGAGATACAGCTACCAGAACATCACATGGAAGTACAGAATAGTCTTCATACAGTTGGAGGTAAAAGCTCTGTAAGACCTCTTGTAACGACAAAAGGTGAATAACAAATATATGGGTACATATTAGGACTAGGAGGAAGTCATATAGTAAGCGTATACCTGACGGCGGCCATCTTGAAATCCGCCATTTTGAATTAAGGTTAAGTTTTTAAAATAGGAATAGGGTCATGTGATACATGATTTAAGGCGCAAATTTAATCAGAAGAACAATGGTGACGTTAATTTTGATTTACGCGCAATTGGTAAAAAGTTACAGGGAAATTAAATATTGTTGCTGCATCTGTATTAGTTCTTTACTCCACCTTGTAAATTTTGCGTTAATGATAATAAAAAATAAAAAGCAGGTAGATAAATATTAGGTCTATGGTAAGAGTTGCCTTGATGGCGGCCATGTTCAAATCCGCCATTTTGAATCAGACAAAAGTTTTAAACAAAACGCATAACAGTGACACCTTATTAATAGCAAATTTTACCAGAAATCCAACGGTATAACCATTTTTGCTTTATCATTAACCAGCATTTGTTATCGCATAAACAAGTTGCTAATTTAAGGAAAAATGACCAAAGTGAAATTGAGTCAAAATTGAACTTGGGTCTTTCTTCCAGAAAAGTCCTCAATTAGTACAATCAATATGTAGTTCAGAAAAGAGTTCATGACTTGCACAAATGCTC
Organism: Thermobia domestica; assembly: GCF_964235325.1. Classification (NCBI taxonomy): domain Eukaryota; kingdom Metazoa; phylum Arthropoda; class Insecta; order Zygentoma; family Lepismatidae; genus Thermobia; species Thermobia domestica. The sequence continues at coordinate 260,785,135 of NC_137455.1, forward strand.
TGCTCACAGTGAGCACACCTGACAAAGGCAATCGAGTTACACTCGACACATTTGTCGTTAACAACTCCGTCAAAGCAGTAGTCGTAAGGGGCGATCCATTTAATTTTGTGCTGGTTAATGATAAAGTAAAAATGGTTATACCGTTGGAGTTATGGTAAAATTTGATATTAATAAGGTGTCACTGTTATGCGTTTGGTTTAAAACTTTTGTCTGATTCAAAATGGCGGATTTGAACATGGCCGCCATCAAGGCAACTCTTACCATAGACCTAATATTTATCCATTTGCTTTTTATTTAATTATTATCATTAACGCAAAATTTACAAGGTGGAGTAAAGAACTAATACATATGCAGCAACAATATTTAATTTCCCTGTAACTTTTTACCAATTGCGCGTAAATCAAAATTAACGTCACCATTGTTCTTCTGATTAAATTTGCGCCTTAAATCATGTATCACATGACCCTATTCCTATTTTATAAAATTAACCTTAATTCAAAATGGCGGATTTCAAGATGGCCGCCGTCAGGTATACCCTTACTATATGACTTCCCCCTAGTCCTAATATGTACCCATATATTTGTTATTCACCTTTTGTCGTTACAAGAGGTCTTACAAAGCTTTTACCTCCAACTGTGTGAAGACTATTCTGTACTTCCATGTGATGTTCTGGTAGCTGTATCTCCTAAACCCCTGGAGCTTCGCACCTAAAACTTCACTGAAATACTGATCACATTTAGTACTACTTTCTCATATGTGTCTCAGTCAGCAACTCGATTCACCCAAACGTAAGGTTTACTTGTTAGTATATAGTAGTTAGAAGCAATACACAACAATATAATATGTATGAAAAATGACATATGTTATATTGTTGAGATGTTGCCTAACAACATATTTATACCAAACAATACAGTTTTGAAGAAAATTGAGGAAAATAGTGTTTGAAGACATACATTTTCTACTTAGGATGAGTGTCACGTGGTCTCATCAATCCTGCAAGGGTTAAATGGCTTCATGTATAACAACAGGTACTAAGTTCATTTTTTAAAATTTCTTGTTGTAATGTATAGATTTTCTTTCCCCTTTATCATGTGTGCAACACTTAGATAGTATATTTGGTAGTTGTGTGTAAAAAAATATACAGGGTGATGCAGAATTCCAACCCTTAATAATATGAAATTATTGTTTGTTCATCAAAAAATAAAGAAAATGCACCAATTAGCGTGTGCGCTTTATGTAGTTCTGAATTGCACATGTTCTTACTCCTCGGTTGTCATTGGTCAGCCTTATTGTTATGAGGGAATGAGACTTATTATGGGATAAAATCTGTTATATTCTGTAAAAAGAGTTAAACAGTACCAAATGTTATATATACAAGGTAATTTTTCTTCTACGGTAAGGGACTCTGCTTGCACTCGCATCATAATGGGGGCAATGCTCTTCAATTTGAGCTTTATGTCGTTAAAATATGTTCAGAAGTTTCGGAGATATAGCCCTTAGTATATAGTAGTTAGGAGCAATGCACAACAATATAATATATATGAAAAAATGATATATGTTATATTGTTGAGATGTTGCCTAACAACATATTTTCACCAAGTAGTACAGTTTTGAAGAAAATTGAAGAAAATAGTGTTTGAAGACATACGTTTTCTACTTAGGATGAGTGTCACGTGGTCTCATCAATCCTGCAAGGGTTAAATTGCTTCATGTATAACAACAGGTACTAACTTCATTTTTTAAAATTTCTTGTTGTAATGTATAGATTTTATTTCCCCTTTATCATGTGTGCAACACTTAGATAGTATATTTGGTAGTTGTGTGTAAAAAAATATACAGGGTGATGCAGAATTCCAACCATTAATAATATAAAATTATTGTTTGTTCATCAAAAAATAAAGAAAATGCACCAATTAGCGTGTGCGCTGTATGTAGTTCTGAATAGCACATGTCCTTACTCCTCGGTTGTCATTGGTCAGCCATATTGTTATGAGGGAATGAGACTTATTATGGGATAAAATCTGTTATATTCTGTAAAAAGAGTTAAACAGTATCATATATTATATATAAAAGGAAACTTTCCGTCTATGGTAGGGGACTCTGCTTTCACTCACGTCATAAATGGGGCAATGTTCTTCAATTTGAGCTTTATTTCGTTAAAATATGTTCAGAAGTTTCGGAGATATAGCCCTTAGTATATAGTAGTTAGGAGCAATGCACAACAATATAATATATATGAAAAAATGATATATGTTATATTGTTGAGATGTTGCCTAACAACATTGTTATACCAAGTAGTACAGTTTTGAAGAAAATAGTGTTTGAAGACATACGTTTTCTACTTAGGATGAGTGTCACGTGGTCTCATCAATCCTGCAAGGGTTAAATGGCTTCATGTATAACAACAGGTACTAAGTTCATTTTTTTAAATTTCTTGTTGTAATGTATAGATTTTCTTTCCCCTTTATCATGTGTGCAACACTTAGATAGTATATTTGGTAGTTGTGTGTAAAAAAATATACAGGGTGATGCAGAATTCCAACCCTTAATAATATGAAATTATTGTTTGTTCATCAAAAAATAAAGAAAATTCACCAATTAGCGTGTGCGCTTTATGTAGTTCTGAAATGCACATGTTCTTACTCCTCGGTTGTCATTGGTCAGCCTTATTGTTATGAGGGAATGAGACTTATTATGGGATAAAATCTGTTATATTCTGTAAAAAGAGTTAAACAGTACCAAATGTTATATATACAAGGTAACTCTCCTTCTACGGTAAGGGACTCTGCTTGCACTCGCATCATAAACGGGGCAATTCTCTTATATTTGAGCTTTATGTCGTTAAAATATGTTCAGAAGTTTCGGAGATATAGCCCTTAGTATATAGTAGTTAGGAGCAATGCACAACAATATAATATATATGAAAAAATGATATATGTTATATTGTTGAGATGTTGCCTAACAACATATTTATACCAAGTAGTACAGTTTTGAAGAAAATTGAAGAAAATAGTGTTTGAAGACATACGTTTTCTACTTAGGATGAGTGTCACGTGGTCTCATCAATCCTGCAAGGGTTAAATTGCTTCATGTATAACAACAGGTACTAACTTCATTTTTTAAAATTTCTTGTTGTAATGTATAGATTTTATTTCCCCTTTATCATGTGTGCAACACTTAGATAGTATATTTGGTAGTTGTGTGTAAAAAAATATACAGGGTGATGCAGAATTCCAACCCTTAATAATATGAAATTATTGTTTGTTCATCAAAAAATAAAGAAAATGCACCAATTAGCGTGTGCGCTGTATGTAGTTCTGAATAGCACATGTTCTTACTCCTCGGTTGTCATTGGTCAGCCATATTGTTATGAGGGAATGAGACTTATTATGGGATAAAATCTGTTATTTTCTGTAAAAAGAGTTAAACAGTATCATATATTATATATAAAAGGAAACTTTCCGTCTATGGTAGGGGACTCTGCTCTCACTCACGTCATAAATGGGGCAATGTTCTTCAATTTGAGCTTTATTTCGTTAAAATATGTTCAGAAGTTTCGGAGATATAGCCCTTAGTATATAGTAGTTAGGAGCAATGCACAACAATATAATATATATGAAAAAATGATATATGTTATATTGTTGAGATGTTGCCTAACAACATTGTTATACCAAGTAGTACAGTTTTGAAGAAAATAGTGTTTGAAGACATACGTTTTCTACTTAGGATGAGTGTCACGTGGTCTCATCAATCCTGCAAGGGTTAAATGGCTTCATGTATAACAACAGGTACTAAGTTCATTTTTTAAAATTTCTTGTTGTAATGTATAGATTTTCTTTCCCCTTTATCATGTGTGCAACACTTAGATAGTATATTTGGTAGTTGTGTGTAAAAAAATATACAGGGTGATGCAGAATTCCAACCCTTAATAATATGAAATTATTGTTTGTTCATCAAAAAATAAAGAAAATGCACCAATTAGCGAGTGCGCTGTATGTAGTTCAGAATAGCACATGTTCTTACTCCTCGGTTGTCATTGGTCAGCTATATTGTTATGAGGGAATGAGACTTATTATGGGATAAAATCTGTTATATTCTGTAAAAAGAGTTAAACAGTACCAAATGTTATATATACAAGGTAACTTTTCTTCTACGGTAAGGGACTCTGCTTGCACTCGCATCATAAAGGGGGCAATGCTCTTATATTTGAGCTTTATGTCGTTAAAATATGTTGAGAAGTTTCGGAGATATAGCCCTTAGTATATAGTAGATAGAAGCAATACACAACAATATAATATGTATGAAAAATGTCATATGTTATATTGTTGAGATGTTGCCTAACAACATATTTATACCAAACAATACAGTTTTGAAGAAAATTGAGGAAAATAGTGTTTGAAGACATACATTTTCTACTTAGGATGAGTGTCACGTGGTCTCATCAATCCTGCAAGGGTTAAATGGCTTCATGTATAACAACAGGTACTAAGTTCATTTTTTAAAATTTCTTGTTGTAATGTATAGATTTTCTTTCCCCTTTATCATGTGTGCAACACTTAGATAGTATATTTGGTAGTTGTGTGTAAAAAAATATACAGGGTGATGCAGAATTCCAACCCTTAATAATATGAAATTATTGTTTGTTCATCAAAAAATAAAGAAAATTCACCAATTAGCGTGTGCGCTTTATGTAGTTCTGAATTGCACATGTTCTTACTCCTCGGTTGTCATTGGTCAGCCTTATTGTTATGAGGGAATGAGACTTATTATGGGATAAAATCTGTTATATTCTGTAAAAAGAGTTAAACAGTACCAAATGTTATATATACAAGGTAATTTTTCTTCTACGGTAAGGGACTCTGCTTGCACTCGCATCATAATGGGGGCAATGCTCTTCAATTTGAGCTTTATGTCGTTAAAATATGTTCAGAAGTTTCGGAGATATAGCCCTTAGTATATAGTAGTTAGGAGCAATGCACAACAATATAATATATATGAAAAAATGATATATGTTATATTGTTGAGATGTTGCCTAACAACATATTTATACCAAGTAGTACAGTTTTGAAGAAAATTGAAGAAAATAGTGTTTGAAGACATACGTTTTCTACTTAGGATGAGTGTCACGTGGTCTCATCAATCCTGCAAGGGTTAAATTGCTTCATGTATAACAACAGGTACTAACTTCATTTTTTAAAATTTCTTGTTGTAATGTATAGATTTTCTTTCCCCTTTATCATGTGCGCAATACTTAGATAGTATATTTGGTAGTTGTGTGTAAAAAAATATACAGGGTGATGCAGAATTCCAACCCTTAATAATATGAAATTATTGTTTGTTCATCAAAAAATAAAGAAAATGCACCAATTAGCGTGTGCGCTGTATGTAGTTCTGAATAGCACATGTACTTACTCCTCGGTTGTCATTGGTCAGCCATATTGTTATGAGGGAATGAGACTTATTATGGGATAAAATCTGTTATTTTCTGTAAAAAGAGTTAAACAGTACCAAATGTTATATATACAAGGTAACTTTTCTTCTACGGTAGGTGACTCTGCTTGCACTCGCATCATAAAGGGGGCAATGTTCTTCAATGTGAGCTTTATTTCGTTAAAATATGTTCAGAAGTTTCGGAGATATAGCCCTTAGTATATAGTAGATAGAAGCAATACACAACAATATAATATGTATGAAAAATGTCATATGTTATATTGTTGAGATGTTGCCTAACAACATATTTATACCAAACAATACAGTTTTGAAGAAAATTGAGGAAAATAGTGTTTGAAGACATACATTTTCTACTTAGGATGAGTGTCACGTGGTCTCATCAATCCTGCAAGGGTTAAATGGCTTCATGTATAACAACAGGTACTAAGTTCATTTTTTAAAATTTCTTGTTGTAATGTATAGATTTTCTTTCCCCTTTATCATGTGTGCAACACTTAGATAGTATATTTGGTAGTTGTGTGTAAAAAAATATACAGGGTGATGCAGAATTCCAACCCTTAATAATATGAAATTATTGTTTGTTCATCAAAAAATAAAGAAAATTCACCAATTAGCGTGTGCGCTTTATGTAGTTCTGAATTGCACATGTTCTTACTCCTCGGTTGTCATTGGTCAGCCTTATTGTTATGAGGGAATGAGACTTATTATGGGATAAAATCTGTTATATTCTGTAAAAAGAGTTAAACAGTACCAAATGTTATATATACAAGGTAATTTTTCTTCTACGGTAAGGGACTCTGCTTGCACTCGCATCATAATGGGGGCAATGCTCTTCAATTTGAGCTTTATGTCGTTAAAATATGTTCAGAAGTTTCGGAGATATAGCCCTTAGTATATAGTAGTTAGGAGCAATGCACAACAATATAATATATATGAAAAAATGATATATGTTATATTGTTGAGATGTTGCCTAACAACATTGTTATACCAAGTAGTACAGTTTTGAAGAAAATAGTGTTTGAAGACATACGTTTTCTACTTAGGATGAGTGTCACGTGGTCTCATCAATCCTGCAAGGGTTAAATGGCTTCATGTATAACAACAGGTACTAAGTTCATTTTTTTAAATTTCTTGTTGTAATGTATAGATTTTCTTTCCCCTTTATCATGTGTGCAACACTTAGATAGTATATTTGGTAGTTGTGTGTAAAAAAATATACAGGGTGATGCAGAATTCCAACCCTTAATAATATGAAATTATTGTTTGTTCATCAAAAAATAAAGAAAATTCACCAATTAGCGTGTGCGCTTTATGTAGTTCTGAAATGCACATGTTCTTACTCCTCGGTTGTCATTGGTCAGCCTTATTGTTATGAGGGAATGAGACTTATTATGGGATAAAATCTGTTATATTCTGTAAAAAGAGTTAAACAGTACCAAATGTTATATATACAAGGTAACTCTCCTTCTACGGTAAGGGACTCTGCTTGCACTCGCATCATAAACGGGGCAATTCTCTTATATTTGAGCTTTATGTCGTTAAAATATGTTCAGAAGTTTCGGAGATATAGCCCTTAGTATATAGTAGTTAGGAGCAATGCACAACAATATAATATATATGAAAAAATGATATATGTTATATTGTTGAGATGTTGCCTAACAACATATTTATACCAAGTAGTACAGTTTTGAAGAAAATTGAAGAAAATAGTGTTTGAAGACATACGTTTTCTACTTAGGATGAGTGTCACGTGGTCTCATCAATCCTGCAAGGGTTAAATTGCTTCATGTATAACAACAGGTACTAACTTCATTTTTTAAAATTTCTTGTTGTAATGTATAGATTTTATTTCCCCTTTATCATGTGTGCAACACTTAGATAGTATATTTGGTAGTTGTGTGTAAAAAAATATACAGGGTGATGCAGAATTCCAACCCTTAATAATATGAAATTATTGTTTGTTCATCAAAAAATAAAGAAAATGCACCAATTAGCGTGTGCGCTGTATGTAGTTCTGAATAGCACATGTTCTTACTCCTCGGTTGTCATTGGTCAGCCATATTGTTATGAGGGAATGAGACTTATTATGGGATAAAATCTGTTATTTTCTGTAAAAAGAGTTAAACAGTATCATATATTATATATAAAAGGAAACTTTCCGTCTATGGTAGGGGACTCTGCTCTCACTCACGTCATAAATGGGGCAATGTTCTTCAATTTGAGCTTTATTTCGTTAAAATATGTTCAGAAGTTTCGGAGATATAGCCCTTAGTATATAGTAGTTAGGAGCAATGCACAACAATATAATATATATGAAAAAATGATATATGTTATATTGTTGAGATGTTGCCTAACAACATTGTTATACCAAGTAGTACAGTTTTGAAGAAAATAGTGTTTGAAGACATACGTTTTCTACTTAGGATGAGTGTCACGTGGTCTCATCAATCCTGCAAGGGTTAAATGGCTTCATGTATAACAACAGGTACTAAGTTCATTTTTTAAAATTTCTTGTTGTAATGTATAGATTTTCTTTCCCCTTTATCATGTGTGCAACACTTAGATAGTATATTTGGTAGTTGTGTGTAAAAAAATATACAGGGTGATGCAGAATTCCAACCCTTAATAATATGAAATTATTGTTTGTTCATCAAAAAATAAAGAAAATGCACCAATTAGCGAGTGCGCTGTATGTAGTTCAGAATAGCACATGTTCTTACTCCTCGGTTGTCATTGGTCAGCTATATTGTTATGAGGGAATGAGACTTATTATGGGATAAAATCTGTTATATTCTGTAAAAAGAGTTAAACAGTACCAAATGTTATATATACAAGGTAACTTTTCTTCTACGGTAAGGGACTCTGCTTGCACTCGCATCATAAAGGGGGCAATGCTCTTATATTTGAGCTTTATGTCGTTAAAATATGTTGAGAAGTTTCGGAGATATAGCCCTTAGTATATAGTAGTTAGGAGCAATGCACAACAATATAATATATATGAAAAAATGATATATGTTATATTGTTGAGATGTTGCCTAACAACATATTTATACCAAGTAGTACAGTTTTGAAGAAAATTGAAGAAAATAGTGTTTGAAGACATACGTTTTCTACTTAGGATGAGTGTCACGTGGTCTCATCAATCCTGCAAGGGTTAAATTGCTTCATGTATAACAACAGGTACTAACTTCATTTTTTAAAATTTCTTGTTGTAATGTATAGATTTTCTTTCCCCTTTATCATGTGTGCAATACTTAGATAGTATATTTGGTAGTTGTGTGTAAAAAAATATACAGGGTGATGCAGAATTCCAACCCTTAATAATATGAAATTATTGTTTGTTCATCAAAAAATAAAGAAAATTCACCAATTAGCGTGTGCGCTTTATGTAGTTCTGAATTGCACATGTTCTTACTCCTCGGTTGTCATTGGTCAGCCTTATTGTTATGAGGGAATGAGACTTATTATGGGATAAAATCTGTTATATTCTGTAAAAAGAGTTAAACAGTACCAAATGTTATATATACAAGGTAATTTTTCTTCTACGGTAAGGGACTCTGCTTGCACTCGCATCATAATGGGGGCAATGCTCTTCAATTTGAGCTTTATGTCGTTAAAATATGTTCAGAAGTTTCGGAGATATAGCCCTTAGTATATAGTAGTTAGGAGCAATGCACAACAATATAATATATATGAAAAAATGATATATGTTATATTGTTGAGATGTTGCCTAACAACATTGTTATACCAAGTAGTACAGTTTTGAAGAAAATAGTGTTTGAAGACATACGTTTTCTACTTAGGATGAGTGTCACGTGGTCTCATCAATCCTGCAAGGGTTAAATGGCTTCATGTATAACAACAGGTACTAAGTTCATTTTTTAAAATTTCTTGTTGTAATGTATAGATTTTCTTTCCCCTTTATCATGTGTGCAACACTTAGATAGTATATTTGGTAGTTGTGTGTAAAAAAATATACAGGGTGATGCAGAATTCCAACCCTTAATAATATGAAATTATTGTTTGTTCATCAAAAAATAAAGAAAATGCACCAATTAGCGAGTGCGCTGTATGTAGTTCAGAATAGCACATGTTCTTACTCCTCGGTTGTCATTGGTCAGCTATATTGTTATGAGGGAATGAGACTTATTATGGGATAAAATCTGTTATATTCTGTAAAAAGAGTTAAACAGTACCAAATGTTATATATACAAGGTAACTTTTCTTCTACGGTAAGGGACTCTGCTTGCACTCGCATCATAAAGGGGGCAATGCTCTTATATTTGAGCTTTATGTCGTTAAAATATGTTGAGAAGTTTCGGAGATATAGCCCTTAGTATATAGTAGTTAGGAGCAATGCACAACAATATAATATATATGAAAAAATGATATATGTTATATTGTTGAGATGTTGCCTAACAACATATTTATACCAAGTAGTACAGTTTTGAAGAAAATTGAAGAAAATAGTGTTTGAAGACATACGTTTTCTACTTAGGATGAGTGTCACGTGGTCTCATCAATCCTGCAAGGGTTAAATTGCTTCATGTATAACAACAGGTACTAACTTCATTTTTTAAAATTTCTTGTTGTAATGTATAGATTTTCTTTCCCCTTTATCATGTGTGCAATACTTAGATAGTATATTTGGTAGTTGTGTGTAAAAAAATATACAGGGTGATGCAGAATTCCAACCCTTAATAATATGAAATTATTGTTTGTTCATCAAAAAATAAAGAAAATGCACCAATTAGCGTGTGCGCTGTATGTAGTTCTGAATAGCACATGTACTTACTCCTCGGTTGTCATTGGTCAGCCATATTGTTATGAGGGAATGAGACTTATTATGGGATAAAATCTGTTATTTTCTGTAAAAAGAGTTAAACAGTACCAAATGTTATATATACAAGGTAACTTTTCTTCTACGGTAGGTGACTCTGCTTGCACTCGCATCATAAAGGGGGCAATGTTCTTCAATGTGAGCTTTATTTCGTTAAAATATGTTCAGAAGTTTCGGAGATATAGCCCTTAGTATATAGTAGTTAGAAGCAATACACAACAATATAATATGTATGAAAAATGTCATATGTTATATTGTTGAGATGTTGCCTAACAACATATTTATACCAAACAATACAGTTTTGAAGAAAATTGAGGAAAATAGTGTTTGAAGACATACATTTTCTACTTAGGATGAGTGTCACGTGGTCTCATCAATCCTGCAAGGGTTAAATGGCTTCATGTATAACAACAGGTACTAAGTTCATTTTTTAAAATTTCTTGTTGTAATGTATAGATTTTCTTTCCCCTTTATCATGTGTGCAACACTTAGATAGTATATTTGGTAGTTGTGTGTAAAAAAATATACAGGGTGATGCAGAATTCCAACCCTTAATAATATGAAATTATTGTTTGTTCATCAAAAAATAAAGAAAATTCACCAATTAGCGTGTGCGCTTTATGTAGTTCTGAATTGCACATGTTCTTACTCCTCGGTTGTCATTGGTCAGCCTTATTGTTATGAGGGAATGAGACTTATTATGGGATAAAATCTGTTATATTCTGTAAAAAGAGTTAAACAGTACCAAATGTTATATATACAAGGTAATTTTTCTTCTACGGTAAGGGACTCTGCTTGCACTCGCATCATAATGGGGGCAATGCTCTTCAATTTGAGCTTTATGTCGTTAAAATATGTTCAGAAGTTTCGGAGATATAGCCCTTAGTATATAGTAGTTAGGAGCAATGCACAACAATATAATATATATGAAAAAATGATATATGTTATATTGTTGAGATGTTGCCTAACAACATTGTTATACCAAGTAGTACAGTTTTGAAGAAAATAGTGTTTGAAGACATACGTTTTCTACTTAGGATGAGTGTCACGTGGTCTCATCAATCCTGCAAGGGTTAAATGGCTTCATGTATAACAACAGGTACTAAGTTCATTTTTTTAAATTTCTTGTTGTAATGTATAGATTTTCTTTCCCCTTTATCATGTGTGCAACACTTAGATAGTATATTTGGTAGTTGTGTGTAAAAAAATATACAGGGTGATGCAGAATTCCAACCCTTAATAATATGAAATTATTGTTTGTTCATCAAAAAATAAAGAAAATTCACCAATTAGCGTGTGCGCTTTATGTAGTTCTGAAATGCACATGTTCTTACTCCTCGGTTGTCATTGGTCAGCCTTATTGTTATGAGGGAATGAGACTTATTATGGGATAAAATCTGTTATATTCTGTAAAAAGAGTTAAACAGTACCAAATGTTATATATACAAGGTAACTCTCCTTCTACGGTAAGGGACTCTGCTTGCACTCGCATCATAAACGGGGCAATTCTCTTATATTTGAGCTTTATGTCGTTAAAATATGTTCAGAAGTTTCGGAGATATAGCCCTTAGTATATAGTAGTTAGGAGCAATGCACAACAATATAATATATATGAAAAAATGATATATGTTATATTGTTGAGATGTTGCCTAACAACATATTTATACCAAGTAGTACAGTTTTGAAGAAAATTGAAGAAAATAGTGTTTGAAGACATACGTTTTCTACTTAGGATGAGTGTCACGTGGTCTCATCAATCCTGCAAGGGTTAAATTGCTTCATGTATAACAACAGGTACTAACTTCATTTTTTAAAATTTCTTGTTGTAATGTATAGATTTTATTTCCCCTTTATCATGTGTGCAACACTTAGATAGTATATTTGGTAGTTGTGTGTAAAAAAATATACAGGGTGATGCAGAATTCCAACCCTTAATAATATGAAATTATTGTTTGTTCATCAAAAAATAAAGAAAATGCACCAATTAGCGTGTGCGCTGTATGTAGTTCTGAATAGCACATGTTCTTACTCCTCGGTTGTCATTGGTCAGCCATATTGTTATGAGGGAATGAGACTTATTATGGGATAAAATCTGTTATTTTCTGTAAAAAGAGTTAAACAGTATCATATATTATATATAAAAGGAAACTTTCCGTCTATGGTAGGGGACTCTGCTCTCACTCACGTCATAAATGGGGCAATGTTCTTCAATTTGAGCTTTATTTCGTTAAAATATGTTCAGAAGTTTCGGAGATATAGCCCTTAGTATATAGTAGTTAGGAGCAATGCACAACAATATAATATATATGAAAAAATGATATATGTTATATTGTTGAGATGTTGCCTAACAACATTGTTATACCAAGTAGTACAGTTTTGAAGAAAATAGTGTTTGAAGACATACGTTTTCTACTTAGGATGAGTGTCACGTGGTCTCATCAATCCTGCAAGGGTTAAATGGCTTCATGTATAACAACAGGTACTAAGTTCATTTTTTAAAATTTCTTGTTGTAATGTATAGATTTTCTTTCCCCTTTATCATGTGTGCAACACTTAGATAGTATATTTGGTAGTTGTGTGTAAAAAAATATACAGGGTGATGCAGAATTCCAACCCTTAATAATATGAAATTATTGTTTGTTCATCAAAAAATAAAGAAAATGCACCAATTAGCGAGTGCGCTGTATGTAGTTCAGAATAGCACATGTTCTTACTCCTCGGTTGTCATTGGTCAGCTATATTGTTATGAGGGAATGAGACTTATTATGGGATAAAATCTGTTATATTCTGTAAAAAGAGTTAAACAGTACCAAATGTTATATATACAAGGTAACTTTTCTTCTACGGTAAGGGACTCTGCTTGCACTCGCATCATAAAGGGGGCAATGCTCTTATATTTGAGCTTTATGTCGTTAAAATATGTTGAGAAGTTTCGGAGATATAGCCCTTAGTATATAGTAGTTAGGAGCAATGCACAACAATATAATATATATGAAAAAATGATATATGTTATATTGTTGAGATGTTGCCTAACAACATATTTATACCAAGTAGTACAGTTTTGAAGAAAATTGAAGAAAATAGTGTTTGAAGACATACGTTTTCTACTTAGGATGAGTGTCACGTGGTCTCATCAATCCTGCAAGGGTTAAATTGCTTCATGTATAACAACAGGTACTAACTTCATTTTTTAAAATTTCTTGTTGTAATGTATAGATTTTCTTTCCCCTTTATCATGTGTGCAATACTTAGATAGTATATTTGGTAGTTGTGTGTAAAAAAATATACAGGGTGATGCAGAATTCCAACCCTTAATAATATGAAATTATTGTTTGTTCATCAAAAAATAAAGAAAATGCACCAATTAGCGTGTGCGCTGTATGTAGTTCTGAATAGCACATGTACTTACTCCTCGGTTGTCATTGGTCAGCCATATTGTTATGAGGGAATGAGACTTATTATGGGATAAAATCTGTTATTTTCTGTAAAAAGAGTTAAACAGTACCAAATGTTATATATACAAGGTAACTTTTCTTCTACGGTAGGTGACTCTGCTTGCACTCGCATCATAAAGGGGGCAATGTTCTTCAATGTGAGCTTTATTTCGTTAAAATATGTTCAGAAGTTTCGGAGATATAGCCCTTAGTATATAGTAGTTAGAAGCAATACACAACAATATAATATGTATGAAAAATGTCATATGTTATATTGTTGAGATGTTGCCTAACAACATATTTATACCAAACAATACAGTTTTGAAGTAAATTGAGGAAAATAGTGTTTGAAGACATACATTTTCTACTTAGGATGAGTGTCACGTGGTCTCATCAATCCTGCAAGGGTTAAATGGCTTCATGTATAACAACAGGTACTAAGTTCATTTTTTAAAATTTCTTGTTGTAATGTATAGATTTTCTTTCCCCTTTATCATGTGTGCAACACTTAGATAGTATATTTGGTAGTTGTGTGTAAAAAAATATACAGGGTGATGCAGAATTCCAACCCTTAATAATATGAAATTATTGTTTGTTCATCAAAAAATAAAGAAAATTCACCAATTAGCGTGTGCGCTTTATGTAGTTCTGAATTGCACATGTTCTTACTCCTCGGTTGTCATTGGTCAGCCTTATTGTTATGAGGGAATGAGACTTATTATGGGATAAAATCTGTTATATTCTGTAAAAAGAGTTAAACAGTACCAAATGTTATATATACAAGGTAATTTTTCTTCTACGGTAAGGGACTCTGCTTGCACTCGCATCATAATGGGGGCAATGCTCTTCAATTTGAGCTTTATGTCGTTAAAATATGTTCAGAAGTTTCGGAGATATAGCCCTTAGTATATAGTAGTTAGGAGCAATGCACAACAATATAATATATATGAAAAAATGATATATGTTATATTGTTGAGATGTTGCCTAACAACATTGTTATACCAAGTAGTACAGTTTTGAAGAAAATAGTGTTTGAAGACATACGTTTTCTACTTAGGATGAGTGTCACGTGGTCTCATCAATCCTGCAAGGGTTAAATGGCTTCATGTATAACAACAGGTACTAAGTTCATTTTTTAAAATTTCTTGTTGTAATGTATAGATTTTCTTTCCCCTTTATCATGTGTGCAACACTTAGATAGTATATTTGGTAGTTGTGTGTAAAAAAATATACAGGGTGATGCAGAATTCCAACCCTTAATAATATGAAATTATTGTTTGTTCATCAAAAAATAAAGAAAATGCACCAATTAGCGAGTGCGCTGTATGTAGTTCAGAATAGCACATGTTCTTACTCCTCGGTTGTCATTGGTCAGCTATATTGTTATGAGGGAATGAGACTTATTATGGGATAAAATCTGTTATATTCTGTAAAAAGAGTTAAACAGTACCAAATGTTATATATACAAGGTAACTTTTCTTCTACGGTAAGGGACTCTGCTTGCACTCGCATCATAAAGGGGGCAATGCTCTTATATTTGAGCTTTATGTCGTTAAAATATGTTGAGAAGTTTCGGAGATATAGCCCTTAGTATATAGTAGTTAGGAGCAATGCACAACAATATAATATATATGAAAAAATGATATATGTTATATTGTTGAGATGTTGCCTAACAACATATTTATACCAAGTAGTACAGTTTTGAAGAAAATTGAAGAAAATAGTGTTTGAAGACATACGTTTTCTACTTAGGATGAGTGTCACGTGGTCTCATCAATCCTGCAAGGGTTAAATTGCTTCATGTATAACAACAGGTACTAACTTCATTTTTTAAAATTTCTTGTTGTAATGTATAGATTTTCTTTCCCCTTTATCATGTGTGCAATACTTAGATAGTATATTTGGTAGTTGTGTGTAAAAAAATATACAGGGTGATGCAGAATTCCAACCCTTAATAATATGAAATTATTGTTTGTTCATCAAAAAATAAAGAAAATGCACCAATTAGCGTGTGCGCTGTATGTAGTTCTGAATAGCACATGTACTTACTCCTCGGTTGTCATTGGTCAGCCATATTGTTATGAGGGAATGAGACTTATTATGGGATAAAATCTGTTATTTTCTGTAAAAAGAGTTAAACAGTACCAAATGTTATATATACAAGGTAACTTTTCTTCTACGGTAGGTGACTCTGCTTGCACTCGCATCATAAAGGGGGCAATGTTCTTCAATGTGAGCTTTATTTCGTTAAAATATGTTCAGAAGTTTCGGAGATATAGCCCTTAGTATATAGTAGTTAGAAGCAATACACAACAATATAATATGTATGAAAAATGTCATATGTTATATTGTTGAGATGTTGCCTAACAACATATTTATACCAAACAATACAGTTTTGAAGAAAATTGAGGAAAATAGTGTTTGAAGACATACATTTTCTACTTAGGATGAGTGTCACGTGGTCTCATCAATCCTGCAAGGGTTAAATGGCTTCATGTATAACAACAGGTACTAAGTTCATTTTTTAAAATTTCTTGTTGTAATGTATAGATTTTCTTTCCCCTTTATCATGTGTGCAACACTTAGATAGTATATTTGGTAGTTCTGTGTAAAAAAATATACAGGGTGATGCAGAATTCCAACCCTTAATAATATGAAATTATTGTTTGTTCATCAAAAAATAAAGAAAATTCACCAATTAGCGTGTGCGCTTTATGTAGTTCTGAATTGCACATGTTCTTACTCCTCGGTTGTCATTGGTCAGCCTTATTGTTATGAGGGAATGAGACTTATTATGGGATAAAATCTGTTATATTCTGTAAAAAGAGTTAAACAGTACCAAATGTTATATATACAAGGTAATTTTTCTTCTACGGTAAGGGACTCTGCTTGCACTCGCATCATAATGGGGGCAATGCTCTTCAATTTGAGCTTTATGTCGTTAAAATATGTTCAGAAGTTTCGGAGATATAGCCCTTAGTATATAGTAGTTAGGAGCAATGCACAACAATATAATATATATGAAAAAATGATATATGTTATATTGTTGAGATGTTGCCTAACAACATTGTTATACCAAGTAGTACAGTTTTGAAGAAAATAGTGTTTGAAGACATACGTTTTCTACTTAGGATGAGTGTCACGTGGTCTCATCAATCCTGCAAGGGTTAAATGGCTTCATGTATAACAACAGGTACTAAGTTCATTTTTTTAAATTTCTTGTTGTAATGTATAGATTTTCTTTCCCCTTTATCATGTGTGCAACACTTAGATAGTATATTTGGTAGTTGTGTGTAAAAAAATATACAGGGTGATGCAGAATTCCAACCCTTAATAATATGAAATTATTGTTTGTTCATCAAAAAATAAAGAAAATTCACCAATTAGCGTGTGCGCTTTATGTAGTTCTGAATTGCACATGTTCTTACTCCTCGGTTGTCATTGGTCAGCCTTATTGTTATGAGGGAATGAGACTTATTATGGGATAAAATCTGTTATATTCTGTAAAAAGAGTTAAACAGTACCAAATGTTATATATACAAGGTAACTTTCCTTCTACGGTAAGGGACTCTGCTTGCACTCGCATCATAAAGGGGGCAATTCTCTTATATTTGAGCTTTATGTCGTTAAAATATGTTCAGAAGTTTCGGAGATATAGCCCTTAGTATATAGTAGTTAGGAGCAATGCACAACAATATAATATATATGAAAAAATGATATATGTTATATTGTTGAGATGTTGCCTAACAACATATTTATACCAAGTAGTACAGTTTTGAAGAAAATTGAAGAAAATAGTGTTTGAAGACATACATTTTCTACTTAGGATGAGTGTCACGTGGTCTAATCAATCCTGCAAGGGTTAAATGGCTTCATGTATAACAACAGGTACTAAGTTCATTTTTTAAAATATCTTGTTGTAATGTATAGATTTTCTTTCCCCTTTATCATGTGTGCAACACTTAGATAGTATATTTGGTAGCTGTGTGTAAAAAAATATACAGGGTGATGCAGAATTTCAACCCTTAATAATATAAAATTATTGTTTGTTCATCAAAAAATAAAGAAAATGCACCAATTAGCGTGTGCGCTGTATGTAGTTCTGAATAGCACATGTCCTTACTCCTCGGTTGTCATTGGTCAGCCATATTGTTATGAGGGAATGAGACTTATTATGGGATAAAATCTGTTATATTCTGTAAAAAGAGTTAAACAGTATCATATATTATATATAAAAGGAAACGTTCCGTCTATGGTAGGGGACTCTGCTTTCACTCACGTCATAAATGGGGCAATGTTCTTCAATTTGAGCTTTATTTCGTTAAAATATGTTCAGAAGTTTTGGAGATATAGCACTTAGTATATAGTAGTTAGGAGCAATGCACAACAATATAATATATATGAAAAAATGATGTATGTTATATTGTTGAGATGTTGCCTAACAACATATTTATACCAAGTAGTACAGTTTTGAAGAAAATTGAAGAAAATAGTGTTTGAAGACATACATTTTCTACTTAGGATGAGTGTCACGTGGTCTCATCAATCCTGCAAGGGTTAAATTGCTTCATGTATAACAACAGGTACTAAGTTCATTTTTTAAAATTTCTTGTTGTAATGTATAGATTTCCTTTCCCCTTTATCATGTGTGCAACACTTAGATAGTATATTTGGTAGTTGTGTGTAAGAAAATATACAGGGTGATGCAGAATTCCAACCCTTAATAATATGAAATTATTGTTTGTTCATCAAAAAATAAAGAAAATTCACCAATTAGCGTGTGCGCTTTATGTAGTTCTGAATTGCACATGTTCTTACTCCTCGGTTGTCATTGGTCAGCCTTATTGTTATGAGGGAATGAGACTTATTATGGGATAAAATCTGTTATATTCTGTAAAAAGAGTTAAACAGTACCAAATGTTATATATACAAGGTAACTTTTCTTCTACGGTAAGGGACTCTGCTTGCACTCGCATCATAAAGGGGGCAATGCTCTTATATTTGAGCTTTATGTCGTTAAAATATGTTCAGAAGTTTCGGGGATATAGCCCTTAGTATATAGTAGTTAGGAGCAATGCACAACAATATAATATATATGAAAAAATGATATATGTTATATTGTTGAGATGTTGCCTAACAACATATTTATACCAAGTAGTACAGTTTTGAAGAAAATTGAAGAAAATAGTGTTTGAAGACATACGTTTTCTACTTAGGATGAGTGTCACGTGGTCTCATCAATCCTGCAAGGGTTAAATTGCTTCATGTATAACAACAGGTACTAACTTCATTTTTTAAAATTTCTTGTTGTAATGTATAGATTTTCTTTCCCCTTTATCATGTGTGCAACACTTAGATAGTATATTTGGTAGTTGTGTGTAAAAAAATATACAGGGTGATGCAGAATTCCAACCCTTAATAATATGAAATTATTGTTTGTTCATCAAAAAATAAAGAAAATGCACCAATTAGCGTGTGCGCTGTATGTAGTTCTGAATAGCACATGTTCTTACTCCTCGGTTGTCATTGGTCAGCCATATTGTTATGAGGGAATGAGACTTATTATGGGATAAAATCTGTTATTTTCTGTAAAAAGAGTTAAACAGTATCATATATTATATATAATAGGAAACTTTCCGTCTATGGTAGGGGACTCTGCTTTCACTCACGTCATAAAGGGGGCAATGTTCTTCAATTTGAGCTTTATTTCGTTAAAATATGTTCAGAAGTTTCGTAGATATAGCCCTTAGTATATAGTAGTTAGGAGCAATGCACAACAATATAATATATATGAAAAAACGATATATGTTATATTGTTGAGATGTTGCCTAACAACATTGTTATACCAAGTAGTACAGTTTTGAAGAAAATAGTGTTTGAAGACATACGTTTTCTAATTAGGATGAGTGTCACGTGGTCTCATCAATCCTGCAAGGGTTAAATGGCTTCATGTATAACAACAGGTACTAAGTTCATTTTTTAAAATTTCTTGTTGTAATGTATAGATTTTCTTTCCCCTTTATCATGTGTGCAACACTTAGATAGTATATTTGGTAGTTGTGTGTAAAAAAATATACAGGGTGATGCAGAATTCCAACCCTTAATAATATGAAATTATTGTTTGTTCATCAAAAAATAAAGAAAATTCACCAATTAGCGTGTGCGCTTTATGTAGTTCTGAATTGCACATGTTCTTACTCCTCGGTTGTCATTGGTCAGCCTTATTGTTATGAGGGAATGAGACTTATTATGGGATAAAATCTGTTATATTCTGTAAAAAGAGTTAAACAGTACCAAATGTTATATATACAAGGTAACTTTCCTTCTACGGTAAGGGACTCTGCTTGCACTCGCATCATAAAGGGGGCAATTCTCTTATATTTGAGCTTTATGTCGTTAAAATATGTTCAGAAGTTTCGGAGATATAGCCCTTAGTATATAGTAGTTAGGAGCAATGCACAACAATATAATATATATGAAAAAATGATATATGTTATATTGTTGAGATGTTGCCTAACAACATATTTATACCAAGTAGTACAGTTTTGAAGAAAATTGAAGAAAATAGTGTTTGAAGACATACATTTTCTACTTAGGATGAGTGTCACGTGGTCTAATCAATCCTGCAAGGGTTAAATGGCTTCATGTATAACAACAGGTACTAAGTTCATTTTTTAAAATATCTTGTTGTAATGTATAGATTTTCTTTCCCCTTTATCATGTGTGCAACACTTAGATAGTATATTTGGTAGCTGTGTGTAAAAAAATATACAGGGTGATGCAGAATTTCAACCCTTAATAATATAAAATTATTGTTTGTTCATCAAAAAATAAAGAAAATGCACCAATTAGCGTGTGCGCTGTATGTAGTTCTGAATAGCACATGTCCTTACTCCTCGGTTGTCATTGGTCAGCCATATTGTTATGAGGGAATGAGACTTATTATGGGATAAAATCTGTTATATTCTGTAAAAAGAGTTAAACAGTATCATATATTATATATAAAAGGAAACGTTCCGTCTATGGTAGGGGACTCTGCTTTCACTCACGTCATAAATGGGGCAATGTTCTTCAATTTGAGCTTTATTTCGTTAAAATATGTTCAGAAGTTTTGGAGATATAGCACTTAGTATATAGTAGTTAGGAGCAATGCACAACAATATAATATATATGAAAAAATGATGTATGTTATATTGTTGAGATGTTGCCTAACAACATATTTATACCAAGTAGTACAGTTTTGAAGAAAATTGAAGAAAATAGTGTTTGAAGACATACATTTTCTACTTAGGATGAGTGTCACGTGGTCTCATCAATCCTGCAAGGGTTAAATTGCTTCATGTATAACAACAGGTACTAAGTTCATTTTTTAAAATTTCTTGTTGTAATGTATAGATTTCCTTTCCCCTTTATCATGTGTGCAACACTTAGATAGTATATTTGGTAGTTGTGTGTAAGAAAATATACAGGGTGATGCAGAATTCCAACCCTTAATAATATGAAATTATTGTTTGTTCATCAAAAAATAAAGAAAATTCACCAATTAGCGTGTGCGCTTTATGTAGTTCTGAATTGCACATGTTCTTACTCCTCGGTTGTCATTGGTCAGCCTTATTGTTATGAGGGAATGAGACTTATTATGGGATAAAATCTGTTATATTCTGTAAAAAGAGTTAAACAGTACCAAATGTTATATATACAAGGTAACTTTTCTTCTACGGTAAGGGACTCTGCTTGCACTCGCATCATAAAGGGGGCAATGCTCTTATATTTGAGCTTTATGTCGTTAAAATATGTTCAGAAGTTTCGGGGATATAGCCCTTAGTATATAGTAGTTAGGAGCAATGCACAACAATATAATATATATGAAAAAATGATATATGTTATATTGTTGAGATGTTGCCTAACAACATATTTATACCAAGTAGTACAGTTTTGAAGAAAATTGAAGAAAATAGTGTTTGAAGACATACGTTTTCTACTTAGGATGAGTGTCACGTGGTCTCATCAATCCTGCAAGGGTTAAATTGCTTCATGTATAACAACAGGTACTAACTTCATTTTTTAAAATTTCTTGTTGTAATGTATAGATTTTCTTTCCCCTTTATCATGTGTGCAACACTTAGATAGTATATTTGGTAGTTGTGTGTAAAAAAATATACAGGGTGATGCAGAATTCCAACCCTTAATAATATGAAATTATTGTTTGTTCATCAAAAAATAAAGAAAATGCACCAATTAGCGTGTGCGCTGTATGTAGTTCTGAATAGCACATGTTCTTACTCCTCGGTTGTCATTGGTCAGCCATATTGTTATGAGGGAATGAGACTTATTATGGGATAAAATCTGTTATTTTCTGTAAAAAGAGTTAAACAGTATCATATATTATATATAATAGGAAACTTTCCGTCTATGGTAGGGGACTCTGCTTTCACTCACGTCATAAAGGGGGCAATGTTCTTCAATTTGAGCTTTATTTCGTTAAAATATGTTCAGAAGTTTCGGAGATATAGCCCTTAGTATATAGTAGTTAGGAGCAATGCACAACAATATAATATATATGAAAAAATGATATATGTTATATTGTTGAGATGTTGCCTAACAACATTGTTATACCAAGTAGTACAGTTTTGAAGAAAATAGTGTTTGAGGACATACGTTTTCTAATTAGGATGAGTGTCACGTGGTCTCATCAATCCTGCAAGGGTTAAATGGCTTCATGTATAACAACAGGTACTAAGTTCATTTTTTAAAATTTCTTGTTGTAATGTATAGATTTTCTTTCCCCTTTATCATGTGTGCAATACTTAGATAGTATATTTGGTAGTTGTGTGTAAAAAAATATACAGGGTGATGCAGAATTCCAACCCTTAATAATATGAAATTATTGTTTGTTCATCAAAAAATAAAGAAAATTCACCAATTAGCGTGTGCGCTTTATGTAGTTCTGAATTGCACATGTTCTTACTCCTCGGTTGTCATTGGTCAGCCTTATTGTTATGAGGGAATGAGACTTATTATGGGATAAAATCTGTTATATTCTGTAAAAAGAGTTAAACAGTACCAAATGTTATATATACAAGGTAATTTTTCTTCTACGGTAAGGGACTCTGCTTGCACTCGCATCATAATGGGGGCAATGCTCTTCAATTTGAGCTTTATGTCGTTAAAATATGTTCAGAAGTTTCGGAGATATAGCCCTTAGTATATAGTAGTTAGGAGCAATGCACAACAATATAATATATATGAAAAAATGATATATGTTATATTGTTGAGATGTTGCCTAACAACATTGTTATACCAAGTAGTACAGTTTTGAAGAAAATAGTGTTTGAAGACATACGTTTTCTACTTAGGATGAGTGTCACGTGGTCTCATCAATCCTGCAAGGGTTAAATGGCTTCATGTATAACAACAGGTACTAAGTTCATTTTTTTAAATTTCTTGTTGTAATGTATAGATTTTCTTTCCCCTTTATCATGTGTGCAACACTTAGATAGTATATTTGGTAGTTGTGTGTAAAAAAATATACAGGGTGATGCAGAATTCCAACCCTTAATAATATGAAATTATTGTTTGTTCATCAAAAAATAAAGAAAATTCACCAATTAGCGTGTGCGCTTTATGTAGTTCTGAATTGCACATGTTCTTACTCCTCGGTTGTCATTGGTCAGCCTTATTGTTATGAGGGAATGAGACTTATTATGGGATAAAATCTGTTATATTCTGTTAAAAGAGTTAAACAGTACCAAATGTTATATATACAAGGTAACTTTCCTTCTACGGTAAGGGACTCTGCTTGCACTCGCATCATAAAGGGGGCAATTCTCTTATATTTGAGCTTTATGTCGTTAAAATATGTTCAGAAGTTTCGGAGATATAGCCCTTAGTATATAGTAGTTAGGAGCAATGCACAACAATATAATATATATGAAAAAATGATATATGTTATATTGTTGAGATGTTGCCTAACAACATATTTATACCAAGTAGTACAGTTTTGAAGAAAATTGAAGAAAATAGTGTTTGAAGACATACATTTTCTACTTAGGATGAGTGTCACGTGGTCTAATCAATCCTGCAAGGGTTAAATGGCTTCATGTATAACAACAGGTACTAAGTTCATTTTTTAAAATATCTTGTTGTAATGTATAGATTTTCTTTCCCCTTTATCATGTGTGCAACACTTAGATAGTATATTTGGTAGCTGTGTGTAAAAAAATATACAGGGTGATGCAGAATTTCAACCCTTAATAATATAAAATTATTGTTTGTTCATCAAAAAATAAAGAAAATGCACCAATTAGCGTGTGCGCTGTATGTAGTTCTGAATAGCACATGTCCTTACTCCTCGGTTGTCATTGGTCAGCCATATTGTTATGAGGGAATGAGACTTATTATGGGATAAAATCTGTTATATTCTGTAAAAAGAGTTAAACAGTATCATATATTATATATAAAAGGAAACGTTCCGTCTATGGTAGGGGACTCTGCTTTCACTCACGTCATAAATGGGGCAATGTTCTTCAATTTGAGCTTTATTTCGTTAAAATATGTTCAGAAGTTTTGGAGATATAGCACTTAGTATATAGTAGTTAGGAGCAATGCACAACAATATAATATATATGAAAAAATGATGTATGTTATATTGTTGAGATGTTGCCTAACAACATATTTATACCAAGTAGTACAGTTTTGAAGAAAATTGAAGAAAATAGTGTTTGAAGACATATATTTTCTACTTAGGATGAGTGTCACGTGGTCTCATCAATCCTGCAAGGGTTAAATTGCTTCATGTATAACAACAGGTACTAAGTTCATTTTTTAAAATTTCTTGTTGTAATGTATAGATTTCCTTTCCCCTTTATCATGTGTGCAACACTTAGATAGTATATTTGGTAGTTGTGTGTAAGAAAATATACAGGGTGATGCAGAATTCCAACCCTTAATAATATGAAATTATTGTTTGTTCATCAAAAAATAAAGAAAATTCACCAATTAGCGTGTGCGCTTTATGTAGTTCAGAATTGCACATGTTCTTACTCCTCGGTTGTCATTGGTCAGCCTTATTGTTATGAGGGAATGAGACTTATTATGGGATAAAATCTGTTATATTCTGTAAAAAGAGTTAAACAGTACCAAATGTTATATATACAAGGTAACTTTTCTTCTACGGTAAGGGACTCTGCTTGCACTCGCATCATAAAGGGGGCAATGCTCTTATATTTGAGCTTTATGTCGTTAAAATATGTTCAGAAGTTTCGGGGATATAGCCCTTAGTATATAGTAGTTAGGAGCAATGCACAACAATATAATATATATGAAAAAATGATATTTGTTATATTGTTGAGATGTTGCCTAACAACATTGTTATACCAAGTAGTACAGTTTTGAAGAAAATAGTGTTTGAAGACATACGTTTTCTAATTAGGATGAGTGTCACGTGGTCTCATCAATCCTGCAAGGGTTAAATGGCTTCATGTATAACAACAGGTACTAAGTTCATTTTTTAAAATTTCTTGTTGTAATGTATAGATTTTCTTTCCCCTTTATCATGTGTGCAACACTTAGATAGTATATTTGGTAGTTGTGTGTAAAAAAATATACAGGGTGATGCAGAATTCCAACCCTTAATAATATGAAATTATTGTTTGTTCATCAAAAAATAAAGAAAATGCACCAATTAGCGAGTGCGCTGTATGTAGTTCAGAATAGCACATGTTCTTACGCCTCGGTTGTCATTGGTCAGCCATATTGTTATGAGGGAATGAGACTTATTATGGGATAAAATCTGTTATTTTCTGTAAAAAGAGTTAAACAGTATCATATATTATATATAAAAGGAAACTTTCCGTCTATGGTAGGGGACTCTGCTTTCACTCACGTCATAAAGGGGGCAATGTTCTTCAATTTGAGCTTTATTTCGTTAAAATATGTTCAGAAGTTTCGGAGATATAGCCCTTAGTATATAGTAGTTAGAAGCAATACACAACAATATAATATGTATGAAAAATGACATATGTTATATTGTTGAGTTGTTGCCTAACAACATGTCTATACCAAAGAATACAGTTTTGAAGAAAATTGAGGAAAATAGTGTTTGAAGACATACGTTTTCTACTTAGGATGAGTGTCACGTGGTCTCATCAATCCTGCAAGGGTTAAATTGCTTCATGTATAACAACAGGTACTAACTTCATTTTTTAAAATTTCTTGTTGTAATGTATAGATTTTCTTTCCCCTTTATCATGTGTGCAACACTTAGATAGTATATTTGGTAGTTGTGTGTAAAAAAATATACAGGGTGATGCAGAATTCCAACCCTTAATAATATGAAATTATTGTTTGTTCATCAAAAAATAAAGAAAATGCACCAATTAGCGTGTGCGCTGTATGTAGTTCTGAATAGCACACGTTCTTACTCCTCGGTTGTCATTGGTCAGCCATATTGTTATGAGGGAATGAGACTTATTATGGGATAAAATCTGTTATATTCTGTAAAAAGAGTTAAACAGTACCAAATGTTATATATACAAGGTAACTTTTCTTCTACGGTAAGGGACTCTGCTTGCACTCGCATCATAAAGGGGGCAATGCTCTTATATTTGAGCTTAATGTCGTTAAAATATGTTCAGAAGTTTCGGAGATATAACCCTTAGTATATAGTAGTTAGGAGCAATGCACAACAATATAATATATATGAAAAAATGATATATGTTATATTGTTGAGATGTTGCCTAACAACATATTTATACCAAGTAGTACAGTTTTGAAGAAAATTGAAGAAAATAGTGTTTGAAGACATACGTTTTCTACTTAGGATGAGTGTCACGTGGTCTCATCAATCCTGCAAGGGTTAAATTGCTTCATGTATAACAACAGGTACTAACTTCATTTTTTAAAATTTCTTGTTGTAATGTATAGATTTTCTTTCCCCTTTATCATGTGTGCAACACTTAGATAGTATATTTGGTAGTTGTGTGTAAAAAAATATACTGGGTGATGCAGAATTCCAACCCTTAATAATATGAAATTATTGTTTGTTCATCAAAAAATAAAGAAAATGCACCAATTAGCGTGTGCGCTGTATGTAGTTCTGAATAGCACATGTACTTACTCCTCGGTTGTCATTGGTCAGCCATATTGTTATGAGGGAATGAGACTTATTATGGGATAAAATCTGTTATTTTCTGTAAAAAGAGTTAAACAGTACCAAATGTTATATATACAAGGTAACTTTTCTTCTACGGTAGGGGACTCTGCTTGCACTCGCATCATAAAGGGGGCAATGTTCTTCAATGTGAGCTTTATTTCGTTAAAATATGTTCAGAAGTTTCGGAGATATAGCCCTTAGTATATAGTAGTTAGAAGCAATACACAACAATATAATATGTATGAAAAATGACATATGTTATATTGTTGAGATGTTGCCTAACAACATATTTATACCAAAGAATACAGTTTTGAAGAAAATTGAGGAAAATAGTGTTTGAAGACATACATTTTCTACTTAGGATGAGTGTCACGTGGTCTCATCAATCCTGCAAGGGTTAAATTGCTTCATGTATAACAACAGGTACTAACTTCATTTTTTAAAATTTCTTGTTGTAATGTATAGATTTTCTTTCCCCTTTATCATGTGTGCAACACTTAGATAGTATATTTGGTAGTTGTGTGTAAAAAAATATACAGGGTGATGCAGAATTCCAACCCTTAATAATAAGAAATTATTGTTTGTTCATCAAAAAATAAAGAAAATGCACCAATTAGCGTGTGCGCTGTATGTAGTTCTGAATAGCACATGTTCTTACTCCTCGGTTGTCATTGGTCAGCCATATTGTTATGAGGGAATGAGACTTATTATGGGATAAAATCTGTTATTTTCTGAAAAAAGAGTTAAACAGTATCATATATTATATATAATAGGAAACTTTCCGTCTATGGTAGGGGACTCTGCTTTCACTCACGTCATAAAGGGGGCAATGTTCTTCAATTTGAGCTTTATTTCGTTAAAATATGTTCAGAAGTTTCGGAGATATAGCCCTTAGTATATAGTAGTTAGGAGCAATGCACAACAATATAATATATATGAAAAAATGATATATGTTATATTGTTGAGATGTTGCCTAACAACATTGTTATACCAAGTAGTACAGTTTTGAAGAAAATAGTGTTTGAAGACATACGTTTTCTAATTAGGATGAGTGTCACGTGGTCTCATCAATCCTGCAAGGGTTAAATGGCTTCATGTATAACAACAGGTACTAAGTTCATTTTTTAAAATTTCTTGTTGTAATGTATAGATTTTCTTTCCCCTTTATCATGTGTGCAACACTTAGATAGTATATTTGGTAGTTGTGTGTAAAAAAATATACAGGGTGATGCAGAATTCCTACCCTTAATAATATGAAATTATTGTTTGTTCATCAAAAAATAAAGAAAATGCACCAATTAGCGAGTGCGCTGTATGTAGTTCAGAATAGCACATGTTCTTACTCCTCGGTTGTCATTGGTCAGCCATATTGTTATGAGGGAATGAGACTTATTATGGGATAAAATCTGTTATTTTCTGTAAAAAGAGTTAAACAGTATCATATATTATATATAAAAGGAAACTTTCCGTCTATGGTAGGGGACTCTGCTTTCACTCACGTCATAAAGGGGGCAATGTTCTTCAATTTGAGCTTTATTTCGTTAAAATATGTTCAGAAGTTTCGGAGATATAGCCCTTAGTATATAGTAGTTAGAAGCAATACACAACAATATAATATGTATGAAAAATGACATATGTTATATTGTTGAGTTGTTGCCTAACAACATATCTATACCAAAGAATACAGTTTTGAAGAAAATTGAGGAAAATAGTGTTTGAAGACATACGTTTTCTACTTAGGATGAGTGTCACGTGGTCTCATCAATCCTGCAAGGGTTAAATTGCTTCATGTATAACAACAGGTACTAACTTCATTTTTTAAAATTTCTTGTTGTAATGTATAGATTTTCTTTCCCCTTTATCATGTGTGCAACACTTAGATAGTATATTTGGTAGTTGTGTGTAAAAAAATATACAGGGTGATGCAGAATTCCAACCCTTAATAATATGAAATTATTGTTTGTTCATCAAAAAATAAAGAAAATGCACCAATTAGCGTGTGCGCTGTATGTAGTTCTGAATAGCACATGTTCTTACTCCTCGGTTGTCATTGGTCAGCCATATTGTTATGAGGGAATGAGACTTATTATGGGATAAAATCTGTTATATTCTGTAAAAAGAGTTAAACAGTACCAAATGTTATATATACAAGGTAACTTTTCTTCTACGGTAAGGGACTCTGCTTGCACTCGCATCATAAAGGGGGCAATGCTCTTATATTTGAGCTTAATGTCGTTAAAATATGTTCAGAAGTTTCGGAGATATAACCCTTAGTATATAGTAGTTAGGAGCAATGCACAACAATATAATATATATGAAAAAATGATATATGTTATATTGTTGAGATGTTGCCTAACAACATATTTATACCAAGTAGTACAGTTTTGAAGAAAATTGAAGAAAATAGTGTTTGAAGACATACGTTTTCTACTTAGGATGAGTGTCACGTGGTCTCATCAATCCTGCAAGGGTTAAATTGCTTCATGTATAACAACAGGTACTAACTTCATTTTTTAAAATTTCTTGTTGTAATGTATAGATTTTCTTTCCCCTTTATCATGTGTGCAACACTTAGATAGTATATTTGGTAGTTGTGTGTAAAAAAATATACTGGGTGATGCAGAATTCCAACCCTTAATAATATGAAATTATTGTTTGTTCATCAAAAAATAAAGAAAATGCACCAATTAGCGTGTGCGCTGTATGTAGTTCTGAATAGCACATGTACTTACTCCTCGGTTGTCATTGGTCAGCCATATTGTTATGAGGGAATGAGACTTATTATGGGATAAAATCTGTTATTTTCTGTAAAAAGAGTTAAACAGTACCAAATGTTATATATACAAGGTAACTTTTCTTCTACGGTAGGGGACTCTGCTTGCACTCGCATCATAAAGGGGGCAATGTTCTTCAATGTGAGCTTTATTTCGTTAAAATATGTTCAGAAGTTTCGGAGATATAGCCCTTAGTATATAGTAGTTAGAAGCAATACACAACAATATAATATGTATGAAAAATGACATATGTTATATTGTTGAGATGTTGCCTAACAACATATTTATACCAAAGAATACAGTTTTGAAGAAAATTGAGGAAAATAGTGTTTGAAGACATACATTTTCTACTTAGGATGAGTGTCACGTGGTCTCATCAATCCTGCAAGGGTTAAATTGCTTCATGTATAACAACAGGTACTAACTTCATTTTTTAAAATTTCTTGTTGTAATGTATAGATTTTCTTTCCCCTTTATCATGTGTGCAACACTTAGATAGTATATTTGGTAGTTGTGTGTAAAAAAATATACAGGGTGATGCAGAATTCCAACCCTTAATAATAAGAAATTATTGTTTGTTCATCAAAAAATAAAGAAAATGCACCAATTAGCGTGTGCGCTGTATGTAGTTCTGAATAGCACATGTTCTTACTCCTCGGTTGTCATTGGTCAGCCATATTGTTATGAGGGAATGAGACTTATTATGGGATAAAATCTGTTATTTTCTGAAAAAAGAGTTAAACAGTATCATATATTATATATAATAGGAAACTTTCCGTCTATGGTAGGGGACTCTGCTTTCACTCACGTCATAAAGGGGGCAATGTTCTTCAATTTGAGCTTTATTTCGTTAAAATATGTTCAGAAGTTTCGGAGATATAGCCCTTAGTATATAGTAGTTAGAAGCAATACACAACAATATAATGTGTATGAAAAATGACATATGTTATATTGTTGAGTTGTTGCCTAACAACATATCTATACCAAAGAATACAGTTTTGAAGAAAATTGAGGAAAATAGTGTTTGAAGACATACGTTTTCTACTTAGGATGAGTGTCACGTGGTCTCATCAATCCTGCAAGGGTTAAATTGCTTCATGTATAACAACAGGTACTAACTTCATTTTTTAAAATTTCTTGTTGTAATGTATAGATTTTCTTTCCCCTTTATCATGTGTGCAACACTTAGATAGTATATTTGGTAGTTGTGTGTAAAAAAAATATACAGGGTGATGCAGAATTCCAACCCTTAATAATATGAAATTATTGTTTGTTCATCAAAAAATAAAGAAAATGCACCAATTAGCGTGTGCGCTGTATGTAGTTCTGAATAGCACATGTTATTACTCCTCGGTTGTCATTGGTCAGCCATATTGTTATGAGGGAATGAGACTTATTATGGGATAAAATCTGTTATATTCTGTAAAAAGAGTTAAACAGTACCAAATGTTATATATACAAGGTAACTTTTCTTCTACGGTAAGGGACTCTGCTTGCACTCGCATCATAAAGGGGGCAATGCTCTTATATTTGAGCTTAATGTCGTTAAAATATGTTCAGAAGTTTCGGAGATATAACCCTTAGTATATAGTTGTTAGGAGCAATGCACAACAATATAATATATATGAAAAAATGATATATGTTATATTGTTGAGATGTTGCCTAACAACATATTTATACCAAGTAGTACAGTTTTGAAGAAAATTGAAGAAAATAGTGTTTGAAGACATACGTTTTCTACTTAGGATGAGTGTCACGTGGTCTCATCAATCCTGCAAGGGTTAAATTGCTTCATGTATAACAACAGGTACTAACTTCATTTTTTAAAATTTCTTGTTGTAATGTATAGATTTTCTTTCCCCTTTATCATGTGTGCAACACTTAGATAGTATATTTGGTAGTTGTGTGTAAAAAAATATACAGGGTGATGCAGAATTCCAACCCTTAATAATATGAAATTATTGTTTGTTCATCAAAAAATAAAGAAAATGCACCAATTAGCGTGTGCGCTGTATGTAGTTCTGAATAGCACATGTACTTACTCCTCGGTTGTCATTGGTCAGCCATATTGTTATGAGGGAATGAGACTTATTATGGGATAAAATCTGTTATTTTCTGTAAAAAGAGTTAAACAGTACCAAATGTTATATATACAAGGTAACTTTTCTTCTACGGTAAGGGACTCTGCTTGCACTCGCATCATAAAGGGGGCAATGCTCTTCAATGTGAGCTTTATTTCGTTAAAATATGTTCAGAAGTTTCGGAGATATAGCCCTTAGTATATAGTAGTTAGAAGCAATACACAACAATATAATATGTATGAAAAATGACATATGTTATATTGTTGAGATGTTGCCTAACAACATATTTATACCAAAGAATACAGTTTTGAAGAAAATTGAGGAAAATAGTGTTTGAAGACATACATTTTCTACTTAGGATGAGTGTCACGTGGTCTCATCAATCCTGCAAGGGTTAAATTGCTTCATGTATAACAACAGGTACTAACTTCATTTTTTAAAATTTCTTGTTGTAATGTATAGATTTTCTTTCCCCTTTATCATGTGTGCAACACTTAGATAGTATATTTGGTAGTTGTGTGTAAAAAAATATACAGGGTGATGCAGAATTCCAACCCTTAATAATATGAAATTATTGTTTGTTCATCAAAAAATAAAGAAAATTCACCAATTAGCGTGTGCGCTTTATGTAGTTCTGAATTGCACATGTTCTTACTCCTCGGTTGTCATTGGTCAGCCATATTGTTATGAGGGAATGAGACTTATTATGGGATAAAATCTGTTATTTTCTGTAAAAAGAGTTAAACAGTATCATATATTATATATAAAAGGAAACTTTCCGTCTATGGTAGGGGACTCTGCTTTCACTCACGTCATAAAGGGGGCAATGTTCTTCAATTTGAGCTTTATTTCGTTAAAATATGTTCAGAAGTTTCGGAGATATAGCCCTTAGTATATAGTAGTTAGAAGCAATACACAACAATATAATATGTATGAGAAATGACATATGTTATATTGTTGAGTTGTTGCCTAACAACATATCTATACCAAAGAATACAGTTTTGAAGAAAATTGAGGAAAATAGTGTTTGAAGACATACGTTTTCTACTTAGGATGAGTGTCACGTGGTCTCATCAATCCTGCAAGGGTTAAATTGCTTCATGTATAACAACAGGTACTAACTTCATTTTTTAAAATTTCTTGTTGTAATGTATAGATTTTCTTTCCCCTTTATCATGTGTGCAACACTTAGATAGTATATTTGGTAGTTGTGTGTAAAAAAATATACAGGGTGATGCAGAATTCCAACCCTTAATAATATGAAATTATTGTTTGTTCATCAAAAAATAAAGAAAATGCACCAATTAGCGTGTGCGCTGTATGTAGTTCTGAATAGCACATGTTCTTACTCCTCGGTTGTCATTGGTCAGCCATTATGTTATGAGGGAATGAGACTTATTATGGGATAAAATCTGTTATATTCTGTAAAAAGAGTTAAACAGTACCAAATGTTATATATACAAGGTAACTTTTCTTCTACGGTAAGGGACTCTGCTTGCACTCGCATCATAAAGGGGGCAATGCTCTTATATTTGAGCTTAATGTCGTTAAAATATGTTCAGAAGTTTCGGAGAGATAACCCTTAGTATATAGTAGTTAGGAGCAATGCACAACAATATAATATATATGAAAAAATGATATATGTTATATTGTTGAGATGTTGCCTAACAACATATTTATACCAAGTAGTACAGTTTTGAAGAAAATTGAAGAAAATAGTGTTTGAAGACATACGTTTTCTACTTAGGATGAGTGTCACGTGGTCTCATCAATCCTGCAAGGGTTAAATTGCTTCATGTATAACAACAGGTACTAACTTCATTTTTTAAAATTTCTTGTTGTAATGTATAGATTTTCTTTCCCCTTTATCATGTGTGCAACACTTAGATAGTATATTTGGTAGTTGTGTGTAAAAAAATATACAGGGTGATGCAGAATTCCAACCCTTAATAATATGAAATTATTGTTTGTTCATCAAAAAATAAAGAAAATGCACCAATTAGCGTGTGCGCTGTATGTAGTTCTGAATAGCACATGTACTTACTCCTCGGTTGTCATTGGTCAGCCATATTGTTATGAGGGAATGAGACTTACTATGGGATAAAATCTGTTATTTTCTGTAAAAAGAGTTAAACAGTACCAAATGTTATATATACAAGGTAACTTTTCTTCTACGGTAGGGGACTCTGCTTGCACTCGCATCATAAAGGGGGCAATGTTCTTCAATGTGAGCTTTATTTCGTTAAAATATGTTCAGAAGTTTCGGAGATATAGCCCTTAGTATATAGTAGTTAGAAGCAATACACAACAATATAATATGTATGAAAAATGACATATGTTATATTGTTGAGATGTTGCCTAACAACATATTTATACCAAAGAATACAGTTTTGAAGAAAATTGAGGAAAATAGTGTTTGAAGACATACATTTTCTACTTAGGATGAGTGTCACGTGGTCTCATCAATCCTGCAAGGGTTAAATTGCCTCATATATAACAACAGGTACTAACTTCATTTTTTAAAATTTCTTGTTGTAATGTATAGATTTTCTTTCCCCTTTATCATGTGTGCAACACTTAGATAGTATATTTGGTAGTTGTGTGTAAAAAAATATACAGGGTGATGCAGAATTCCAACCCTTAATAATAAGAAATTATTGTTTGTTCATCAAAAAATAAAGAAAATGCACCAATTAGCGTGTGCGCTGTATGTAGTTCTGAATAGCACATGTTCTTACTCCTCGGTTGTCATTGGTCAGCCATATTGTTATGAGGGAATGAGACTTATTATGGGATAAAATCTGTTATTTTCTGTAAAAAGAGTTAAACAGTATCATATATTATATATAATAGGAAACTTTCCGTCTATGGTAGGGGACTCTGCTTTCACTCACGTCATAAAGGGGGCAATGTTCTTCAATTTGAGCTTTATTTCGTTAAAATATGTTCAGAAGTTTCGGAGATATAGCCCTTAGTATATAGTAGTTAGAAGCAATACACAACAATATAATGTGTATGAAAAATGACATATGTTATATTGTTGAGTTGTTGCCTAACAACATATTTATACCAAAGAATACAGTTTTGAAGAAAATTGAGGAAAATAGTGTTTGAAGACATACGTTTTCTTCTTAGGATGAGTGTCACGTGGTCTCATCAATCCTGCAAGGGTTAAATTGCTTCATGTATAACAACAGGTACTAACTTCATTTTTTAAAATTTCTTGTTGTAATGTATAGATTTTCTTTCCCCTTTATCATGTGTGCAACACTTAGATAGTATATTTGGTAGTTGTGTGTAAAAAAATATACAGGGTGATGCAGAATTCCAACCCTTAATAATATGAAATTATTGTTTGTTCATCAAAAAATAAAGAAAATGCACCAATTAGCGTGTGCGCTGTATGTAGTTCTGAATAGCACATGTTCTTACTCCTCGGTTGTCATTGGTCAGCCATATTGTTATGAGGGAATGAGACTTATTATGGGATAAAATCTGTTATTTTCTGTAAAAAGAGTTAAACAGTACCAAATGTTATATATACAAGGTAACTTTTCTTCTACGGTAAGGGACTCTGCTTGCACTCGCATCATAAAGGGGGCAATGCTCTTATATTTGAGCTTAATGTCGTTAAAATATGTTCAGAAGTTTCGGAGATATAACCCTTAGTATATAGTAGTTAGAAGCAATACACAACAATATAATATGTATGAAAAATGACATATGTTATATTGTTGAGATGTTGCCTAACAACATATTTATACCAAAGAATACAGTTTTGAAGAAAATTGAGGAAAATAGTGTTTGAAGACATACATTTTCTACTTAGGATGAGTGTCACGTGGTCTCATCAATCCTGCAAGGGTTAAATTGCTTCATGTATAACAACAGGTACTAACTTCATTTTTTAAAATTTCTTGTTGTAATGTATAGATTTTCTTTCCCCTTTATCATGTGTGCAACACTTAGATAGTATATTTGGTAGTTGTGTGTAAAAAAATATACAGGGTGATGCAGAATTCCAACCCTTAATAATATGAAATTATTGTTTGTTCATCAAAAAATAAAGAAAATGCACCAATTAGCGTGTGCGCTGTATGTAGTTCTGAATAGCACATGTTCTTACTCCTCGGTTGTCATTGGTCAGCCATATTGTTATGAGGGAATGAGACTTATTATGGGATAAAATCTGTTATTTTCTGTAAAAAGAGTTAAACAGTACCAAATGTTATATATACAAGGTAACTTTTCTTCTACGGTAAGGGACTCTGCTTGCACTCGCATCATAAAGGGGGCAATGCTCTTCAATGTGAGCTTTATTTCGTTAAAATATGTTCAGAAGTTTCGGAGATATAGCCCTTAGTATATAGTAGTTAGAAGCAATACACAACAATATAATATGTATGAAAAATGACATATGTTATATTGTTGAGATGTTGCCTAACAACATATTTATACCAAAGAATACAGTTTTGAAGAAAATTGAGGAAAATAGTGTTTGAAGACATACATTTTCTACTTAGGATGAGTGTCACGTGGTCTCATCAATCCTGCAAGGGTTAAATTGCTTCATGTATAACAACAGGTACTAACTTCATTTTTTAAAATTTCTTGTTGTAATGTATAGATTTTCTTTCCCCTTTATCATGTGTGCAACACTTAGATAGTATATTTGGTAGTTGTGTGTAAAAAAATATACAGGGTGATGCAGAATTCCAACCCTTAATAATATGAAATTATTGTTTGTTCATCAAAAAATAAAGAAAATGCACCAATTAGCGTGTGCGCTGTATGTAGTTCTGAATAGCACATGTTCTTACTCCTCGGTTGTCATTGGTCAGCCATATTGTTATGAGGGAATGAGACTTATTATGGGATAAAATCTGTTATTTTCTGTAAAAAGAGTTAAACAGTATCATATATTATATATAAAAGGAAACTTTCCGTCTATGGTAGGGGACACTGCTTTCACTCACGTCATAAAGGGGGAAATGTTCTTCAATTTGAGCTTTATTTCGTTAAAATATGTTCAGAAGTTTCGGAGATATAGCCCTTAGTATATAGTAGTTAGGAGCAATGCACAACAATATAATATATATGAAAAAATGATATATGTTATATTGTTGAGATGTTGCCTAACAACATTGTTATACCAAGTAGTACAGTTTTGAAGAAAATAGTGTTTGAAGACATACGTTTTCTAATTAGGATGAGTGTCACGTGGTCCCATCAATCCTGCAAGGGTTAAATGGCTTCATGTATAACAACAGGTACTAAGTTCATTTTTTAAAATTTCTTGTTGTAATGTATAGATTTTCTTTCCCCTTTATCATGTGTGCAACACTTAGATAGTATATTTGGTAGTTGTGTGTAAAAAAATATACAGGGTGATGCAGAATTCCAACCCTTAATAATATGAAATTATTGTTTGTTCATCAAAAAATAAAGAAAATGCACCAATTAGCGAGTGCGCTGTATGTAGTTCAGAATAGCACATGTTCTTACTCCTCGGTTGTCATTGGTCAGCCATATTGTTATGAGGGAATGAGACTTATTATGGGATAAAATCTGTTATTTTCTGTAAAAAGAGTTAAACAGTATCATATATTATATATACAAGGTAACTTTTCTTCTACGGTAAGGGACTCTGCTTGCACTCGCATCATAAAGGGGGCAATGCTCTTATATTTGAGCTTAATGTCGTTAAAATATGTTCAGAAGTTTCGGAGATATAACCCTTAGTATATAGTAGTTAGGAGCAATGCACAACAATATAATATATATGAAAAAATGATATATGTTATATTGTTGAGATGTTGCCTAACAACATATTTATACCAAGTAGTACAGTTTTGAAGAAAATTGAAGAAAATAGTGTTTGAAGACATACGTTTTCTACTTAGGATGAGTGTCACGTGGTCTCATCAATCCTGCAAGGGTTAAATTGCTTCATGTATAACAACAGGTACTAACTTCATTTTTTAAAATTTCTTGTTGTAATGTATAGATTTTCTTTCCCCTTTATCATGTGTGCAACACTTAGATAGTATATTTGGTAGTTGTGTGTAAAAAAATATACAGGGTGATGCAGAATTCCAACCCTTAATAATATGAAATTATTGTTTGTTCATCAAAAAATAAAGAAAATGCACCAATTAGCGTGTGCGCTGTATGTAGTTCTGAATAGCACATGTACTTACTCCTCGGTTGTCATTGGTCAGCCATATTGTTATGAGGGAATGAGACTTATTATGGGATAAAATCTGTTATTTTCTGTAAAAAGAGTTAAACAGTACCAAATGTTATATATACAAGGTAACTTTTCTTCTACGGTAGGGGACTCTGCTTGCACTCGCATCATAAAGGGGGCAATGTTCTTCAATGTGAGCTTTATTTCGTTAAAATATGTTCAGAAGTTTCGGAGATATAGCCCTTAGTATATAGTAGTTAGAAGCAATACACAACAATATAATATGTATGAAAAATGATATATGTTATATTGTTGAGATGTTGCCTAACAACATATTTATACCAAAGAATACAGTTTTGAAGAAAATTGAGGAAAATAGTGTTTGAAGACATACATTTTCTACTTAGGATGAGTGTCACGTGGTCTCATCAATCCTGCAAGGGTTAAATGGCTTCATGTATAACAACAGGTACTAAGTTCATTTTTTAAAATTTCTTGTTGTAATGTATAGATTTTCTTCCCCTTTATCATGTGTGCAACACTTAGATAGTATATTTGGTAGTTGTGTGTAAAAAAATATACAGGGTGATGCAGAATTCCAACCCTTAATAATATGAAATTATTGTTTGTTCATCAAAAAATAAAGAAAATGCACCAATTAGCGTGTGCGCTGTATGTAGTTCAGAATTGCACATGTTCTTAGTCTTCGGTTGTCATTGGTCAGCCTTATTGTTATGAGGGAATGAGACTTATTATGGGATAAAATCTGTTATTTTCTGTAAAAAGAGTTAAACAGTATCATATATTATATATAAAAGGAAACTTTCCGTCTATGGTAGGGGACTCTGCTTTCACTCACGTCATAAAGGGGGCAATGTTCTTCAATTTGAGCTTTATTTCGTTAAAATATGTTCAGAAGTTTCGGAGATATAGCACTTAGTATATAGTAGTTAGGAGCAATGCACAATATAATATATATGAAAAAATGATATATGTTATATTGTTGAGATGTTGCCTAACAACATATTTATACCAAGTAGTACAGTTTTGAAGAAAATTGAAGAAAATAGTGTTTGAAGACATACATTTTCTACTTAGGATGAGTGTCACGTGGTCTAATCAATCCTGCAAGGGTTAAATGGCTTCATGTATAACAACAGGTACTAAGTTCATTTTTTAAAATATCTTGTTGTAATGTATAGATTTTCTTTCCCCTTTATCATGTGTGCAACACTTAGATAGTATATTTGGTAGCTGTGTGTAAAAAAATATACAGGGTGATGCAGAATTCCAACCCTTAATAATAAGAAATTATTGTTTGTTCATCAAAAAA
This sequence comes from Thermobia domestica, assembly GCF_964235325.1. Classification (NCBI taxonomy): domain Eukaryota; kingdom Metazoa; phylum Arthropoda; class Insecta; order Zygentoma; family Lepismatidae; genus Thermobia; species Thermobia domestica. Next base: position 260,824,391 of record NC_137455.1, read on the forward strand.
TAAAGAAAATGCACCAATTAGCGTGTGCGCTGTATGTAGTTCTGAATAGCACATGTTCTTACTCCTCGGTTGTCATTGGTCAGCCATATTGTTATGAGGGAATGAGACTTATTATGGGATAAAATCTGTTATTTTCTGTAAAAAGAGTTAAACAGTATCATATATTATATATAATAGGAAACTTTCCGTCTATGGTAGGGGACTCTGCTTTCACTCACGTCATAAAGGGGGCAATGTTCTTCAATTTGAGCTTTATTTCGTTAAAATATGTTCAGAAGTTTCGGAGATATAGCTCTTAGTATATAGTAGTTAGGAGCAATGCACAACAATATAATATATATGAAAAAATGATATATGTTATATTGTTGAGATGTTGCCTAACAACATTGTTATACCAAGTAGTACAGTTTTGAAGAAAATAGTGTTTGAAGACATACGTTTTCTAATTAGGATGAGTGTCACGTGGTCTCATCAATCCTGCAAGGGTTAAATGGCTTCATGTATAACAACAGGTACTAAGTTCATTTTTTAAAATTTCTTGTTGTAATGTATAGATTTTCTTTCCCCTTTATCATGTGTGCAACACTTAGATAGTATATTTGGTAGTTGTGTGTAAAAAAATATACAGGGTGATGCAGAATTCCAACCCTTAATAATATGAAATTATTGTTTGTTCATCAAAAAATAAAGAAAATGCACCAATTAGCGTGTGCGCTGTATGTAGTTCTGAATAGCACATGTTCTTACTCCTCGGTTGTCATTGGTCAGCCATATTGTTATGAGGGAATGAGACTTATTATGGGATAAAATCTGTTATTTTCTGTAAAAAGAGTTAAACAGTACCAAATGTTATATATACAAGGTAACTTTTCTTCTACGGTAGGGGACTCTGCTTGCACTCGCATCATAAAGGGGGCAATGTTCTTCAATGTGAGCTTTATTTCGTTAAAATATGTTCAGAAGTTTCGGAGATATAGCCCTTAGTATATAGTAGTTAGGAGCAATGCACAACAATATAATATATATGAAAAAATGATATATGTTATATTGTTGAGATGTTGCCTAACAACATATTTATACCAAGTAGTACAGTTTTGAAGAAAATTGAAGAAAATAGTGTTTGAAGACATACGTTTTCTACTTAGGATGAGTGTCACGTGGTCTCATCAATCCTGCAAGGGTTAAATTGCTTCATGTATAACAACAGGTACTAACTTCATTTTTTAAAATTTCTTGTTCTAATGTATAGATTTTCTTTCCCCTTTATCATGTGTGCAACACTTAGATAGTATATTTGGTAGTTGTGTGTAAAAAAATATACAGGGTGATGCAGAATTCCAACCCTTAATAATATGAAATTATTGTTTGTTCATCAAAAAATAAAGAAAATGCACCAATCAGCGTGTGCGCTGTATGTAGTTCTGAATAGCACATGTACTTACTCCTCGGTTGTCATTGGTCAGCCATATTGTTATGAGGGAATGAGACTTATTATGGGATAAAATCTGTTATTTTCTGTAAAAAGAGTTAAACAGTACCAAATGTTATATATACAAGGTAACTTTTCTTCTACGGTAGGGGACTCTGCTTGCACTCGCATCATAAAGGGGGCAATGTTCTTCAATGTGAGCTTTATTTCGTTAAAATATGTTCAGAAGTTTCGGAGATATAGCCCTTAGTATATAGTAGTTAGAAGCAATACACAACAATATAATATGTATGAAAAATGACATATGTTATATTGTTGAGATGTTGCCTAACAACATATTTATACCAAAGAATACAGTTTTGAAGAAAATTGAGGAAAATAGTGTTTGAAGACATACATTTTCTACTTAGGATGAGTGTCACGTGGTCTCATCAATCCTGCAAGGGTTAAATGGCTTCATGTATAACAACAGGTACTAAGTTCATTTTTTAAAATTTCTTGTTGTAATGTATAGATTTTCTTCCCCTTTATCATGTGTGCAACACTTAGATAGTATATTTGGTAGTTGTGTGTAAAAAAATATACAGGGTGATGCAGAATTCCAACCCTTAATAATATGAAATTATTGTTTGTTCATCAAAAAATAAAGAAAATGCACCAATTAGCGTGTGCGCTGTATGTAGTTCAGAATTGCACATGTTCTTAGTCTTCGGTTGTCATTGGTCAGCCTTATTGTTATGAGGGAATGAGACTTATTATGGGATAAAATCTGTTATATTCTGTAAAAAGAGTTAAACAGTACCAAATGTTATATATACAAGGTAACTTTTCTTCTACGGTAAGGGACTCTGCTTGCACTCGCATCATAAAGGGGGCAATGCTCTTATATTTGAGCTTTATGTCGTTAAAATATGTTCAGAAGTTTCGGAGATATAGCCCTTAGTATATAGTAGTTAGGAGCAATGCACAACAATATAATATATATGAAAAAATGATATATGTTATATTGTTGAGATGTTGCGTAACAACATATTTATACCAAGTAGTACAGTTTTGAAGAAAATTGAAGAAAATAGTGTTTGAAGACATACGTTTTCTACTTAGGATGAGTGTCACGTGGTCTCATCAATCCTGCAAGGGTTAAATTGCTTCATGTATAACAACAGGTACTAACTTCATTTTTTAAAATTTCTTGTTGTAATGTATAGATTTTCTTTCCCCTTTAACATGTGTGCCACACTTAGATAGTATATTTGGTAGTTGTGTGTAAAAAAATATACAGGGTGATGCAGAATTCCAACCCTTAATAATATGAAATTATTGTTTGTTCATCAAAAAATAAAGAAAATGCACCAATTAGCGTGTGCGCTGTATGTAGTTCAGAATAGCACATGTTCTTACTCCTTGGTTGTCATTGGTCAGCCATATTGTTATGAGGGAATGAGACTTATTATGGGATAAAATCTGTTATTTTCTGTAAAAAGAGTTAAACAGTATCATATATTATATATAAAAGGAAACTTTCCGTCTATGGTAGGGGACTCTGCTTTCACTCACGTCATAAAGGGGGCAATGTTCTTCAATTTGAGCTTTATTTCGTTAAAATATGTTCAGAAGTTTCGGAGATATAGCACTTAGTATATAGTAGTTAGGAGCAATGCACAATATAATATATATGAAAAAATGATATATGTTATATTGTTGAGATGTTGCCTAACAACATATTTATACCAAGTAGTACAGTTTTGAAGAAAATTGAAGAAAATAGTGTTTGAAGACATACATTTTCTACTTAGGATGAGTGTCACGTGGTCTAATCAATCCTGCAAGGGTTAAATGGCTTCATGTATAACAACAGGTACTAAGTTCATTTTTTAAAATATCTTGTTGTAATGTATAGATTTTCTTTCCCCTTTATCATGTGTGCAACACTTAGATAGTATATTTGGTAGCTGTGTGTAAAAAAATATACAGGGTGATGCAGAATTCCAACTCTTAATAATAAGAAATTATTGTTTGTTCATCAAAAAATAAAGAAAATGCACCAATTAGCGTGTGCGCTGTATGTAGTTCTGAATAGCACATGTTCTTACTCCTCGGTTGTCATTGGTCAGCCATATTGTTATGAGGGAATGAGACTTATTATGGGATAAAATCTGTTATTTTCTGTAAAAAGAGTTAAACAGTATCATATATTATATATAATAGGAAACTTTCCGTCTATGGTAGGGGACTCTGCTTTCACTCACGTCATAAAGGGGGCAATGTTCTTCAATTTGAGCTTTATTTCGTTAAAATATGTTCAGAAGTTTCGGAGATATAGCTCTTAGTATATAGTAGTTAGGAGCAATGCACAACAATATAATATATATGAAAAAATGATATATGTTATATTGTTGAGATGTTGCCTAACAACATTGTTATACCAAGTAGTACAGTTTTGAAGAAAATAGTGTTTGAAGACATACGTTTTCTAATTAGGATGAGTGTCACGTGGTCTCATCAATCCTGCAAGGGTTAAATGGCTTCATGTATAACAACAGGTACTAAGTTCATTTTTTAAAATTTCTTGTTGTAATGTATAGATTTTCTTTCCCCTTTATCATGTGTGCAACACTTAGATAGTATATTTGGTAGTTGTGTGTAAAAAAATATACAGGGTGATGCAGAATTCCAACCCTTAATAATATGAAATTATTGTTTGTTCATCAAAAAATAAAGAAAATGCACCAATTAGCGAGTGCGCTGTATGTAGTTCAGAATAGCACATGTTCTTACTCCTCGGTTGTCATTGGTCAGCCATATTGTTATGAGGGAATGAGACTTATTATGGGATAAAATCTGTTATTTTCTGTAAAAAGAGTTAAACAGTATCATATATTATATATAAAAGGAAACTTTCCGTCTATGGTAGGGGACTCTGCTTTCACTCACGTCATAAAGCGGGCAATGTTCTTCAATTTGAGCTTTATTTCGTTAAAATATGTTCAGAAGTTTCGGAGATATAGCCCTTAGTATATAGTAGTTAGAAGCAATACACAACAATATAATGTGTATGAAAAATGACATATGTTATATTGTTGAGTTGTTGCCTAACAACATATCTATACCAAAGAATACAGTTTTGAAGAAAATTGAGGAAAATAGTGTTTGAAGACATACGTTTTCTACTTAGGATGAGTGTCACGTGGTCTCATCAATCCTGCAAGGGTTAAATTGCTTCATGTATAACAACAGGTACTAACTTCATTTTTTAAAATTTCTTGTTGTAATGTATAGATTTTCTTTCCCCTTTATCATGTGTGCAACACTTAGATAGTATATTTGGTAGTTGTGTGTAAAAAAATATACAGGGTGATGCAGAATTCCAACCCTTAATAATATGAAATTATTGTTTGTTCATCAAAAAATAAAGAAAATGCACCAATTAGCGTGTGCGCTGTATGTAGTTCTGAATAGCACATGTTCTTACTCCTCGGTTGTCATTGGTCAGCCATATTGTTATGAGGGAATGAGACTTATTATGGGATAAAATCTGTTATATTCTGTAAAAAGAGTTAAACAGTACCAAATGTTATATATACAAGGTAACTTTTCTTCTACGGTAAGGGACTCTGCTTGCACTCGCATCATAAAGGGGGCAATGCTCTTATATTTGAGCTTAATGTCGTTAAAATATTTTCAGAAGTTTCGGAGATATAACCCTTAGTATATAGTAGTTAGGAGCAATGCACAACAATATAATATATATGAAAAAATGATATATGTTATATTGTTGAGATGTTGCCTAAAACATATTTATACCAAGTAGTACAGTTTTGAAGAAAATTGAAGAAAATAGTGTTTGAAGACATACGTTTTCTACTTAGGATGAGTGTCACGTGGTCTCATCAATCCTGCAAGGGTTAAATTGCTTCATGTATAACAACAGGTACTAACTTCATTTTTTAAAATTTCTTGTTGTAATGTATAGATTTTCTTTCCCCTTTATCATGTGTGCAACACTTAGATAGTATATTTGGTAGTTGTGTGTAAAAAAATATACAGGGTGATGCAGAATTCCAACCCTTAATAATATGAAATTATTGTTTGTTCATCAAAAAATAAAGAAAATGCACCAATTAGCGTGTGCGCTGTATGTAGTTCTGAATAGCACATGTACTTACTCCTCGGTTGTCATTGGTCAGCCATATTGTTATGAGGGAATGAGACTTATTATGGGATAAAATCTGTTATTTTCTGTAAAAAGAGTTAAACAGTACCAAATGTTATATATACAAGGTAACTTTTCTTCTACGGTAGGGGACTCTGCTTGCACTCGCATCATAAAGGGGGCAATGTTCTTCAATGTGAGCTTTATTTCGTTAAAATATGTTCAGAAGTTTCGGAGATATAGCCCTTAGTATATAGTAGTTAGAAGCAATACACAACAATATAATATGTATGAAAAATGACATATGTTATATTGTTGAGATGTTGCCTAACAACATATTTATACCAAAGAATACAGTTTTGAAGAAAATTGAGGAAAATAGTGTTTGAAGACATACATTTTCTACTTAGGATGAGTGTCACGTGGTCTCATCAATCCTGCAAGGGTTAAATGGCTTCATGTATAACAACAGGTACTAAGTTCATTTTTTAAAATTTCTTGTTGTAATGTATAGATTTTCTTCCCCTTTATCATGTGTGCAACACTTAGATAGTATATTTGGTAGTTGTGTGTAAAAAAATATACAGGGTGATGCAGAATTCCAACCCTTAATAATATGAAATTATTGTTTGTTCATCAAAAAATAAAGAAAATGCACCAATTAGCGTGTGCGCTGTATGTAGTTCAGAATTGCACATGTTCTTAGTCTTCGGTTGTCATTGGTCAGCCTTATTGTTATGAGGGAATGAGACTTATTATGGGATAAAATCTGTTATATTCTGTAAAAAGAGTTAAACAGTACCAAATGTTATATATACAAGGTAACTTTTCTTCTACGGTAAGGGACTCTGCTTGCACTCGCATCATAAAGGGGGCAATGCTCTTATATTTGAGCTTTATGTCGTTAAAATATGTTCAGAAGTTTCGGAGATATAGCCCTTAGTATATAGTAGTTAGGAGCAATGCACAACAATATAATATATATGAAAAAATGATATATGTTATATTGTTGAGATGTTGCGTAACAACATATTTATACCAAGTAGTACAGTTTTGAAGAAAATTGAAGAAAATAGTGTTTGAAGACATACGTTTTCTACTAAGGATGAGTGTCACGTGGTCTCATCAATCCTGCAAGGGTTAAATTGCTTCATGTATAACAACAGGTACTAACTTCATTTTTTAAAATTTCTTGTTGTAATGTATAGATTTTCTTTCCCCTTTAACATGTGTGCCACACTTAGATAGTATATTTGGTAGTTGTGTGTAAAAAAATATACAGGGTGATGCAGAATTCCAACCCTTAATAATATGAAATTATTGTTTGTTCATCAAAAAATAAAGAAAATGCACCAATTAGCGTGTGCGCTGTATGTAGTTCAGAATAGCACATGTTCTTACTCCTTGGTTGTCATTGGTCAGCCATATTGTTATGAGGGAATGAGACTTATTATGGGATAAAATCTGTTATTTTCTGTAAAAAGAGTTAAACAGTATCATATATTATATATAAAAGGAAACTTTCCGTCTATGGTAGGGGACTCTGCTTTCACTCACGTCATAAAGGGGGCAATGTTCTTCAATTTGAGCTTTATTTCGTTAAAATATGTTCAGAAGTTTCGGAGATATAGCACTTAGTATATAGTTGTTAGGAGCAATGCACAATATAATATATATGAAAAAATGATATATGTTATATTGTTGAGATGTTGCCTAACAACATATTTATACCAAGTAGTACAGTTTTGAAGAAAATTGAAGAAAATTGTGTTTGAAGACATACATTTTCTACTTAGGATGAGTGTCACGTGGTCTAATCAATCCTGCAAGGGTTAAATGGCTTCATGTATAACAACAGGTACTAAGTTCATTTTTTAAAATATCTTGTTGTAATGTATAGATTTTCTTTCCCCTTTATCATGTGTGCAACACTTAGATAGTATATTTGGTAGCTGTGTGTAAAAAAATATACAGGGTGATGCAGAATTCCAACCCTTAATAATATAAAATTATTGCTTGTTCATCAAAAAATAAAGAAAATGCACCAATTAGCGTGTGCGCTGTATGTAGTTCTGAATAGCACATGTCCTTACTCCTCGGTTGTCATTGGTCAGCCATATTGTTATGAGGGAATGAGACTTATTATGGGATAAAATCTGTTATATTCTGTAAAAAGAGTTAAACAGTATCATATATTATATATAAAAGGAAACGTTCCGTCTATGGTAGGGGACTCTGCTTTCACTCACGTCATAAATGGGGCAATGTTCTTCAATTTGAGCTTTATTTCGTTAAAATATGTTCAGAAGTTTTGGAGATATAGCACTTAGTATATAGTAGTTAGGAGCAATGCACAACAATATAATATATATGAAAAAATGATATATGTTATATTGCTGAGATGTTGCCTAACAACATTGTTATACCAAGTAGTACAGTTTTGAAGAAAATAGTGTTTGAAGACATACGTTTTCTAATTAGGATGAGTGTCACGTGGTCTCATCAATCCTGCAAGGGTTAAATGGCTTCATGTATAACAACAGGTACTAAGTTCATTTTTTAAAATTTCTTGTTGTAATGTATAGATTTTCTTTCCCCTTTATCATGTGTGCAACACTTAGATAGTATATTTGGTAGTTGTGTGTAAAAAAATATACAGGGTGATGCAGAATTCCAACCCTTAATAATATGAAATTATTGTTTGTTCATCAAAAAATAAAGAAAATGCACCAATTAGCGAGTGCGCTGTATGTAGTTCAGAATAGCACATGTTCTTACTCCTCGGTTGTCATTGGTCAGCCATATTGTTATGAGGGAATGAGACTTATTATGGGATAAAATCTGTTATTTTCTGTAAAAAGAGTTAAACAGTATCATATATTATATATAAAAGGAAACTTTCCGTCTATGGTAGGGGACTCTGCTTTCACTCACGTCATAAAGGGGGCAATGTTCTTCAATTTGAGCTTTATTTCGTTAAGATATGTTCAGAAGTTTCGGAGATATAGCCCTTAGTATATAGTAGTTAGAAGCAATACACAACAATATAATGTGTATGAAAAATGACATATGTTATATTGTTGAGTTGTTGCCTAACAACATATCTATACCAAAGAATACAGTTTTGAAGAAAATTGAGGAAAATAGTGTTTGAAGACATACGTTTTCTACTTAGGATGAGTGTCACGTGGTCTCATCAATCCTGCAAGGGTTAAATTGCTTCATGTATAACAACAGGTACTAACTTCATTTTTTAAAATTTCTTGTTGTAATGTATAGATTTTCTTTCCCCTTTATCATGTGTGCAACACTTAGATAGTATATTTGGTAGTTGTGTGTAAAAAAATATACAGGGTGATGCAGAATTCCAACCCTAAATAATATGAAATTATTGTTTGTTCATCAAAAAATAAAGAAAATGCACCAATTAGCGTGTGCGCTGTATGTAGTTCTGAATAGCACATGTTCTTACTCCTCGGTTGTCATTGGTCAGCCATATTGTTATGAGGGAATGAGACTTATTATGGGATAAAATCTGTTATATTCTGTAAAAAGAGTTAAACTGTACCAAATGTTATATATACAAGGTTACTTTTCTTCTACGGTAAGGGACTCTGCTTGCACTCGCATCATAAAGGGGGCAATGCTCTTATATTTGAGCTTAATGTCGTTAAAATATGTTCAGAAGTTTCGGAGATATAGCCCTTAGTATATAGTAGTTAGAAGCAATACACAACAATATAATGTGTATGAAAAATGACATATGTTATATTGTTGAGTTGTTGCCTAACAACATATCTATACCAAAGAATACAGTTTTGAAGAAAATTGAGGAAAATAGTGTTTGAAGACATACGTTTTCTAGTTAGGATGAGTGTCACGTGGTCTCATCAATCCTGCAAGGGTTAAATTGCTTCATGTATAACAACAGGTACTAACTTCATTTTTTAAAATTTCTTGTTGTAATGTATAGATTTTCTTTCCCCTTTATCATGTGTGCAACACTTAGATAGTATATTTGGTAGTTGTGTGTAAAAAAATATACAGGGTGATGCAGAATTCCAACCCTTAATAATATGAAATTATTGTTTGTTCATCAAAAAATAAAGAAAATGCACCAATTAGCGTGTGCGCTGTATGTAGTTCTGAATAGCACATGTTCTTACTCCTCGGTTGTCATTGGTCAGCCATATTGTTATGAGGGAATGAGACTTATTATGGGATAAAATCTGTTATATTCTGTAAAAAGAGTTAAACAGTACCAAATGTTATATATACAAGGTAACTTTTCTTCTACGGTAAGGGACTCTGCTTGCACTCGCATCATAAAGGGGGCAATGCTCTTATATTTGAGCTTAATGTCGTTAAAATATTTTCAGAAGTTTCGGAGATATAACCCTTAGTATATAGTAGTTAGGAGCAATGCACAACAATATAATATATATGAAAAAATGATATATGTTATATTGTTGAGATGTTGCCTAAAACATATTTATACCAAGTAGTACAGTTTTGAAGAAAATTGAAGAAAATAGTGTTTGAAGACATACGTTTTCTACTTAGGATGAGTGTCACGTGGTCTCATCAATCCTGCAAGGGTTAAATTGCTTCATGTATAACAACAGGTACTAACTTCATTTTTTAAAATTTCTTGTTGTAATGTATAGATTTTCTTTCCCCTTTATCATGTGTGCAACACTTAGATAGTATATTTGGTAGTTGTGTGTAAAAAAATATACAGGGTGATGCAGAATTCCAACCCTTAATAATATGAAATTATTGTTTGTTCATCAAAAAATAAAGAAAATGCACCAATTAGCGTGTGCGCTGTATGTAGTTCTGAATAGCACATGTACTTACTCCTCGGTTGTCATTGGTCAGCCATATTGTTATGAGGGAATGAGACTTATTATGGGATAAAATCTGTTATTTTCTGTAAAAAGAGTTAAACAGTACCAAATGTTATATATACAAGGTAACTTTTCTTCTACGGTAGGGGACTCTGCTTGCACTCGCATCATAAAGGGGGCAATGTTCTTCAATGTGAGCTTTATTTCGTTAAAATATGTTCAGAAGTTTCGGAGATATAGCCCTTAGTATATAGTAGTTAGAAGCAATACACAACAATATAATATGTATGAAAAATGACATATGTTATATTGTTGAGATGTTGCCTAACAACATATTTATACCAAAGAATACAGTTTTGAAGAAAATTGAGGAAAATAGTGTTTGAAGACATACATTTTCTACTTAGGATGAGTGTCACGTGGTCTCATCAATCCTGCAAGGGTTAAATGGCTTCATGTATAACAACAGGTACTAAGTTCATTTTTTAAAATTTCTTGTTGTAATGTATAGATTTTCTTCCCCTTTATCATGTGTGCAACACTTAGATAGTATATTTGGTAGTTGTGTGTAAAAAAATATACAGGGAGATGCAGAATTCCAACCCTTAATAATATGAAATTATTGTTTGTTCATCAAAAAATAAAGAAAATGCACCAATTAGCGTGTGCGCTGTATGTAGTTCAGAATTGCACATGTTCTTAGTCTTCGGTTGTCATTGGTCAGCCTTATTGTTATGAGGGAATGAGACTTATTATGGGATAAAATCTGTTATATTCTGTAAAAAGAGTTAAACAGTACCAAATGTTATATATACAAGGTAACTTTTCTTCTACGGTAAGGGACTCTGCTTGCACTCGCATCATAAAGGGGGCAATTCTCTTATATTTGAGCTTTATGTCGTTAAAATATGTTCAGAAGTTTCGGAGATATAGCCCTTAGTATATAGTAGTTAGGAGCAATGCACAACAATATAATATATATGAAAAAATGATATATGTTATATTGTTGAGATGTTGCCTAACAACATATTTATACCAAGTAGTACAGTTTTGAAGAAAATTGAAGAAAATAGTGTTTGAAGACATACGTTTTCTACTTAGGATGAGTGTCACGTGGTCTCATCAATCCTGCAAGGGTTAAATTGCTTCATGTATAACAACAGGTACTAACTTCATTTTTTAAAATTTCTTGTTGTAATGTATAGATTTTCTTTCCCCTTTAACATGTGTGCCACACTTAGATAGTATATTTGGTAGTTGTGTGTAAAAAAATATACAGGGTGATGCAGAATTCCAACCCTTAATAATATGAAATTATTGTTTGTTCATCAAAAAATAAAGAAAATGCACCAATTAGCGTGTGCGCTGTATGTAGTTCAGAATAGCACATGTTCTTACTCCTTGGTTGTCATTGGTCAGCCATATTGTTATGAGGGAATGAGACTTATTATGGGATAAAATCTGTTATTTTCTGTAAAAAGAGTTAAACAGTATCATATATTATATATAAAAGGAAACTTTCCGTCTATGGTAGGGGACTCTGCTTTCACTCACGTCATAAAGGGGGCAATGTTCTTCAATTTGAGCTTTATTTCGTTAAAATATGTTCAGAAGTTTCGGAGATATAGCACTTAGTATATAGTTGTTAGGAGCAATGCACAATATAATATATATGAAAAAATGATATATGTTATATTGTTGAGATGTTGCCTAACAACATATTTATACCAAGTAGTACAGTTTTGAAGAAAATTGAAGAAAATTGTGTTTGAAGACATACATTTTCTACTTAGGATGAGTGTCACGTGGTCTAATCAATCCTGCAAGGGTTAAATGGCTTCATGTATAACAACAGGTACTAAGTTCATTTTTTAAAATATCTTGTTGTAATGTATAGATTTTCTTTCCCCTTTATCATGTGTGCAACACTTAGATAGTATATTTGGTAGCTGTGTGTAAAAAAATATACAGGGTGATGCAGAATTCCAACCCTTAATAATATAAAATTATTGCTTGTTCATCAAAAAATAAAGAAAATGCACCAATTAGCGTGTGCGCTGTATGTAGTTCTGAATAGCACATGTCCTTACTCCTCGGTTGTCATTGGTCAGCCATATTGTTATGAGGGAATGAGACTTATTATGGGATAAAATCTGTTATATTCTGTAAAAAGAGTTAAACAGTATCATATATTATATATAAAAGGAAACGTTCCGTCTATGGTAGGGGACTCTGCTTTCACTCACGTCATAAATGGGGCAATGTTCTTCAATTTGAGCTTTATTTCGTTAAAATATGTTCAGAAGTTTTGGAGATATAGCACTTAGTATATAGTAGTTAGGAGCAATGCACAACAATATAATATATATGAAAAAATGATATATGTTATATTGCTGAGATGTTGCCTAACAACATTGTTATACCAAGTAGTACAGTTTTGAAGAAAATAGTGTTTGAAGACATACGTTTTCTAATTAGGATGAGTGTCACGTGGTCTCATCAATCCTGCAAGGGTTAAATGGCTTCATGTATAACAACAGGTACTAAGTTCATTTTTTAAAATTTCTTGTTGTAATGTATAGATTTTCTTTCCCCTTTATCATGTGTGCAACACTTAGATAGTATATTTGGTAGTTGTGTGTAAAAAAATATACAGGGTGATGCAGAATTCCAACCCTTAATAATATGAAATTATTGTTTGTTCATCAAAAAATAAAGAAAATGCACCAATTAGCGAGTGCGCTGTATGTAGTTCAGAATAGCACATGTTCTTACTCCTCGGTTGTCATTGGTCAGCCATATTGTTATGAGGGAATGAGACTTATTATGGGATAAAATCTGTTATTTTCTGTAAAAAGAGTTAAACAGTATCATATATTATATATAAAAGGAAACTTTCCGTCTATGGTAGGGGACTCTGCTTTCACTCACGTCATAAAGGGGGCAATGTTCTTCAATTTGAGCTTTATTTCGTTAAGATATGTTCAGAAGTTTCGGAGATATAGCCCTTAGTATATAGTAGTTAGAAGCAATACACAACAATATAATGTGTATGAAAAATGACATATGTTATATTGTTGAGTTGTTGCCTAACAACATATCTATACCAAAGAATACAGTTTTGAAGAAAATTGAGGAAAATAGTGTTTGAAGACATACGTTTTCTACTTAGGATGAGTGTCACGTGGTCTCATCAATCCTGCAAGGGTTAAATTGCTTCATGTATAACAACAGGTACTAACTTCATTTTTTAAAATTTCTTGTTGTAATGTATAGATTTTCTTTCCCCTTTATCATGTGTGCAACACTTAGATAGTATATTTGGTAGTTGTGTGTAAAAAAATATACAGGGTGATGCAGAATTCCAACCCTAAATAATATGAAATTATTGTTTGTTCATCAAAAAATAAAGAAAATGCACCAATTAGCGTGTGCGCTGTATGTAGTTCTGAATAGCACATGTTCTTACTCCTCGGTTGTCATTGGTCAGCCATATTGTTATGAGGGAATGAGACTTATTATGGGATAAAATCTGTTATATTCTGTAAAAAGAGTTAAACTGTACCAAATGTTATATATACAAGGTTACTTTTCTTCTACGGTAAGGGACTCTGCTTGCACTCGCATCATAAAGGGGGCAATGCTCTTATATTTGAGCTTAATGTCGTTAAAATATGTTCAGAAGTTTCGGAGATATAGCCCTTAGTATATAGTAGTTAGAAGCAATACACAACAATATAATGTGTATGAAAAATGACATATGTTATATTGTTGAGTTGTTGCCTAACAACATATCTATACCAAAGAATACAGTTTTGAAGAAAATTGAGGAAAATAGTGTTTGAAGACATACGTTTTCTAGTTAGGATGAGTGTCACGTGGTCTCATCAATCCTGCAAGGGTTAAATTGCTTCATGTATAACAACAGGTACTAACTTCATTTTTTAAAATTTCTTGTTGTAATGTATAGATTTTCTTTCCCCTTTATCATGTGTGCAACACTTAGATAGTATATTTGGTAGTTGTGTGTAAAAAAATATACAGGGTGATGCAGAATTCCAACCCTTAATAATATGAAATTATTGTTTGTTCATCAAAAAATAAAGAAAATGCACCAATTAGCGTGTGCGCTGTATGTAGTTCTGAATAGCACATGTTCTTACTCCTCGGTTGTCATTGGTCAGCCATATTGTTATGAGGGAATGAGACTTATTATGGGATAAAATCTGTTATATTCTGTAAAAAGAGTTAAACAGTACCAAATGTTATATATACAAGGTAACTTTTCTTCTACGGTAAGGGACTCTGCTTGCACTCGCATCATAAAGGGGGCAATGCTCTTATATTTGAGCTTAATGTCGTTAAAATATTTTCAGAAGTTTCGGAGATATAACCCTTAGTATATAGTAGTTAGGAGCAATGCACAACAATATAATATATATGAAAAAATGATATATGTTATATTGTTGAGATGTTGCCTAAAACATATTTATACCAAGTAGTACAGTTTTGAAGAAAATTGAAGAAAATAGTGTTTGAAGACATACGTTTTCTACTTAGGATGAGTGTCACGTGGTCTCATCAATCCTGCAAGGGTTAAATTGCTTCATGTATAACAACAGGTACTAACTTCATTTTTTAAAATTTCTTGTTGTAATGTATAGATTTTCTTTCCCCTTTATCATGTGTGCAACACTTAGATAGTATATTTGGTAGTTGTGTGTAAAAAAATATACAGGGTGATGCAGAATTCCAACCCTTAATAATATGAAATTATTGTTTGTTCATCAAAAAATAAAGAAAATGCACCAATTAGCGTGTGCGCTGTATGTAGTTCTGAATAGCACATGTACTTACTCCTCGGTTGTCATTGGTCAGCCATATTGTTATGAGGGAATGAGACTTATTATGGGATAAAATCTGTTATTTTCTGTAAAAAGAGTTAAACAGTACCAAATGTTATATATACAAGGTAACTTTTCTTCTACGGTAGGGGACTCTGCTTGCACTCGCATCATAAAGGGGGCAATGTTCTTCAATGTGAGCTTTATTTCGTTAAAATATGTTCAGAAGTTTCGGAGATATAGCCCTTAGTATATAGTAGTTAGAAGCAATACACAACAATATAATATGTATGAAAAATGACATATGTTATATTGTTGAGATGTTGCCTAACAACATATTTATACCAAAGAATACAGTTTTGAAGAAAATTGAGGAAAATAGTGTTTGAAGACATACATTTTCTACTTAGGATGAGTGTCACGTGGTCTCATCAATCCTGCAAGGGTTAAATGGCTTCATGTATAACAACAGGTACTAAGTTCATTTTTTAAAATTTCTTGTTGTAATGTATAGATTTTCTTCCCCTTTATCATGTGTGCAACACTTAGATAGTATATTTGGTAGTTGTGTGTAAAAAAATATACAGGGAGATGCAGAATTCCAACCCTTAATAATATGAAATTATTGTTTGTTCATCAAAAAATAAAGAAAATGCACCAATTAGCGTGTGCGCTGTATGTAGTTCAGAATTGCACATGTTCTTAGTCTTCGGTTGTCATTGGTCAGCCTTATTGTTATGAGGGAATGAGACTTATTATGGGATAAAATCTGTTATATTCTGTAAAAAGAGTTAAACAGTACCAAATGTTATATATACAAGGTAACTTTTCTTCTACGGTAAGGGACTCTGCTTGCACTCGCATCATAAAGGGGGCAATTCTCTTATATTTGAGCTTTATGTCGTTAAAATATGTTCAGAAGTTTCGGAGATATAGCCCTTAGTATATAGTAGTTAGGAGCAATGCACAACAATATAATATATATGAAAAAATGATATATGTTATATTGTTGAGATGTTGCCTAACAACATATTTATACCAAGTAGTACAGTTTTGAAGAAAATTGAAGAAAATAGTGTTTGAAGACATACGTTTTCTACTTAGGATGAGTGTCACGTGGTCTCATCAATCCTGCAAGGGTTAAATTGCTTCATGTATAACAACAGGTACTAACTTCATTTTTTAAAATTTCTTGTTGTAATGTATAGATTTTCTTTCCCCTTTAACATGTGTGCCACACTTAGATAGTATATTTGGTAGTTGTGTGTAAAAAAATATACAGGGTGATGCAGAATTCCAACCCTTAATAATATGAAATTATTGTTTGTTCATCAAAAAATAAAGAAAATGCACCAATTAGCGTGTGCGCTGTATGTAGTTCAGAATAGCACATGTTCTTACTCCTTGGTTGTCATTGGTCAGCCATATTGTTATGAGGGAATGAGACTTATTATGGGATAAAATCTGTTATTTTCTGTAAAAAGAGTTAAACAGTATCATATATTATATATAAAAGGAAACTTTCCGTCTATGGTAGGGGACTCTGCTTTCACTCACGTCATAAAGGGGGAATGTTCTTCAATTTGAGCTTTATTTCGTTAAAATATGTTCAGAAGTTTCGGAGATATAGCACTTAGTATATAGTAGTTAGGAGCAATGCACAATATAATATACATGAAAAAATGATATATGTTATATTGTTGAGATGTTGCCTAACAACATATTTATACCAAGTAGTACAGTTTTGAAGAAAATTGAAGAAAATAGTGTTTGAAGACATACATTTTCTACTTAGGATGAGTGTCACGTGGTCTAATCAATCCTGCAAGGGTTAAATGGCTTCATGTATAACAACAGGTACTAAGTTCATTTTTTAAAATATCTTGTTGTAATGTATAGATTTTCTTTCCCCTTTATCATGTGTGCAACACTTAGATAGTATATTTGGTAGCTGTGTGTAAAAAAATATACAGGGTGATGCAGAATTCCAACCCTTAATAATATAAAATTATTGTTTGTTCATCAAAAAATAAAGAAAATGCACCAATTAGCGTGTGCGCTGTATGTAGTTCTGAATAGCACATGTCCTTACTCCTCGGTTGTCATTGGTCAGCCATATTGTTATGAGGGAATGAGACTTATTATGGGATAAAATCTGTTATATTCTGTAAAAAGAGTTAAACAGTATCATATATTATATATAAAAGGAAACGTTCCGTCTATGGTAGGGGACTCTGCTTTCACTCACGTCATAAATGGGGCAATGTTCTTCAATTTGAGCTTTATTTCGTTAAAATATGTTCAGAAGTTTTGGAGATATAGCACTTAGTATATAGTAGTTAGGAGCAATGCACAACAATATAATATATATGAAAAAATGATATATGTTATATTGCTGAGATGTTGCCTAACAACATTGTTATACCAAGTAGTACAGTTTTGAAGAAAATAGTGTTTGAAGACATACGTTTTCTAATTAGGATGAGTGTCACGTGGTCTCATCAATCCTGCAAGGGTTAAATGGCTTCATGTATAACAACAGGTACTAAGTTCATTTTTTAAAATTTCTTGTTGTAATGTATAGATTTTCTTTCCCCTTTATCATGTGTGCAACACTTAGATAGTATATTTGGTAGTTGTGTGTAAAAAAATATACAGGGTGATGCAGAATTCCAACCCTTAATAATATGAAATTATTGTTTGTTCATCAAAAAATAAAGAAAATGCACCAATTAGCGAGTGCGCTGTATGTAGTTCAGAATAGCACATGTTCTTACTCCTCGGTTGTCATTGGTCAGCCATATTGTTATGAGGGAATGAGACTTATTATGGGATAAAATCTGTTATTTTCTGTAAAAAGAGTTAAACAGTATCATATATTATATATAAAAGGAAACTTTCCGTCTATGGTAGGGGACTCTGCTTTCACTCACGTCATAAAGGGGGCAATGTTCTTCAATTTGAGCTTTATTTCGTTAAGATATGTTCAGAAGTTTCGGAGATATAGCCCTTAGTATATAGTAGTTAGAAGCAATACACAACAATATAATGTGTATGAAAAATGACATATGTTATATTGTTGAGTTGTTGCCTAACAACATATCTATACCAAAGAATACAGTTTTGAAGAAAATTGAGGAAAATAGTGTTTGAAGACATACGTTTTCTACTTAGGATGAGTGTCACGTGGTCTCATCAATCCTGCAAGGGTTAAATTGCTTCATGTATAACAACAGGTACTAACTTCATTTTTTAAAATTTCTTGTTGTAATGTATAGATTTTCTTTCCCCTTTATCATGTGTGCAACACTTAGATAGTATATTTGGTAGTTGTGTGTAAAAAAATATACAGGGTGATGCAGAATTCCAACCCTAAATAATATGAAATTATTGTTTGTTCATCAAAAAATAAAGAAAATGCACCAATTAGCGTGTGCGCTGTATGTAGTTCTGAATAGCACATGTTCTTACTCCTCGGTTGTCATTGGTCAGCCATATTGTTATGAGGGAATGAGACTTATTATGGGATAAAATCTGTTATATTCTGTAAAAAGAGTTAAACTGTACCAAATGTTATATATACAAGGTTACTTTTCTTCTACGGTAAGGGACTCTGCTTGCACTCGCATCATAAAGGGGGCAATGCTCTTATATTTGAGCTTAATGTCGTTAAAATATGTTCAGAAGTTTCGGAGATAAAACCCTTACTATATAGTAATTAGGAGCAATGCACAACAATATAATATATATGAAAAAATGATATATGTTATATTGTTGAGATGTTGCCTAACAACATATTTATACCAAGTAGTACAGTTTTGAAGAAAATTGAAGAAAATAGTGTTTGAAGACATACGTTTTCTACTTAGGATGAGTGTCACGTGGTCTCATCAATCCTGCAAGTGTTAAATTGCTTCATGTATAACAACAGGTACTAACTTCATTTTTTAAAATTTCTTGTTGTAATGTATAGATTTTCTTTCCCCTTTATCATGTGTGCAACACTTAGATAGTATATTTGGTAGTTGTGTGTAAGAAAATATACAGGGTGATGCAGAATTCCAACCCTTAATAATATGAAATTATTGTTTGTTCATCAAAAAATAAAGAAAATTCACCAATTAGCGTGTGCGCTTTATGTAGTTCTGAATTGCACATGTTCTTACTCCTCGGTTGTCATTGGTCAGCCTTATTGTTATGAGGGAATGAGACTTATTATGGGATAAAATCTGTTATATTCTGTAAAAAGAGTTAAACAGTACCAAATGTTATATATACAAGGTAACTTTTCTTCTACGGTAAGGGACTCTGCTTGCACTCGCATCATAAAGGGGGCAATGCTCTTATATTTGAGCTTTATGTCGTTAAAATATGTTCAGAAGTTTCGGGGATATAGCCCTTAGTATATAGTAGTTAGGAGCAATGCACAACAATATAATATATATGAAAAAATGATATATGTTATATTGTTGAGATGTTGCCTAACAACATATTTATACCAAGTAGTACAGTTTTGAAGAAAATTGAAGAAAATAGTGTTTGAAGACATACGTTTTCTACTTAGGATGAGTGTCACGTGGTCTCATCAATCCTGCAAGGGTTAAATTGCTTCATGTATAACAACAGGTACTAACTTCATTTTTTAAAATTTCTTGTTGTAATGTATAGATTTTCTTTCCCCTTTATCATGTGTGCAACACTTAGATAGTATATTTGGTAGTTGTGTGTAAAAAAATATACAGGGTGATGCAGAATTCCAACCCTTAATAATATGAAATTATTGTTTGTTCATCAAAAAATAAAGAAAATGCACCAATTAGCGTGTGCGCTGTATGTAGTTCAGAATAGCACATGTACTTACTCCTCGGTTGTCATTGGTCAGCCATATTGTTATGAGGGAATGAGACTTATTATGGGATAAAATCTGTTATTTTCTGTAAAAAGAGTTAAACAGTACCAAATGTTATATATACAAGGTAACTTTTCTTCTACGGTAGGGGACTCTGCTTGCACTCGCATCATAAAGGGGGCAATGTTCTTCAATGTGAGCTTTATTTCGTTAAAATATGTTCAGAAGTTTCGGAGATATAGCCCTTAGTATATAGTAGTTAGAAGCAATACACAACAATATAATATGTATGAAAAATGATATATGTTATATTGTTGAGATGTTGCCTAACAACATATTTATACCAAAGAATACAGTTTTGAAGAAAATTGAGGAAAATAGTGTTTGAAGACATACATTTTCTACTTAGGATGAGTGTCACGTGGTCTCATCAATCCTGCAAGGGTTAAATGGCTTCATGTATAACAACAGGTACTAAGTTCATTTTTTAAAATTTCTTGTTGTAATGTATAGATTTTCTTCCCCTTTATCATGTGTGCAACACTTAGATAGTATATTTGGTAGTTGTGTGTAAAAAAATATACAGGGTGATGCAGAATTCCAACCCTTAATAATATGAAATTATTGTTTGTTCATCAAAAAATAAAGAAAATGCACCAATTAGCGTGTGCGCTGTATGTAGTTCAGAATTGCACATGTTCTTAGTCTTCGGTTGTCATTGGTCAGCCTTATTGTTATGAGGGAATGAGACTTATTATGGGATAAAATCTGTTATATTCTGTAAAAAGAGTTAAACAGTACCAAATGTTATATATACAAGGTAACTTTTCTTCTACGGTAAGGGACTCTGCTTGCACTCGCATCATAAAGGGGGCAATTCTCTTATATTTGAGCTTTATGTCGTTAAAATATGTTCAGAAGTTTCGGAGATATAGCCCTTAGTATATAGTAGTTAGGAGCAATGCACAACAATATAATATATATGAAAAAATGATATATGTTATATTGTTGAGATGTTGCCTAACAACATATTTATACCAAGTAGTACAGTTTTGAAGAAAATTGAAGAAAATAGTGTTTGAAGACATACGTTTTCTACTTAGGATGAGTGTCACGTGGTCTCATCAATCCTGCAAGGGTTAAATTGCTTCATGTATAACAACAGGTACTAACTTCATTTTTTAAAATTTCTTGTTGTAATGTATAGATTTTCTTTCCCCTTTAACATGTGTGCCACACTTAGATAGTATATTTGGTAGTTGTGTGTAAAAAAATATACAGGGTGATGCAGAATTCCAACCCTTAATAATATGAAATTATTGTTTGTTCATCAAAAAATAAAGAAAATGCACCAATTAGCGTGTGCGCTGTATGTAGTTCAGAATAGCACATGTTCTTACTCCTTGGTTGTCATTGGTCAGCCATATTGTTATGAGGGAATGAGACTTATTATGGGATAAAATCTGTTATTTTCTGTAAAAAGAGTTAAACAGTATCATATATTATATATAAAAGGAAACTTTCCGTCTATGGTAGGGGACTCTGCTTTCACTCACGTCATAAAGGGGGAATGTTCTTCAATTTGAGCTTTATTTCGTTAAAATATGTTCAGAAGTTTCGGAGATATAGCACTTAGTATATAGTAGTTAGGAGCAATGCACAATATAATATACATGAAAAAATGATATATGTTATATTGTTGAGATGTTGCCTAACAACATATTTATACCAAGTAGTACAGTTTTGAAGAAAATTGAAGAAAATAGTGTTTGAAGACATACATTTTCTACTTAGGATGAGTGTCACGTGGTCTAATCAATCCTGCAAGGGTTAAATGGCTTCATGTATAACAACAGGTACTAAGTTCATTTTTTAAAATATCTTGTTGTA
Organism: Thermobia domestica; assembly: GCF_964235325.1. Classification (NCBI taxonomy): domain Eukaryota; kingdom Metazoa; phylum Arthropoda; class Insecta; order Zygentoma; family Lepismatidae; genus Thermobia; species Thermobia domestica. The sequence goes on from NC_137455.1 coordinate 260,846,406, forward strand.
ATGTATAGATTTTCTTTCCCCTTTATCATGTGTGCAACACTTAGATAGTATATTTGGTAGCTGTGTGTAAAAAAATATACAGGGTGATGCAGAATTCCAACCCTTAATAATATAAAATTATTGTTTGTTCATCAAAAAATAAAGAAAATGCACCAATTAGCGTGTGCGCTGTATGTAGTTCTGAATAGCACATGTCCTTACTCCTCGGTTGTCATTGGTCAGCCATATTGTTATGAGGGAATGAGACTTATTATGGGATAAAATCTGTTATATTCTGTAAAAAGAGTTAAACAGTATCATATATTATATATAAAAGGAAACGTTCCGTCTATGGTAGGGGACTCTGCTTTCACTCACGTCATAAATGGGGCAATGTTCTTCAATTTGAGCTTTATTTCGTTAAAATATGTTCAGAAGTTTTGGAGATATAGCACTTAGTATATAGTAGTTAGGAGCAATGCACAACAATATAATATATATGAAAAAATGATATATGTTATATTGTTGAGATGTTGCCTAACAACATTGTTATACCAAGTAGTACAGTTTTGAAGAAAATAGTGTTTGAAGACATACGTTTTCTAATTAGGATGAGTGTCACGTGGTCTCATCAATCCTGCAAGGGTTAAATGGCTTCATGTATAACAACAGGTACTAAGTTCATTTTTTAAAATTTCTTGTTGTAATGTATAGATTTTCTTTCCCCTTTATCATGTGTGCAACACTTAGATAGTATATTTGGTAGTTGTGTGTAAAAAAATATACAGGGTGATGCAGAATTCCAACCCTTAATAATATGAAATTATTGTTTGTTCATCAAAAAATAAAGAAAATGCACCAATTAGCGAGTGCGCTGTATGTAGTTCAGAATAGCACATGTTCTTACTCCTCGGTTGTCATTGGTCAGCCATATTGTTATGAGGGAATGAGACTTATTATGGGATAAAATCTGTTATTTTCTGTAAAAAGAGTTAAACAGTATCATATATTATATATAAAAGGAAACTTTCCGTCTATGGTAGGGGACTCTGCTTTCACTCACGTCATAAAGGGGGCAATGTTCTTCAATTTGAGCTTTATTTCGTTAAGATATGTTCAGAAGTTTCGGAGATATAGCCCTTAGTATATAGTAGTTAGAAGCAATACACAACAATATAATGTGTATGAAAAATGACATATGTTATATTGTTGAGTTGTTGCCTAACAACATATCTATACCAAAGAATACAGTTTTGAAGAAAATTGAGGAAAATAGTGTTTGAAGACATACGTTTTCTACTTAGGATGAGTGTCACGTGGTCTCATCAATCCTGCAAGGGTTAAATTGCTTCATGTATAACAACAGGTACTAACTTCATTTTTTAAAATTTCTTGTTGTAATGTATAGATTTTCTTTCCCCTTTATCATGTGTGCAACACTTAGATAGTATATTTGGTAGTTGTGTGTAAAAAAATATACAGGGTGATGCAGAATTCCAACCCTTAATAATATGAAATTATTGTTTGTTCATCAAAAAATAAAGAAAATGCACCAATTAGCGTGTGCGCTGTATGTAGTTCTGAATAGCACATGTTCTTACTCCTCGGTTGTCATTGGTCAGCCATATTGTTATGAGGGAATGAGACTTATTATGGGATAAAATCTGTTATATTCTGTAAAAAGAGTTAAACAGTACCAAATGTTATATATACAAGGTTACTTTTCTTCTACGGTAAGGGACTCTGCTTGCACTCGCATCATAAAGGGGGCAATGCTCTTATATTTGAGCTTAATGTCGTTAAAATATGTTCAGAAGTTTCGGAGATAAAACCCTTAGTATATAGTAGTTAGGAGCAATGCACAACAATATAATATATATGAAAAAATGATATATGTTATATTGTTGAGATGTTGCCTAACAACATATTTATACCAAGTAGTACAGTTTTGAAGAAAATTGAAGAAAATAGTGTTTGAAGACATACGTTTTCTACTTAGGATGAGTGTCACGTGGTCTCATCAATCCTGCAAGGGTTAAATTGCTTCATGTATAACAACAGGTACTAACTTCATTTTTTAAAATTTCTTGTTGTAATGTATAGATTTTCTTTCCCCTTTATCATGTGTGCAACACTTAGATAGTATATTTGGTAGTTGTGTGTAAAAAAATATACAGGGTGATGCAGAATTCCAACCCTTAATAATATGAAATTATTGTTTGTTCATCAAAAAATAAAGAAAATGCACCAATTAGCGTGTGCGCTGTATGTAGTTCTGAATAGCACATGTACTTACTCCTCGGTTGTCATTGGTCAGCCTTATTGTTATGAGGGAATGAGACTTATTATGGGATAAAATCTGTTATTTTCTGTAAAAAGAGTTAAACAGTACCAAATGTTATATATACAAGGTAACTTTTCTTCTACGGAAAGGGACTCTGCTTGCACTCGCATCATAAAGGGGGCAATGCTCTTCAATGTGAGCTTTATTTCGTTAAAATATGTTCAGAAGTTTCGGAGATATAGCCCTTAGTATATAGTAGTTAGAAGCAATACACAACAATATAATATGTATGAAAAATGACATACGTTATATTGTTGAGATGTTGCCTAACAACATATTTATACCAAAGAATACAGTTTTGAAGAAAATTGAGGAAAATAGTGTTTGAAGACATACATTTTCTACTTAGGATGAGTGTCACGTGGTCTCATCAATCCTGCAAGGGTTAAATTGCTTCATGTATAACAACAGGTACTAACTTCATTTTTTAAAATTTCTTGTTGTAATGTATAGATTTTCTTCCCCTTTATCATGTGTGCAACACTTAGATAGTATATTTGGTAGTTGTGTGTAAAAAAATATACAGGGTGATGCAGAATTCCAACCCTTAATAATATGAAATTATTGTTTGTTCATCAAAAAATAAAGAAAATGCACCAATTAGCGTGTGCGCTGTATGTAGTTCTGAATAGCACATGTTCTTGCTCCTCGGTTGTCATTGGTCAGCCATATTGTTATGAGGGAATGAGACTTATTATGGGATAAAATCTGTTATTTTCTGTAAAAAGAGTTAAACAGTATCATATATTATATATAATAGGAAACTTTCCGTCTATGGTAGGGGACTCTGCTTTCACTCACGTCATAAAGGGGGAAATGTTCTTCAATTTGAGCTTTATTTCGTTAAAATATGTTCAGAAGTTTCGGAGATATAGCCCTTAGTATATAGTAGTTAGGAGCAATGCACAACAATATAATATATATGAAAAAATGATATATGTTATATTGTTGAGTTGTTGCCTAACAACATTGTTATACCAAGTAGTACAGTTTTGAAGAAAATAGTGTTTGAAGACATACGTTTTCTAATTAGGATGAGTGTCACGTGGTCTCATCAATCCTGCAAGGGTTAAATGGCTTCATGTATAACAACAGGTACTAAGTTCATTTTTTAAAATTTCTTGTTGTAATGTATAGATTTTCTTTCCCCTTTATCATGTGTGCAACACTTAGATAGTATATTTGGTAGTTGTGTGTAAAAAAATATACAGGGTGATGCAGAATTCCAACCCTTAATAATATGAAATTATTGTTTGTTCATCAAAAAATAAAGAAAATGCACCAATTAGCGAGTGCGCTGTATGTAGTTCAGAATAGCACATGTTCTTACTCCTCGGTTGTCATTGGTCAGCCATATTGTTATGAGGGAATGAGACTTATTATGGGATAAAATCTGTTATATTCTGTAAAAAGAGTTAAACAGTACCAAATGTTATATATACAAGGTTACTTTTCTTCTACGGTAAGGGACTCTGCTTGCACTCGCATCATAAAAAGGGCAATGCTCTTATATTTGAGCTTAATGTCGTTAAAATATGTTCAGAAGTTTCGGAGATAAAACCCTTAGTATATAGTAGTTAGGAGCAATGCACAACAATATAATATATATGAAAAAATGATATATGTTATATTGTTGAGATGTTGCCTAACAACATATTTATACCAAGTAGTACAGTTTTGAAGAAAATTGAAGAAAATAGTGTTTGAAGACATACGTTTTCTACTTAGGATGAGTGTCACGTGGTCTCATCAATCCTGCAAGGGTTAAATTGCTTCATGTATAACAACAGGTACTAACTTCATTTTTTAAAATTTCTTGTTGTAATGTATAGATTTTCTTTCCCCTTTATCATGTGTGCAACACTTAGATAGTATATTTGGTAGTTGTGTGTAAAAAAATATACAGGGTGATGCAGAATTCCAACCCTTAATAATATGAAATTATTGTTTGTTCATCAAAAAATAAAGAAAATGCACCAATTAGCGTGTGCGCTGTATGTAGTTCTGAATAGCACATGTACTTACTCCTCGGTTGTCATTGGTCAGCCATATTGTTATGAGGGAATGAGACTTATTATGGGATAAAATCTGTTATTTTCTGTAAAAAGAGTTAAACAGTACCAAATGTTATATATACAAGGTAACTTTTCTTCTACGGAAAGGGACTCTGCTTGCACTCGCATCATAAAGGGGGCAATGCTCTTCAATGTGAGCTTTATTTCGTTAAAATATGTTCAGAAGTTTCGGAGATATAGCCCTTAGTATATAGTAGTTAGAAGCAATACACAACAATATAATATGTATGAAAAATGACATACGTTATATTGTTGAGATGTTGCCTAACAACATATTTATACCAAAGAATACAGTTTTGAAGAAAATTGAGGAAAATAGTGTTTGAAGACATACATTTTCTACTTAGGATGAGTGTCACGTGGTCTCATCAATCCTGCAAGGGTTAAATTGCTTCATGTATAACAACAGGTACTAACTTCATTTTTTAAAATTTCTTGTTGTAATGTATAGATTTTCTTTCCCCTTTATCATGTGTGCAACACTTAGATAGTATATTTGGTAGTTGTGTGTAAAAAAATATACAGGGTGATGCAGAATTCCAACCCTTAATAATATAAAATTATTGTTTGTTCATCAAAAAATAAAGAAAATGCACCAATTAGCGTGTGCGCTGTATGTAGTTCTGAATAGCACATGTACTTACTCCTCGGTTGTCATTGGTCAGCCATATTGTTATGAGGGAATGAGACTTATTATGGGATAAAATCTGTTATTTTCTGTAAAAAGAGTTAAACAGTACCAAATGTTATATATACAAGGTAACTTTTCTTCTACGGAAAGGGACTCTGCTTGCACTCGCATCATAAAGGGGGCAATGCTCTTCAATGTGAGCTTTATTTCGTTAAAATATGTTCAGAAGTTTCGGAGATATAGCACTTAGTATATAGTAGTTAGGAGCAATGCACAATATAATATACATGAAAAAATGATATATGTTATATTGTTGAGATGTTGCCTAACAACATATTTATACCAAGTAGTACAGTTTTGAAGAAAATTGAAGAAAATAGTGTTTGAAGACATACATTTTCTACTTAGGATGAGTGTCACGTGGTCTAATCAATCCTGCAAGGGTTAAATGGCTTCATGTATAACAACAGGTACTAAGTTCTTTTTTTAAAATTTCTTGTTGTAATGTATAGATTTTCTTTCCCCTTTATCATGTGTGCAACACTTAGATAGTATATTTGGTAGTTGTGTGTAAAAAAATATACAGGGTGATGCAGAATTCCAACCCTTAATAATATGAAATTATTGTTTGTTCATCAAAAAATAAAGAAAATGCACCAATTAGCGAGTGCGCTGTATGTAGTTCAGAATAGCACATGTTCTTACTCCTCGGTTGTCATTGGTCAGCCATATTGTTATGAGGGAATGAGACTTATTATGGGATAAAATCTGTTATTTTCTGTAAAAAGAGTTAAACAGTATCATATATTATATATAAAAGGAAACTTTCCGTCTATGGTAGGGGACTCTGCTTTCACTCACGTCATAAAGGGGGCAATGTTCTTCAATTTGAGCTTTATTTCGTTAAGATATGTTCAGAAGTTTCGGAGATATAGCCCTTAGTATATAGTAGTTAGAAGCAATACACAACAATATAATGTGTATGAAAAATGACATATGTTATATTGTTGAGTTGTTGCCTAACAACATATCTATACCAAAGAATACAGTTTTGAAGAAAATTGAGGAAAATAGTGTTTGAAGACATACGTTTTCTACTTAGGATGAGTGTCACGTGGTCTCATCAATCCTGCAAGGGTTAAATTGCTTCATGTATAACAACAGGTACTAACTTCATTTTTTAAAATTTCTTGTTGTAATGTATAGATTTTCTTTCCCCTTTATCATGTGTGCAACACTTAGATAGTATATTTGGTAGTTGTGTGTAAAAAAATATACAGGGTGATGCAGAATTCCAACCCTTAATAATATGAAATTATTGTTTGTTCATCAAAAAATAAAGAAAATGCACCAATTAGCGTGTGCGCTGTATGTAGTTCTGAATAGCACATGTTCTTACTCCTCGGTTGTCATTGGTCAGCCATATTGTTATGAGGGAATGAGACTTATTATGGGATAAAATCTGTTATATTCTGTAAAAAGAGTTAAACAGTACCAAATGTTATATATACAAGGTTACTTTTCTTCTACGGTAAGGGACTCTGCTTGCACTCGCATCATAAAGGGGGCAATGCTCTTATATTTGAGCTTAATGTCGTTAAAATATGTTCAGAAGTTTCGGAGATAAAACCCTTAGTATATAGTAGTTAGGAGCAATGCACAACAATATAATATATATGAAAAAATGATATATGTTATATTGTTGAGATGTTGACTAACAACATATTTATACCAAGTAGTACAGTTTTGAAGAAAATTGAAGAAAATAGTGTTTGAAGACATACGTTTTCTACTTAGGATGAGTGTCACGTGGTCTCATCAATCCTGCAAGGGTTAAATTGCTTCATGTATAACAACAGGTACTAACTTCATTTTTTAAAATTTCTTGTTGTAATGTATAGATTTTCTTTCCCCTTTATCATGTGTGCAACACTTAGATAGTATATTTGGTAGTTGTGTGTAAAAAAATATACAGGGTGATGCAGAATTCCAACCCTTAATAATATGAAATTATTGTTTGTTCATCAAAAAATAAAGAAAATGCACCAATTAGCGTGTGCGCTGTATGTAGTTCTGAATAGCACATGTACTTACTCCTCGGTTGTCATTGGTCAGCCATATTGTTATGAGGGAATGAGACTTATTATGGGATAAAATCTGTTATTTTCTGTAAAAAGAGTTAAACAGTACCAAATGTTATATATACAAGGTAACTTTTCTTCTACGGAAAGGGACTCTGCTTGCACTCGCATCATAAAGGGGGCAATGCTGTTATATTTGAGCTTTATTTCGTTAAAATATGTTCAGAAGTTTCGGAGATATAGCCCTTAGTATATAGTAGTTAGAAGCAATACACAACAATATAATATGTATGAAAAATGACATACGTTATATTGTTGAGATGTTGCCTAACAACATATTTATACCAAAGAATACAGTTTTGAAGAAAATTGAGGAAAATAGTGTTTGAAGACATACATTTTCTACTTAGGATGAGTGTCACGTGGTCTCATCAATCCTGCAAGGGTTAAATTGCTTCATGTATAACAACAGGTACTAAGTTCATTTTTTAAAATTTCTTGTTGTAATGTATAGATTTTCTTTCCCCTTTATCATGTGTGCAACACTTAGATAGTATATTTGGTAGTTGTGTGTAAAAAAATATACAGGGTGATGCAGAATTCCAACCCTTAATAATATGAAATTATTGTTTGTTCATCAAAAAATAAAGAAAATGCACCAATTAGCGTGTGCGCTGTATGTAGTTCTGAATAGCACATGTTCTTGCTCCTCGGTTGTCATTGGTCAGCCATATTGTTATGAGGGAATGAGACTTATTATGGGATAAAATCTGTTATTTTCTGTAAAAAGAGTTAAACAGTATCATATATTATATATAATAGGAAACTTTCCGTCTATGGTAGGGGACTCTGCTTTCACTCACGTCATAAAGGGGGAAATGTTCTTCAATTTGAGCTTTATTTCGTTAAAATATGTTCAGAAGTTTCGGAGATATAGCCCTTAGTATATAGTAGTTAGGAGCAATGCACAACAATATAATATATATGAAAAAATGATATATGTTATATTGTTGAGTTGTTGCCTAACAACATTGTTATACCAAGTAGTACAGTTTTGAAGAAAATAGTGTTTGAAGACATACGTTTTCTAATTAGGATGAGTGTCACGTGGTCTCATCAATCCTGCAAGGGTTAAATGGCTTCATGTATAACAACAGGTACTAAGTTCATTTTTTAAAATTTCTTGTTGTAATGTATAGATTTTCTTTCCCCTTTATCATGTGTGCAACACTTAGATAGTATATTTGGTAGTTGTGTGTAAAAAAATATACAGGGTGATGCAGAATTCCAACCCTTAATAATATGAAATTATTGTTTGTTCATCAAAAAATAAAGAAAATGCACCAATTAGCGAGTGCGCTGTATGTAGTTCAGAATAGCACATGTTCTTACTCCTCGGTTGTCATTGGTCAGCCATATTGTTATGAGGGAATGAGACTTATTATGGGATAAAATCTGTTATATTCTGTAAAAAGAGTTAAACAGTACCAAATGTTATATATACAAGGTTACTTTTCTTCTACGGTAAGGGACTCTGCTTGCACTCGCATCATAAAGGGGGCAATGCTCTTATATTTGAGCTTAATGTCGTTAAAATATGTTCAGAAATTTCGGAGATAAAACCCTTAGTATATAGTAGTTAGGAGCAATGCACAACAATATAATATATATGAAAAAATGATATATGTTATATTGTTGAGATGTTGCCTAACAACATATTTATACCAAGTAGTACAGTTTTGAAGAAAATTGAAGAAAATAGTGTTTGAAGACATACGTTTTCTACTTAGGATGAGTGTCACGTGGTCTCATCAATCCTGCAAGGGTTAAATTGCTTCATGTATAACAACAGGTACTAACTTCATTTTTTAAAATTTCTTGTTGTAATGTATAGATTTTCTTTCCCCTTTATCATGTGTGCAACACTTAGATAGTATATTTGGTAGTTGTGTGTAAAAAAAATATACAGGGTGATGCAGAATTCCAACCCTTAATAATATGAAATTATTGTTTGTTCATCAAAAAATAAAGAAAATGCACCAATTAGCGTGTGCGCTGTATGTAGTTCTGAATAGCACATGTACTTACTCCTCGGTTGTCATTGGTCAGCCATATTGTTATGAGGGAATGAGACTTATTATGGGATAAAATCTGTTATTTTCTGTAAAAAGAGTTAAACAGTACCAAATGTTATATATACAAGGTAACTTTTCTTCTACGGAAAGGGACTCTGCTTGCACTCGCATCATAAAGGGGGCAATGCTCTTCAATGTGAGCTTTATTTCGTTAAAATATGTTCAGAAGTTTCGGAGATATAGCCCTTAGTATATAGTAGTTAGAAGCAATACACAACAATATAATATGTATGAAAAATGACATACGTTATATTGTTGAGATGTTGCCTAACAACATATTTATACCAAAGAATACAGTTTTGAAGAAAATTGAGGAAAATAGTGTTTGAAGACATACATTTTCTACTTAGGATGAGTGTCACGTGGTCTCATCAATCCTGCAAGGGTTAAATTGCTTCATGTATAACAACAGGTACTAACTTCATTTTTTAAAATTTCTTGTTGTAATGTATAGATTTTCTTTCCCCTTTATCATGTGTGCAACACTTAGATAGTATATTTGGTAGTTGTGTGTAAAAAAATATACAGGGTGATGCAGAATTCCAACCCTTAATAATATAAAATTATTGTTTGTTCATCAAAAAATAAAGAAAATGCACCAATTAGCGTGTGCGCTGTATGTAGTTCTGAATAGCACATGTACTTACTCCTCGGTTGTCATTGGTCAGCCATATTGTTATGAGGGAATGAGACTTATTATGGGATAAAATCTGTTATTTTCTGTAAAAAGAGTTAAACAGTACCAAATGTTATATATACAAGGTAACTTTTCTTCTACGGAAAGGGACTCTGCTTGCACTCGCATCATAAAGGGGGCAATGCTCTTCAATGTGAGCTTTATTTCGTTAAAATATGTTCAGAAGTTTCGGAGATATAGCCCTTAGTATATAGTAGTTAGGAGCAATGCACAACAATATAATATATATGAAAAAATGATATATGTTATATTGTTGAGTTGTTGCCTAACAACATTGTTATACCAAGTAGTACAGTTTTGAAGAAAATAGTGTTTGAAGACATACGTTTTCTAATTAGGATGAGTGTCACGTGGTCTCATCAATCCTGCAAGGGTTAAATGGCTTCATGTATAACAACAGGTACTAAGTTCATTTTTTAAAATTTCTTGTTGTAATGTATAGATTTTCTTTCCCCTTTATCATGTGTGCAACACTTAGATAGTATATTTGGTAGTTGTGTGTAAAAAAATATACAGGGTGATGCAGAATTCCAACCCTTAATAATATGAAATTATTGTTTGTTCATCAAAAAATAAAGAAAATGCACCAATTAGCGAGTGCGCTGTATGTAGTTCAGAATAGCACATGTTCTTACTCCTCGGTTGTCATTGGTCAGCCATATTGTTATGAGGGAATGAGACTTATTATGGGATAAAATCTGTTATTTTCTGTAAAAAGAGTTAAACAGTACCAAATGTTATATATACAAGGTAACTTTTCTTCTACGGTAAGGGACTCTGCTTGCACTCGCATCATAAAGGGGGCAATGCTCTTATATTTGAGCTTAATGTCGTTAAAATATGTTCAGAAGTTTCGGAGATATAACCCTTAGTATATAGTAGTTAGGAGCAATGCACAACAATATAATATATATGAAAAAATGATATATGTTATATTGTTGAGATGTTGCCTAACAACATATTTATACCAAGTAGTACAGTTTTGAAGAAAATTGAAGAAAATAGTGTTTGAAGACATACGTTTTCTACTTAGGATGAGTGTCACGTGGTCTCATCAATCCTGCAAGGGTTAAATTGCTTCATGTATAACAACAGGTACTAACTTCATTTTTTAAAATTTCTTGTTGTAATGTATAGATTTTCTTTCCCCTTTAACATGTGTGCCACACTTAGATAGTATATTTGGTAGTTGTGTGTAAAAAAATATACAGGGTGATGCAGAATTCCAACCCTTAATAATATGAAATTATTGTTTGTTCATCAAAAAATAAAGAAAATGCACCAATTAGCGTGTGCGCTGTATGTAGTTCAGAATAGCACATGTTCTTACTCCTTGGTTGTCATTGGTCAGCCATATTGTTATGAGGGAATGAGACTTATTATGGGATAAAATCTGTTATTTTCTGTAAAAAGAGTTAAACAGTATCATATTTGGTCTAGGAATTAATTCGTGCGGTTTTACAAAAGATGGCGTAACTAGCTTATTGTCCCATAGTTTCGTTGATCCAAACATGCGTTGAAAACTACTGTCATTGAGCATCTTGTTTAGTATATGTCAGTTGCTTGAAGCGGAAACAACAACATTTTTTCTTCAACTGAAAATGGCGCATTTTGTGCCTGATAAAGTGTTTTTGCGGGGAGTTATTCTTCATTGCTTTAACATGAAGAAAAGTGCTACCGCAAGTCATCATATTTTAGTGGAAGTGTTTGGTGACCATGCTCTAGCTGAGCGAACGTGTCAGAAGTGGTTTGCACGGTTTAAAGGTGGTGATTTCAGCTTGGAAGACCAAAAGCAATTTGGACAGCCAAAAGAATTTGAAGATGAAGAATTGAGAGCATTGCTTGATCAGGATTCGTGTCAAACGCAGGACGAACTTGCAGAAGCATTTGTAGTTGAGCAAACAACAGTTTCCAAACGTCTCAAAGTGGGTTTCACATGTATTGAAAAGAAAGACGTTGAAAGAAGAAAAACCGTTTGCGAATTGCTGCTTCAAAGACAGAAAAGGAAAGGATTTTTGCATCGAATTGTAACTGGTGATGAGAAGTGGATTCATTACGAGAATCCTAAACGAAAAAAGGCCTGGGTGAAGCAAGGTGAACCAGGTCCTTCACAACCGAAACGAGATATTCATTGTGCAAAGGTTATGCTGTATATATGGTGGGATTTGAAACGTGTGGTGTACTATGAACTTCTGAAACTTGGTGAAACTATTAATGGACACCGCTATCGACAACAATTAATGCGTTTGAAGCAAGCTCTGGCCTGAAAACGACCAGAATGGAATAACAGGCATAATAAACTTATTTATCAAGATGATAACGCTCGACCACATGTCGCAAAACCGGTCAAAACCTATTTGGAAAATGTCGGATGGAAAGTGTTACTCCACCCGCGATATTCACCAGACACTGCTCCGTCTGACTACTACTTGATCGATTGCATGAATAACGATTTGATTGGACAGCGGTTCACTTCTTCAGAAAATATCGAAAAATGGATCTTTGATTAGATTGCGTCAAAAGATGAGGAATTCTTTCGACACGGAATCCGTAAATTGCCTGAAAGATGGGAGAAAGTAGTGGCTAGCGATGGACAATATTTTTGTTAACGTATTCATTTACTTTGTTTTTGAAATAAAGCTTCAATTTTTATTAAAAACCGCACGAATTAATTCCTAGACCAAATATATTATATATAAAAGGAAACTTTCCGTCTATGGTAGGGGACTCTGCTTTCACTCACGTCATAAAGGGGGAATGTTCTTCAATTTGAGCTTTATTTCGTTAAGATATGTTCAGAAGTTTCGGAGATATAGCCCTTAGTATATAGTAGTTAGAAGCAATACACAACAATATAATGTGTATGAAAAATGACATATGTTATATTGTTGAGTTGTTGCCTAACAACATATCTATACCAAAGAATACAGTTTTGAAGAAAATTGAGGAAAATAGTGTTTGAAGACATACGTTTTCTACTTAGGATGAGTGTCACGTGGTCTCATCAATCCTGCAAGGGTTAAATTGCTTCATGTATAACAACAGGTACTAACTTCATTTTTTAAAATTTCTTGTTGTAATGTATAGATTTTCTTTCCCCTTTATCATGTGTGCAACACTTAGATAGTATATTTGGTAGTTGTGTGTAAAAAAATATACAGGGTGATGCAGAATTCCAACCCTTAATAATATGAAATTATTGTTTGTTCATCAAAAAATAAAGAAAATGCACCAATTAGCGTGTGCGCTGTATGTAGTTCTGAATAGCACATGTTCTTACTCCTCGGTTGTCATTGGTCAGCCATATTGTTATGAGGGAATGAGACTTATTATGGGATAAAATCTGTTATATTCTGTAAAAAGAGTTAAACAGTACCAAATGTTATATATACAAGGTTACTTTTCTTCTACGGTAAGGGACTCTGCTTGCACTCGCATCATAAAGGGGGCAATGCTCTTATATTTGAGCTTAATGTCGTTAAAATATGTTCAGAAGTTTCGGAGATAAAACCCTTAGTATATAGTAGTTAGGAGCAATGCACAACAATATAATATATATGAAAAAATGATATATGTTATATTGTTGAGATGTTGACTAACAACATATTTATACCAAGTAGTACAGTTTTGAAGAAAATTGAAGAAAATAGTGTTTGAAGACATACGTTTTCTACTTAGGATGAGTGTCACGTGGTCTCATCAATCCTGCAAGGGTTAAATTGCTTCATGTATAACAACAGGTACTAACTTCATTTTTTAAAATTTCTTGTTGTAATGTATAGATTTTCTTTCCCCTTTATCATGTGTGCAACACTTAGATAGTATATTTGGTAGTTGTGTGTAAAAAAATATACAGGGTGATGCAGAATTCCAACCCTTAATAATATGAAATTATTGTTTGTTCATCAAAAAATAAAGAAAATGCACCAATTAGCGTGTGCGCTGTATGTAGTTCTGAATAGCACATGTACTTACTCCTCGGTTGTCATTGGTCAGCCATATTGTTATGAGGGAATGAGACTTATTATGGGATAAAATCTGTAATTTTCTGTAAAAAGAGTTAAACAGTACCAAATGTTATATATACAAGGTAACTTTTCTTCTACGGAAAGGGACTCTGCTTGCACTCGCATCATAAAGGGGGCAATGCTCTTCAATGTGAGCTTTATTTCGTTAAAATATGTTCAGAAGTTTCGGAGATATAGCCCTTAGTATATAGTAGTTAGAAGCAATACACAACAATATAATATGTATGAAAAATGACATACGTTATATTGTTGAGATGTTGCCTAACAACATATTTATACCAAAGAATACAGTTTTGAAGAAAATTGAGGAAAATAGTGTTTGAAGACATACATTTTCTACTTAGGATGAGTGTCACGTGGTCTCATCAATCCTGCAAGGGTTAAATTGCTTCATGTATAACAACAGGTACTAACTTCATTTTTTAAAATTTCTTGTTGTAATGTATAGATTTTCTTTCCCCTTTATCATGTGTGCAACACTTAGATAGTATATTTGGTAGTTGTGTGTAAAAAAATATACAGGGTGATGCAGAATTCCAACCCTTAATAATATGAAATTATTGTTTGTTCATCAAAAAATAAAGAAAATGCACCAATTAGCGTGTGCGCTGTATGTAGTTCTGAATAGCACATGTTCTTGCTCCTCGGTTGTCATTGGTCAGCCATATTGTTATGAGGGAATGAGACTTATTATGGGATAAAATCTGTTATTTTCTGTAAAAAGAGTTAAACAGTATCATATATTATATATAATAGGAAACTTTCCGTCTATGGTAGGGGACTCTGCTTTCACTCACGTCATAAAGGGGGAAATGTTCTTCAATTTGAGCTTTATTTCGTTAAAATATGTTCAGAAGTTTCGGAGATATAGCCCTTAGTATATAGTAGTTAGGAGCAATGCACAACAATATAATATATATGAAAAAATGATATATGTTATATTGTTGAGTTGTTGCCTAACAACATTGTTATACCAAGTAGTACAGTTTTGAAGAAAATAGTGTTTGAAGACATACGTTTTCTAATTAGGATGAGTGTCACGTGGTCTCATCAATCCTGCAAGGGTTAAATGGCTTCATGTATAACAACAGGTACTAAGTTCATTTTTTAAAATTTCTTGTTGTAATGTATAGATTTTCTTTCCCCTTTATCATGTGTGCAACACTTAGATAGTATATTTGGTAGTTGTGTGTAAAAAAATATACAGGGTGATGCAGAATTCCAACCCTTAATAATATGAAATTATTGTTTGTTCATCAAAAAATAAAGAAAATGCACCAATTAGCGAGTGCGCTGTATGTAGTTCAGAATAGCACATGTTCTTACTCCTCGGTTGTCATTGGTCAGCCATATTGTTATGAGGGAATGAGACTTATTATGGGATAAAATCTGTTATATTCTGTAAAAAGAGTTAAACAGTACCAAATGTTATATATACAAGGTTACTTTTCTTCTACGGTAAGGGACTCTGCTTGCACTCGCATCATAAAGGGGGCAATGCTCTTATATTTGAGCTTAATGTCGTTAAAATATGTTCAGAAATTTCGGAGATAAAACCCTTAGTATATAGTAGTTAGGAGCAATGCACAACAATATAATATATATGAAAAAATGATATATGTTATATTGTTGAGATGTTGCCTAACAACATATTTATACCAAGTAGTACAGTTTTGAAGAAAATTGAAGAAAATAGTGTTTGAAGACATACGTTTTCTACTTAGGATGAGTGTCACGTGGTCTCATCAATCCTGCAAGGGTTAAATTGCTTCATGTATAACAACAGGTACTAACTTCATTTTTTAAAATTTCTTGTTGTAATGTATAGATTTTCTTTCCCCTTTATCATGTGTGCAACACTTAGATAGTATATTTGGTAGTTGTGTGTAAAAAAATATACAGGGTGATGCAGAATTCCAACCCTTAATAATATGAAATTATTGTTTGTTCATCAAAAAATAAAGAAAATGCACCAATTAGCGTGTGCGCTGTATGTAGTTCTGAATAGCACATGTACTTACTCCTCGGTTGTCATTGGTCAGCCATATTGTTATGAGGGAATGAGACTTATTATGGGATAAAATCTGTTATTTTCTGTAAAAAGAGTTAAACAGTACCAAATGTTATATATACAAGGTAACTTTTCTTCTACGGAAATGGACTCTGGTTGCACTCGCATCATAAAGGGGTCAATGCTCTTCAATGTGAGCTTTATTTCGTTAAAATATGTTCAGAAGTTTCGGAGATATAGCCCTTAGTATATAGTAGTTAGAAGCAATACACAACAATATAATATGTATGAAAAATGACATACGTTATATTGTTGAGATGTTGCCTAACAACATATTTATACCAAAGAATACAGTTTTGAAGAAAATTGAGGAAAATAGTGTTTGAAGACATACATTTTCTACTTAGGATGAGTGTCACGTGGTCTCATCAATCCTGCAAGGGTTAAATTGCTTCATGTATAACAACAGGTACTAACTTCATTTTTTAAAATTTCTTGTTGTAATGTATAGATTTTCTTTCCCCTTTATCATGTGTGCAACACTTAGATAGTATATTTGGTAGTTGTGTGTAAAAAAATATACAGGGTGATGCAGAATTCCAACCCTTAATAATATAAAATTATTGTTTGTTCATCAAAAAATAAAGAAAATGCACCAATTAGCGTGTGCGCTGTATGTAGTTCTGAATAGCACATGTACTTACTCCTCGGTTGTCATTGGTCAGCCATATTGTTATGAGGGAATGAGACTTATTATGGGATAAAATCTGTTATTTTCTGTAAAAAGAGTTAAACAGTACCAAATGTTATATATACAAGGTAACTTTTCTTCTACGGAAAGGGACTCTGCTTGCACTCGCATCATAAAGGGGGCAATGCTCTTCAATGTGAGCTTTATTTCGTTAAAATATGTTCAGAAGTTTCGGAGATATAGCCCTTAGTATATAGTAGTTAGGAGCAATGCACAACAATATAATATATATGAAAAAATGATATATGTTATATTGTTGAGTTGTTGCCTAACAACATTGTTATACCAAGTAGTACAGTTTTGAAGAAAATAGTGTTTGAAGACATACGTTTTCTAATTAGGATGAGTGTCACGTGGTCTCATCAATCCTGCAAGGGTTAAATGGCTTCATGTATAACAACAGGTACTAAGTTCATTTTTTAAAATTTCTTGTTGTAATGTATAGATTTTCTTTCCCCTTTATCATGTGTGCAACACTTAGATAGTATATTTGGTAGTTGTGTGTAAAAAAATATACAGGGTGATGCAGAATTCCAACCCTTAATAATATGAAATTATTGTTTGTTCATCAAAAAATAAAGAAAATGCACCAATTAGCGAGTGCGCTGTATGTAGTTCAGAATAGCACATGTTCTTACTCCTCGGTTGTCATTGGTCAGCCATATTGTTATGAGGGAATGAGACTTATTATGGGATAAAATCTGTTATTTTCTGTAAAAAGAGTTAAACAGTACCAAATGTTATATATACAAGGTAACTTTTCTTCTACGGTAAGGGACTCTGCTTGCACTCGCATCATAAAGGGGGCAATGCTCTTATATTTGAGCTTAATGTCGTTAAAATATGTTCAGAAGTTTCGGAGATATAACCCTTAGTATATAGTAGTTAGGAGCAATGCACAACAATATAATATATATGAAAAAATGATATATGTTATATTGTTGAGATGTTGCCTAACAACATATTTATACCAAGTAGTACAGTTTTGAAGAAAATTGAAGAAAATAGTGTTTGAAGACATACGTTTTCTACTTAGGATGAGTGTCACGTGGTCTCATCAATCCTGCAAGGGTTAAATTGCTTCATGTATAACAACAGGTACTAACTTCATTTTTTAAAATTTCTTGTTGTAATGTATAGATTTTCTTTCCCCTTTAACATGTGTGCCACACTTAGATAGTATATTTGGTAGTTGTGTGTAAAAAAATATACAGGGTGATGCAGAATTCCAACCCTTAATAATATGAAATTATTGTTTGTTCATCAAAAAATAAAGAAAATGCACCAATTAGCGTGTGCGCTGTATGTAGTTCAGAATAGCACATGTTCTTACTCCTTGGTTGTCATTGGTCAGCCATATTGTTATGAGGGAATGAGACTTATTATGGGATAAAATCTGTTATTTTCTGTAAAAAGAGTTAAACAGTATCATATATTATATATAAAAGGAAACTTTCCGTCTATGGTAGGGGACTCTGCTTTCACTCACGTCATAAAGGGGGAATGTTCTTCAATTTGAGCTTTATTTCGTTAAAATATGTTCAGAAGTTTCGGAGATATAGCACTTAGTATATAGTAGTTAGGAGCAATGCACAATATAATATACATGAAAAAATGATATATGTTATATTGTTGAGATGTTGCCTAACAACATATTTATACCAAGTAGTACAGTTTTGAAGAAAATTGAAGAAAATAGTGTTTGAAGACATACATTTTCTACTTAGGATGAGTGTCACGTGGTCTAATCAATCCTGCAAGGGTTAAATGGCTTCATGTATAACAACAGGTACTAACTTCATTTTTTAAAATTTCTTGTTGTAATGTATAGATTTTCTTTCCCCTTTATCATGTGTGCAACACTTAGATAGTATATTTGGTAGCTGTGTGTAAAAAAATATACAGGGTGATGCAGAATTCCAACCCTTAATAATATAAAATTATTGTTTGTTCATCAAAAAATAAAGAAAATGCACCAATTAGCGTGTGCGCTGTATGTAGTTCTGAATAGCACATGTCCTTACTCCTCGGTTGTCATTGGTCAGCCATATTGTTATGAGGGAATGAGACTTATTATGGGATAAAATCTGTTATATTCTGTAAAAAGAGTTAAACAGTATCATATATTATATATAAAAGGAAACGTTCCGTCTATGGTAGGGGACTCTGCTTTCACTCACGTCATAAATGGGGCAATGTTCTTCAATTTGAGCTTTATTTCGTTAAAATATGTTCAGAAGTTTTGGAGATATAGCACTTAGTATATAGTAGTTAGGAGCAATGCACAACAATATAATATATATGAAAAAATGATATATGTTATATTGTTGAGATGTTGCCTAACAACATTGTTATACCAAGTAGTACAGTTTTGAAGAAAATAGTGTTTGAAGACATACGTTTTCTAATTAGGATGAGTGTCACGTGGTCTCATCAATCCTGCAAGGGTTAAATGGCTTCATGTATAACAACAGGTACTAAGTTCATTTTTTAAAATTTCTTGTTGTAATGTATAGATTTTCTTTCCCCTTTATCATGTGTGCAACACTTAGATAGTATATTTGGTAGTTGTGTGTAAAAAAATATACAGGGTGATGCAGAATTCCAACCCTTAATAATATGAAATTATTGTTTGTTCATCAAAAAATAAAGAAAATGCACCAATTAGCGAGTGCGCTGTATGTAGTTCAGAATAGCACATGTTCTTACTCCTCGGTTGTCATTGGTCAGCCATATTGTTATGAGGGAATGAGACTTATTATGGGATAAAATCTGTTATTTTCTGTAAAAAGAGTTAAACAGTATCATATATTATATATAAAAGGAAACTTTCCGTCTATGGTAGGGGACTCTGCTTTCACTCACGTCATAAAGGGGGCAATGTTCTTCAATTTGAGCTTTATTTCGTTAAGATATGTTCAGAAGTTTCGGAGATATAGCCCTTAGTATATAGTAGTTAGAAGCAATACACAACAATATAATGTGTATGAAAAATGACATATGTTATATTGTTGAGTTGTTGCCTAACAACATATCTATACCAAAGAATACAGTTTTGAAGAAAATTGAGGAAAATAGTGTTTGAAGACATACGTTTTCTACTTAGGATGAGTGTCACGTGGTCTCATCAATCCTGCAAGGGTTAAATTGCTTCATGTATAACAACAGGTACTAACTTCATTTTTTAAAATTTCTTGTTGTAATGTATAGATTTTCTTTCCCCTTTATCATGTGTGCAACACTTAGATAGTATATTTGGTAGTTGTGTGTAAAAAAATATACAGGGTGATGCAGAATTCCAACCCTTAATAATATGAAATTATTGTTTGTTCATCAAAAAATAAAGAAAATGCACCAATTAGCGTGTGCGCTGTATGTAGTTCTGAATAGCACATGTTCTTACTCCTCGGTTGTCATTGGTCAGCCATATTGTTATGAGGGAATGAGACTTATTATGGGATAAAATCTGTTATATTCTGTAAAAAGAGTTAAACAGTACCAAATGTTATATATACAAGGTTACTTTTCTTCTACGGTAAGGGACTCTGCTTGCACTCGCATCATAAAGGGGGCAATGCTCTTATATTTGAGCTTAATGTCGTTAAAATATGTTCAGAAGTTTCGGAGATAAAACCCTTAGTATATAGTAGTTAGGAGCAATGCACAACAATATAATATATATGAAAAAATGATATATGTTATATTGTTGAGATGTTGCCTAACAACATATTTATACCAAGTAGTACAGTTTTGAAGAAAATTGAAGAAAATAGTGTTTGAAGACATACGTTTTCTACTTAGGATGAGTGTCACGTGGTCTCATCAATCCTGCAAGGGTTAAATTGCTTCATGTATAACAACAGGTACTAACTTCATTTTTTAAAATTTCTTGTTGTAATGTATAGATTTTCTTTCCCCTTTATCATGTGTGCAACACTTAGATAGTATATTTGGTAGTTGTGTGTAAGAAAATATACAGGGTGATGCAGAATTCCAACCCTTAATAATATGAAATTATTGTTTGTTCATCAAAAAATAAAGAAAATTCACCAATTAGCGTGTGCGCTTTATGTAGTTCTGAATTGCACATGTTCTTACTCCTCGGTTGTCATTGGTCAGCCTTATTGTTATGAGGGAATGAGACTTATTATGGGATAAAATCTGTTATATTCTGTAAAAAGAGTTAAACAGTACCAAATGTTATATATACAAGGTAACTTTTCTTCTACGGTAAGGGACTCTGCTTGCACTCGCATCATAAAGGGGGCAATGCTCTTATATTTGAGCTTTATGTCGTTAAAATATGTTCAGAAGTTTCGGGGATATAGCCCTTAGTATATAGTAGTTAGGAGCAATGCACAACAATATAATATATATGAAAAAATGATATATGTTATATTGTTGAGATGTTGCCTAACAACATATTTATACCAAGTAGTACAGTTTTGAAGAAAATTGAAGAAAATAGTGTTTGAAGACATACGTTTTCTACTTAGGATGAGTGTCACGTGGTCTCATCAATCCTGCAAGGGTTAAATTGCTTCATGTATAACAACAGGTACTAACTTCATTTTTTAAAATTTCTTGTTGTAATGTATAGATTTTCTTTCCCCTTTAACATGTGTGCCACACTTAGATAGTATATTTGGTAGTTGTGTGTAAAAAAATATACAGGGTGATGCAGAATTCCAACCCTTAATAATATGAAATTATTGTTTGTTCATCAAAAAATAAAGAAAATGCACCAATTAGCGTGTGCGCTGTATGTAGTTCAGAATTGCACATGTTCTTAGTCTTCGGTTGTCATTGGTCAGCCTTATTGTTATGAGGGAATGAGACTTATTATGGGATAAAATCTGTTATATTCTGTAAAAAGAGTTAAACAGTACCAAATGTTATATATACAAGGTAACTTTTCTTCTACGGTAAGGGACTCTGCTTGCACTCGCATCATAAAGGGGGCAATTCTCTTATATTTGAGCTTTATGTCGTTAAAATATGTTCAGAAGTTTCGGAGATATAGCCCTTAGTATATAGTAGTTAGGAGCAATGCACAACAATATAATATATATGAAAAAATGATATATGTTATATTGTTGAGATGTTGCCTAACAACATATTTATACCAAGTAGTACAGTTTTGAAGAAAATTGAAGAAAATAGTGTTTGAAGACATACGTTTTCTACTTAGGATGAGTGTCACGTGGTCTCATCAATCCTGCAAGGGTTAAATTGCTTCATGTATAACAACAGGTACTAACTTCATTTTTTAAAATTTCTTGTTGTAATGTATAGATTTTCTTTCCCCTTTAACATGTGTGCCACACTTAGATAGTATATTTGGTAGTTGTGTGTAAAAAAATATACAGGGTGATGCAGAATTCCAACCCTTAATAATATGAAATTATTGTTTGTTCATCAAAAAATAAAGAAAATGCACCAATTAGCGTGTGCGCTGTATGTAGTTCAGAATAGCACATGTTCTTACTCCTTGGTTGTCATTGGTCAGCCATATTGTTATGAGGGAATGAGACTTATTATGGGATAAAATCTGTTATTTTCTGTAAAAAGAGTTAAACAGTATCATATATTATATATAAAAGGAAACTTTCCGTCTATGGTAGGGGACTCTGCTTTCACTCACGTCATAAAGGGGGAATGTTCTTCAATTTGAGCTTTATTTCGTTAAAATATGTTCAGAAGTTTCGGAGATATAGCACTTAGTATATAGTAGTTAGGAGCAATGCACAATATAATATACATGAAAAAATGATATATGTTATATTGTTGAGATGTTGCCTAACAACATATTTATACCAAGTAGTACAGTTTTGAAGAAAATTGAAGAAAATAGTGTTTGAAGACATACATTTTCTACTTAGGATGAGTGTCACGTGGTCTAATCAATCCTGCAAGGGTTAAATGGCTTCATGTATAACAACAGGTACTAAGTTCATTTTTTAAAATATCTTGTTGTAATGTATAGATTTTCTTTCCCCTTTATCATGTGTGCAACACTTAGATAGTATATTTGGTAGCTGTGTGTAAAAAAATATACAGGGTGATGCAGAATTCCAACCCTTAATAATATAAAATTATTGTTTGTTCATCAAAAAATAAAGAAAATGCACCAATTAGCGTGTGCGCTGTATGTAGTTCTGAATAGCACATGTCCTTACTCCTCGGTTGTCATTGGTCAGCCATATTGTTATGAGGGAATGAGACTTATTATGGGATAAAATCTGTTATATTCTGTAAAAAGAGTTAAACAGTATCATATATTATATATAAAAGGAAACGTTCCGTCTATGGTAGGGGACTCTGCTTTCACTCACGTCATAAATGGGGCAATGTTCTTCAATTTGAGCTTTATTTCGTTAAAATATGTTCAGAAGTTTTGGAGATATAGCACTTAGTATATAGTAGTTAGGAGCAATGCACAACAATATAATATATATGAAAAAATGATATATGTTATATTGTTGAGATGTTGCCTAACAACATTGTTATACCAAGTAGTACAGTTTTGAAGAAAATAGTGTTTGAAGACATACGTTTTCTAATTAGGATGAGTGTCACGTGGTCTCATCAATCCTGCAAGGGTTAAATGGCTTCATGTATAACAACAGGTACTAAGTTCATTTTTTAAAATTTCTTGTTGTAATGTATAGATTTTCATTCCCCTTTATCATGTGTGCAACACTTAGATAGTATATTTGGTAGTTGTGTGTAAAAAAATATACAGGGTGATGCAGAATTCCAACCCTTAATAATATGAAATTATTGTTTGTTCATCAAAAAATAAAGAAAATGCACCAATTAGCGAGTGCGCTGTATGTAGTTCAGAATAGCACATGTTCTTACTCCTCGGTTGTCATTGGTCAGCCATATTGTTATGAGGGAATGAGACTTATTATGGGATAAAATCTGTTATTTTCTGTAAAAAGAGTTAAACAGTACCAAATGTTATATATACAAGGTAACTTTTCTTCTACGGAAAGGGACTCTGCTTGCACTCGCATCATAAAGGGGGCAATGCTCTTCAATGTGAGCTTTATTTCGTTAAAATATGTTCAGAAGTTTCGGAGATATAGCCCTTAGTATATAGTAGTTAGGAGCAATGCACAACAATATAATATATATGAAAAATGACATACGTTATATTGTTGAGTTGCTGCCTAACAACATTGTTATACCAAGTAGTACAGTTTTGAAGAAAATAGTGTTTGAAGACATACGTTTTCTAATTAGGATGAGTGTCACGTGGTCTCATCAATCCTGCAAGGGTTAAATGGCTTCATGTATAACAACAGGTACTAAGTTCATTTTTTAAAATTTCTTGTTGTAATGTATAGATTTTCTTTCCCCTTTATCATGTGTGCAACACTTAGATAGTATATTTGGTAGTTGTGTGTAAAAAAATATACAGGGTGATGCAGAATTCCAACCCTTAATAATATGAAATTATTGTTTGTTCATCAAAAAATAAAGAAAATGCACCAATTAGCGTGTGCGCTGTATGTAGTTCTGAATAGCACATGTACTTACTCCTCGGTTGTCATTGGTCAGCCATATTGTTATGAGGGAATGAGACTTATTATGGGATAAAATCTGTTATTTTCTGTAAAAAGAGTTAAACAGTACCAAATGTTATATATACAAGGTAACTTTTCTTCTACGGAAAGGGACTCTGCTTGCACTCGCATCATAAAGGGGGCAATGCTCTTCAATGTGAGCTTTATTTCGTTAAAATATGTTCAGAAGTTTCGGAGATATAGCCCTTAGTATATAGTAGTTAGGAGCAATGCACAACAATATAATATATATGAAAAAATGATATATGTTATATTGTTGAGTTGCTGCCTAACAACATTGTTATACCAAGTAGTACAGTTTTGAAGAAAATAGTGTTTGAAGACATACGTTTTCTAATTAGGATGAGTGTCACGTGGTCTCATCAATCCTGCAAGGGTTAAATGGCTTCATGTATAACAACAGGTACTAAGTTCATTTTTTAAAATTTCTTGTTGTAATGTATAGATTTTCTTTCCCCTTTATCATGTGTGCAACACTTAGATAGTATATTTGGTAGTTGTGTGTAAAAAAATATACAGGGTGATGCAGAATTCCAACCCTTAATAATATGAAATTATTGTTTGTTCATCAAAAAATAAAGAAAATGCACCAATTAGCGTGTGCGCTGTATGTAGTTCTGAATAGCACATGTACTTACTCCTCGGTTGTCATTGGTCAGCCATATTGTTATGAGGGAATGAGACTTATTATGGGATAAAATCTGTTATTTTCTGTAAAAAGAGTTAAACAGTACCAAATGTTATATATACAAGGTAACTTTTCTTCTACGGAAAGGGACTCTGCTTGCACTCGCATCATAAAGGGGGCAATGCTCTTCAATGTGAGCTTTATTTCGTTAAAATATGTTCAGAAGTTTCGGAGATATAGCCCTTAGTATATAGTAGTTAGGAGCAATGCACAACAATATAATATATATGAAAAAATGATATATGTTATATTGTTGAGTTGCTGCCTAACAACATTGTTATACCAAGTAGTACAGTTTTGAAGAAAATAGTGTTTGAAGACATACGTTTTCTAATTAGGATGAGTGTCACGTGGTCTCATCAATCCTGCAAGGGTTAAATGGCTTCATGTATAACAACAGGTACTAAGTTCATTTTTTAAAATTTCTTGTTGTAATGTATAGATTTTCTTTCCCCTTTATCATGTGTGCAACACTTAGATAGTATATTTGGTAGTTGTGTGTAAAAAAATATACAGGGTGATGCAGAATTCCAACCCTTAATAATATGAAATTATTGTTTGTTCATCAAAAAATAAAGAAAATGCACCAATTAGCGAGTGCGCTGTATGTAGTTCAGAATAGCACATGTTCTTACTCCTCGGTTGTCATTGGTCAGCCATATTGTTATGAGGGAATGAGACTTATTATGGGATAAAATCTGTTATTTTCTGTAAAAAGAGTTAAACAGTACCAAATGTTATATATACAAGGTAACTTTTCTTCTACGGTAAGGGACTCTGCTTGCACTCGCATCATAAAGGGGGCAATGCTCTTATATTTGAGCTTAATGTCGTTGAAATATGTTCAGAAGTTTCGGAGATATAACCCTTAGTATATAGTAGTTAGGAGCAATGCACAACAATATAATATATATGAAAAAATGATATATGTTATATTGTTGAGATGTTGCCTAACAACATATTTATACCAAGTAGTACAGTTTTGAAGAAAATTGAAGAAAATAGTGTTTGAAGACATACGTTTTCTACTTAGGATGAGTGTCACGTGGTCTCATCAATCCTGCAAGGGTTAAATTGCTTCATGTATAACAACAGGTACTAACTTCATTTTTTAAAATTTCTTGTTGTAATGTATAGATTTTCTTTCCCCTTTAACATGTGTGCCACACTTAGATAGTATATTTGGTAGTTGTGTGTAAAAAAATATACAGGGTGATGCAGAATTCCAACCCTTAATAATATGAAATTATTGTTTGTTCATCAAAAAATAAAGAAAATGCACCAATTAGCGTGTGCGCTGTATGTAGTTCAGAATAGCACATGTTCTTACTCCTTGGTTGTCATTGGTCAGCCATATTGTTATGAGGGAATGAGACTTATTATGGGATAAAATCTGTTATTTTCTGTAAAAAGAGTTAAACAGTATCATATATTATATATAAAAGGAAACTTTCCGTCTATGGTAGGGGACTCTGCTTTCACTCACGTCATAAAGGGGGAATGTTCTTCAATTTGAGCTTTATTTCGTTAAAATATGTTCAGAAGTTTCGGAGATATAGCACTTAGTATATAGTAGTTAGGAGCAATGCACAATATAATATACATGAAAAAATGATATATGTTATATTGTTGAGATGTTGCCTAACAACATATTTATACCAAGTAGTACAGTTTTGAAGAAAATTGAAGAAAATAGTGTTTGAAGACATACATTTTCTACTTAGGATGAGTGTCACGTGGTCTAATCAATCCTGCAAGGGTTAAATGGCTTCATGTATAACAACAGGTACTAAGTTCATTTTTTAAAATATCTTGTTGTAATGTATAGATTTTCTTTCCCCTTTATCATGTGTGCAACACTTAGATAGTATATTTGGTAGCTGTGTGTAAAAAAATATACAGGGTGATGCAGAATTCCAACCCTTAATAATATAAAATTATTGTTTGTTCATCAAAAAATAAAGAAAATGCACCAATTAGCGTGTGCGCTGTATGTAGTTCTGAATAGCACATGTCCTTACTCCTCGGTTGTCATTGGTCAGCCATATTGTTATGAGGGAATGAGACTTATTATGGGATAAAATCTGTTATATTCTGTAAAAAGAGTTAAACAGTACCATATATTATATATAAAAGGAAACGTTCCGTCTATGGTAGGGGACTCTGCTTTCACTCACGTCATAAATGGGGCAATGTTCTTCAATTTGAGCTTTATTTCGTTAAAATATGTTCAGAAGTTTTGGAGATATAGCCCTTAGTATATAGTAGTTAGGAGCAATGCACAACAATATAATATATATGAAAAAATGATATATGTTATATTGTTGAGATGTTGCCTAACAACATTGTTATACCAAGTAGTACAGTTTTGAAGAAAATAGTGTTTGAAGACATACGTTTTCTAATTAGGATGAGTGTCACGTGGTCTCATCAATCCTGCAAGGGTTAAATGGCTTCATGTATAACAACAGGTACTAAGTTCATTTTTTAAAATTTCTTGTTGTAATGTATAGATTTTCTTTCCCCTTTATCATGTGTGCAACACTTAGATAGTATATTTGGTAGTTGTGTGTAAGAAAATATACAGGGTGATGCAGAATTCCAACCCTTAATAATATGAAATTATTGTTTGTTCATCAAAAAATAAAGAAAATTCACCAATTAGCGTGTGCGCTTTATGTAGTTCTGAATTGCACATGTTCTTACTCCTCGGTTGTCATTGGTCAGCCTTATTGTTATGAGGGAATGAGACTTATTATGGGATAAAATCTGTTATATTCTGTAAAAAGAGTTAAACAGTACCAAATGTTATATATACAAGGTAACTTTTCTTCTACGGTAAGGGACTCTGCTTGCACTCGCATCATAAAGGGGGCAATGCTCTTATATTTGAGCTTTATGTCGTTAAAATATGTTCAGAAGTTTCGGGGATATAGCCCTTAGTATATAGTAGTTAGGAGCAATGCACAACAATATAATATATATGAAAAAATGATATATGTTATATTGTTGAGATGTTGCCTAACAACATATTTATACCAAAGAATACAGTTTTGAAGAAAATTGAGGAAAATAGTGTTTGAAGACATACATTTTCTACTTAGGATGAGTGTCACGTGGTCTCATCAATCCTGCAAGGGTTAAATTGCTTCATGTATAACAACAGGTACTAACTTCATTTTTTAAAATTTCTTGTTGTAATGTATAGATTTTCTTTCCCCTTTATCATGTGTGCAACACTTAGATAGTATATTTGGTAGTTGTGTGTAAAAAAATATACAGGGTGATGCAGAATTCCAACCCTTAATAATATGAAATTATTGTTTGTTCATCAAAAAATAAAGAAAATGCACCAATTAGCGTGTGCGCTGTATGTAGTTCTGAATAGCACATGTACTTACTCCTCGGTTGTCATTGGTCAGCCATATTGTTATGAGGGAATGAGACTTATTATGGGATAAAATCTGTTATTTTCTGTAAAAAGAGTTAAACAGTACCAAATGTTATATATACAAGGTAACTTTTCTTCTACGGAAAGGGACTCTGCTTGCACTCGCATCATAAAGGGGGCAATGCTCTTCAATGTGAGCTTTATTTCGTTAAAATATGTTCAGAAGTTTCGGAGATATAGCCCTTAGTATATAGTAGTTAGGAGCAATGCACAACAATATAATATATATGAAAAAATGATATATGTTATATTGTTGAGTTGTTGCCTAACAACATTGTTATACCAAGTAGTACAGTTTTGAAGAAAATAGTGTTTGAAGACATACGTTTTCTAATTAGGATGAGTGTCACGTGGTCTCATCAATCCTGCAAGGGTTAAATGGCTTCATGTATAACAACAGGTACTAAGTTCATTTTTTAAAATTTCTTGTTGTAATGTATAGATTTTCTTTCCCCTTTATCATGTGTGCAACACTTAGATAGTATATTTGGTAGTTGTGTGTAAAAAAATATACAGGGTGATGCAGAATTCCAACCCTTAATAATATGAAATTATTGTTTGTTCATCAAAAAATAAAGAAAATGCACCAATTAGCGAGTGCGCTGTATGTAGTTCAGAATAGCACATGTTCTTACTCCTCGGTTGTCATTGGTCAGCCATATTGTTATGAGGGAATGAGACTTATTATGGGATAAAATCTGTTATATTCTGTAAAAAGAGTTAAACAGTACCAAATGTTATATATACAAGGTTACTTTTCTTCTACGGTAAGGGACTCTGCTTGCACTCGCATCATAAAGGGGGCAATGCTCTTATATTTGAGCTTAATGTCGTTAAAATATGTTCAGAAGTTTCGGAGATAAAACCCTTAGTATATAGTAGTTAGGAGCAATGCACAACAATATAATATATATGAAAAAATGATATATGTTATATTGTTGAGATGTTGCCTAACAACATATTTATACCAAGTAGTACAGTTTTGAAGAAAATTGAAGAAAATAGTGTTTGAAGACATACGTTTTCTACTTAGGATGAGTGTCACGTGGTCTCATCAATCCTGCAAGGGTTAAATTGCTTCATGTATAACAACAGGTACTAACTTCATTTTTTAAAATTTCTTGTTGTAATGTATAGATTTTCTTTCCCCTTTATCATGTGTGCAACACTTAGATAGTATATTTTGTAGTTGTGTGTAAAAAAATATACAGGGTGATGCAGAATTCCAACCCTTAATAATATGAAATTATTGTTTGTTCATCAAAAAATAAAGAAAATGCACCAATTAGCGTGTGCGCTGTATGTAGTTCTGAATAGCACATGTACTTACTCCTCGGTTGTCATTGGTCAGCCATATTGTTATGAGGGAATGAGACTTATTATGGGATAAAATCTGTTATTTTCTGTAAAAAGAGTTAAACAGTACCAAATGTTATATATACAAGGTAACTTTTCTTCTACGGAAAGGGACTCTGCTTGCACTCGCATCATAAAGGGGGCAATGCTCTTCAATGTGAGCTTTATTTCGTTAAAATATGTTCAGAAGTTTCGGAGATATAGCCCTTAGTATATAGTAGTTAGAAGCAATACACAACAATATAATATGTATGAAAAATGACATACGTTATATTGTTGAGATGTTGCCTAACAACATATTTATACCAAAGAATACAGTTTTGAAGAAAATTGAGGAAAATAGTGTTTGAAGACATACATTTTCTACTTAGGATGAGTGTCACGTGGTCTCATCAATCCTGCAAGGGTTAAATTGCTTCATGTATAACAACAGGTACTAACTTCATTTTTTAAAATTTCTTGTTGTAATGTATAGATTTTCTTTCCCCTTTATCATGTGTGCAACACTTAGATAGTATATTTGGTAGTTGTGTGTAAAAAAATATACAGGGTGATGCAGAATTCCAACCCTTAATAATATGAAATTATTGTTTGTTCATCAAAAAATAAAGAAAATGCACCAATTAGCGTGTGCGCTGTATGTAGTTCTGAATAGCACATGTTCTTGCTCCTCGGTTGTCATTGGTCAGCCATATTGTTATGAGGGAATGAGACTTATTATGGGATAAAATCTGTTATTTTCTGTAAAAAGAGTTAAACAGTATCATATATTATATATAATAGGAAACTTTCCGTCTATGGTAGGGGACTCTGCTTTCACTCACGTCATAAAGGGGGAAATGTTCTTCAATTTGAGCTTTATTTCGTTAAAATATGTTCAGAAGTTTCGGAGATATAGCCCTTAGTATATAGTAGTTAGGAGCAATGCACAACAATATAATATATATGAAAAAATGATATATGTTATATTGTTGAGTTGTTGCCTAACAACATTGTTATACCAAGTAGTACAGTTTTGAAGAAAATAGTGTTTGAAGACATACGTTTTCTAATTAGGATGAGTGTCACGTGGTCTCATCAATCCTGCAAGGGTTAAATGGCTTCATGTATAACAACAGGTACTAAGTTCATTTTTTAAAATTTCTTGTTGTAATGTATAGATTTTCTTTCCCCTTTATCATGTGTGCAACACTTAGATAGTATATTTGGTAGTTGTGTGTAAAAAAATATACAGGGTGATGCAGAATTCCAACCCTTAATAATATGAAATTATTGTTTGTTCATCAAAAAATAAAGAAAATGCACCAATTAGCGAGTGCGCTGTATGTAGTTCAGAATAGCACATGTTCTTACTCCTCGGTTGTCATTGGTCAGCCATATTGTTATGAGGGAATGAGACTTATTATGGGATAAAATCTGTTATTTTCTGTAAAAAGAGTTAAACAGTACCAAATGTTATATATACAAGGTAACTTTTCTTCTACGGTAAGGGACTCTGCTTGCACTCGCATCATAAAGGGGGCAATGCTCTTATATTTGAGCTTAATGTCGTTAAAATATGTTCAGAAGTTTCGGAGATATAACCCTTAGTATATAGTAGTTAGGAGCAATGCACAACAATATAATATATATGAAAAAATGATATATGTTATATTGTTGAGATGTTGCCTAACAACATATTTATACCAAGTAGTACAGTTTTGAAGAAAATTGAAGAAAATAGTGTTTGAAGACATACGTTTTCTACTTAGGATGAGTGTCACGTGGTCTCATCAATCCTGCAAGGGTTAAATTGCTTCATGTATAACAACAGGTACTAACTTCATTTTTTAAAATTTCTTGTTGTAATGTATAGATTTTCTTTCCCCTTTATCATGTGTGCAACACTTAGATAGTATATTTGGTAGTTGTGTGTAAAAAAATATACAGGGTGATGCAGAATTCCAACCCTTAATAATATGAAATTATTGTTTGTTCATCAAAAAATAAAGAAAATGCACCAATTAGCGTGTGCGCTGTATGTAGTTCTGAATAGCACATGTCCTTACTCCTCGGTTGTCATTGGTCAGCCATATTGTTATGAGGGAATGAGACTTATTATGGGATAAAATCTGTTATATTCTGTAAAAAGAGTTAAACAGTATCATATATTATATATAAAAGGAAACGTTCCGTCTATGGTAGGGGACTCTGCTTTCACTCACGTCATAAATGGGGCAATGTTCTTCAATTTGAGCTTTATTTCGTTAAAATATGTTCAGAAGTTTTGGAGATATAGCACTTAGTATATAGTAGTTAGGAGCAATGCACAACAATATAATATATATGAAAAAATGATATATGTTATATTGTTGAGATGTTGCCTAACAACATTGTTATACCAAGTAGTACAGTTTTGAAGAAAATAGTGTTTGAAGACATACGTTTTCTAATTAGGATGAGTGTCACGTGGTCTCATCAATCCTGCAAGGGTTAAATGGCTTCATGTTTAACAACAGGTACTAAGTTCATTTTTTAAAATTTCTTGTTGTAATGTATAGATTTTCTTTCCCCTTTATCATGTGTGCAACACTTAGATAGTATATTTGGTAGTTGTGTGTAAAAAAATATACAGGGTGATGCAGAATTCCAACCCTTAATAATATGAAATTATTGTTTGTTCATCAAAAAATAAAGAAAATGCACCAATTAGCGAGTGCGCTGTATGTAGTTCAGAATAGCACATGTTCTTACTCCTCGGTTGTCATTGGTCAGCCATATTGTTATGAGGGAATGAGACTTATTATGGGATAAAATCTGTTATTTTCTGTAAAAAGAGTTAAACAGTATCATATATTATATATAAAAGGAAACTTTCCGTCTATGGTAGGGGACTCTGCTTTCACTCACGTCATAAAGGGGGCAATGTTCTTCAATTTGAGCTTTATTTCGTTAAGATATGTTCAGAAGTTTCGGAGATATAGCCCTTAGTATATAGTAGTTAGAAGCAATACACAACAATATAATGTGTATGAAAAATGACATATGTTATATTGTTGAGTTGTTGCCTAACAACATATCTATACCAAACAATACAGTTTTGAAGAAAATTGAGGAAAATAGTGTTTGAAGACATACGTTTTCTACTTAGGATGAGTGTCACGTGGTCTCATCAATCCTGCAAGGGTTAAATTGCTTCATGTATAACAACAGGTACTAACTTCATTTTCTAAAATTTCTTGTTGTAATGTATAGATTTTCTTTCCCCTTTATCATGTGTGCAACACTTAGATAGTATATTTGGTAGTTGTGTGTAAAAAAATATACAGGGTGATGCAGAATTCCAACCCTTAATAATATGAAATTATTGTTTGTTCATCAAAAAATAAAGAAAATGCACCAATTAGCGTGTGCGCTGTATGTAGTTCTGAATAGCACATGTTCTTACTCCTCGGTTGTCATTGGTCAGCCATATTGTTATGAGGGAATGAGACTTATTATGGGATAAAATCTGTTATATTCTGTAAAAAGAGTTAAACAGTACCAAATGTTATATATACAAGGTTACTTTTCTTCTACGGTAAGGGACTCTGCTTGCACTCGCATCATAAAGGGGGCAATGCTCTTATATTTGAGCTTAATGTCGTTAAAATATGTTCAGAAGTTTCGGAGATAAAACCCTTAGTATATAGTAGTTAGGAGCAATGCACAACAATATAATATATATGAAAAAATGATATATGTTATATTGTTGAGATGTTGCCTAACAACATATTTATACCAAGTAGTACAGTTTTGAAGAAAATTGAAGAAAATAGTGTTTGAAGACATACGTTTTCTACTTAGGATGAGTGTCACGTGGTCTCATCAATCCTGCAAGGGTTAAATTGCTTCATGTATAACAACAGGTACTAACTTCATTTTTTAAAATTTCTTGTTGTAATGTATAGATTTTCTTTCCCCTTTATCATGTGTGCAACACTTAGATAGTATATTTGGTAGTTGTGTGTAAAAAAATATACAGGGTGATGCAGAATTCCAACCCTTAATAATATGAAATTATTGTTTGTTCATCAAAAAATAAAGAAAATGCACCAATTAGCGTGTGCGCTGTATGTAGTTCTGAATAGCACATGTACTTACTCCTCGGTTGTCATTGGTCAGCCATATTGTTATGAGGGAATGAGACTTATTATGGGATAAAATCTGTTATTTTCTGTAAAAAGAGTTAAACAGTACCAAATGTTATATATACAAGGTAACTTTTCTTCTACGGAAAGGGACTCTGCTTGCACTCGCATCATAAAGGGGGCAATGCTCTTCAATGTGAGCTTTATTTCGTTAAAATATGTTCAGAAGTTTCGGAGATATAGCCCTTAGTATATAGTAGTTAGAAGCAATACACAACAATATAATATGTATGAAAAATGACATACGTTATATTGTTGAGATGTTGCCTAACAACATATTTATACCAAAGAATACAGTTTTGAAGAAAATTGAGGAAAATAGTGTTTGAAGACATACATTTTCTACTTAGGATGAGTGTCACGTGGTCTCATCAATCCTGCAAGGGTTAAATTGCTTCATGTATAACAACAGGTACTAACTTCATTTTTTAAAATTTCTTGTTGTAATGTATAGATTTTCTTTCCCCTTTATCATGTGTGCAACACTTAGATAGTATATTTGGTAGTTGTGTGTAAAAAAATATACAGGGTGATGCAGAATTCCAACCCTTAATAATATGAAATTATTGTTTGTTCATCAAAAAATAAAGAAAATGCACCAATTAGCGTGTGCGCTGTATGTAGTTCTGAATAGCACATGTTCTTACTCCTCGGTTGTCATTGGTCAGCCATATTGTTATGAGGGAATGAGACTTATTATGGGATAAAATCTGTTATTTTCTGTAAAAAGAGTTAAACAGTATCATATATTATATATAATAGGAAACTTTCCGTCTATGGTAGGGGACTCTGCTTTCACTCACGTCATAAAGGGGGAAATGTTCTTCAATTTGAGCTTTATTTCGTTAAAATATGTTCAGAAGTTTCGGAGATATAGCCCTTAGTATATAGTAGTTAGGAGCAATGCACAACAATATAATATATATGAAAAAATGATATATGTTATATTGTTGAGATGTTGCCTAACAACATATTTATACCAAGTAGTACAGTTTTGAAGAAAATTGAAGAAAATAGTGTTTGAAGACATACGTTTTCTACTTAGGATGAGTGTCACGTGGTCTCATCAATCCTGCAAGGGTTAAATTGCTTCATGTATAACAACAGGTACTAAGTTCATTTTTTAAAATTTCTTGTTGTAATGTATAGATTTTCTTTCCCCTTTATCATGTGTGCAACACTTAGATAGTATATTTGGTAGTTGTGTGTAAAAAAATATACAGGGTGATGCAGAATTCCAACCCTTAATAATATGAAATTATTGTTTGTTCATCAAAAAATAAAGAAAATGCACCAATTAGCGTGTGCGCTGTATGTAGTTCAGAATTGCACATGTTCTTAGTCTTCGGTTGTCATTGGTCAGCCTTATTGTTATGAGGGAATGAGACTTATTATGGGATAAAATCTGTTATATTCTGTAAAAAGAGTTAAACAGTACCAAATGTTATATATACAAGGTAACTTTTCTTCTACGGTAAGGGACTCTGCTTGCACTCGCATCATAAAGGGGGCAATTCTCTTATATTTGAGCTTTATGTCGTTAAAATATGTTCAGAAGTTTCGGAGATATAGCCCTTAGTATATAGTAGTTAGGAGCAATGCACAACAATATAATATATATGAAAAAATGATATATGTTATATTGTTGAGATGTTGCCTAACAACATATTTATACCAAGTAGTACAGTTTTGAAGAAAATTGAAGAAAATAGTGTTTGAAGACATACGTTTTCTACTTAGGATGAGTGTCACGTGGTCTCATCAATCCTGCAAGGGTTAAATTGCTTCATGTATAACAACAGGTACTAACTTCATTTTTTAAACTTTCTTGTTGTAATGTATAGATTTTCTTTCCCCTTTAACATGTGTGCCACACTTAGATAGTATATTTGGTAGTTGTGTGTAAAAAAATATACAGGGTGATGCAGAATTCCAACCCTTAATAATATGAAATTATTGTTTGTTCATCAAAAAATAAAGAAAATGCACCAATTAGCGTGTGCGCTGTATGTAGTTCAGAATAGCACATGTTCTTACTCCTTGGTTGTCATTGGTCAGCCATATTGTTATGAGGGAATGAGACTTATTATGGGATAAAATCTGTTATTTTCTGTAAAAAGAGTTAAACAGTATCATATATTATATATAAAAGGAAACTTTCCGTCTATGGTAGGGGACTCTGCTTTCACTCACGTCATAAAGGGGGAATGTTCTTCAATTTGAGCTTTATTTCGTTAAAATATGTTCAGAAGTTTCGGAGATATAGCACTTAGTATATAGTAGTTAGGAGCAATGCACAATATAATATACATGAAAAAATGATATATGTTATATTGTTGAGATGTTGCCTAACAACATATTTATACCAAGTAGTACAGTTTTGAAGAAAATTGAAGAAAATAGTGTTTGAAGACATACATTTTCTACTTAGGATGAGTGTCACGTGGTCTAATCAATCCTGCAAGGGTTAAATGGCTTCATGTATAACAACAGGTACTAAGTTCATTTTTTAAAATATCTTGTTGTAATGTATAGATTTTCTTTCCCCTTTATCATGTGTGCAACACTTAGATAGTATATTTGGTAGCTGTGTGTAAAAAAATATACAGGGTGATGCAGAATTCCAACCCTTAATAATATAAAATTATTGTTTGTTCATCAAAAAATAAAGAAAATGCACCAATTAGCGTGTGCGCTGTATGTAGTTCTGAATAGCACATGTCCTTACTCCTCGGTTGTCATTGGTCAGCCATATTGTTATGAGGGAATGAGACTTATTATGGGATAAAATCTGTTATATTCTGTAAAAAGAGTTAAACAGTATCATATATTATATATAAAAGGAAACTTTCCGTCTATGGTAGGGGACTCTGCTTTCACTCACGTCATAAATGTGGCAATGTTCTTCAATTTGAGCTTTATTTCGTTAAAATATGTTCAGAAGTTTTGCAGATATAGCACTTAGTATATAGTAGTTAGGAGCAATGCACAACAATATAATATATATGAAAAAATGATATATGTTATATTGTTGAGATGTTGCCTAACAACATTGTTATACCAAGTAGTACAGTTTTGAAGAAAATAGTGTTTGAAGACATACGTTTTCTAATTAGGATGAGTGTCACGTGGTCTCATCAATCCTGCAAGGGTTAAATGGCTTCATGTATAACAACAGGTACTAAGTTCATTTTTTAAAATTTCTTGTTGTAATGTATAGATTTTCTTTCCCCTTTATCATGTGTGCAACACTTAGATAGTATATTTGGTAGTTGTGTGTAAAAAAATATACAGGGTGATGCAGAATTCCAACCCTTAATAATATGAAATTATTGTTTGTTCATCAAAAAATAAAGAAAATGCACCAATTAGCGAGTGCGCTGTATGTAGTTCAGAATAGCACATGTTCTTACTCCTCGGTTGTCATTGGTCAGCCATATTGTTATGAGGGAATGAGACTTATTATGGGATAAAATCTGTTATTTTCTGTAAAAAGAGTTAAACAGTACCAAATGTTATATATACAAGGTAACTTTTCTTCTACGGTAAGGGACTCTGCTTGCACTCGCATCATAAAGGGGGCAATGC
This sequence comes from Thermobia domestica, assembly GCF_964235325.1. NCBI lineage: Eukaryota > Metazoa > Arthropoda > Insecta > Zygentoma > Lepismatidae > Thermobia > Thermobia domestica. Next base: position 260,883,985 of record NC_137455.1, read on the forward strand.
TCTTATATTTGAGCTTAATGTCGTTAAAATATGTTCAGAAGTTTCGGAGATATAACCCTTAGTATATAGTAGTTAGGAGCAATGCACAACAATATAATATATATGAAAAAATGATATATGTTATATTGTTGAGATGTTGCCTAACAACATATTTATACCAAGTAGTACAGTTTTGAAGAAAATTGAAGAAAATAGTGTTTGAAGACATACGTTTTCTACTTAGGATGAGTGTCACGTGGTCTCATCAATCCTGCAAGGGTTAAATTGCTTCATGTATAACAACAGGTACTAACTTCATTTTTTAAAATTTCTTGTTGTAATGTATAGATTTTCTTTCCCCTTTATCATGTGTGCAACACTTAGATAGTATATTTGGTAGTTGTGTGTAAAAAAATATACAGGGTGATGCAGAATTCCAACCCTTAATAATATGAAATTATTGTTTGTTCATCAAAAAATAAAGAAAATGCACCAATTAGCGTGTGCGCTGTATGTAGTTCTGAATAGCACATGTCCTTACTCCTCGGTTGTCATTGGTCAGCCATATTGTTATGAGGGAATGAGACTTATTATGGGATAAAATCTGTTATATTCTGTAAAAAGAGTTAAACAGTATCATATATTATATATAAAAGGAAACGTTCCGTCTATGGTAGGGGACTCTGCTTTCACTCACGTCATAAATGGGGCAATGTTCTTCAATTTGAGCTTTATTTCGTTAAAATATGTTCAGAAGTTTCGGAGATATAGCCCTTAGTATATAGTAGTTAGGAGCAATGCACAACAATATAATATATATGAAAAAATGATATATGTTATATTGTTGAGATGTTGCCTAACAACATATTTATACCAAAGAATACAGTTTTGAAGAAAATTGAGGAAAATAGTGTTTGAAGACATACATTTTCTACTTAGGATGAGTGTCACGTGGTCTCATCAATCCTGCAAGGGTTAAATTGCTTCATGTATAACAACAGGTACTAACTTCATTTTTTAAAATTTCTTGTTGTAATGTATAGATTTTCTTTCCCCTTTATCATGTGTGCAACACTTAGATAGTATATTTGGTAGTTGTGTGTAAAAAAATATACAGGGTGATGCAGAATTCCAACCCTTAATAATATGAAATTATTGTTTGTTCATCAAAAAATAAAGAAAATGCACCAATTAGCGTGTGCGCTGTATGTAGTTCTGAATAGCACATGTTCTTACTCCTCGGTTGTCATTGGTCAGCCATATTGTTATGAGGGAATGAGACTTATTATGGGATAAAATCTGTTATTTTCTGTAAAAAGAGTTAAACAGTATCATATATTATATATAATAGGAAACTTTCCGTCTATGGTAGGGGACTCTGCTTTCACTCACGTCATAAAGGGGGAAATGTTCTTCAATTTGAGCTTTATTTCGTTAAAATATGTTCAGAAGTTTCGGAGATATAGCCCTTAGTATATAGTAGTTAGGAGCAATGCACAACAATATAATATATATGAAAAAATGATATATGTTATATTGTTGAGATGTTGCCTAACAACATATTTATACCAAGTAGTACAGTTTTGAAGAAAATTGAAGAAAATAGTGTTTGAAGACATACGTTTTCTACTTAGGATGAGTGTCACGTGGTCTCATCAATCCTGCAAGGGTTAAATTGCTTCATGTATAACAACAGGTACTAAGTTCATTTTTTAAAATTTCTTGTTGTAATGTATAGATTTTCTTTCCCCTTTATCATGTGTGCAACACTTAGATAGTATATTTGGTAGTTGTGTGTAAAAAAATATACAGGGTGATGCAGAATTCCAACCCTTAATAATATGAAATTATTGTTTGTTCATCAAAAAATAAAGAAAATGCACCAATTAGCGTGTGCGCTGTATGTAGTTCAGAATTGCACATGTTCTTAGTCTTCGGTTGTCATTGGTCAGCCTTATTGTTATGAGGGAATGAGACTTATTATGGGATAAAATCTGTTATATTCTGTAAAAAGAGTTAAACAGTACCAAATGTTATATATACAAGTTAACTTTTCTTCTACGGTAAGGGACTCTGCTTGCACTCGCATCATAAAGGGGGCAATTCTCTTATATTTGAGCTTTATGTCGTTAAAATATGTTCAGAAGTTTCGGAGATATAGCCCTTAGTATATAGTAGTTAGGAGCAATGCACAACAATATAATATATATGAAAAAATGATATATGTTATATTGTTGAGATGTTGCCTAACAACATATTTATACCAAGTAGTACAGTTTTGAAGAAAATTGAAGAAAATAGTGTTTGAAGACATACGTTTTCTACTTAGGATGAGTGTCACGTGGTCTCATCAATCCTGCAAGGGTTAAATTGCTTCATGTATAACAACAGGTACTAACTTCATTTTTTAAACTTTCTTGTTGTAATGTATAGATTTTCTTTCCCCTTTAACATGTGTGCCACACTTAGATAGTATATTTGGTAGTTGTGTGTAAAAAAATATACAGGGTGATGCAGAATTCCAACCCTTAATAATATGAAATTATTGTTTGTTCATCAAAAAATAAAGAAAATGCACCAATTAGCGTGTGCGCTGTATGTAGTTCAGAATAGCACATGTTCTTACTCCTTGGTTGTCATTGGTCAGCCATATTGTTATGAGGGAATGAGACTTATTATGGGATAAAATCTGTTATTTTCTGTAAAAAGAGTTAAACAGTATCATATATTATATATAAAAGGAAACTTTCCGTCTATGGTAGGGGACTCTGCTTTCACTCACGTCATAAAGGGGGAATGTTCTTCAATTTGAGCTTTATTTCGTTAAAATATGTTCAGAAGTTTCGGAGATATAGCACTTAGTATATAGTAGTTAGGAGCAATGCACAATATAATATACATGAAAAAATGATATATGTTATATTGTTGAGATGTTGCCTAACAACATATTTATACCAAGTAGTACAGTTTTGAAGAAAATTGAAGAAAATAGTGTTTGAAGACATACATTTTCTACTTAGGATGAGTGTCACGTGGTCTAATCAATCCTGCAAGGGTTAAATGGCTTCATGTATAACAACAGGTACTAAGTTCATTTTTTAAAATATCTTGTTGTAATGTATAGATTTTCTTTCCCCTTTATCATGTGTGCAACACTTAGATAGTATATTTGGTAGCTGTGTGTAAAAAAATATACAGGGTGATGCAGAATTCCAACCCTTAATAATATAAAATTATTGTTTGTTCATCAAAAAATAAAGAAAATGCACCAATTAGCGTGTGCGCTGTATGTAGTTCTGAATAGCACATGTCCTTACTCCTCGGTTGTCATTGGTCAGCCATATTGTTATGAGGGAATGAGACTTATTATGGGATAAAATCTGTTATATTCTGTAAAAAGAGTTAAACAGTATCATATATTATATATAAAAGGAAACGTTCCGTCTATGGTAGGGGACTCTGCTTTCACTCACGTCATAAATGTGGCAATGTTCTTCAATTTGAGCTTTATTTCGTTAAAATATGTTCAGAAGTTTTGGAGATATAGCACTTAGTATATAGTAGTTAGGAGCAATGCACAACAATATAATATATATGAAAAAATGATATATGTTATATTGTTGAGATGTTGCCTAACAACATTGTTATACCAAGTAGTACAGTTTTGAAGAAAATAGTGTTTGAAGACATACGTTTTCTAATTAGGATGAGTGTCACGTGGTCTCATCAATCCTGCAAGGGTTAAATGGCTTCATGTATAACAACAGGTACTAAGTTCATTTTTTAAAATTTCTTGTTGTAATGTATAGATTTTCTTTCCCCTTTATCATGTGTGCAACACTTAGATAGTATATTTGGTAGTTGTGTGTAAAAAAATATACAGGGTGATGCAGAATTCCAACCCTTAATAATATGAAATTATTGTTTGTTCATAAAAAATAAAGAAAATGCACCAATTAGCGAGTGCGCTGTATGTAGTTCAGAATAGCACATGTTCTTACTCCTCGGTTGTCATTGGTCAGCCATATTGTTATGAGGGAATGAGACTTATTATGGGATAAAATCTGTTATTTTCTGTAAAAAGAGTTAAACAGTACCAAATGTTATATATACAAGGTAACTTTTCTTCTACGGTAAGGGACTCTGCTTGCACTCGCATCATAAAGGGGGCAATGCTCTTATATTTGAGCTTAATGTCGTTAAAATATGTTCAGAAGTTTCGGAGATATAACCCTTAGTATATAGTAGTTAGGAGCAATGCACAACAATATAATATATATGAAAAAATGATATATGTTATATTGTTGAGATGTTGCCTAACAACATATTTATACCAAGTAGTACAGTTTTGAAGAAAATTGAAGAAAATAGTGTTTGAAGACATACGTTTTCTACTTAGGATGAGTGTCACGTGGTCTCATCAATCCTGCAAGGGTTAAATTGCTTCATGTATAACAACAGGTACTAACTTCATTTTTTAAAATTTCTTGTTGTAATGTATAGATTTTCTTTCCCCTTTATCATGTGTGCAACACTTAGATAGTATATTTGGTAGTTGTGTGTAAAAAAATATACAGGGTGATGCAGAATTCCAACCCTTAATAATATGAAATTATTGTTTGTTCATCAAAAAATAAAGAAAATGCACCAATTAGCGTGTGCGCTGTATGTAGTTCTGAATAGCACATGTCCTTACTCCTCGGTTGTCATTGGTCAGCCATATTGTTATGAGGGAATGAGACTTATTATGGGATAAAATCTGTTATATTCTGTAAAAAGAGTTAAACAGTATCATATATTATATATAAAAGGAAACGTTCCGTCTATGGTAGGGGACTCTGCTTTCACTCACGTCATAAATGGGGCAATGTTCTTCAATTTGAGCTTTATTTCGTTAAAATATGTTCAGAAGTTTTGGAGATATAGCACTTAGTATATAGTAGTTAGGAGCAATGCACAACAATATAATATATATGAAAAAATGATATATGTTATATTGTTGAGATGTTGCCTAACAACATTGTTATACCAAGTAGTACAGTTTTGAAGAAAATAGTGTTTGAAGACATACGTTTTCTAATTAGGATGAGTGTCACGTGGTCTCATCAATCCTGCAAGGGTTAAATGGCTTCATGTATAACAACAGGTACTAAGTTCATTTTTTAAAATTTCTTGTTGTAATGTATAGATTTTCTTTCCCCTTTATCATGTGTGCAACACTTAGATAGTATATTTGGTAGTTGTGTGTAAAAAAATATACAGGGTGATGCAGAATTCCAACCCTTAATAATATGAAATTATTGTTTGTTCATCAAAAAATAAAGAAAATGCACCAATTAGCGAGTGCGCTGTATGTAGTTCAGAATAGCACATGTTCTTACTCCTCGGTTGTCATTGGTCAGCCATATTGTTATGAGGGAATGAGACTTATTATGGGATAAAATCTGTTATTTTCTGTAAAAAGAGTTAAACAGTATCATATATTATATATAAAAGGAAACTTTCCGTCTATGGTAGGGGACTCTGCTTTCACTCACGTCATAAAGGGGGCAATGTTCTTCAATTTGAGCTTTATTTCGTTAAGATATGTTCAGAAGTTTCGGAGATATAGCCCTTAGTATATAGTAGTTAGAAGCAATACACAACAATATAATGTGTATGAAAAATGACATATGTTATATTGTTGAGTTGTTGCCTAACAACATATCTATACCAAAGAATACAGTTTTGAAGAAAATTGAGGAAAATAGTGTTTGAAGACATACGTTTTCTACTTAGGATGAGTGTCACGTGGTCTCATCAATCCTGCAAGGGTTAAATTGCTTCATGTATAACAACAGGTACTAACTTCATTTTCTAAAATTTCTTGTTGTAATGTATAGATTTTCTTTCCCCTTTATCATGTGTGCAACACTTAGATAGTATATTTGGTAGTTGTGTGTAAAAAAATATACAGGGTGATGCAGAATTCCAACCCTTAATAATATGAAATTATTGTTTGTTCATCAAAAAATAAAGAAAATGCACCAATTAGCGTGTGCGCTGTATGTAGTTCTGAATAGCACATGTTCTTACTCCTCGGTTGTCATTGGTCAGCCATATTGTTATGAGGGAATGAGACTTATTATGGGATAAAATCTGTTATATTCTGTAAAAAGAGTTAAACAGTACCAAATGTTATATATACAAGGTTACTTTTCTTCTACGGTAAGGGACTCTGCTTGCACTCGCATCATAAAGGGGGCAATGCTCTTATATTTGAGCTTAATGTCGTTAAAATATGTTCAGAAGTTTCGGAGATAAAACCCTTAGTATATAGTAGTTAGGAGCAATGCACAACAATATAATATATATGAAAAAATGATATATGTTATATTGTTGAGATGTTGCCTAACAACATATTTATACCAAGTAGTACAGTTTAGAAGAAAATTGAAGAAAATAGTGTTTGAAGACATACGTTTTCTACTTAGGATGAGTGTCACGTGGTCTCATCAATCCTGCAAGGGTTAAATTGCTTCATGTATAACAACAGGTACTAACTTCATTTTTTAAAATTTCTTGTTGTAATGTATAGATTTTCTTTCCCCTTTATCATGTGTGCAACACTTAGATAGTATATTTGGTAGTTGTGTGTAAAAAAATATACAGGGTGATGCAGAATTCCAACCCTTAATAATATGAAATTATTGTTTGTTCATCAAAAAATAAAGAAAATGCACCAATTAGCGTGTGCGCTGTATGTAGTTCTGAATAGCACATGTACTTACTCCTCGGTTGTCATTGGTCAGCCATATTGTTATGAGGGAATGAGACTTATTATGGGATAAAATCTGTTATTTTCTGTAAAAAGAGTTAAACAGTACCAAATGTTATATATACAAGGTAACTTTTCTTCTACGGAAAGGGACTCTGCTTGCACTCGCATCATAAAGGGGGCAATGCTCTTCAATGTGAGCTTTATTTCGTTAAAATATGTTCAGAAGTTTCGGAGATATAGCCCTTAGTATATAGTAGTTAGAAGCAATACACAACAATATAATATGTATGAAAAATGACATACGTTATATTGTTGAGATGTTGCCTAACAACATATTTGTACCAAAGAATACAGTTTTGAAGAAAATTGAGGAAAATAGTGTTTGAAGACATACGTTTTCTACTTAGGATGAGTGTCACGTGGTCTCATCAATCCTGCAAGGGTTAAATTGCTTCATGTATAACAACAGGTACTAACTTCATTTTTTAAAATTTCTTGTTGTAATGTATAGATTTTCTTTCCCCTTTATCATGTGTGCAACACTTAGATAGTATATTTGGTAGTTGTGTGTAAAAAAATATACAGGGTGATGCAGAATTCCAACCCTTAATAATATGAAATTATTGTTTGTTCATCAAAAAATAAAGAAAATGCACCAATTAGCGTGTGCGCTGTATGTAGTTCTGAATAGCACATGTTCTTACTCCTCGGTTGTCATTGGTCAGCCATATTGTTATGAGGGAATGAGACTTATTATGGGATAAAATCTGTTATTTTCTGTAAAAAGAGTTAAACAGTATCATATATTATATATAATAGGAAACTTTCCGTCTATGGTAGGGGACTCTGCTTTCACTCACGTCATAAAGGGGGAAATGTTCTTCAATTTGAGCTTTATTTCGTTAAAATATGTTCAGAAGTTTCGGAGATATAGCCCTTAGTATATAGTAGTTAGGAGCAATGCACAACAATATAATATATATGAAAAAATGATATATGTTATATTGTTGAGATGTTGCCTAACAACATATTTATACCAAGTAGTACAGTTTTGAAGAAAATTGAAGAAAATAGTGTTTGAAGACATACGTTTTCTACTTAGGATGAGTGTCACGTGGTCTCATCAATCCTGCAAGGGTTAAATTGCTTCATGTATAACAACAGGTACTAACTTCATTTTTTAAAATTTCTTGTTGTAATGTATAGATTTTCTTTCCCCTTTATCATGTGTGCAACACTTAGATAGTATATTTGGTAGTTGTGTGTAAAAAAATATACAGGGTGATGCAGAATTCCAACCCTTAATAATATGAAATTATTGTTTGTTCATCAAAAAATAAAGAAAATGCACCAATTAGCGTGTGCGCTGTATGTAGTTCTGAATAGCACATGTACTTACTCCTCGGTTGTCATTGGTCAGCCATATTGTTATGAGGGAATGAGACTTATTATGGGATAAAATCTGTTATTTTCTGTAAAAAGAGTTAAACAGTACCAAATGTTATATATACAAGGTAACTTTTCTTCTACGGAAAGGGACTCTGCTTGCACTCGCATCATAAAGGGGGCAATGCTCTTCAATGTGAGCTTTATTTCGTTAAAATATGTTCAGAAGTTTCGGAGATATAGCCCTTAGTATATAGTAGTTAGAAGCAATACACAACAATATAATATGTATGAAAAATGACATACGTTATATTGTTGAGATGTTGCCTAACAACATATTTATACCAAAGAATACAGTTTTGAAGAAAATTGAGGAAAATAGTGTTTGAAGACATACATTTTCTACTTAGGATGAGTGTCACGTGGTCTCATCAATCCTGCAAGGGTTAAATTGCTTCATGTATAACAACAGGTACTAACTTCATTTTTTAAAATTTCTTGTTGTAATGTATAGATTTTCTTTCCCCTTTATCATGTGTGCAACACTTAGATAGTATATTTGGTAGTTGTGTGTAAAAAAATATACAGGGTGATGCAGAATTCCAACCCTTAATAATATGAAATTATTGTTTGTTCATCAAAAAATAAAGAAAATGCACCAATTAGCGTGTGCGCTGTATGTAGTTCTGAATAGCACATGTTCTTGCTCCTCGGTTGTCATTGGTCAGCCATATTGTTATGAGGGAATGAGACTTATTATGGGATAAAATCTGTTATTTTCTGTAAAAAGAGTTAAACAGTATCATATATTATATATAATAGGAAACTTTCCGTCTATGGTAGGGGACTCTGCTTTCACTCACGTCATAAAGGGGGAAATGTTCTTCAATTTGAGCTTTATTTCGTTAAAATATGTTCAGAAGTTTCGGAGATATAGCCCTTAGTATATAGTAGTTAGGAGCAATGCACAACAATATAATATATATGAAAAAATGATATATGTTATATTGTTGAGTTGTTGCCTAACAACATTGTTATACCAAGTAGTACAGTTTTGAAGAAAATAGCGTTTGAAGACATACGTTTTCTAATTAGGATGAGTGTCACGTGGTCTCATCAATCCTGCAAGGGTTAAATGGCTTCATGTATAACAACAGGTACTAAGTTCATTTTTTAAAATTTCTTGTTGTAATGTATAGATTTTCTTCCCCTTTATCATGTGTGCAACACTTAGATAGTATATTTGGTAGTTGTGTGTAAAAAAATATACAGGGTGATGCAGAATTCCAACCCTTAATAATATGAAATTATTGTTTGTTCATCAAAAAATAAAGAAAATGCACCAATTAGCGTGTGCGCTGTATGTAGTTCAGAATTGCACATGTTCTTAGTCTTCGGTTGTCATTGGTCAGCCTTATTGTTATGAGGGAATGAGACTTATTATGGGATAAAATCTGTTATTTTCTGTAAAAAGAGTTAAACAGTACCAAATGTTATATATACAAGGTAACTTTTCTTCTACGGAAAGGGACTCTGCTTGCACTCGCATCATAAAGGGGGCAATGCTCTTCAATGTGAGCTTTATTTCGTTAAAATATGTTCAGAAGTTTCGGAGATATAGCCCTTAGTATATAGTAGTTAGAAGCAATACACAACAATATAATATGTATGAAAAATGACATACGTTATATTGTTGAGATGTTGCCTAACAACATATTTATACCAAAGAATACAGTTTTGAAGAAAATTGAGGAAAATAGTGTTTGAAGACATACGTTTTCTACTTAGGATGAGTGTCACGTGGTCTCATCAATCCTGCAAGGGTTAAATTGCTTCATGTATAACAACAGGTACTAACTTCATTTTTTAAAATTTCTTGTTGTAATGTATAGATTTTCTTTCCCCTTTATCATGTGTGCAACACTTAGATAGTATATTTGGTAGTTGTGTGTAAAAAAATATACAGGGTGATGCAGAATTCCAACCCTTAATAATATGAAATTATTGTTTGTTCATCAAAAAATAAAGAAAATGCACCAATTAGCGTGTGCGCTGTATGTAGTTCTGAATAGCACATGTTCTTACTCCTCGGTTGTCATTGGTCAGCCATATTGTTATGAGGGAATGAGACTTATTATGGGATAAAATCTGTTATTTTCTGTAAAAAGAGTTAAACAGTATCATATATTATATATAATAGGAAACTTTCCGTCTATGGTAGGGGACTCTGCTTTCACTCACGTCATAAAGGGGAAAATGTTCTTCAATTTGAGCTTTATTTCGTTAAAATATGTTCAGAAGTTTCGGAGATATAGCCCTTAGTATATAGTAGTTAGGAGCAATGCACAACAATATAATATATATGAAAAAATGATATATGTTATATTGTTGAGATGTTGCCTAACAACATATTTATACCAAGTAGTACAGTTTTGAAGAAAATTGAAGAAAATAGTGTTTGAAGACATACGTTTTCTACTTAGGATGAGTGTCACGTGGTCTCATCAATCCTGCAAGGGTTAAATTGCTTCATGTATAACAACAGGTACTAACTTCATTTTTTAAAATTTCTTGTTGTAATGTATAGATTTTCTTTCCCCTTTATCATGTGTGCAACACTTAGATAGTATATTTGGTAGTTGTGTGTAAAAAAATATACAGGGTGATGCAGAATTCCAACCCTTAATAATATGAAATTATTGTTTGTTCATCAAAAAATAAAGAAAATGCACCAATTAGCGTGTGCGCTGTATGTAGTTCTGAATAGCACATGTACTTACTCCTCGGTTGTCATTGGTCAGCCATATTGTTATGAGGGAATGAGACTTATTATGGGATAAAATCTGTTATTTTCTGTAAAAAGAGTTAAACAGTACCAAATGTTATATATACAAGGTAACTTTTCTTCTACGGAAAGGGACTCTGCTTGCACTCGCATCATAAAGGGGGCAATGCTCTTCAATGTGAGCTTTATTTCGTTAAAATATGTTCAGAAGTTTCGGAGATATAGCCCTTAGTATATAGTAGTTAGAAGCAATACACAACAATATAATATGTATGAAAAATGACATACGTTATATTGTTGAGATGTTGCCTAACAACATATTTATACCAAAGAATACAGTTTTGAAGAAAATTGAGGAAAATAGTGTTTGAAGACATACATTTTCTACTTAGGATGAGTGTCACGTGGTCTCATCAATCCTGCAAGGGTTAAATTGCTTCATGTATAACAACAGGTACTAACTTCATTTTTTAAAATTTCTTGTTGTAATGTATAGATTTTCTTTCCCCTTTATCATGTGTGCAACACTTAGATAGTATATTTGGTAGTTGTGTGTAAAAAAATATACAGGGTGATGCAGAATTCCAACCCTTAATAATATGAAATTATTGTTTGTTCATCAAAAAATAAAGAAAATGCACCAATTAGCGTGTGCGCTGTATGTAGTTCTGAATAGCACATGTTCTTGCTCCTCGGTTGTCATTGGTCAGCCATATTGTTATGAGGGAATGAGACTTATTATGGGATAAAATCTGTTATTTTCTGTAAAAAGAGTTAAACAGTATCATATATTATATATAAAAGGAAACTTTCCGTCTATGGTAGGGGACTCTGCTTTCACTCACGTCATAAAGGGGGAATGTTCTTCAATTTGAGCTTTATTTCGTTAAAATATGTTCAGAAGTTTCGGAGATATAGCACTTAGTATATAGTAGTTAGGAGCAATGCACAATATAATATACATGAAAAAATGATATATGTTATATTGTTGAGATGTTGCCTAACAACATATTTATACCAAGTAGTACAGTTTTGAAGAAAATTGAAGAAAATAGTGTTTGAAGACATACATTTTCTACTTAGGATGAGTGTCACGTGGTCTAATCAATCCTGCAAGGGTTAAATGGCTTCATGTATAACAACAGGTACTAAGTTCATTTTTTAAAATATCTTGTTGTAATGTATAGATTTTCTTTCCCCTTTATCATGTGTGCAACACTTAGATAGTATATTTGGTAGCTGTGTGTAAAAAAATATACAGGGTGATGCAGAATTCCAACCCTTAATAATATAAAATTATTGTTTGTTCATCAAAAAATAAAGAAAATGCACCAATTAGCGTGTGCGCTGTATGTAGTTCTGAATAGCACATGTCCTTACTCCTCGGTTGTCATTGGTCAGCCATATTGTTATGAGGGAATGAGACTTATTATGGGATAAAATCTGTTATATTCTGTAAAAAGAGTTAAACAGTATCATATATTATATATAAAAGGAAACGTTCCGTCTATGGTAGGGGACTCTGCTTTCACTCACGTCATAAATGGGGCAATGTTCTTCAATTTGAGCTTTATTTCGTTAAAATATGTTCAGAAGTTTTGGAGATATAGCACTTAGTATATAGTAGTTAGGAGCAATGCACAACAATATAATATATATGAAAAAATGATATATGTTATATTGTTGAGATGTTGCCTAACAACATTGTTATACCAAGTAGTACAGTTTTGAAGAAAATAGTGTTTGAAGACATACGTTTTCTAATTAGGATGAGTGTCACGTGGTCTCATCAATCCTGCAAGGGTTAAATGGCTTCATGTATAACAACAGGTACTAAGTTCATTTTTTAAAATTTCTTGTTGTAATGTATAGATTTTCTTTCCCCTTTATCATGTGTGCAACACTTAGATAGTATATTTGGTAGTTGTGTGTAAAAAAATATACAGGGTGATGCAGAATTCCAACCCTTAATAATATGAAATTATTGTTTGTTCATCAAAAAATAAAGAAAATGCACCAATTAGCGAGTGCGCTGTATGTAGTTCAGAATAGCACATGTTCTTACTCCTCGGTTGTCATTGGTCAGCCATATTGTTATGAGGGAATGAGACTTATTATGGGATAAAATCTGTTATTTTCTGTAAAAAGAGTTAAACAGTATCATATATTATATATAAAAGGAAACTTTCCGTCTATGGTAGGGGACTCTGCTTTCACTCACGTCATAAAGGGGGCAATGTTCTTCAATTTGAGCTTTATTTCGTTAAGATATGTTCAGAAGTTTCGGAGATATAGCCCTTAGTATATAGTAGTTAGAAGCAATACACAACAATATAATGTGTATGAAAAATGACATATGTTATATTGTTGAGTTGTTGCCTAACGACATATCTATACCAAAGAATACAGTTTTGAAGAAAATTGAGGAAAATAGTGTTTGAAGACATACGTTTTCTACTTAGGATGAGTGTCACGTGGTCTCATCAATCCTGCAAGGGTTAAATTGCTTCATGTATAACAACAGGTACTAACTTCATTTTTTAAAATTTCTTGTTGTAATGTATAGATTTTCTTTCCCCTTTATCATGTGTGCAACACTTAGATAGTATATTTGGTAGTTGTGTGTAAAAAAATATACAGGGTGATGCAGAATTCCAACCCTTAATAATATGAAATTATTGTTTGTTCATCAAAAAATAAAGAAAATGCACCAATTAGCGTGTGCGCTGTATGTAGTTCTGAATAGCACATGTTCTTACTCCTCGGTTGTCATTGGTCAGCCATATTGTTATGAGGGAATGAGACTTATTATGGGATAAAATCTGTTATATTCTGTAAAAAGAGTTAAACAGTACCAAATGTTATATATACAAGGTTACTTTTCTTCTACGGTAAGGGACTCTGCTTGCACTCGCATCATAAAGGGGGCAATGCTCTTATATTTGAGCTTAATGTCGTTAAAATATGTTCAGAAGTTTCGGAGATAAAACCCTTAGTATATAGTAGTTAGGAGCAATGCACAACAATATAATATATATGAAAAAATGATATATGTTATATTGTTGAGATGTTGCCTAACAACATATTTATACCAAGTAGTACAGTTTTGAAGAAAATTGAAGAAAATAGTGTTTGAAGACATACGTTTTCTACTTAGGATGAGTGTCACGTGGTCTCATCAATCCTGCAAGGGTTAAATTGCTTCATGTATAACAACAGGTACTAACTTCATTTTTTAAAATTTCTTGTTGTAATGTATAGATTTTCTTTCCCCTTTATCATGTGTGCAACACTTAGATAGTATATTTGGTAGTTGTGTGTAAAAAAATATACAGGGTGATGCAGAATTCCAACCCTTAATAATATGAAATTATTGTTTGTTCATCAAAAAATAAAGAAAATGCACCAATTAGCGTGTGCGCTGTATGTAGTTCTGAATAGCACATGTACTTACTCCTCGGTTGTCATTGGTCAGCCATATTGTTATGAGGGAATGAGACTTATTATGGGATAAAATCTGTTATTTTCTGTAAAAAGAGTTAAACAGTACCAAATGTTATATATACAAGGTAACTTTTCTTCTACGGAAAGGGACTCTGCTTGCACTCGCATCATAAAGGGGGCAATGCTCTTCAATGTGAGCTTTATTTCGTTAAAATATGTTCAGAAGTTTCGGAGATATAGCCCTTAGTATATAGTAGTTAGAAGCAATACACAACAATATAATATGTATGAAAAATGACATACGTTATATTGTTGAGATGTTGCCTAACAACATATTTATACCAAAGAATACAGTTTTGAAGAAAATTGAGGAAAATAGTGTTTGAAGACATACATTTTCTACTTAGGATGAGTGTCACGTGGTCTCATCAATCCTGCAAGGGTTAAATTGCTTCATGTATAACAACAGGTACTAACTTCATTTTTTAAAATTTCTTGTTGTAATGTATAGATTTTCTTTCCCCTTTATCATGTGTGCAACACTTAGATAGTATATTTGGTAGTTGTGTGTAAAAAAATATACAGGGTGATGCAGAATTCCAACCCTTAATAATATGAAATTATTGTTTGTTCATCAAAAAATAAAGAAAATGCACCAATTAGCGTGTGCGCTGTATGTAGTTCTGAATAGCACATGTTCTTACTCCTCGGTTGTCATTGGTCAGCCATATTGTTATGAGGGAATGAGACTTATTATGGGATAAAATCTGTTATTTTCTGTAAAAAGAGTTAAACAGTATCATATATTATATATAATAGGAAACTTTCCGTCTATGGTAGGGGACTCTGCTTTCACTCACGTCATAAAGGGGGAAATGTTCTTCAATTTGAGCTTTATTTCGTTAAAATATGTTCAGAAGTTTCGGAGATATAGCCCTTAGTATATAGTAGTTAGGAGCAATGCACAACAATATAATATATATGAAAAAATGATATATGTTATATTGTTGAGATGTTGCCTAACAACATTGTTATACCAAGTAGTACAGTTTTGAAGAAAATAGTGTTTGAAGACATACGTTTTCTAATTAGGATGAGTGTCACGTGGTCTCATCAATCCTGCAAGGGTTAAATGGCTTCATGTATAACAACGGGTACTAAGTTCATTTTTTAAAATTTCTTGTTGTAATGTATAGATTTTCTTTCCCCTTTATCATGTGTGCAACACTTAGATAGTATATTTGGTAGTTGTGTGTAAAAAAATATACAGGGTGATGCAGAATTCCAACCCTTAATAATATGAAATTATTGTTTGTTCATCAAAAAATAAAGAAAATGCACCAATTAGCGTGTGCGCTGTATGTAGTTCTGAATAGCACATGTACTTACTCCTCGGTTGTCATTGGTCAGCCATATTGTTATGAGGGAATGAGACTTATTATGGGATAAAATCTGTTATATTCTGTAAAAAGAGTTAAACAGTATCATATATTATATATAAAAGGAAACGTTCCGTCTATGGTAGGGGACTCTGCTTTCACTCACGTCATAAATGGGGCAATGTTCTTCAATTTGAGCTTTATTTCGTTAAAATATGTTCAGAAGTTTTGGAGATATAGCACTTAGTATATAGTAGTTAGGAGCAATGCACAACAATATAATATATATGAAAAAATGATATATGTTATATTGTTGAGATGTTGCCTAACAACATTGTTATACCAAGTAGTACAGTTTTGAAGAAAATAGTGTTTGAAGACATACGTTTTCTAATTAGGATGAGTGTCACGTGGTCTCATCAATCCTGCAAGGGTTAAATGGCTTCATGTAAAAAGAGTTAAACAGTATCATATATTATATATAAAAGGAAACGTTCCGTCTATGGTAGGGGACTCTGCTTTCACTCACGTCATAAATGGGGCAATGTTCTTCAATTTGAGCTTTATTTCGTTAAAATATGTTCAGAAGTTTCGGAGATATAGCCCTTAGTATATAGTAGTTAGAAGCAATACACAACAATATAATGTGTATGAAAAATGACATATGTTATATTGTTGAGTTGTTGCCTAACAACATATCTATACCAAAGAATACAGTTTTGAAGAAAATTGAGGAAAATAGTGTTTGAAGACATACGTTTTCTACTTAGGATGAGTGTCACGTGGTCTCATCAATCCTGCAAGGGTTAAATTGCTTCATGTATAACAACAGGTACTAACTTCATTTTTTAAAATTTCTTGTTGTAATGTATAGATTTTCTTTCCCCTTTATCATGTGTGCAACACTTAGATAGTATATTTGGTAGTTGTGTGTAAAAAAATATACAGGGTGATGCAGAATTCCAACCCTTAATAATATGAAATTATTGTTTGTTCATCAAAAAATAAAGAAAATGCACCAATTAGCGTGTGCGCTGTATGTAGTTCTGAATAGCACATGTTCTTACTCCTCGGTTGTCATTGGTCAGCCATATTGTTATGAGGGAATGAGACTTATTATGGGATAAAATCTGTTATATTCTGTAAAAAGAGTTAAACAGTACCAAATGTTATATATACAAGGTTACTTTTCTTCTACGGTAAGGGACTCTGCTTGCACTCGCATCATAAAGGGGGCAATGCTCTTATATTTGAGCTTAATGTCGTTAAAATATGTTCAGAAGTTTCGGAGATAAAACCCTTAGTATATAGTAGTTAGGAGCAATGCACAACAATATAATATATATGAAAAAATGATATATGTTATATTGTTGAGATGTTGCCTAACAACATATTTATACCAAGTAGTACAGTTTTGAAGAAAATTGAAGAAAATAGTGTTTGAAGACATACGTTTTCTACTTAGGATGAGTGTCACGTGGTCTCATCAATCCTGCAAGGGTTAAATTGCTTCATGTATAACAACAGGTACTAACTTCATTTTTTAAAATTTCTTGTTGTAATGTATAGATTTTCTTTCCCCTTTATCATGTGTGCAACACTTAGATAGTATATTTGGTAGTTGTGTGTAAAAAAATATACAGGGTGATGCAGAATTCCAACCCTTAATAATATGAAATTATTGTTTGTTCATCAAAAAATAAAGAAAATGCACCAATTAGCGTGTGCGCTGTATGTAGTTCTGAATAGCACATGTACTTACTCCTCGGTTGTCATTGGTCAGCCATATTGTTATGAGGGAATGAGACTTATTATGGGATAAAATCTGTTATTTTCTGTAAAAAGAGTTAAACAGTACCAAATGTTATATATACAAGGTAACTTTTCTTCTACGGAAAGGGACTCTGCTTGCACTCGCATCATAAAGGGGGCAATGCTCTTCAATGTGAGCTTTATTTCGTTAAAATATGTTCAGAAGTTTCGGAGATATAGCCCTTAGTATATAGTAGTTAGAAGCAATACACAACAATATAATATGTATGAAAAATGACATACGTTATATTGTTGAGATGTTGCCTAACAACATATTTATACCAAAGAATACAGTTTTGAAGAAAATTGAGGAAAATAGTGTTTGAAGACATACATTTTCTACTTAGGATGAGTGTCACGTGGTCTCATCAATCCTGCAAGGGTTAAATTGCTTCATGTATAACAACAGGTACTAACTTCATTTTTTAAAATTTCTTGTTGTAATGTATAGATTTTCTTTCCCCTTTATCATGTGTGCAACACTTAGATAGTATATTTGGTAGTTGTGTGTAAAAAAATATACAGGGTGATGCAGAATTCCAACCCTTAATAATATGAAATTATTGTTTGTTCATCAAAAAATAAAGAAAATGCACCAATTAGCGTGTGCGCTGTATGTAGTTCTGAATAGCACATGTTCTTACTCCTCGGTTGTCATTGGTCAGCCATATTGTTATGAGGGAATGAGACTTATTATGGGATAAAATCTGTTATTTTCTGTAAAAAGAGTTAAACAGTATCATATATTATATATAATAGGAAACTTTCCGTCTATGGTAGGGGACTCTGCTTTCACTCACGTCATAAAGGGGGAAATGTTCTTCAATTTGAGCTTTATTTCGTTAAAATATGTTCAGAAGTTTCGGAGATATAGCCCTTAGTATATAGTAGTTAGGAGCAATGCACAACAATATAATATATATGAAAAAATGATATATGTTATATTGTTGAGATGTTGCCTAACAACATTGTTATACCAAGTAGTACAGTTTTGAAGAAAATAGTGTTTGAAGACATACGTTTTCTAATTAGGATGAGTGTCACGTGGTCTCATCAATCCTGCAAGGGTTAAATGGCTTCATGTATAACAACGGGTACTAAGTTCATTTTTTAAAATTTCTTGTTGTAATGTATAGATTTTCTTTCCCCTTTATCATGTGTGCAACACTTAGATAGTATATTTGGTAGTTGTGTGTAAAAAAATATACAGGGTGATGCAGAATTCCAACCCTTAATAATATGAAATTATTGTTTGTTCATCAAAAAATAAAGAAAATGCACCAATTAGCGAGTGCGCTGTATGTAGTTCAGAATAGCACATGTTCTTACTCCTCGGTTGTCATTGGTCAGCCATATTGTTATGAGGGAATGAGACTTATTATGGGATAAAATCTGTTATTTTCTGTAAAAAGAGTTAAACAGTATCATATATTATATATAAAAGGAAACTTTCCGTCTATGGTAGGGGACTCTGCTTTCACTCACGTCATAAAGGGGGCAATGTTCTTCAATTTGAGCTTTATTTCGTTAAGATATGTTCAGAAGTTTCGGAGATATAGCCCTTAGTATATAGTAGTTAGAAGCAATACACAACAATATAATGTGTATGAAAAATGACATATGTTATATTGTTGAGTTGTTGCCTAACAACATATCTATACCAAAGAATACAGTTTTGAAGAAAATTGAGGAAAATAGTGTTTGAAGACATACGTTTTCTACTTAGGATGAGTGTCACGTGGTCTCATCAATCCTGCAAGGGTTAAATTGCTTCATGTATAACAACAGGTACTAACTTCATTTTCTAAAATTTCTTGTTGTAATGTATAGATTTTCTTTCCCCTTTATCATGTGTGCAACACTTAGATAGTATATTTGGTAGTTGTGTGTAAAAAAATATACAGGGTGATGCAGAATTCCAACCCTTAATAATATGAAATTATTGTTTGTTCATCAAAAAATAAAGAAAATGCACCAATTAGCGTGTGCGCTGTATGTAGTTCTGAATAGCACATGTTCTTACTCCTCGGTTGTCATTGGTCAGCCATATTGTTATGAGGGAATGAGACTTATTATGGGATAAAATCTGTTATATTCTGTAAAAAGAGTTAAACAGTACCAAATGTTATATATACAAGGTTACTTTTCTTCTACGGTAAGGGACTCTGCTTGCACTCGCATCATAAAGGGGGCAATGCTCTTATATTTGAGCTTAATGTCGTTAAAATATGTTCAGAAGTTTCGGAGATAAAACCCTTTGTATATAGTAGTTAGGAGCAATGCACAACAATATAATATATATGAAAAAATGATATATGTTATATTGTTGAGATGTTGCCTAACAACATATTTATACCAAGTAGTACAGTTTTGAAGAAAATTGAAGAAAATAGTGTTTGAAGACATACGTTTTCTACTTAGGATGAGTGTCACGTGGTCTCATCAATCCTGCAAGGGTTAAATTGCTTCATGTATAACAACAGGTACTAACTTCATTTTTTAA
Source organism: Thermobia domestica (assembly GCF_964235325.1). NCBI lineage: Eukaryota > Metazoa > Arthropoda > Insecta > Zygentoma > Lepismatidae > Thermobia > Thermobia domestica. The sequence goes on from NC_137455.1 coordinate 260,904,033, forward strand.
AATTTCTTGTTGTAATGTATAGATTTTCTTTCCCCTTTATCATGTGTGCAACACTTAGATAGTATATTTGGTAGTTGTGTGTAAAAAAATATACAGGGTGATGCAGAATTCCAACCCTTAATAATATGAAATTATTGTTTGTTCATCAAAAAATAAAGAAAATGCACCAATTAGCGTGTGCGCTGTATGTAGTTCTGAATAGCACATGTACTTACTCCTCGGTTGTCATTGGTCAGCCATATTGTTATGAGGGAATGAGACTTATTATGGGATAAAATCTGTTATTTTCTGTAAAAAGAGTTAAACAGTACCAAATGTTATATATACAAGGTAACTTTTCTTCTACGGAAAGGGACTCTGCTTGCACTCGCATCATAAAGGGGGCAATGCTCTTCAATGTGAGCTTTATTTCGTTAAAATATGTTCAGAAGTTTCGGAGATATAGCCCTTAGTATATAGTAGTTAGAAGCAATACACAACAATATAATATGTATGAAAAATGACATACGTTATATTGTTGAGATGTTGCCTAACAACATATTTATACCAAAGAATACAGTTTTGAAGAAAATTGAGGAAAATAGTGTTTGAAGACATACATTTTCTACTTAGGATGAGTGTCACGTGGTCTCATCAATCCTGCAAGGGTTAAATTGCTTCATGTATAACAACAGGTACTAACTTCATTTTTTAAAATTTCTTGTTGTAATGTATAGATTTTCTTTCCCCTTTATCATGTGTGCAACACTTAGATAGTATATTTGGTAGTTGTGTGTAAAAAAATATACAGGGTGATGCAGAATTCCAACCCTTAATAATATGAAATTATTGTTTGTTCATCAAAAAATAAAGAAAATGCACCAATTAGCGTGTGCGCTGTATGTAGTTCTGAATAGCACATGTTCTTACTCCTCGGTTGTCATTGGTCAGCCATATTGTTATGAGGGAATGAGACTTATTATGGGATAAAATCTGTTATTTTCTGTAAAAAGAGTTAAACAGTATCATATATTATATATAATAGGAAACTTTCCGTCTATGGTAGGGGACTCTGCTTTCACTCACGTCATAAAGGGGGAAATGTTCTTCAATTTGAGCTTTATTTCGTTAAAATATGTTCAGAAGTTTCGGAGATATAGCCCTTAGTATATAGTAGTTAGGAGCAATGCACAACAATATAATATATATGAAAAAATGATATATGTTATATTGTTGAGTTGTTGCCTAACAACATTGTTATACCAAGTAGTACAGTTTTGAAGAAAATAGTGTTTGAAGACATACGTTTTCTAATTAGGATGAGTGTCACGTGGTCTCATCAATCCTGCAAGGGTTAAATGGCTTCATGTATAACAACAGGTACTAAGTTCATTTTTTAAAATTTCTTGTTGTAATGTATAGATTTTCTTTCCCCTTTATCATGTGTGCAACACTTAGATAGTATATTTGGTAGTTGTGTGTAAAAAAATATACAGGGTGATGCAGAATTCCAACCCTTAATAATATGAAATTATTGTTTGTTCATCAAAAAATAAAGAAAATGCACCAATTAGCGAGTGCGCTGTATGTAGTTCAGAATAGCACATGTTCTTACTCCTCGGTTGTCATTGGTCAGCCATATTGTTATGAGGGAATGAGACTTATTATGGGATAAAATCTGTTATTTTCTGTAAAAAGAGTTAAACAGTACCAAATGTTATATATACAAGGTAACTTTTCTTCTACGGTAAGGGACTCTGCTTGCACTCGCATCATAAAGGGGGCAATGCTCTTATATTTGAGCTTAATGTCGTTAAAATATGTTCAGAAGTTTCGGAGATATAACCCTTAGTATATAGTAGTTAGGAGCAATGCACAACAATATAATATATATGAAAAAATGATATATGTTATATTGTTGAGATGTTGCCTAACAACATATTTATACCAAGTAGTACAGTTTTGAAGAAAATTGAAGAAAATAGTGTTTGAAGACATACGTTTTCTACTTAGGATGAGTGTCACGTGGTCTCATCAATCCTGCAAGGGTTAAATTGCTTCATGTATAACAACAGGTACTAACTTCATTTTTTAAAATTTCTTGTTGTAATGTATAGATTTTCTTTCCCCTTTATCATGTGTGCAACACTTAGATAGTATATTTGGTAGTTGTGTGTAAAAAAATATACAGGGTGATGCAGAATTCCAACCCTTAATAATATGAAATTATTGTTTGTTCATCAAAAAATAAAGAAAATGCACCAATTAGCGTGTGCGCTGTATGTAGTTCTGAATAGCACATGTACTTACTCCTCGGTTGTCATTGGTCAGCCATATTGTTATGAGGGAATGAGACTTATTATGGGATAAAATCTGTTATTTTCTGTAAAAAGAGTTAAACAGTACCAAATGTTATATATACAAGGTAACTTTTCTTCTACGGTAGGGGACTCTGCTTGCACTCGCATCATAAAGGGGGCAATGTTCTTCAATGTGAGCTTTATTTCGTTAAAATATGTTCAGAAGTTTCGGAGATATAGCCCTTAGTATATAGTAGTTAGAAGCAATACACAACAATATAATGTGTATGAAAAATGACATATGTTATATTGTTGAGTTGTTGCCTAACAACATATCTATACCAAAGAATACAGTTTTGAAGAAAATTGAGGAAAATAGTGTTTGAAGACATACGTTTTCTACTTAGGATGAGTGTCACGTGGTCTCATCAATCCTGCAAGGGTTAAATTGCTTCATGTATAACAACAGGTACTAACTTCATTTTCTAAAATTTCTTGTTGTAATGTATAGATTTTCTTTCCCCTTTATCATGTGTGCAACACTTAGATAGTATATTTGGTAGTTGTGTGTAAAAAAATATACAGGGTGATGCAGAATTCCAACCCTTAATAATATGAAATTATTGTTTGTTCATCAAAAAATAAAGAAAATGCACCAATTAGCGTGTGCGCTGTATGTAGTTCTGAATAGCACATGTTCTTACTCCGCGGTTGTCATTGGTCAGCCATATTGTTATGAGGGAATGAGACTTATTATGGGATAAAATCTGTTATATTCTGTAAAAAGAGTTAAACAGTACCAAATGTTATATATACAAGGTTACTTTTCTTCTACGGTAAGGGACTCTGCTTGCACTCGCATCATAAAGGGGGCAATGCTCTTATATTTGAGCTTAATGTCGTTAAAATATGTTCAGAAGTTTCGGAGATAAAACCCTTAGTATATAGTAGTTAGGAGCAATGCACAACAATATAATATATATGAAAAAATGATATATGTTATATTGTTGAGATGTTGCCTAACAACATATTTATACCAAGTAGTACAGTTTTGAAGAAAATTGAAGAAAATAGTGTTTGAAGACATACGTTTTCTACTTAGGATGAGTGTCACGTGGTCTCATCAATCCTGCAAGGGTTAAATTGCTTCATGTATAACAACAGGTACTAACTTCATTTTTTAAAATTTCTTGTTGTAATGTATAGATTTTCTTTCCCCTTTATCATGTGTGCAACACTTAGATAGTATATTTGGTAGTTGTGTGTAAAAAAATATATTCAGGGTGATGCAGAATTCCAACCCTTAATAATATGAAATTATTGTTTGTTCATCAAAAAATAAAGAAAATGCACCAATTAGCGTGTGCGCTGTATGTAGTTCTGAATAGCACATGTACTTACTCCTCGGTTGTCATTGGTCAGCCATATTGTTATGAGGGAATGAGACTTATTATGGGATAAAATCTGTTATTTTCTGTAAAAAGAGTTAAACAGTACCAAATGTTATATATACAAGGTAACTTTTCTTCTACGGAAAGGGACTCTGCTTGCACTCGCATCATAAAGGGGGCAATGCTCTTCAATGTGAGCTTTATTTCGTTAAAATATGTTCAGAAGTTTCGGAGATATAGCCCTTAGTATATAGTAGTTAGAAGCAATACACAACAATATAATATGTATGAAAAATGACATACGTTATATTGTTGAGATGTTGCCTAACAACATATTTATACCAAAGAATACAGTTTTGAAGAAAATTGAGGAAAATAGTGTTTGAAGACATACATTTTCTACTTAGGATGAGTGTCACGTGGTCTCATCAATCCTGCAAGGGTTAAATTGCTTCATGTATAACAACAGGTACTAACTTCATTTTTTAAAATTTCTTGTTGTAATGTATAGATTTTCTTTCCCCTTTATCATGTGTGCAACACTTAGATAGTATATTTGGTAGTTGTGTGTAAAAAAATATACAGGGTGATGCAGAATTCCAACCCTTAATAATATGAAATTATTGTTTGTTCATCAAAAAATAAAGAAAATGCACCAATTAGCGTGTGCGCTGTATGTAGTTCTGAATAGCACATGTTCTTACTCCTCGGTTGTCATTGGTCAGCCATATTGTTATGAGGGAATGAGACTTATTATGGGATAAAATCTGTTATTTTCTGTAAAAAGAGTTAAACAGTATCATATATTATATATAATAGGAAACTTTCCGTCTATGGTAGGGGACTCTGCTTTCACTCACGTCATAAAGGGGGAAATGTTCTTCAATTTGAGCTTTATTTCGTTAAAATATGTTCAGAAGTTTCGGAGATATAGCCCTTAGTATATAGTAGTTAGGAGCAATGCACAACAATATAATATATATGAAAAAATGATATATGTTATATTGTTGAGTTGTTGCCTAACAACATTGTTATACCAAGTAGTACAGTTTTGAAGAAAATAGTGTTTGAAGACATACGTTTTCTAATTAGGATGAGTGTCACGTGGTCTCATCAATCCTGCAAGGGTTAAATGGCTTCATGTATAACAACAGGTACTAAGTTCATTTTTTAAAATTTCTTGTTGTAATGTATAGATTTTCTTTCCCCTTTATCATGTGTGCAACACTTAGATAGTATATTTGGTAGTTGTGTGTAAAAAAATATACAGGGTGATGCAGAATTCCAACCCTTAATAATATGAAATTATTGTTTGTTCATCAAAAAATAAAGAAAATGCACCAATTAGCGAGTGCGCTGTATGTAGTTCAGAATAGCACATGTTCTTACTCCTCGGTTGTCATTGGTCAGCCATATTGTTATGAGGGAATGAGACTTATTATGGGATAAAATCTGTTATTTTCTGTAAAAAGAGTTAAACAGTACCAAATGTTATATATACAAGGTAACTTTTCTTCTACGGTAAGGGACTCTGCTTGCACTCGCATCATAAAGGGGGCAATGCTCTTATATTTGAGCTTAATGTCGTTAAAATATGTTCAGAAGTTTCGGAGATATAACCCTTAGTATATAGTAGTTAGGAGCAATGCACAACAATATAATATATATGAAAAAATGATATATGTTATATTGTTGAGATGTTGCCTAACAACATATTTATACCAAGTAGTACAGTTTTGAAGAAAATTGAAGAAAATAGTGTTTGAAGACATACGTTTTCTACTTAGGATGAGTGTCACGTGGTCTCATCAATCCTGCAAGGGTTAAATTGCTTCATGTATAACAACAGGTACTAACTTCATTTTTTAAAATTTCTTGTTGTAATGTATAGATTTTCTTTCCCCTTTATCATGTGTGCAACACTTAGATAGTATATTTGGTAGTTGTGTGTAAAAAAATATACAGGGTGATGCAGAATTCCAACCCTTAATAATATGAAATTATTGTTTGTTCATCAAAAAATAAAGAAAATGCACCAATTAGCGTGTGCGCTGTATGTAGTTCTGAATAGCACATGTACTTACTCCTCGGTTGTCATTGGTCAGCCATATTGTTATGAGGGAATGAGACTTATTATGGGATAAAATCTGTTATTTTCTGTAAAAAGAGTTAAACAGTACCAAATGTTATATATACAAGGTAACTTTTCTTCTACGGTAGGGGACTCTGCTTGCACTCGCATCATAAAGGGGGCAATGTTCTTCAATGTGAGCTTTATTTCGTTAAAATATGTTCAGAAGTTTCGGAGATATAGCCCTTAGTATATAGTAGTTAGAAGCAATACACAACAATATAATATGTATGAAAAATGACATATGTTATATTGTTGAGATGTTGCCTAACAACATATTTATACCAAAGAATACAGTTTTGAAGAAAATTGAGGAAAATAGTGTTTGAAGACATACATTTTCTACTTAGGATGAGTGTCACGTGGTCTCATCAATCCTGCAAGGGTTAAATGGCTTCATGTATAACAACAGGTACTAAGTTCATTTTTTAAAATTTCTTGTTGTAATGTATAGATTTTCTTCCCCTTTATCATGTGTGCAACACTTAGATAGTATATTTGGTAGTTGTGTGTAAAAAAATATACAGGGTGATGCAGAATTCCAACCCTTAATAATATGAAATTATTGTTTGTTCATCAAAAAATAAAGAAAATGCACCAATTAGCGTGTGCGCTGTATGTAGTTCAGAATTGCACATGTTCTTAGTCTTCGGTTGTCATTGGTCAGCCTTATTGTTATGAGGGAATGAGACTTATTATGGGATAAAATCTGTTATATTCTGTAAAAAGAGTTAAACAGTACCAAATGTTATATATACAAGGTAACTTTTCTTCTACGGTAAGGGACTCTGCTTGCACTCGCATCATAAAGGGGGCAATTCTCTTATATTTGAGCTTTATGTCGTTAAAATATGTTCAGAAGTTTCGGAGATATAGCCCTTAGTATATAGTAGTTAGGAGCAATGCACAACAATATAATATATATGAAAAAATGATATATGTTATATTGTTGAGATGTTGCCTAACAACATATTTATACCAAGTAGTACAGTTTTGAAGAAAATTGAAGAAAATAGTGTTTGAAGACATACGTTTTCTACTTAGGATGAGTGTCACGTGGTCTCATCAATCCTGCAAGGGTTAAATTGCTTCATGTATAACAACAGGTACTAACTTCATTTTTTAAAATTTCTTGTTGTAATGTATAGATTTTCTTTCCCCTTTAACATGTGTGCCACACTTAGATAGTATATTTGGTAGTTGTGTGTAAAAAAATATACAGGGTGATGCAGAATTCCAACCCTTAATAATATGAAATTATTGTTTGTTCATCAAAAAATAAAGAAAATGCACCAATTAGCGTGTGCGCTGTATGTAGTTCAGAATAGCACATGTTCTTACTCCTTGGTTGTCATTGGTCAGCCATATTGTTATGAGGGAATGAGACTTATTATGGGATAAAATCTGTTATTTTCTGTAGAAAGAGTTAAACAGTATCATATATTATATATAAAAGGAAACTTTCCGTCAATGGTAGGGGACTCTGCTTTCACTCACGTCATAAAGGGGGCAATGTTCTTCAATTTGAGCTTTATTTCGTTAAAATATGTTCAGAAGTTTCGGAGATATAGCCCTTAGTATATAGTAGTTAGGAGCAATGCACAATATAATATATATGAAAAAATGATATATGTTATATTGTTGAGATGTTGCCTAACAACATTGTTATACCAAGTAGTACAGTTTTGAAGAAAATAGTGTTTGAAGACATACGTTTTCTAATTAGGATGAGTGTCACGTGGTCTCATCAATCCTGCAAGGGTTAAATGGCTTCATGTATAACAACAGGTACTAAGTTCATTTTTTAAAATTTCTTGTTGTAATGTATAGATTTTCTTTCCCCTTTATCATGTGTGCAACACTTAGATAGTATATTTGGTAGTTGTGTGTAAAAAAATATACAGGGTGATGCAGAATTCCAACCCTTAATAATATGAAATTATTGTTTGTTCATCAAAAAATAAAGAAAATGCACCAATTAGCGAGTGCGCTGTATGTAGTTCAGAATAGCACATGTTCTTACTCCTCGGTTGTCATTGGTCAGCCATATTGTTATGAGGGAATGAGACTTATTATGGGATAAAATCTGTTATTTTCTGTAAAAAGAGTTAAACAGTATCATATATTATATATAAAAGGAAACTTTCCGTCTATGGTAGGGGACTCTGCTTTCACTCACGTCATAAAGGGGGCAATGTTCTTCAATTTGAGCTTTATTTCGTTAAAATATGTTCAGAAGTTTCGGAGATATAGCCCTTAGTATATAGTAGTTAGAAGCAATACACAACAATATAATATGTATGAAAAATGACATATGTTATATTGTTGAGTTGTTGCCTAACAACATATCTATACCAAAGAATACAGTTTTGAAGAAAATTGAGGAAAATAGTGTTTGAAGACATACGTTTTCTACTTAGGATGAGTGTCACGTGGTCTCATCAATCCTGCAATGGTTAAATTGCTTCATGTATAACAACAGGTACTAACTTCATTTTTTAAAATTTCTTGTTGTAATGTATAGATTTTCTTTCCCCTTTATCATGTGTGCAACACTTAGATAGTATATTTGGTAGTTGTGTGTAAAAAAATATACAGGGTGATGCAGAATTCCAACCCTTAATAATATGAAATTATTGTTTGTTCATCAAAAAATAAAGAAAATGCACCAATTAGCGTGTGCGCTGTATGTAGTTCTGAATAGCACATGTTCTTACTCCTCGGTTGTCATTGGTCAGCCATATTGTTATGAGGGAATGAGACTTATTATGGGATAAAATCTGTTATATTCTGTAAAAAGAGTTAAACAGTACCAAATGTTATATATACAAGGTAACTTTTCTTCTACGGTAAGGGACTCTGCTTGCACTCGCATCATAAAGGGGGCAATGCTCTTATATTTGAGCTTAATGTCGTTAAAATATGTTCAGAAGTTTCGGAGATATAACCCTTAGTATATAGTAGTTAGGAGCAATGCACAACAATATAATATATATGAAAAAATGATATATGTTATATTGTTGAGATGTTGCCTAACAACATATTTATACCAAGTAGTACAGTTTTGAAGAAAATTGAAGAAAATAGTGTTTGAAGACATACGTTTTCTACTTAGGATGAGTGTCACGTGGTCTCATCAATCCTGCAAGGGTTAAATGGCTTCATGTATAACAACAGGTACTAACTTCATTTTTTAAAATTTCTTGTTGTAATGTATAGATTTTCTTTCCCCTTTATCATGTGTGCAACACTTAGATAGTATATTTGGTAGTTGTGTGTAAAAAAATATACAGGGTGATGCAGAATTCCAACCCTTAATAATATGAAATTATTGTTTGTTCATCAAAAAATAAAGAAAATGCACCAATTAGCGTGTGCGCTGTATGTAGTTCTGAATAGCACATGTACTTACTCCTCGGTTGTCATTGGTCAGCCATATTGTTATGGGGGAATGAGACTTATTATGGGATAAAATCTGTTATTTTCTGTAAAAAGAGTTAAACAGTACCAAATGTTATATATACAAGGTAACTTTTCTTCTACGGTAGGGGACTCTGCTTGCACTCGCATCATAAAGGGGGCAATGTTCTTCAATGTGAGCTTTATTTCGTTAAAATATGTTCAGAAGTTTCGGAGATATAGCCCTTAGTATATAGTAGTTAGAAGCAATACACAACAATATAATATGTATGAAAAATGACATATGTTATATTGTTGAGATGTTGCCTAACAACATATTTATACCAAAGAATACAGTTTTGAAGAAAATTGAGGAAAATAGTGTTTGAAGACATACATTTTCTACTTAGGATGAGTGTCACGTGGTCTCATCAATCCTGCAAGGGTTAAATGGCTTCATGTATAACAACAGGTACTAAGTTCATTTTTTAAAATTTCTTGTTGTAATGTATAGATTTTCTTCCCCTTTATCATGTGTGCAACACTTAGATAGTATATTTGGTAGTTGTGTGTAAAAAAATATACAGGGTGATGCAGAATTCCAACCCTTAATAATATGAAATTATTGTTTGTTCATCAAAAAATAAAGAAAATGCACCAATTAGCGTGTGCGCTGTATGTAGTTCAGAATTGCACATGTTCTTAGTCTTCGGTTGTCATTGGTCAGCCTTATTGTTATGAGGGAATGAGACTTATTATGGGATAAAATCTGTTATATTCTGTAAAAAGAGTTAAACAGTACCAAATGTTATATATACAAGGTAACTTTTCTTCTACGGTAAGGGACTCTGCTTGCACTCGCATCATAAAGGGGGCAATGCTCTTATATTTGAGCTTTATGTCGTTAAAATATGTTCAGAAGTTTCGGAGATATAGCCCTTAGTATATAGTAGTTAGGAGCAATGCACAACAATATAATATATATGAAAAAATGATATATGTTATATTGTTGAGATGTTGCCTAACAACATATTTATACCAAGTAGTACAGTTTTGAAGAAAATTGAAGAAAATAGTGTTTGAAGACATACGTTTTCTACTTAGGATGAGTGTCACGTGGTCTCATCAATCCTGCAAGGGTTAAATTGCTTCATGTATAACAACAGGTACTAACTTCATTTTTTAAAATTTCTTGTTGTAATGTATAGATTTTCTTTCCCCTTTAACATGTGTGCCACACTTAGATAGTATATTTGGTAGTTGTGTGTAAAAAAATATACAGGGTGATGCAGAATTCCAACCCTTAATAATATGAAATTATTGTTTGTTCATCAAAAAATAAAGAAAATGCACCAATTAGCGTGTGCGCTGTATGTAGTTCAGAATAGCACATGTTCTTACTCCTTGGTTGTCATTGGTCAGCCATATTGTTATGAGGGAATGAGACTTATTATGGGATAAAATCTGTTATTTTCTGTAAAAAGAGTTAAACAGTATCATATATTATATATAAAAGGAAACTTTCCGTCTATGGTAGGGGACTCTGCCTTCACTCACGTCATAAAGGGGGCAATGTTCTTCAATTTGAGCTTTATTTCGTTAAAATATGTTCAGAAGTTTCGGAGATATAGCACTTAGTATATAGTAGTTAGGAGCAATGCACAATATAATATATATGAAAAAATGATATATGTTATATTGTTGAGATGTTGCCTAACAACATATTTATACCAAGTAGTACAGTTTTGAAGAAAATTGAAGAAAATAGTGTTTGAAGACATACATTTTCTACTTAGGATGAGTGTCACGTGGTCTAATCAATCCTGCAAGGGTTAAATGGCTTCATGTATAACAACAGGTACTAAGTTCATTTTTTAAAATATCTTGTTGTAATGTATAGATTTTCTTTCCCCTTTATCATGTGTGCAACACTTAGATAGTATATTTGGTAGCTGTGTGTAAAAAAATATACAGGGTGATGCAGAATTCCAACCCTTAATAATATAAAATTATTGTTTGTTCATCAAAAAATAAAGAAAATGCACCAATTAGCGTGTGCGCTGTATGTAGTTCTGAATAGCACATGTCCTTACTCCTCGGTTGTCATTGGTCAGCCATATTGTTATGAGGGAATGAGACTTATTATGGGATAAAATCTGTTATATTCTGTAAAAAGAGTTAAACAGTATCATATATTATATATAAAAGGAAACGTTCCGTCTATGGTAGGGGACTCTGCTTTCACTCACGTCATAAATGGGGCAATGTTCTTCAATTTGAGCTTTATTTCGTTAAAATATGTTCAGAAGTTTTGGAGATATAGCACTTAGTATATAGTAGTTAGGAGCAATGCACAACAATATAATATATATGAAAAAATGATATATGTTATATTGTTGAGATGTTGCCTAACAACATATTTATACCAAGTAGTACAGTTTTGAAGAAAATTGAAGAAAATAGTGTTTGAAGACATACGTTTTCTACTTAGGATGAGTGTCACGTGGTCTCATCAATCCTGCAAGGGTTAAATTGCTTCATGTATAACAACAGGTACTAACTTCATTTTTTAAAATTTCTTGTTGTAATGTATAGATTTTCTTTCCCCTTTATCATGTGTGCAACACTTAGATAGTATATTTGGTAGTTGTGTGTAAAAAAATATACAGGGTGATGCAGAATTCCAACCCTTAATAATATGAAATTATTGTTTGTTCATCAAAAAATAAAGAAAATGCACCAATTAGCGTGTGCGCTGTATGTAGTTCTGAATAGCACATGTACTTACTCCTCGGTTGTCATTGGTCAGCCATATTGTTATGAGGGAATGAGACTTATTATGGGATAAAATCTGTTATTTTCTGTAAAAAGAGTTAAACAGTACCAAATGTTATATATACAAGGTAACTTTTCTTCTACGGAAAGGGACTCTGCTTGCACTCGCATCATAAAGGGGGCAATGCTCTTCAATGTGAGCTTTATTTCGTTAAAATATGTTCAGAAGTTTCGGAGATATAGCCCTTAGTATATAGTAGTTAGAAGCAATACACAACAATATAATATGTATGAAAAATGACATACGTTATATTGTTGAGATGTTGCCTAACAACATATTTATACCAAAGAATACAGTTTTGAAGAAAATTGAGGAAAATAGTGTTTGAAGACATACATTTTCTACTTAGGATGAGTGTCACGTGGTCTCATCAATCCTGCAAGGGTTAAATTGCTTCATGTATAACAACAGGTACTAACTTCATTTTTTAAAATTTCTTGTTGTAATGTATAGATTTTCTTTCCCCTTTATCATGTGTGCAACACTTAGATAGTATATTTGGTAGTTGTGTGTAAAAAAATATACAGGGTGATGCAGAATTCCAACCCTTAATAATATGAAATTATTGTTTGTTCATCAAAAAATAAAGAAAATGCACCAATTAGCGTGTGCGCTGTATGTAGTTCTGAATAGCACATGTTCTTACTCCTCGGTTGTCATTGGTCAGCCATATTGTTATGAGGGAATGAGACTTATTATGGGATAAAATCTGTTATTTTCTGTAAAAAGAGTTAAACAGTATCATATATTATATATAATAGGAAACTTTCCGTCTATGGTAGGGGACTCTGCTTTCACTCACGTCATAAAGGGGGAAATGTTCTTCAATTTGAGCTTTATTTCGTTAAAATATGTTCAGAAGTTTCGGAGATATAGCCCTTAGTATATAGTAGTTAGGAGCAATGCACAACAATATAATATATATGAAAAAATGATATATGTTATATTGTTGAGTTGTTGCCTAACAACATTGTTATACCAAGTAGTACAGTTTTGAAGAAAATAGTGTTTGAAGACATACGTTTTCTAATTAGGATGAGTGTCACGTGGTCTCATGAATCCTGCAAGGGTTAAATGGCTTCATGTATAACAACAGGTACTAAGTTCATTTTTTAAAATTTCTTGTTGTAATGTATAGATTTTCTTTCCCCTTTATCATGTGTGCAACACTTAGATAGTATATTTGGTAGTTGTGTGTAAAAAAATATACAGGGTGATGCAGAATTCCAACCCTTAATAATATGAAATTATTGTTTGTTCATCAAAAAATAAAGAAAATGCACCAATTAGCGAGTGCGCTGTATGTAGTTCAGAATAGCACATGTTCTTACTCCTCGGTTGTCATTGGTCAGCCATATTGTTATGAGGGAATGAGACTTATTATGGGATAAAATCTGTTATTTTCTGTAAAAAGAGTTAAACAGTACCAAATGTTATATATACAAGGTAACTTTTCTTCTACGGTAAGGGACTCTGCTTGCACTCGCATCATAAAGGGGGAATGCTCTTATATTTGAGCTTAATGTCGTTAAAATATGTTCAGAAGTTTCGGAGATATAACCCTTAGTATATAGTAGTTAGGAGCAATGCACAACAATATAATATATATGAAAAAATGATATATGTTATATTGTTGAGATGTTGCCTAACAACATATTTATACCAAGTAGTACAGTTTTGAAGAAAATTGAAGAAAATAGTGTTTGAAGACATACGTTTTCTACTTAGGATGAGTGTCACGTGGTCTCATCAATCCTGCAAGGGTTAAATTGCTTCATGTATAACAACAGGTACTAACTTCATTTTTTAAAATTTCTTGTTGTAATGTATAGATTTTCTTTCCCCTTTATCATGTGTGCAACACTTAGATAGTATATTTGGTAGTTGTGTGTAAAAAAATATACAGGGTGATGCAGAATTCCAACCCTTAATAATATGAAATTATTGTTTGTTCATCAAAAAATAAAGAAAATGCACCAATTAGCGTGTGCGCTGTATGTAGTTCTGAATAGCACATGTACTTACTCCTCGGTTGTCATTGGTCAGCCATATTGTTATGAGGGAATGAGACTTATTATGGGATAAAATCTGTTATTTTCTGTAAAAAGAGTTAAACAGTACCAAATGTTATATATACAAGGTAACTTTTCTTCTACGGTAGGGGACTCTGCTTGCACTCGCATCATAAAGGGGGCAATGTTCTTCAATGTGAGCTTTATTTCGTTAAAATATGTTCAGAAGTTTCGGAGATATAGCCCTTAGTATATAGTAGTTAGAAGCAATACACAACAATATAATATGTATGAAAAATGACATATGTTATATTGTTGAGATGTTGCCTAACAACATATTTATACCAAAGAATACAGTTTTGAAGAAAATTGAGGAAAATAGTGTTTGAAGACATACATTTTCTACTTAGGATGAGTGTCACGTGGTCTCATCAATCCTGCAAGGGTTAAATGGCTTCATGTATAACAACAGGTACTAAGTTCATTTTTTAAAATTTCTTGTTGTAATGTATAGATTTTCTTCCCCTTTATCATGTGTGCAACACTTAGATAGTATATTTGGTAGTTGTGTGTAAAAAAATATACAGGGTGATGCAGAATTCCAACCCTTAATAATATGAAATTATTGTTTGTTCATCAAAAAATAAAGAAAATGCACCAATTAGCGTGTGCGCTGTATGTAGTTCAGAATTGCACATGTTCTTAGTCTTCGGTTGTCATTGGTCAGCCTTATTGTTATGAGGGAATGAGACTTATTATGGGATAAAATCTGTTATATTCTGTAAAAAGAGTTAAACAGTACCAAATGTTATATATACAAGGTAACTTTTCTTCTACGGTAAGGGACTCTGCTTGCACTCGGATCATAAAGGGGGCAATTCTCTTATATTTGAGCTTTATGTCGTTAAAATATGTTCAGAAGTTTCGGAGATATAGCCCTTAGTATATAGTAGTTAGGAGCAATGCACAACAATATAATATATATGATAAAATGATATATGTTATATTGTTGAGATGTTGCCTAACAACATATTTATACCAAGTAGTACAGTTTTGAAGAAAATTGAAGAAAATAGTGTTTGAAGACATACGTTTTCTACTTAGGATGAGTGTCACGTGGTCTCATCAATCCTGCAAGGGTTAAATTGCTTCATGTATAACAACAGGTACTAACTTCATTTTTTAAAATTTCTTGTTGTAATGTATAGATTTTCTTTCCCCTTTATCATGTGTGCAACACTTAGATAGTATATTTGGTAGTTGTGTGTAAAAAAATATACAGGGTGATGCAGAATTCCAACCCTTAATAATATGAAATTATTGTTTGTTCATCAAAAAATAAAGAAAATGCACCAATTAGCGTGTGCGCTGTATGTAGTTCTGAATAGCACATGTTCTTACTCCTCGGTTGTCATTGGTCAGCCATATTGTTATGAGGGAATGAGACTTATTATGGGATAAAATCTGTTATTTTCTGTAAAAAGAGTTAAACAGTATCATATATTATATATAATAGGAAACTTTCCGTCTATGGTAGGGGACTCTGCTTTCACTCACGTCATAAAGGGGGCAATGTTCTTCAATTTGAGCTTTATTTCGTTAAAATATGTTCAGAAGTTTCGGAGATATAGCCCTTAGTATATAGTAGTTAGGAGCAATGCACAACAATATAATATATATGAAAAAATGATATGTGTTATATTGTTGAGATGTTGCCTAACAACATTGTTATACCAAGTAGTACAGTTTTGAAGAAAATAGTGTTTGAAGACATACGTTTTCTAATTAGGATGAGTGTCACGTGGTCTCATCAATCCTGCAAGGGTTAAATGGCTTCATGTATAACAACAGGTACTAAGTTCATTTTTTAAAATTTCTTGTTGTAATGTATAGATTTTCTTTCCCCTTTATCATGTGTGCAACACTTAGATAGTATATTTGGTAGTTGTGTGTAAAAAAATATACAGGGTGATGCAGAATTCCAACCCTTAATAATATGAAATTATTGTTTGTTCATCAAAAAATAAAGAAAATGCACCAATTAGCGAGTGCGCTGTATGTAGTTCAGAATAGCACATGTTCTTACTCCTCGGTTGTCATTGGTCAGCCATATTGTTATGAGGGAATGAGACTTATTATGGGATAAAATCTGTTATTTTCTGTAAAAAGAGTTAAACAGTATCATATATTATATATAAAAGGAAATTTTCCGTCTATGGTAGGGGACTCTGCTTTCACTCACGTCATAAAGAAGGCAATGTTCTTCAATTTGAGCTTTATTTCGTTAAAATATGTTCAGAAGTTTCGGAGATATAGCCCTTAGTATATAGTAGTTAGAAGCAATACACAACAATATAATATGTATGAAAAATGACATATGTTATATTGTTGAGTTGTTGCCTAACAACATATCTATACCAAAGAATACAGTTTTGAAGAAAATTGAGGAAAATAGTGTTGAAGACATACGTTTTCTACTTAGGATGAGTGTCACGTGGTCTCATCAATCCTGCAAGGGTTAAATTGCTTCATGTATAACAACAGGTACTAACTTCATTTTTTAAAATTTCTTGTTGTAATGTATAGATTTTCTTTCCCCTTTATCATGTGTGCAACACTTAGATAGTATATTTGGTAGTTGTGTGTAAAAAAATATACAGGGTGATGCAGAATTCCAACCCTTAATAATATGAAATTATTGTTTGTTCATCAAAAAATAAAGAAAATGCACCAATTAGCGTGTGCGCTGTATGTAGTTCTGAATAGCACATGTTCTTACTCCTCGGTTGTCATTGGTCAGCCATATTGTTATGAGGGAATGAGACTTATTATGGGATAAAATCTGTTATATTCTGTAAAAAGAGTTAAACAGTACCAAATGTTATATATACAAGGTAACTTTTCTTCTACGGTAAGGGACTCTGCTTGCACTCGCATCATAAAGGGGGCAATGCTCTTATATTTGAGCTTTATGTCGTTAAAATATGTTCAGAAGTTTCGGAGATATAGCCCTTAGTATATAGTAGTTAGGAGCAATGCACAACAATATAATATATATGAAAAAATGATATATGTTATATTGTTGAGATGTTGCCTAACAACATATTTATACCAAGTAGTACAGTTTTGAAGAAAATTGAAGAAAATAGTGTTTGAAGACATACGTTTTCTACTTAGGATGAGTGTCACGTGGTCTCATCAATCCTGCAAGGGTTAAATTGCTTCATGTATAACAACAGGTACTAACTTCATTTTTTAAAATTTCTTGTTGTAATGTATAGATTTTCTTTCCCCTTTATCATGTGTGCAACACTTAGATAGTATATTTGGTAGTTGTGTGTAAAAAAATATACAGGGTGATGCAGAATTCCAACCCTTAATAATATGAAATTATTGTTTGTTCATCAAAAAATAAAGAAAATGCACCAATTAGCGTGTGCGCTGTATGTAGTTCTGAATAGCACATGTACTTACTCCTCGGTTGTCATTGGTCAGCCATATTGTTATGAGGGAATGAGACTTATTATGGGATAAAATCTGTTATTTTCTGTAAAAAGAGTTAAACAGTACCAAATGTTATATATACAAGGTAACTTTTCTTCTACGGTAGGGGACTCTGCTTGCACTCGCATCATAAAGGGGGCAATGTTCTTCAATGTGAGCTTTATTTCGTTAAAATATGTTCAGAAGTTTCGGAGATATAGCCCTTAGTATATAGTAGTTAGAAGCAATACACAACAATATAATATGTATGAAAAATGACATATGTTATATTGTTGAGATGTTGCCTAACAACATATTTATACCAAAGAATACAGTTTTGAAGAAAATTGAGGAAAATAGTGTTTGAAGACATACATTTTCTACTTAGGATGAGTGTCACGTGGTCTCATCAATCCTGCAAGGGTTAAATGGCTTCATGTATAACAACAGGTACTAAGTTCATTTTTTAAAATTTCTTGTTGTAATGTATAGATTTTCTTCCCCTTTATCATGTGTGCAACACTTAGATAGTATATTTGGTAGTTGTGTGTAAAAAAATATACAGGGTGATGCAGAATTCCAACCCTTAATAATATGAAATTATTGTTTGTTCATCAAAAAATAAAGAAAATGCACCAATTAGCGTGTGCGCTGTATGTAGTTCAGAATTGCACATGTTCTTAGTCTTCGGTTGTCATTGGTCAGCCTTATTGTTATGAGGGAATGAGACTTATTATGGGATAAAATCTGTTATATTCTGTAAAAAGAGTTAAACAGTACCAAATGTTATATATACAAGGTAACTTTTCTTCTACGGTAAGGGACTCTGCTTGCACTCGCATCATAAAGGGGGCAATGCTCTTATATTTGAGCTTTATGTCGTTAAAATATGTTCAGAAGTTTCGGAGATATAGCCCTTAGTATATAGTAGTTAGGAGCAATGCACAACAATATAATATATATGAAAAAATGATATATGTTATATTGTTGAGATGTTGCCTAACAACATATTTATAGCAAGTAGTACAGTTTTGAAGAAAATTGAAGAAAATAGTGTTTGAAGACATACGTTTTCTACTTAGGATGAGTGTCACGTGGTCTCATCAATCCTGCAAGGGTTAAATTGCTTCATGTATAACAACAGGTACTAACTTCATTTTTTAAAATTTCTTGTTGTAATGTATAGATTTTCTTTCCCCTTTAACATGTGTGCCACACTTAGATAGTATATTTGGTAGTTGTGTGTAAAAAAATATACAGGGTGATGCAGAATTCCAACCCTTAATAATATGAAATTATTGTTTGTTCATCAAAAAATAAAGAAAATGCACCAATTAGCGTGTGCGCTGTATGTAGTTCAGAATAGCACATGTTCTTACTCCTTGGTTGTCATTGGTCAGCCATATTGTTATGAGGGAATGAGACTTATTATGGGATAAAATCTGTTATTTTCTGTAAAAAGAGTTAAACAGTATCATATATTATATATAAAAGGAAACTTTCCGTCTATGGTAGGGGACTCTGCTTTCACTCACGTCATAAAGGGGGCAATGTTCTTCAATTTGAGCTTTATTTCGTTAAAATATGTTCAGAAGTTTCGGAGATATAGCACTTAGTATATAGTAGTTAGGAGCAATGCACAATATAATATATATGAAAAAATGATATATGTTATATTGTTGAGATGTTGCCTAACAACATATTTATACCAAGTAGTACAGTTTTGAAGAAAATTGAAGAAAATAGTGTTTGAAGACATACATTTTCTACTTAGGATGAGTGTCACGTGGTCTAATCAATCCTGCAAGGGTTAAATGGCTTCATGTATAACAACAGGTACTAAGTTCATTTTTTAAAATATCTTGTTGTAATGTATAGATTTTCTTTCCCCTTTATCATGTGTGCAACACTTAGATAGTATATTTGTTAGCTGTGTGTAAAAAAATATACAGGGTGATGCAGAATTCCAACCCTTAATAATATAAAATTATTGTTTGTTCATCAAAAAATAAAGAAAATGCACCAATTAGCGTGTGCGCTGTATGTAGTTCTGAATAGCACATGTCCTTACTCCTCGGTTGTCATTGGTCAGCCATATTGTTATGAGGGAATGAGACTTATTATGGGATAAAATCTGTTATATTCTGTAAAAAGAGTTAAACAGTATCATATATTATATATAAAAGGAAACGTTCCGTCTATGGTAGGGGACTCTGCTTTCACTCACGTCATAAATGGGGCAATGTTCTTCAATTTGAGCTTTATTTCGTTAAAATATGTTCAGAAGTTTCGGAGATATAGCCCTTAGTATATAGTAGTTAGGAGCAATGCACAACAATATAATATATATGAAAAAATGATATATGTTATATTGTTGAGATGTTGCCTAACAACATTGTTATACCAAGTAGTACAGTTTTGAAGAAAATAGTGTTTGAAGACATACGTTTTCTAATTAGGATGAGTGTCACGTGGTCTCATCA
This sequence comes from Thermobia domestica, assembly GCF_964235325.1. Lineage (NCBI taxonomy): Eukaryota > Metazoa > Arthropoda > Insecta > Zygentoma > Lepismatidae > Thermobia > Thermobia domestica. The sequence goes on from NC_137455.1 coordinate 260,924,047, forward strand.
ATCCTGCAAGGGTTAAATGGCTTCATGTATAACAACAGGTACTAAGTTCATTTTTTAAAATTTCTTGTTGTAATGTATAGATTTTCTTTCCCCTTTATCATAAGTGCAACACTTAGATAGTATATTTGGTAGTTGTGTGTAAAAAAATATACAGGGTGATGCAGAATTTCAACCCTTAATAATATGAAATTATTGTTTGTTCATCAAAAAATAAAGAAAATGCACCAATTAGCGAGTGCGCTGTATGTAGTTCAGAATAGCACATGTTCTTACTCCTCGGTTGTCATTGGTCAGCCATATTGTTATGAGGGAATGAGACTTATTATGGGATAAAATCTGTTATATTCTGTAAAAAGAGTTAAACAGTACCAAATGTTATATATACAAGGTAACTTTTCTTCTACGGTAAGGGACTCTGCTTGCACTCGCATCATAAAGGGGGCAATGCTCTTATATTTGAGCTTAATGTCGTTAAAATATGTTCAGAAGTTTCGGAGATATAACCCTTAGTATATAGTAGTTAGGAGCAATGCACAACAATATAATATATATGAAAAAATGATATATGTTATATTGTTGAGATGTTGCCTAACAACATATTTATACCAAGTAGTACAGTTTTGAAGAAAATTGAAGAAAATAGTGTTTGAAGACATACGTTTTCTACTTAGGATGAGTGTCACGTGGTCTCATCAATCCTGCAAGGGTTAAATTGCTTCATGTATAACAACAGGTACTAACTTCATTTTTTAAAATTTCTTGTTGTAATGTATAGATTTTCTTTCCCCTTTATCATGTGTGCAACACTTAGATAGTATATTTGGTAGTTGTGTGTAAAAAAATATACAGGGTGATGCAGAATTCCAACCCTTAATAATATTAAATTATTGTTTGTTCATCAAAAAATAAAGAAAATGCACCAATTAGCGTGTGCGCTGTATGTAGTTCTGAATAGCACATGTACTTACTCCTCGGTTGTCATTGGTCAGCCATATTGTTATGAGGGAATGAGACTTATTATGGGATAAAATCTGTTATTTTCTGTAAAAAGAGTTAAACAGTACCAAATGTTATATATACAAGGTAACTTTTCTTCTACGGTAGGGGACTCTGCTTGCACTCGCATCATAAAGGGGGCAATGTTCTTCAATGTGAGCTTTATTTCGTTAAAATATGTTCAGAAGTTTCGGAGATATAGCCCTTAGTATATAGTAGTTAGAAGCAATACACAACAATATAATATGTATGAAAAATGACATATGTTATATTGTTGAGATGTTGCCTAACAACATATTTATACCAAAGAATGCAGTTTTGAAGAAAATTGAGGAAAATAGTGTTTGAAGACATACATTTTCTACTTAGGATGAGTGTCACGTGGTCTCATCAATCCTGCAAGGGTTAAATGGCTTCATGTATAACAACAGGTACTAAGTTCATTTTTTAAAATTTCTTGTTGTAATGTATAGATTTTCTTCCCCTTTATCATGTGTGCAACACTTAGATAGTATATTTGGTAGTTGTGTGTAAAAAAATATACAGGGTGATGCAGAATTCCAACCCTTAATAATATGAAATTATTGTTTGTTCATCAAAAAATAAAGAAAATGCACCAATTAGCGTGTGCGCTGTATGTAGTTCTGAAAAGCACATGTTCTTACTCCTCGGTTGTCATTGGTCAGCCATATTGTTATGAGGGAATGAGACTTATTATGGGATAAAATCTGTTATTTTCTGTAAAAAGAGTTAAACAGTATCATATATTATATATAATAGGAAACTTTCCGTCTATGGTAGGGGACTCTGCTTTCACTCACGTCATAAAGGGGGCAATGTTCTTCAATTTGAGCTTTATTTCGTTAAAATATGTTCAGAAGTTTCGGAGATATAGCCCTTAGTATATAGTAGTTAGGAGCAATGCACAACAATATAATATATATGAAAAAATGATATGTGTTATATTGTTGACATGTTGCCTAACAACATTGTTATACCAAGTAGTACAGTTTTGAAGAAAATAGTGTTTGAAGACATACGTTTTCTAATTAGGATGAGTGTCACGTGGTCTCATCAATCCTGCAAGGGTTAAATGGCTTCATGTATAACAACAGGTACTAACTTCATTTTTTAAAATTTCTTGTTGTAATGTATAGATTTTCTTTCCCCTTTAACATGTGTGCCACACTTAGATAGTATATTTGGTAGTTGTGTGTAAAAAAATATACAGGGTGATGCAGAATTCCAACCCTTAATAATATGAAATTATTGTTTGTTCATCAAAAAATAAAGAAAATGCACCAATTAGCGTGTGCGCTGTATGTAGTTCAGAATAGCACATGTTCTTACTCCTTGGTTGTCATTGGTCAGCCATATTGTTATGAGGGAATGAGACTTATTATGGGAGAAAATCTGTTATTTTCTGTAAAAAGAGTTAAACAGTATCATATATTATATATAAAAGGAAACTTTCCGTCTATGGTAGGGGACTCTGCTTTCACTCACGTCATAAAGGGGGCAATGTTCTTCAATTTGAGCTTTATTTCGTTAAAATATGTTCAGAAGTTTCGGAGATATAGCACTTAGTATATAGTAGTTAGGAGCAATGCACAATATAATATATATGAAAAAATGATATATGTTATATTGTTGAGATGTTGCCTAACAACATATTTATACCAAGTAGTACAGTTTTGAAGAAAATTGAAGAAAATAGTGTTTGAAGACATACATTTTCTACTTAGGATGAGTGTCACGTGGTCTAATCAATCCTGCAAGGGTTAAATGGCTTCATGTATAACAACAGGTACTAAGTTCATTTTTTAAAATATCTTGTTGTAATGTATAGATTTTCTTTCCCCTTTATCATGTGTGCAACACTTAGATAGTATATTTGGTAGTTGTGTGTAAGAAAATATACAGGGTGATGCAGAATTCCAACCCTTAATAATATGAAATTATTGTTTGTTCATCAAAAAATAAAGAAAATTCACCAATTAGCGTGTGCGCTTTATGTAGTTCTGAATTGCACATGTTCTTACTCCTCGGTTGTCATTGGTCAGCCTTATTGTTATGAGGGAATGAGACTTATTATGGGATAAAATCTGTTATATTCTGTAAAAAGAGTTAAACAGTACCTAATGTTATATATACAAGGTAACTTTTCTTCTACGGTAAGGGACTCTGCTTGCACTCGCATCATAAAGGGGGCAATGCTCTTATATTTGAGCTTTATGTCGTTAAAATATGTTCAGAAGTTTCGGGGATATAGCCCTTAGTATATAGTAGTTAGGAGCAATGCACAACAATATAATATATATGAAAAAATGATATATGTTATATTGTTGAGATGTTGCCTAACAACATATTTATACCAAGTAGTACAGTTTTGAAGAAAATTGAAGAAAATAGTGTTTGAAGACATACGTTTTCTACTTAGGATGAGTGTCACGTGGTCTCATCAATCCTGCAAGGGTTAAATTGCTTCATGTATAACAACAGGTACTAACTTCATTTTTTAAAATTTCTTGTTGTAATGTATAGATTTTCTTTCCCCTTTATCATGTGTGCAACACTTAGATAGTATATTTGGTAGTTGTGTGTAAAAAAATATACAGGGTGATGCAGAATTCCAACCCTTAATAATATGAAATTATTGTTTGTTCATCAAAAAATAAAGAAAATGCACAAATTAGCGTGTGCGCTGTATGTAGTTCTGAATAGCACATGTTCTTACTCCTCGGTTGTCATTGGTCAGCCATATTGTTATGAGGGAATGAGACTTATTATGGGATAAAATCTGTTATTTTCTGTAAAAAGAGTTAAACAGTATCATATATTATATATAATAGGAAACTTTCCGTCTATGGTAGGGGACTCTGCTTTCACTCACGTCATAAAGGGGGCAATGTTCTTCAATTTGAGCTTTATTTCGATAAAATATGTTCAGAAGTTTCGGAGATATAGCCCTTAGTATATAGTAGTTAGGAGCAATGCACAACAATATAATATATATGAAAAAATGATATATGTTATATTGTTGAGATGTTGCCTAACAACATTGTTATACCAAGTAGTACAGTTTTGAAGATAATAGTGTTTGAAGACATACGTTTTCTAATTAGGATGAGTGTCACGTGGTCTCATCAATCCTGCAAGGGTTAAATGGCTTCATGTATAACAACAGGTACTAAGTTCATTTTTTAAAATTTCTTGTTGTAATGTATAGATTTTCTTTCCCCTTTATCATGTGTGCAACACTTAGATAGTATATTTGGTAGTTGTGTGTAAAAAAATATACAGGGTGATGCAGAATTCCAACCCTTAATAATATGAAATTATTGTTTGTTCATCAAAAAATAAAGAAAATGCACCAATTAGCGAGTGCGCTGTATGTAGTTCAGAATAGCACATGTTCTTACTCCTCGGTTGTCATTGGTCAGCCATATTGTTATGAGGGAATGAGACTTATTATGGGATAAAATCTGTTATTTTCTGTAAAAAGAGTTAAACAGTATCATATATTATATATAAAAGGAAACTTTCCGTCTATGGTAGGGGACTCTGCTTTCACTCACGTCATAAAGGGGGCAATGTTCTTCAATTTGAGCTTTATTTCGTTAAAATATGTTCAGAAGTTTCGGAGATATAGCCCTTAGTATATAGTAGTTAGGAGCAATGCACAACAATATAATATATATGAAATAATGATATATGTTATATTGTTGAGATGTTGCCTAACAACATATTTATACCAAGTAGTACAGTTTTGAAGAAAATTGAAGAAAATAGTGTTTGAAGACATACGTTTTCTACTTAGGATGAGTGTCACGTGGTCTCATCAATCCTGCAAGGGTTAAATTGCTTCATGTATAACAACAGGTACTAACTTCATTTTTTAAACTTTCTTGTTGTAATGTATAGATTTTCTTTCCCCTTTAACATCTGTGCCACACTTAGATAGTATATTTGGTAGTTGTGTGTAAAAAAATATACAGGGTGATGCAGAATTCCAACCCTTAATAATATGAAATTATTGTTTGTTCATCAAAAAATAAAGAAAATGCACCAATTAGCGTGTGCGCTGTATGTAGTTCAGAATAGCACATGTTCTTACTTCTTGGTTGTCATTGGTCAGCCATATTGTTATGAGGGAATGAGACTTATTATGGGATAAAATCTGTTATTTTCTGTAAAAAGAGTTAAACAGTATCATATATTATATATAAAAGGAAACTTTCCGTCTATGGTAGGGGACTCTGCTTTCACTCACGTCATAAAGGGGGCAATGTTCTTCAATTTGAGCTTTATTTCGTTAAAATATGTTCATTAGTTTCGGAGATATAGCACTTAGTATATAGTAGTTAGGAGCAATGCACAATATAATATATATGAAAAAATGATATATGTTATATTGTTGAGATGTTGCCTAACAACATATTTATACCAAGTAGTACAGTTTTGAAGAAAATTGAAGAAAATAGTGTTTGAAGACATACATTTTCTACTTAGGATGAGTGTCACGTGGTCTCATCAATCCTGCAAGGGTTAAATGGCTTCATGTATAACAACAGGTACTAAGTTCATTTTTTAAAATATCTTGTTGTAATGTATAGATTTTCTTTCCCCTTTATCATATGTGCAACACTTAGATAGTATATTTGGTAGTTGTGTGTAAAAAAATATACAGGGTGATGCAGAATTCCAACCCTTAATAATATGAAATTATTGTTTGTTCATCAAAAAATAAAGAAAATTCACCAATTAGCGTGTGCGCTTTATGTAGTTCTGAATTGCACATGTTCTTACTCCTCGGTTGTCATTGGTCAGCCTTATTGTTATGAGGAAATGAGACTTATTATGGGATAAAATCTGTTATATTCTGTAAAAAGAGTTAAACAGTACCAAATGTTATATATACAAGGTAACTTTTCTTCTACGGTAAGGGACTCTGCTTGCACTCGCATCATAAAGGGGGCAATTCTCTTATATTTGAGCTTTATGTCGTTAAAATATGTTCAGAAGTTTCGGAGATATAGCCCTTAGTATATAGTAGTTAGGAGCAATGCACAACAATATAATATATATGAAAAAATGATATATGTTATATTGTTGAGATGTTGCCTAACAACATATTTATACCAAGTAGTACAGTTTTGAAGAAAATTGAAGAAAATAGTGTTTGAAGACATACGTTTTCTACTTAGGATGAGTGTCACGTGGTCTCATCAATCCTGCAAGGGTTAAATTGCTTCATGTATAACAACAGGTACTAACTTCATTTTTTAAAATTTCTTGTTGTAATGTATAGATTTTATTTCCCCTTTATCATGTGTGCAACACTTAGATAGTATATTTGGTAGTTGTGTGTAAAAAAATATACAGGGTGATGCAGAATTCCAACCCTTAATAATATGAAATTATTGTTTGTTCATCAAAAAATAAAGAAAATGCACCAATTAGCGTGTGCGCTGTATGTAGTTCTGAATAGCACATGTTCTTACTCCTCGGTTGTCATTGGTCAGCCATATTGTTATGAGGGAATGAGACTTATTATGGGATAAAATCTGTTATATTCTGTAAAAAGAGTTAAACAGTACCAAATGTTATATGTACAAGGTAACTTTTCTTCTACGGTAGGGGACTCTGCTTGCACTCGCATCATAAAGAAGGCAATGTTCTTCAATGTGAGCTTTATTTCGTTAAAATATTATGAAAAGTTTCGGAGATATAGCACTTAGTATATAGTAGTTAGGAGCAATGCACAACAATATAATATATATGAAAAAATGATGTATGTTATATTGTTGAGATGTTGCCTAACAACATATTTATACCAAGTAGTACAGTTTTGAAGAAAATTGAAGAAAATAGTGTTTGAAGACATACATTTTCTACTTAGGATAAGTGTCACGTGGTCTCATCAATCCTGCAAGGGTTAAATGGCTTCATGTATAACAACAGGTACTAAGTTCATTTTTTAAAATTTCTTGTTGTAATGTATAGATTTTCTTCCCCTTTATCATGTGTGCAACACTTAGATAGTATATTTGGTAGTTGTGTGTAAAAAAATATACAGGGTGATGCAGAATTCCAACCCTTAATAATATGAAATTATTATTTGTTCATCAAAAAATAAAGAAAATTCACCAATTAGCGTGTGCGCTTTATGTAGTTCTGAATTGCACATGTTCTTACTCTTCGGTTGTCATTGGTCAGCCTTATTGTTATGAGGGAATGAGACTTATTATGGGATAAAATCTGTTATATTCTGTAAAAAGAGTTAAACAGTACCAAATTTTATATATACAAGGTAACTTTTCTTCTACGGTAAGGGACTCTGCTTGCACTCGCATCATAAAGGGGGCAATGCTCTTATATTTGAGCTTTATGTCGTTAAAATATGTTCAGAAGTTTCGGAGATATAGCCCTTAGTATATAGTAGTTAGGAGCAATGCACAACAATATAATATATATGAAAAAATGATATATGTTATATTGTTGAGATGTTGCCTAACAACATATTTATACCAAGTAGTACAGTTTTGAAGAAAATTGAAGAAAATAGTGTTTGAAGACATACGTTTTCTACTTAGGATGAGTGTCACGTGGTCTCATCAATCCTGCAAGGGTTAAATGGCTTCATGTATAACAACAGGTACTAACTTCATTTTTTAAAATTTCTTGTTGTAATGTATAGATTTTCTTTCCCCTTTATCATGTGTGCAACACTTAGATAGTATATTTGGTAGTTGTGTGTAAAAAAATATACAGGGTGATGCAGAATTCCAACCCTTAATAATATGAAATTATTGTTTGTTCATCAAAAAATAAAAATGCACCAATTAGCGTGTGCGCTGTATGTAGTTCTGAATAGCACATGTTCTTACTCCTCGGTTGTCATTGGTCAGCCATATTGTTATGAGGGAATGAGACTTATTATGGGATAAAATCTGTTATTTTCTGTAAAAAGAGTTAAACAGTATCATATATTATATATAAAAGGAAACTTTCCGTCTATGGTAGGGGACTCTGCTTTCACTCACGTCATAAAGGGGGCAATGTTCTTCAATTTGAGCTTTATTTCGTTAAAATATGTTCAGAAGTTTCGGAGATATAGCACTTAGTATATAGTAGTTAGGAGCAATGCACAATATAATATATATGAAAAAATGATATATGTTATATTGTTGAGATGTTGCCTAACAACATATTTATACCAAGTAGTACAGTTTTGAAGAAAATTGAAGAAAATAGTGTTTGAAGACATACATTTTCTACTTAGGATGAGTGTCACGTGGTCTCATCAATCCTGCAAGGGTTAAATGGCTTCATGTATAACAACAGGTACTAACTTCATTTTTTAAAATTTCTTGTTGTAATGTATAGATTTTCTTTCCCCTTTATCATGTGTGCAACACTTAGATAGTATATTTGGTAGTTGTGTGTAAAAAAATATACAGGGTGATGCAGAATTCCAACCCTTAATAATATGAAATTATTGTTTGTTCATCAAAAAATAAAGAAAATGCACCAATTAGCGTGTGAGCTGTATGTAGTTCTGAATAGCACATGTTCTTACTCCTCTGTTGTCATTGGTCAGCCTTATTGTTATGAGGGAATGAGACTTATTATGGGATAAAATCTGTTATATTCTGTAAAAAGAGTTAAACAGTACCAAATGTTATATGTACAAGGTAACTTTTCTTCTACGGTAGGGGACTCTGCTTGCACTCGCATCATAAAGAAGGCAATGTTCTTCAATGTGAGCTTTATTTCGTTAAAATATTATGAGAAGTTTCGGAGATATAGCACTTAGTATATAGTAGTTAGGAGCAATGCACAACAATATAATATATATGAAAAAATGATGTATGTTATATTGTTGAGATGTTGCCTAACAACATATTTATACCAAGTAGTACAGTTTTGAAGAAAATTGAAGAAAATAGTGTTTGAAGACATACATTTTCTACTTAGGATGAGTGTCACGTGGTCTCATCAATCCTGCAAGGGTTAAATGGCTTCATGTATAACAACAGGTACTAACTTCATTTTTTAAAATTTCTTGTTGTAATGTATAGATTTTCTTCCCCTTTATCATGTGTGCAACACTTAGATAGTATATTTGGTAGTTGTGTGTAAAAAAATATACAGGGTGATGCAGAATTCCAACCCTTAATAATATAAAATTATTATTTGTTCATCAAAAAATAAAGAAAATTCACCAATTAGCGTGTGCGCTTTATGTAGTTCTGAATTGCACATGTTCTTACTCTTCGGTTGTCATTGGTCAGCCATATTGTTATGAGGGAATGAGACTTATTATGGGATAAAATCTGTTATATTCTGTAAAAAGAGTTAAACAGTACCAAATGTTATATATACAAGGTAACTTTTCTTCTACGGTAAGGGACTCTGCTTGCACTCGCATCATAAAGGGGGCAATGCTCTTATATTTGAGCTTTATGTCGTTAAAATATGTTCAGAAGTTTCGGAGATATAGCCCTTAGTATATAGTAGTTAGGAGCAATGCACAACAATATAATATATATGAAATAATGATATATGTTATATTGTTGAGATGTTGCCTAACAACATATTTATACCAAGTAGTACAGTTTTGAAGAAAATTGAAGAAAATAGTGTTTGAAGACATACGTTTTCTACTTAGGATGAGTGTCACGTGGTCTCATCAATCCTGCAAGGGTTAAATTGCTTCATGTATAACAACAGGTACTAACTTCATTTTTTAAACTTTCTTGTTGTAATGTATAGATTTTCTTTCCCCTTTAACATCTGTGCCACACTTAGATAGTATATTTGGTAGTTGTGTGTAAAAAAATATACAGGGTGATGCAGAATTCCAACCCTTAATAATATGAAATTATTGTTTGTTCATCAAAAAATAAAGAAAATGCACCAATTAGCGTGTGCGCTGTATGTAGTTCAGAATAGCACATGTTCTTACTTCTTGGTTGTCATTGGTCAGCCATATTGTTATGAGGGAATGAGACTTATTATGGGATAAAATCTGTTATTTTCTGTAAAAAGAGTTAAACAGTATCATATATTATATATAAAAGGAAACTTTCCGTCTATGGTAGGGGACTCTGCTTTCACTCACGTCATAAAGGGGGCAATGTTCTTCAATTTGAGCTTTATTTCGTTAAAATATGTTCATTAGTTTCGGAGATATAGCACTTAGTATATAGTAGTTAGGAGCAATGCACAATATAATATATATGAAAAAATGATATATGTTATATTGTTGAGATGTTGCCTAACAACATATTTATACCAAGTAGTACAGTTTTGAAGAAAATTGAAGAAAATAGTGTTTGAAGACATACATTTTCTACTTAGGATGAGTGTCACGTGGTCTCATCAATCCTGCAAGGGTTAAATGGCTTCATGTATAACAACAGGTACTAAGTTCATTTTTTAAAATATCTTGTTGTAATGTATAGATTTTCTTTCCCCTTTATCATATGTGCAACACTTAGATAGTATATTTGGTAGTTGTGTGTAAAAAAATATACAGGGTGATGCAGAATTCCAACCCTTAATAATATGAAATTATTGTTTGTTCATCAAAAAATAAAGAAAATTCACCAATTAGCGTGTGCGCTTTATGTAGTTCTGAATTGCACATGTTCTTACTCCTCGGTTGTCATTGGTCAGCCTTATTGCTATGAGGAAATGAGACTTATTATGGGATAAAATCTGTTATATTCTGTAAAAAGAGTTAAACAGTACCAAATGTTATATATACAAGGTAACTTTTCTTCTACGGTAAGGGACTCTGCTTGCACTCGCATCATAAAGGGGGCAATTCTCTTATATTTGAGCTTTATGTCGTTAAAATATGTTGAGAAGTTTCGGAGATATAGCCCTTAGTATATAGTAGTTAGGAGCAATGCACAACAATATAATATATATGAAAAAATGATATATGTTATATTGTTGAGATGTTGCCTAACAACATATTTATACCAAGTAGTACAGTTTTGAAGAAAATTGAAGAAAATAGTGTTTGAAGACATACGTTTTCTACTTAGGATGAGTGTCACGTGGTCTCATCAATCCTGCAAGGGTTAAATTGCTTCATGTATAACAACAGGTACTAACTTCATTTTTTAAAATTTCTTGTTGTAATGTATAGATTTTATTTCCCCTTTATCATGTGTGCAACACTTAGATAGTATATTTGGTAGTTGTGTGTAAAAAAATATACAGGGTGATGCAGAATTCCAACCCTTAATAATATGAAATTATTGTTTGTTCATCAAAAAATAAAGAAAATGCACCAATTAGCGTGTGCGCTGTATGTAGTTCTGAATAGCACATGTTCTTACTCCTCGGTTGTCATTGGTCAGCCATATTGTTATGAGGGAATGAGACTTATTATGGGATAAAATCTGTTATATTCTGTAAAAAGAGTTAAACAGTACCAAATGTTATATGTACAAGGTAACTTTTCTTCTACGGTAGGGGACTCTGCTTGCACTCGCATCATAAAGAAGGCAATGTTCTTCAATGTGAGCTTTATTTCGTTAAAATATTATGAAAAGTTTCGGAGATATAGCACTTAGTATATAGTAGTTAGGAGCAATGCACAACAATATAATATATATGAAAAAATGATGTATGTTATATTGTTGAGATGTTGCCTAACAACATATTTATACCAAGTAGTACAGTTTTGAAGAAAATTGAAGAAAATAGTGTTTGAAGACATACATTTTCTACTTAGGATAAGTGTCACGTGGTCTCATCAATCCTGCAAGGGTTAAATGGCTTCATGTATAACAACAGGTACTAAGTTCATTTTTTAAAATTTCTTGTTGTAATGTATAGATTTTCTTCCCCTTTATCATGTGTGCAACACTTAGATAGTATATTTGGTAGTTGTGTGTAAAAAAATATACAGGGTGATGCAGAATTCCAACCCTTAATAATATGAAATTATTATTTGTTCATCAAAAAATAAAGAAAATTCACCAATTAGCGTGTGCGCTTTATGTAGTTCTGAATTGCACATGTTCTTACTCTTCGGTTGTCATTGGTCAGCCTTATTGTTATGAGGGAATGAGACTTATTATGGGATAAAATCAGTTATATTCTGTAAAAAGAGTTAAACAGTACCAAATTTTATATATACAAGGTAACTTTTCTTCTACGGTAAGGGACTCTGCTTGCACTCGCATCATAAAGGGGGCAATGCTCTTATATTTGAGCTTTATGTCGTTAAAATATGTTCAGAAGTTTCGGAGATATAGCCCTTAGTATATAGTAGTTAGGAGCAATGCACAACAATATAATATATATGAAAAAATGATATATGTTATATTGTTGAGATGTTGCCTAACAACATATTTATACCAAGTAGTACAGTTTTGAAGAAAATTGAAGAAAATAGTGTTTGAAGACATACGTTTTCTACTTAGGATGAGTGTCACGTGGTCTCATCAATCCTGCAAGGGTTAAATGGCTTCATGTATAACAACAGGTACTAACTTCATTTTTTAAAATTTCTTGTTGTAATGTATAGATTTTCTTTCCCCTTTATCATGTGTGCAACACTTAGATAGTATATTTGGTAGTTGTGTGTAAAAAAATATACAGGGTGATGCAGAATTCCAACCCTTAATAATATGAAATTATTGTTTGTTCATCAAAAAATAAAAATGCACCAATTAGCGTGTGCGCTGTATGTAGTTCTGAATAGCACATGTTCTTACTCCTCGGTTGTCATTGGTCAGCCATATTGTTATGAGGGAATGAGACTTATTATGGGATAAAATCTGTTATTTTCTGTAAAAAGAGTTAAACAGTATCATATATTATATATAAAAGGAAACTTTCCGTCTATGGTAGGGGACTCTGCTTTCACTCACGTCATAAAGGGGGCAATGTTCTTCAATTTGAGCTTTATTTCGTTAAAATATGTTCAGAAGTTTCGGAGATATAGCACTTAGTATATAGTAGTTAGGAGCAATGCACAATATAATATATATGAAAAAATGATATATGTTATATTGTTGAGATGTTGCCTAACAACATATTTATACCAAGTAGTACAGTTTTGAAGAAAATTGAAGAAAATAGTGTTTGAAGACATACATTTTCTACTTAGGATGAGTGTCACGTGGTCTCATCAATCCTGCAAGGGTTAAATGGCTTCATGTATAACAACAGGTACTAACTTCATTTTTTAAAATTTCTTGTTGTAATGTATAGATTTTCTTTCCCCTTTATCATGTGTGCAACACTTAGATAGTATATTTGGTAGTTGTGTGTAAAAAAATATACAGGGTGATGCAGAATTCCAACCCTTAATAATATGAAATTATTGTTTGTTCATCAAAAAATAAAGAAAATGCACCAATTAGCGTGTGAGCTGTATGTAGTTCTGAATAGCACATGTTCTTACTCCTCTGTTGTCATTGGTCAGCCTTATTGTTATGAGGGAATGAGACTTATTATGGGATAAAATCTGTTATATTCTGTAAAAAGAGTTAAACAGTACCAAATGTTATATGTACAAGGTAACTTTTCTTCTACGGTAGGGGACTCTGCTTGCACTCGCATCATAAAGAAGGCAATGTTCTTCAATGTGAGCTTTATTTCGTTAAAATATTATGAGAAGTTTCGGAGATATAGCACTTAGTATATAGTAGTTAGGAGCAATGCACAACAATATAATATATATGAAAAAATGATGTATGTTATATTGTTGAGATGTTGCCTAACAACATATTTATACCAAGTAGTACAGTTTTGAAGAAAATTGAAGAAAATAGTGTTTGAAGACATACATTTTCTACTTAGGATGAGTGTCACGTGGTCTCATCAATCCTGCAAGGGTTAAATGGCTTCATGTATAACAACAGGTACTAACTTCATTTTTTAAAATTTCTTGTTGTAATGTATAGATTTTCTTCCCCTTTATCATGTGTGCAACACTTAGATAGTATATTTGGTAGTTGTGTGTAAAAAAATATACAGGGTGATGCAGAATTCCAACCCTTAATAATATAAAATTATTATTTGTTCATCAAAAAATAAAGAAAATTCACCAATTAGCGTGTGCGCTTTATGTAGTTCTGAATTGCACATGTTCTTACTCTTCGGTTGTCATTGGTCAGCCATATTGTTATGAGGGAATGAGACTTATTATGGGATAAAATCTGTTATATTCTGTAAAAAGAGTTAAACAGTACCAAATGTTATATATACAAGGTAACTTTTCTTCTACGGTAAGGGACTCTGCTTGCACTCGCATCATAAAGGGGGCAATGCTCTTATATTTGAGCTTTATGTCGTTAAAATATGTTCAGAAGTTTCGGAGATATAGCCCTTAGTATATAGTAGTTAGGAGCAATGCACAACAATATAATATATATGAAAAAATGATATATGTTATATTGTTGAGATGTTGCCTAACAACATATTTATACCAAGTAGTACAGTTTTGAAGAAAATTGAAGAAAATAGTGTTTGAAGACATACGTTTTCTACTTAGGATGAGTGTCACGTGGTCTCATCAATCCTGCAAGGGTTAAATTGCTTCATGTATAACAACAGGTACTAACTTCATTTTTTAAAATTTCTTGTTGTAATGTATAGATTTTCTTTCCCCTTTAACATGTGTGCCACACTTAGATAGTATATTTGGTAGTTGTGTGTAAAAAAATATACAGGGTGATACAGAATTCCAACCCTTAATAATATGAAATTATTGTTTGTTCACCAAAAATAAAGAAAATGCACCAATTAGCGTGTGCGCTGTATGTAGTTCAGAATAGCACATGTTCTTACTTCTTGGTTGTCATTGGTCAGCCATATTGTTAAGAGGGAATGAGACTTATTATGGGATAAAATCTGTTATTTTCTGTAAAAAGAGTTAAACAGTATCATATATTATATATAAAAGGAAACTTTCCGTCTATGGTAGGGGACTCTGCTTTCACTCACGTCATAAAGGGGGCAATGTTCTTCAATTTGAGCTTTATGTCGTTAAAATATGTTCAGAAGTTTCGGAGATATAGCTTTTAGTATATAGTAGTTAGAAGCAATACACAACAATATAATATATATGAAAAAATGATATATGTTATATTGTTGAGATGTTGCCTAACAACATATTTATACCAAGTAGTACAGTTTTGAAGAAAATTGAAGAAAATAGTGTTTGAAGACATACATTTTCTACTTAGGATCAGTGTCACGTGGTCTCATCAATCCTGCAAGGGTTAAATGGCTTCATGTATAACAACAGGTACTAAGTTCATTTTTTAAAATTTCTTGTTGTAATGTATAGATTTTCTTTCCCCTTTATCATGTGTGCAACACTTAGATAGTATATTTGGTAGTTGTGTGTAAAAAAATATACAGGGTGATGCAGAATTCCAACCCTTAATAATATGAAATTATTGTTCGTTCATCAAAAAATAAAGAAAATGCACCAATTAGCGTGTGCGCTTTATGTAGTTCTGAATAGCACATGTCCTTACTCCTCGGTTGTCATTGGTCAGCCATATTGTTATGAGGGAATGAGACTTATTATGGGATAAAATCTGTTATATTCTGTAAAAAGAGTTAAACAGTATCATATATTATATATAAAAGGAAACGTTCCGTCTATGGTAGGGGACTCTGCTTTCACTCACGTCATAAATGGGGCAATGTTCTTCAATGTGAGCTTTATTTCGTTAAAATATGTTCAGAAGTTTCGGAGATATAGCCCTTAGTATATAGTAGTTAGAAGCAATACACAACAATATAATATATATGAAAAATGACATATGTTATATTGTTGAGATGTTGCCTAACAACATATTTATACCAAACAATATAGTTTTGAAGAAAATTGAGGAAAATAGTGTTTGAAGACATACATTTTCTACTTAGGATGAGTGTCACGTGGTCTCATCAATCCTGCAAGGGTTAAATGGCTTCATGTATAACAACAGGTACTAAGTTCATTTTTTAAAATTTCTTGTTGTAATGTATAGATTTTCCTTCCCCTTTATCATGTGTGCAACACTTAGATAGTATATTTGGTAGTTGTGTGTAAAAAAATATACAGGGTGATGCAGAATTCCAACCCTTAATAATATGAAATTATTGTTTGTTCATCAAAAAATAAAGAAAATGCACCAATTAGCGTGTGCGCTGTATGTAGTTCTGAATAGCACATGTTCTTACTCCTCGGTTGTCATTGGTCAGCCATATTGTTATGAGGGAATGAGACTTATTATGGGATAAAATCTGTTATATTCTGTAAAAAGAGTTAAACAGTACCAAATGTTATATGTACAAGGTAACTTTTCTTCTACGGTAGGGGACTCTGCTTGCACTCGCATCATAAAGGGGGCAATGTTCTTCAATGTGAGCTTTATTTCGTTAAAATATGTTGAGAAGTTTCGGAGATATAGCACTTAGTATATAGTAGTTAGGAGCAATGCACAACAATATAATATATATGAAAAAATGATGTATGTTATATTGTTGAGATGTTGCCTAACAACATTGTTATACCAAGTAGTACAGTTTTGAAGAAAATAGTGTTTGAAGACATACGTTTTCTACTTAGGATGAGTGTCACGTGGTCTCATCAATCCTGCAAGGGTTAAATGGCTTCATGTATAACAACAGGTACTAACTTCATTTTTTAAAATTTCTTGTTGTAATGTATAGATTTTCTTTCCCCTTTATCATGTGTGCAACACTTAGATAGTATATTTGGTAGTTGTGTGTAAAAAAATATACAGGGTGATGCAGAATTCCAACCCTTAATAATATGAAATTATTGTTTGTTCATCAAAAAATAAAGAAAATTCACCAATTAGCGTGTGCGCTGTATGTAGTTCAGAATTGCACATGTTCTTACTCTTCGGTTGTCATTGGTCAGCCTTATTGTTATGAGGGAATGAGACTTATTATGGGATAAAATCTGTTATATTCTGTAAAAAGAGTTAAACAGTACCAAATGTTATATATACAAGGTAACTTTTCTTCTACGGTAAGGGACTCTGCTTGCACTCGCATCATAAAGGGGGCAATGCTCTTATATTTGAGCTTTATGTCGTTAAAATATGTTCAGAAGTTTCGGAGATATAGCCCTTAGTATATAGTAGTTAGGAGCAATGCACAACAATATAATATATATGAAAAAATGATATATGTTATATTGTTGAGATGTTGCCTAACAACATATTTATACCAAGTAGTACAGTTTTGAAGAAAATTGAAGAAAATAGTGTTTGAAGACATACGTTTTCTACTTAGGATGAGTGTCACGTGGTCTCATCAATCCTGCAAGGGTTAAATTGCTTCATGTATAACAACAGGTACTAACTTCATTTTTTAAAATTTCTTGTTGTAATGTATAGATTTTCTTTCCCCTTTAACATGTGTGCCACACTTAGATAGTATATTTGGTAGTTGTGTGTAAAAAAATATACAGGGTGATGCAGAATTCCAACCCTTAATAATATGAAATTATTGTTTGTTCATCAAAAAATAAAGAAAATGCACCAATTAGCGTGTGCGCTGTATGTAGTTCTGAATAGCACATGTTCTTACTCCTCGGTTGTCATTGGTCAGCCATATTGTTATGAGGGAATGAGACTTATTATGGGATAAAATCTGTTATATTCTGTAAAAAGAGTTAAACAGTACCAAATGTTATATATACAAGGTAACTTTTCTTCTACGGTAAGGGACTCTGCTTGCACTCGCATCATAAAGGGGGCAATGCTCTTATATTTGAGCTTTATGTCGTTAAATTATGTTGAGAAGTTTCGGAGATATAGCCCTTAGTATATAGTAGTTAGGAGCAATGCACAACAATATAATATATATGAAAAAATGATATATGTTATATTGTTGAGATGTTGCCTAACAACATATTTATACCAAGTAGTACAGTTTTGAAGAAAATTGAAGAAAATAGTGTTTGAAGACATACGTTTTCTACTTAGGATGAGTGTCACGTGGTCTCATCAATCCTGCAAGGGTTAAATTGCTTCATGTATAACAACAGGTACTAACTTCATTTTTTAAAATTTCTTGTTGTAATGTATAGATTTTCTTTCCCCTTTATCATGTGTGCAATACTTTGATAGTATATTTGGTAGTTGTGTGTAAAAAAATATACAGGGTGATGCAGAATTCCAACCCTTAATAATATGAAATTATTGTTTGTTCATCAAAAAATAAAGAAAATGCACCAATTAGCGTGTGCGCTGTATGTAGTTCTGAATAGCACATGTACTTACTCCTCGGTTGTCATTGGTCAGCCATATTGTTATGAGGGAATGAGACTTATTATGGGATAAAATCTGTTATATTCTGTAAAAAGAGTTAAACAGTACCAAATGTTATATATACAAGGTAACTTTTCTTCTACGGTAGGGGACTCTGCTTGCACTCGCATCATAAAGGGGGCAATGTTCTTCAATGTGAGCTTTATTTCGTTAAAATATGTTCAGAAGTTTCGGAGATATAGCCCTTAGTATATAGTAGTTAGAAGCAATACACAACAATATAATATATATGAAAAATGACATATGTTATATTGTTGAGATGTTGCCTAACAACATATTTATACCAAACAATATAGTTTTGAAGAAAATTGAGGAAAATAGTGTTTGAAGACATACATTTTCTACTTAGGATGAGTGTCACGTGGTCTCATCAATCCTGCAAGGGTTAAATGGCTTCATGTATAACAACAGGTACTAAGTTCATTTTTTAAAATTTCTTGTTGTAATGTATAGATTTTCTTTCCCCTTTATCATGTGTGCAACACTTAGATAGTATATTTGGTAGTTGTGTGTAAAAAAAATATACAGGGTGATGCAGAATTCCAACCCTTAATAATATGAAATTATTGTTTGTTCATCAAAAAATAAAGAAAATGCACCAATTAGCGTGTGCGCTTTATGTAGTTCTGAATTGCACATGTTCTTACTCCTCGGTTGTCATTGGTCAGCCTTATTGTTATGAGGGAATGAGACTTATTATGGGATAAAATCTGTTATATTCTGTAAAAAGAGTTAAACAGTACCAAATGTTATATATACAGGGTAATTTTTCTTCTATCTTAAGGGACTCTGCTTGCACTCGCATCATAATGGGGGCAATGCTCTTCAATTTGAGCTTTATGTCGTTAAAATATGTTCAGAAGTTTCGGAGATATAGCCCTTAGTATATAGTAGTTAGGAGCAATGCACAACAATATAATATATATGAAAAAATGATATATGTTATATTGTTGAGATGTTGCCTAACAACATATTAATACCAAGTAGTACAGTTTTGAAGAAAATTGAAGAAAATAGTGTTTGAAGACATACGTTTTCTACTTAGGATGAGTGTCACGTGGTCTCATCAATCCTGCAAGGGTTAAATTGCTTCATGTATAACAACAGGTACTAACTTCATTTTTTAAAATTTCTTGTTGTAATGTATAGATTTTATTTCCCCTTTATCATGTGTGCAACACTTAGATAGTATATTTGGTAGTTGTGTGTAAAAAAATATACAGGGTGATGCAGAATTCCAACCCTTAATAATATAAAATTATTGTTTGTTCATCAAAAAATAAAGAAAATGCACCAATTAGCGTGTGCGCTGTATGTAGTTCTGAATAGCACATGTCCTTACTCCTCGGTTGTCATTGGTCAGCCATATTGTTATGAGGGAATGAGACTTATTATGGGATAAAATCTGTTATATTCTGTAAAAAGAGTTAAACAGTATCATATATTATATATAAAAGGAAACTTTCCGTCTATGGTAGGGGACTCTGCTCTCACTCACGTCATAAATGGGGCAATGTTCTTCAATTTGAGCTTTATTTCGTTAAAATATGTTCAGAAGTTTCGGAGATATAGCCCTTAGTATATAGTAGTTAGGAGCAATGCACAACAATATAATATATATGAAAAAATGATATATGTTATATTGTTGAGATGTTGCCTAACAACATTGTTATACCAAGTAGTACAGTTTTGAAGAAAATATTGTTTGAAGACATACGTTTTCTACTTAGGATGAGTGTCACGTGGTCTCATCAATCCTGCAAGGGTTAAATGGCTTCATGTATAACAACAGGTACTAAGTTCATTTTTTAAAATTTCTTGTTGTAATGTATAGATTTTCTTTCCCCTTTATCATGTGTGCAACACTTAGATAGTGTATTTGGTAGTTGTGTGTAAAAAAATATACAGGGTGATGCAGAATTCCAACCCTTAATAATATGAAATTATTGTTTGTTCATCAAAAAATAAAGAAAATTCACCAATTAGCGTGTGCGCTTTATGTAGTTCTGAATTGCACATGTTCTTACTCCTCGGTTGTCATTGGTCAGCCTTATTGTTATGAGGGAATGAGACTTATTATGGGATAAAATCTGTTATATTCTGTAAAAAGAGTTAAACAGTACCAAATGTTATATATACAAGGTAACTTTTCTTCTACGGTCAGGGACTCTGCTTGCACTCGCATCATAAAGGGGGCAATGCTCTTATATTTGAGCTTTATGTCGTTAAAATATGTTCAGAAGTTTCGGAGATATAGCCCTTAGTATATAGTAGTTAGGAGCAATGCACAACAATATAATATATATGAAAAAATGATATATGTTATATTGTTGAGATGTTGCCTAACAACATATTTATACCAAGTAGTACAGTTTTGAAGAAAATTGAAGAAAATAGTGTTTGAAGACATACATTTTCTACTTAGGATGAGTGTCACGTGGTCTCATCAATCCTGCAAGGGTTAAATGGCTTCATGTATAACAACAGGTACTAAGTTCATTTTTTAAAATTTCTTGTTGTAATGTATAGATTTCCTTTCCCCTTTATCATGTATGCAACACTTAGATAGTATATTTGGTAGTTGTGTGTAAAAAAATATACAGGGTGATGCAGAATTCCAACCCTTAATAATATGAAATTATTGTTTGTTCATCAAAAAATAAAGAAAATTCACCAATTAGCGTGTGCGCTGTATGTAGTTCAGAATTGCACATGTTCTTAGTCTTCGGTTGTCATTGGTCAGCCTTATTGTTATGAGGGAATGAGACTTATTATGGGATAAAATCTGTTATATTCTGTAAAAAGAGTTAAACAGTACCAAATGTTATATATACAAGGTAACTTTTCTTCTACGGTAAGGGACTCTGCTTGCACTCGCATCATAAAGGGGGCAATGCTCTTATATTTGAGCTTTATGTCGTTAAAATATGTTGAGAAGTTTCGGAGATATAGCCCTTAGTATATAGTAGTTAGGAGCAATGCACAACAATATAATATATATGAAAAAATGATATATGTTATATTGTTGAGATGTTGCCTAACAACATATTTATACCAAGTAGTACAGTTTTGAAGAAAATTGAAGAAAATAGTGTTTGAAGACATACGTTTTCTACTTAGGATGAGTGTCACGTGGTCTCATCAATCCTGCAAGGGTTAAATTGCTTCATGTATAACAACAGGTACTAACTTCATTTTTTAAAATTTCTTGTTGTAATGTATAGATTTTCTTTCCCCTTTATCATGTGTGCAATACTTAGATAGTATATTTGGTAGTTGTGTGTAAAAAATATACAGGGTGATGCAGAATTCCAACCCTTAATAATATGAAATTATTGTTTGTTCATCAAAAAATAAAGAAAATGCACCAATTAGCGTGTGCGCTGTATGTAGTTCTGAATAGCACATGTACTTACTCCTCGGTTGTCATTGGTCAGCCATATTGTTATGAGGGAATGAGATTTATTATGGGATAAAATCTGTTATATTCTGTAAAAAGAGTTAAACAGTACCAAATGTTATATATACAAGGTAACTTTTCTTCTACGGTAGGGGACTCTGCTTGCACTCGCATCATAAAGGGGGCAATGTTCTTCAATGTGAGCTTTATTTCGTTAAAATATGTTCAGAAGTTTCGGAGATATAGCACTTAGTATATAGTAGTTAGAAGCAATACACAACAATATAATATATATGAAAAATGACATATGTTATATTGTTGAGATGTTGCCTAACAACATATTTATACCAAACAATACAGTTTTGAAGAAAATTGAGGAAAATAGTGTTTGAAGACATACATTTTCTACTTAGGATGAGTGTCACGTGGTCTCATCAATCCTGCAAGGGTTAAATGGCTTCATGTATAACAACAGGTACTAAGTTCATTTTTTAAAATTTCTTGTTGTAATGTATAGATTTTCTTTCCCCTTTATCATGTGTGCAACACTTAGATAGTATATTTGGTAGTTGTGTGTAAAAAAATATACAGGGTGATGCAGAATTCCAACCCTTAATAATATGAAATTATTGTTTGTTCATCAAAAAATAAAGAAAATGCACCAATTAGCGTGTGCGCTTTATGTAGTTCTGAATTGCACATGTTCTTACTCCTCGGTTGTCATTGGTCAGCCTTATTGTTATGAGGGAATGAGACTTATTATGGGATAAAATCTGTTATATTCTGTAAAAAGAGTTAAACAGTAACAAATGTTATATATAAAGGGTAATTTTTCTTCTACCTTAAGGGACTCTGCTTGCACTCGCATCATAATGGGGGCAATGCTCTTCAATTTGAGCTTTATGTCGTTAAAATATGTTCAGAAGTTTCGGAGATATAGCCCTTAGTATATAGTAGTTAGGAGCAATGCACAACAATATAATATATATGAAAAAATGATATATGTTATATTGTTGAGATGTTGCCTAACAACATATTTATACCAAGTAGTACAGTTTTGAAGAAAATTGAAGAAAATAGTGTTTGAAGACATACGTTTTCTACTTAGGATGAGTGTCACGTGGTCTCATCAATCCTGCAAGGGTTAAATTGCCTCATGTATAACAACAGGTACTAACTTCATTTTTTAAAATTTCTTGTTGTAATGTATAGATTTTATTTCCCCTTTATCATGTGTGCAACACTTAGATAGTATATTTGGTAGTTGTGTGTAAAAAAATATACAGGGTGATGCAGAATTCCAACCCTTAATAATATAAAATTATTGTTTGTTCATCAAAAAATAAAGAAAATGCACCAATTAGCGTGTGCGCTGTATGTAGTTCTGAATAGCACATGTCCTTACTCCTCGGTTGTCATTGGTCAGCCATATTGTTATGAGGGAATGAGACTTATTATGGGATAAAATCTGTTATATTCTGTAAAAAGAGTTAAACAGTATCATATATTATATATAAAAGGAAACTTTCCGTCTATGGTAGGGGACTCTGCTCTCACTCACGTCATAAATGGGGCAATGTTCTTCAATTTGAGCTTTATTTCGTTAAAATATGTTCAGAAGTTTCGGAGATATAGCCCTTAGTATATAGTAGTTAGGAGCAATGCACAACAATTTAATATATATGAAAAAATGATATATGTTATATTGTTGAGATGTTGCCTAACAACATTGTTATACCAAGTAGTACAGTTTTGAAGAAAATAGTGTTTGAAGACATACGTTTTCTACTTAGGATGAGTGTCACGTGGTCTCATCAATCCTGCAAGGGTTAAATGGCTTCATGTATAACAACAGGTACTAAGTTCATTTTTTAAAATTTCTTGTTGTAATGTATAGATTTTCTTTCCCCTTTATCATGTGTGCAACACTTAGATAGTGTATTTGGTAGTTGTGTGTAAAAAAATATACAGGGTGATGCAGAATTCCAACCCTTAATAATATGAAATTATTGTTTGTTCATCAAAAAATAAAGAAAATTCACCAATTAGCGTGTGCGCTTTATGTAGTTCTGAATTGCACATGTTCTTACTCCTCGGTTGTCATTGGTCAGCCTTATTGTTATGAGGGAATGAGACTTATTATGGGATAAAATCTGTTATATTCTGTAAAAAGAGTTAAACAGTACCAAATGTTATATATACAAGGTAACTTTTCTTCTACGGTCAGGGACTCTGCTTGCACTCGCATCATAAAGGGGGCAATGCTCTTATATTTGAGCTTTATGTCGTTAAAATATGTTCAGAAGTTTCGGAGATATAGCCCTTAGTATATAGTAGTTAGGAGCAATGCACAACAATATAATATATATGAAAAAATGATATATGTTATATTGTTGAGATGTTGCCTAACAACATATTTATACCAAGTAGTACAGTTTTGAAGAAAATTGAAGAAAATAGTGTTTGAAGACATACATTTTCTACTTAGGATGAGTGTCACGTGGTCTCATCAATCCTGCAAGGGTTAAATGGCTTCATGTATAACAACAGGTACTAACTTCATTTTTTAAAATTTCTTGTTGTAATGTATAGATTTCCTTTCCCCTTTATCATGTGTGCAACACTTAGATAGTATATTTGGTAGTTGTGTGTAAAAAAATATACAGGGTGATGCAGAATTCCAACCCTTAATAATATGAAATTATTGTTTGTTCATCAAAAGAAAGAAAATTCACCAATTAGCGTGTGCGCTGTATGTAGTTCAGAATTGCACATGTTCTTACTCTTCGGTTGTCATTGGTCAGCCTTATTGTTATGAGGGAATGAGACTTATTATGGGATAAAATCTGTTATATTCTGTAAAAAGAGTTAAACAGTACCAAATGTTATATATACAAGGTAACTTTTCTTCTACGGTAAGGGACTCTGCTTGCACTCGCATCATAAAGGGGGCAATGCTCTTATATTTGAGCTTTATGTCGTTAAAATATGTTGAGAAGTTTCGGAGATATAGCCCTTAGTATATAGTAGTTAGGAGCAATGCACAACAATATAATATATATGAAAAAATGATATATGTTATATTGTTGAGATGTTGCCTAACAACATATTTATACCAAGTAGTACAGTTTTGAAGAAAATTGAAGAAAATAGTGTTTGAAGACATACGTTTTCTACTTAGGATGAGTGTCACGTGGTCTCATCAATCCTGCAAGGGTTAAATTGCTTCATGTATAACAACAGGTACTAACTTCATTTTTTAAAATTTCTTGTTGTAATGTATAGATTTTCTTTCCCCTTTATCATGTGTGCAATACTTAGATAGTATATTTGGTAGTTGTGTGTAAAAAAATATACAGGGTGATGCAGAATTCCAACCCTTAATAATATGAAATTATTGTTTGTTCATCAAAAAATAAAGAAAATGCACCAATTAGCGTGTGCGCTGTATGTAGTTCTGAATAGCACATGTACTTACTCCTCGGTTGTCATTGGTCAGCCATATTGTTATGAGGGATTGAGACTTATTATGGGATAAAATCTGTTATATTCTGTAAAAAGAGTTAAACAGTACCAAATGTTATATATACAAGGTAACTTTTCTTCTACGGTAGGGGACTCTGCTTGCACTCGCATCATAAAGGGGGCAATGTTCTTCAATGTGAGCTTTATTTCGTTAAAATATGTTCAGAAGTTTCGGAGATATAGCCCTTAGTATATAGTAGTTAGAAGCAATACACAACAATATAATATGTATGAAAAATGACATATGTTATATTGTTGAGATGTTGCCTAACAACATATTTATACCAAACAATACAGTTTTGAAGAAAATTGAGGAAAATAGTGTTTGAAGACATACATTTTCTACTTAGGATGAGTGTCACGTGGTCTCATCAATCCTGCAAGGGTTAAATGGCTTCATGTATAACAACAGGTACTAAGTTCATTTTTTAAAATTTCTTGTTGTAATGTATAGATTTTCTTTCCCCTTTATCATGTGTGCAACACTTAGATAGTATATTTGGTAGTTGTGTGTAAAAAAATATACAGGGTGATGCAGAATTCCAACCCTTAATAATATAAAATTATTGTTTGTTCATCAAAAAATAAAGAAAATGCACCAATTAGCGTGTGCGCTTTATGTAGTTCTGAATTGCACATGTTCTTACTCCTCGGTTGTCATTGGTCAGCCTTATTGTTATGAGGGAATGAGACTTATTATGGGATAAAATCTGTTATATTCTGTAAAAAGAGTTAAACAGTACCAAATGTTATATATACAAGGTATATTTTCTTCTACCTTAAGGGACTCTGCTTGCACTCGCATCATAATGGGGGCAATGCTCTTCAATTTGAGCTTTATGTCGTTAAAATATGTTCAGAAGTTTCGGAGATATAGCCCTTAGTATATAGTAGTTAGGAGCAATGCACAACAATATAATATATATGAAAAAATGATATATGTTATATTGTTGAGATGTTGCCTAACAACATATTTATACCAAGTAGTACAGTTTTGAAGAAAATTGAAGAAAATAGTGTTTGAAGACATACGTTTTCTACTTAGGATGAGTGTCACGTGGTCTCATCAATCCTGCAAGGGTTAAATTGCTTCATGTATAACAACAGGTACTAACTTCATTTTTTAAAATTTCTTGTTGTAATGTATAGATTTTATTTCCCCTTTATCATGTGTGCAACACTTAGATAGTATATTTGGTAGTTGTGTGTAAAAAAATATACAGGGTGATGCAGAATTCCAACCATTAATAATATAAAATTATTGTTTGTTCATCAAAAAATAAAGAAAATGCACCAATTAGCGTGTGCGCTGTATGTAGTTCTGAATAGCACATGTCCTTACTCCTCGGTTGTCATTGGTCAGCCATATTGTTATGAGGGAATGAGACTTATTATGGGATAAAATCTGTTATATTCTGTAAAAAGAGTTAAACAGTATCATATATTATATATAAAAGGAAACTTTCCGTCTATGGTAGGGGACTCTGCTCTCACTCACGTCATAAATGGGGCAATGTTCTTCAATTTGAGCTTTATTTCGTTAAAATATGTTCAGAAGTTTCGGAGATATAGCCCTTAGTATATAGTAGTTAGGAGCAATGCACAACAATATAATATATATGAAAAAATGATATATGTTATATTGTTGAGATGTTGCCTAACAACATTGTTATACCAAGTAGTACAGTTTTGAAGAAAATAGTGTTTGAAGACATACGTTTTCTACTTAGGATGAGTGTCACGTGGTCTCATCAATCCTGCAAGGGTTAAATGGCTTCATGTATAACAACAGGTACTATGTTCATTTTTTAAAATTTCTTGTTGTAATGTATAGATTTTCTTTCCCCTTTATCATGTGTGCAACACTTAGATAGTATATTTGGTAGTTGTGTGTAAAAAAATATACAGGGTGATGCAGAATTCCAACCCTTAATAATATGAAATTATTGTTTGTTCATCAAAAAATAAAGAAAATTCACCAATTAGCGTGTGCGCTTTATGTAGTTCTGAATTGCACATGTTCTTACTTCTCGGTTGTCATTGGTCAGCCTTATTGTTATGAGGGAATGAGACTTATTATGGGATAAAATCTGTTATATTCTGTAAAAAGAGTTAAACAGTACCAAATGTTATATATACAAGGTAACTTTTCTTCTACGGTAGGGGACTCTGCTTGCACTCGCATCATAAATGGGGCAATGTTCTTCAATGTGAGCTTTATTTCGTTAAAATATGTTCAGAAGTTTCGGAGATATAGCCCTTAGTATATAGTAGTTAGAAGCAATACACAACAATATAATATGTATGAAAAATGACATATGTTATATTGTTGAGATGTTGCCTAACAACATATTTATACCAAACAATACAGTTTTGAAGAAAATTGAGGAAAATAGTGTTTGAAGACATACATTTTCTACTTAGGATGAGTGTCACGTGGTCTCATCAATCCTGCAAGGGTTAAATGGCTTCATGTATAACAACAGGTACTAAGTTCATTTTTTAAAATTTCTTGTTGTAATGTATAGATTTTCTTTCCCCTTTATCATGTGTGCAACACTTAGATAGTATATTTGGTAGTTGTGTGTAAAAAAATATACAGGGTGATGCAGAATTCCAACCCTTAATAATATGAAATTATTGTTTGTTCATCAAAAAATAAAGAAAATGCACCAATTAGCGTGTGCGCTTTATGTAGTTCTGAATTGCACATGTTCTTACTCCTCGGTTGTCATTGGTCAGCCTTATTGTTATGAGGGAATGAGACTTATTATGGGATAAAATCTGTTATATTCTGTAAAAAGAGTTAAACAGTACCAAATGTTATATATACAAGGTAATTTTTCTTCTACGGTAAGGGACTCTGCTTGCACTCGCATCATAATGGGGGCAATGCTCTTCAATTTGAGCTTTATGTCGTTAAAATATGTTCAGAAGTTTCGGAGATATAGCCCTTAGTATATAGTAGTTAGGAGCAATGCACAACAATATAATATATATGAAAAAATGATATATGTTATATTGTTGAGATGTTGCCTAACAACATATTTATACCAAGTAGTACAGTTTTGAAGAAAATTGAAGAAAATAGTGTTTGAAGACATACGTTTTCTACTTAGGATGAGTGTCACGTGGTCTCATCAATCCTGCAAGGGTTAAATTGCTTCATGTATAACAACAGGTACTAACTTCATTTTTTAAAATTTCTTGTTGTAATGTATAGATTTTATTTCCCCTTTATCATGTGTGCAACACTTAGATAGTATATTTGGTAGTTGTGTGTAAAAAAATATACAGGGTGATGCAGAATTCCAACCATTAATAATATAAAATTATTGTTTGTTCATCAAAAAATAAAGAAAATGCACCAATTAGCGTGTGCGCTGTATGTAGTTCTGAATAGCACATGTCCTTACTCCTCGGTTGTCATTGGTCAGCCATATTGTTATGAGGGAATGAGACTTATTATGGGATAAAATCTGTTATATTCTGTAAAAAGAGTTAAACAGTATCATATATTATATATAAAAGGAAACTTTCCGTCTATGGTAGGGGACTCTGCTCTCACTCACGTCATAAATGGGGCAATGTTCTTCAATTTGAGCTTTATTTCGTTAAAATATGTTCAGAAGTTTCGGAGATATAGCCCTTAGTATATAGTAGTTAGGAGCAATGCACAACAATATAATATATATGAAAAAATGATATATGTTATATTGTTGAGATGTTGCCTAACAACATTGTTATACCAAGTAGTACAGTTTTGAAGAAAATAGTGTTTGAAGACATACGTTTTCTACTTAGGATGAGTGTCACGTGGTCTCATCAATCCTGCAAGGGTTAAATGGCTTCATGTATAACAACAGGTACTAAGTTCATTTTTTAAAATTTCTTGTTGTAATGTATAGATTTTCTTTCCCCTTTATCATGTGTGCAACACTTAGATAGTATATTTGGTAGTTGTGTGTAAAAAAATATACAGGGTGATGCAGAATTCCAACCCTTAATAATATGAAATTATTGTTTGTTCATCAAAAAATAAAGAAAATTCACCAATTAGCGTGTGCGCTTTATGTAGTTCTGAATTGCACATGTTCTTACTTCTCGGTTGTCATTGGTCAGCCTTATTGTTATGAGGGAATGAGACTTATTATGGGATAAAATCTGTTATATTCTGTAAAAAGAGTTAAACAGTACCAAATATTATATATACAAGGTAACTTTTCTTCTACGGTAGGGGACTCTGCTTGCACTCGCATCATAAATGGGGCAATGTTCTTCAATGTGAGCTTTATTTCGTTAAAATATGTTCAGAAGTTTCGGAGATATAGCCCTTAGTATATAGTAGTTAGAAGCAATACACAACAATATAATATGTATGAAAAATGACATATGTTATATTGTTGAGATGTTGCCTAACAACATATTTATACCAAACAATACAGTTTTGAAGAAAATTGAGGAAAATAGTGTTTGAAGACATACATTTTCTACTTAGGATGAGTGTCACGTGGTCTCATCAATCCTGCAAGGGTTAAATGGCTTCATGTATAACAACAGGTACTAAGTTCATTTTTTAAAATTTCTTGTTGTAATGTATAGATTTTCTTTCCCCTTTATCATGTGTGCAACACTTAGATAGTATATTTGGTAGTTGTGTGTAAAAAAATATACAGGGTGATGCAGAATTCCAACCCTTAATAATATGAAATTATTGTTTGTTCATCAAAAAATAAAGAAAATTCACCAATTAGCGTGTGCGCTTTATGTAGTTCTGAATTGCACATGTTCTTACTCCTCGGTTGTCATTGGTCAGCCTTATTGTTATGAGGGAATGAGACTTATTATGGGATAAAATCTGTTATATTCTGTAAAAAGAGTTAAACAGTACCAAATGTTATATATACAAGGTAATTTTTCTTCTACGGTAAGGGACTCTGCTTGCACTCGCATCATAATGGGGGCAATGCTCTTCAATTTGAGCTTTATGTCGTTAAAATATGTTCAGAAGTTTCGGAGATATAGCCCTTAGTATATAGTAGTTAGGAGCAATGCACAACAATATAATATATATGAAAAAATGATATATGTTATATTGTTGAGATGTTGCCTAACAACATATTTATACCAAGTAGTACAGTTTTGAAGAAAATTGAAGAAAATAGTGTTTGAAGACATACGTTTTCTACTTAGGATGAGTGTCACGTGGTCTCATCAATCCTGCAAGGGTTAAATTGCTTCATGTATAACAACAGGTACTAACTTCATTTTTTAAAATTTCTTGTTGTAATGTATAGATTTTATTTCCCCTTTATCATGTGTGCAACACTTAGATAGTATATTTGGTAGTTGTGTGTAAAAAAATATACAGGGTGATGCAGAATTCCAACCATTAATAATATAAAATTATTGTTTGTTCATCAAAAAATAAAGAAAATGCACCAATTAGCGTGTGCGCTGTATGTAGTTCTGAATAGCACATGTCCTTACTCCTCGGTTGTCGTTGGTCAGCCATATTGTTATGAGGGAATGAGACTTATTATGGGATAAAATCTGTTATATTCTGTAAAAAGAGTTAAACAGTATCATATATTATATATAAAAGGAAACTTTCCGTCTATGGTAGGGGACTCTGCTTTCACTCACGTCATAAATGGGGCAATGTTCTTCAATTTGAGCTTTATTTCGTTAAAATATGTTCAGAAGTTTCGGAGATATAGCCCTTAGTATATAGTAGTTAGGAGCAATGCACAACAATATAATATATATGAAAAAATGATATATGTTATATTGTTGAGATGTTGCCTAACAACATTGTTATACCAAGTAGTACAGTTTTGAAGAAAATAGTGTTTGAAGACATACGTTTTCTACTTAGGATGAGTGTCACGTGGTCTCATCAATCCTGCAAGGGTTAAATGGCTTCATGTATAACAACAGGTACTAAGTTCATTTTTTAAAATTTCTTGTTGTAATGTATAGATTTTGTTTCCCCTTTATCATGTGTGCAACACTTAGATAGTATATTTGGTAGTTGTGTGTAAAAAAATATACAGGGTGATGCAGAATTCCAACCCTTAATAATATGAAATTATTGTTTGTTCATCAAAAAATAAAGAAAATGCACCAATTAGCGTGTGCGCTTTATGTAGTTCTGAATTGCACATGTTCTTACTCCTCGGTTGTCATTGGTCAGCCTTATTGTTATGAGGGAATGAGACTTATTATGGGATAAAATCTGTTATATTCTGTAAAAAGAGTTAAACAGTACCAAATGTTATATATACAAGGTAACTTTCCTTCTACGGTAAGGGACTCTGCTTGCACTCCCATCATAAAGGGGGCAATTCTCTTATATTTGAGCTTTATGTCGTTAAAATATGTTCAGAAGTTTCGGAGATATAGCCCTTAGTATATAGTAGTTAGGAGCAATGCACAACAATATAATATATATGAAAAAATGATATATGTTATATTGTTGAGATGTTGCCTAACAACATATTTATACCAAGTAGTACAGTTTTGAAGAAAATTGAAGAAAATAGTGTTTGAAGACATACGTTTTCTACTTAGGATGAGTGTCACGTGGTCTCATCAATCCTGCAAGGGTTAAATTGCTTCATGTATAACAACAGGTACTAAGTTCATTTTTTAAAATTTCTTGTTGTAATGTATAGATTTTCTTTCCCCTTTATCATGTGTGCAACACTTAGATAGTATATTTGGTAGTTGTGTGTAAAAAAATATACAGGGTGATGCAGAATTCCAACCCTTAATAATATGAAATTATTGTTTGTTCATCAAAAAATAAAGAAAATTCACCAATTAGCGTGTGCGCTTTATGTAGTTCTGAATTGCACATGTTCTTACTTCTCGGTTGTCATTGGTCAGCCTTATTGTTATGAGGGAATGAGACTTATTATGGGATAAAATCTGTTATATTCTGTAAAAAGAGTTAAACAGTACCAAATGTTATATATACAAGGTAACTTTTCTTCTACGGTAAGGGACTCTGCTTGCACTCGCATCATAAACTGGGCAATTCTCTTATATTTGAGCTTTATGTCGTTAAAATATGTTGAGAAGTTTCGGAGATATAGCCCATAGTATATAGTAGTTAGGAGCAATGCACAACAATATAATATATATGAAAAAATGATATATGTTATATTGTTGAGATGTTGCCTAACAACATATTTATACCAAGTAGTACAGTTTTGAAGAAAATTGAAGAAAATAGTGTTTGAAGACATACGTTTTCTACTTAGGATGAGTGTCACGTGGTCTCATCAATCCTGCAAGGGTTAAATTGCTTCATGTATAACAACAGGTACTAACTTCATTTTTTAAAATTTCTTGTTGTAATGTATAGATTTTCTTTCCCCTTTATCATGTGTGCAACACTTAGATAGTATATTT
This sequence comes from Thermobia domestica, assembly GCF_964235325.1. NCBI lineage: Eukaryota > Metazoa > Arthropoda > Insecta > Zygentoma > Lepismatidae > Thermobia > Thermobia domestica. The sequence goes on from NC_137455.1 coordinate 260,956,723, forward strand.
GGTAGTTGTGTGTAAAAAAATATACAGGGTGATGCAGAATTCCAACCCTTAATAATATGAAATTATTGTTTGTTCATCAAAAAATAAAGAAAATGCACCAATTAGCGTGTGCGCTGTATGTAGTTCTGAATAGCACATGTTCTTACTCCTCGGTTGTCATTGGTCAGCCATATTGTTATGAGGGAATGAGACTTATTATGGGATAAAATCTGTTATTTTCTGTAAAAAGAGTTAAACAGTATCATATATTATATATAAAAGGAAACTTTCCGTCTATGGTAGGGGACTCTGCTTTCACTCACGTCATAAAGGGGGGAATGTTCTTCAATTTGAGCTTTATTTCGTTAAAATATGTTCAGAAGTTTCGGAGATATAGCCCTTAGTATATAGTAGTTAGGAGCAATGCACAACAATATAATATATATGAAAAAATGATATATGTTATATTGTTGAGATGTTGCCTAACAACATTGTTATACCAAGTAGTACAGTTTTGAAGAAAATAGTGTTTGAAGACATACGTTTTCTACTTAGGATGAGTGTCACGTGGTCTCATCAATCCTGCAAGGGTTAAATGGCTTCATGTATAACAACAGGTACTAAGTTCATTTTTTAAAATTTCTTGTTGTAATGTATAGATTTTCTTTCCCCTTTATCATGTGTGCAACACTTAGATAGTATATTTGGTAGTTGTGTGTAAAAAAATATACAGGGTGATGCAGAATTCCAACCCTTAATAATATGAAATTATTGTTTGTTCATCAAAAAATAAAGAAAATGAACCAATTAGCGAGTGCGCTGTATGTAGTTCAGAATAGCACATGTTCTTACTCCTCGGTTGTCATTGGTCAGCCATATTGTTATGAGGGAATGAGACTTATTATGGGATAAAATCTGTTATATTCTGTAAAAAGAGTTAAACAGTACCAAATGTTATATATACAAGGTAACTTTTCTTCTACGGTAAGGGACTCTGCTTGCACTCGCATCATAAAGGGGGCAATGCTCTTATATTTGAGCTTTATGTCGTTAAAATATGTTGAGAAGTTTCGGAGATATAGCCCTTAGTATATAGTAGTTAGGAGCAATGCACAACAATATAATATATATGAAAAAATGATATATGTTATATTGTTGAGATGTTGCCTAACAACATATTTATACCAAGTAGTACAGTTTTGAAGAAAATTGAAGAAAATAGTGTTTGAAGACATACGTTTTCTACTTAGGATGAGTGTCACGTGGTCTCATCAATCCTGCAAGGGTTAAATTGCTTCATGTATAACAACAGGTACTAACTTCATTTTTTAAAATTTCTTGTTGTAATGTATAGATTTTCTTTCCCCTTTATCATGTGTGCAACACTTAGATAGTATATTTGGTAGTTGTGTGTAAAAAAATATACAGGGTGATGCAGAATTCCAACCCTTAATAATATGAAATTATTGTTTGTTCATCAAAAAATAAAGAAAATGCACCAATTAGCGTGTGCGCTTTATGTAGTTCTGAATTGCACATGTTCTTACTCCTCGGTTGTCATTGGTCAGCCTTATTGTTATGAGGGAATGAGACTTATTATGGGATAAAATCTGTTATATTCTGTAAAAAGAGTTAAACAGTACCAAATGTTATATATACAAGGTAATTTTTCTTCTACGGTAAGGGACTCTGCTTGCACTCGCATCATAATGGGGGCAATGCTCTTCAATTTGAGCTTTATGTCGTTAAAATATGTTCAGAAGTTTCGGAGATATAGCCCTTAGTATATAGTAGTTAGGAGCAATGCACAACAATATAATATATATGAAAAAATGATATATGTTATATTGTTGAGATGTTGCCTAACAACATATTTTCACCAAGTAGTACAGTTTTGAAGAAAATTGAAGAAAATAGTGTTTGAAGACATACGTTTTCTACTTAGGATGAGTGTCACGTGGTCTCATCAATCCTGCAAGGGTTAAATTGCTTCATGTATAACAACAGGTACTAACTTCATTTTTTAAAATTTCTTGTTGTAATGTATAGATTTTCTTTCCCCTTTATCATGTGTGCAACACTTAGATAGTATATTTGGTAGTTGTGTGTAAAAAAATATACAGGGTGATGCAGAATTCCAACCATTAATAATATAAAATTATTGTTTGTTCATCAAAAAATAAAGAAAATGCACCAATTAGCGTGTGCGCTGTATGTAGTTCTGAATAGCACATGTCCTTACTCCTCGGTTGTCATTGGTCAGCCATATTGTTATGAGGGAATGAGACTTATTATGGGATAAAATCTGTTATATTCTGTAAAAAGAGTTAAACAGTATCATATATTATATATAAAAGGAAACTTTCCGTCTATGGTAAGGGACTCTGCTTTCACTCACGTCATAAATGGGGCAATGTTCTTCAATTTGAGCTTTATTTCCTTAAAATATGTTCAGAAGTTTCGGAGATATAGCCCTTAGTATATAGTAGTTAGGAGCAATGCACAACAATATAATATATATGAAAAAATGATATATGTTATATTGTTGAGATGTTGCCTAACAACATTGTTATACCAAGTAGTACAGTTTTGAAGAAAATAGTGTTTGAAGACATACGTTTTCTACTTAGGATGAGTGTCACGTACTCTCATCAATCCTGCAAGGGTTAAATGGCTTCATGTATAACAACAGGTACTAAGTTCATTTTTGAAAATTTCTTGTTGTAATGTATAGATTTTCTTTCCCCTTTATCATGTGTGCAACACTTAGATAGTATATTTGGTAGTTGTGTGTAAAAAAATATACAGGGTGATGCAGAATTCCAACCCTTAATAATATGAAATTATTGTTTGTTCATCAAAAAATAAAGAAAATTCACCAATTAGCGTGTGCGCTTTATGTAGTTCTGAATTGCACATGTTCTTACTTCTCGGTTGTCATTGGTCAGCCTTATTGTTATGAGGGAATGAGACTTATTATGGGATAAAATCTGTTATATTCTATAAAAAGAGTTAAACAGTACCAAATGTTATATATACAAGGTAACTTTTCTTCTACGGTAAGGGACTCTGCTTGCACTCGCATCATAAAGGGGGCAATTCTCTTATATTTGAGCTTTATGTCGTTAAAATATGTTCAGAAGTTTCGGAGATATAGCCCTTAGTATATAGTAGTTAGGAGCAATGCACAACAATATAATATATATGAAAAAATGATATATGTTATATTGTTGAGATGTTGCCTAACAACATATTTATACCAAGTAGTACAGTTTTGAAGAAAATTGAAGAAAATAGTGTTTGAAGACATACGTTTTCTACTTAGGATGAGTGTCACGTGGTCTCATCAATCCTGCAAGGGTTAAATTGCTTCATGTATAACAACAGGTACTAACTTCATTTTTTAAAATTTCTTGTTGTAATGTATAGATTTTCTTTCCCCTTTATCATGTGTGCAACACTTAGATAGTATATTTGGTAGTTGTGTGTAAAAAAATATACAGGGTGATGCAGAATTCCAACCCTTAATAATATGAAATTATTGTTTGTTCATCAAAAAATAAAGAAAATGCACCAATTAGCGTGTGCGCTTTATGTAGTTCTGAATAGCACATGTTCTTACTCCTCGGTTGTCATTGGTCAGCCATATTGTTATGAGGGAATGAGACTTATTATGGGATAAAATCTGTTATTTTCTGTAAAAGAGTTAAACAGTATCATATATTATATATAAAAGGAAACTTTCCGTCTATGGTAGGGGACTCTGCTTTCACTCACGTCATAAAGGGGGGAATGTTCTTCAATTTGAGCTTTATTTCGTTAAAATATGTTGAGAAGTTTCGGAGATATAGCCCTTAGTATATAGTAGTTAGGAGCAATGCACAACAATATAATATATATGAAAAAATGACATATGTTATATTGTTGAGATGTTGCCTAACAACATTGTTATACCAAGTAGTACAGTTTTGAAGAAAATAGTGTTTGAAGACATACGTTTTCTACTTAGGATGAGTGTCACGTGGTCTCATCAATCCTGCAAGGGTTAAATGGCTTCATGTATAACAACAGGTACTAACTTCATTTTTTAAAATTTCTTGTTGTAATGTATAGATTTTCTTTCCCCTTTATCATGTGTGCAACACTTAGATAGTATATTTGGTAGTTGTGTGTAAAAAAATATACAGGGTGATGCAGAATTCCAACCCTTAATAATATGAAATTATTGTTTGTTCATCAAAAAATAAAGAAAATTCACCAATTAGCGTGTGCGCTTTATGTAGTTCTGAATTGCACATGTTCTTACTTCTCGGTTGTCATTGGTCAGCCTTATTGTTATGAGGGAATGAGACTTATTATGGGATAAAATCTGTTATATTCTGTAAAAAGAGTTAAACAGTACCAAATGTTATATATACAAGGTAACTTTTCTTCTACGGTAAGGGACTCTGCTTGCACTCGCATCATAAAGGGGGCAATGCTCTTATATTTGAGCTTTATGTCGTTAAAATATGTTGAGAAGTTTCGGAGATATAGCCCTTAGTATATAGTAGTTAGAAGCAATACACAACAATATAATATGTATGAAAAATGACATATTTTATATTGTTGAGATGTTGCCTAACAACATATTTATACCAAACAATACAGTTTTGAAGAAAATTGAGGAAAATAGTGTTTGAAGACATACGTTTTCTACTTAGGATGAGTGTCACGTGGTCTCATCAATCCTGCAAGGGTTAAATGGCTTCATGTATAACAACAGGTACTAAGTTCATTTTTTAAAATTTCTTGTTGTAATGTATAGATTTTCTTTCCCCTTTATCATGTGTGCAACACTTAGATAGTATATTTGGTAGTTGTGTGTAAAAAAATATACAGGGTGATGCAGAATTCCAACCCTTAATAATATGAAATTATTGTTTGTTCATCAAAAAATAAAGAAAATGCACCAATTAGCGTGTGCGCTTTATGTAGTTCTGAATTGCACATGTTCTTACTCCTCGGTTGTCATTGGTCAGCCTTATTGTTATGAGGGAATGAGACTTATTATGGGATAAAATCTGTTATATTCTGTAAAAAGAGTTAAACAGTACCAAATGTTATATATACAAGGTAATTTTTCTTCTACGGTAAGGGACTCTGCTTGCACTCGCATCATAATGGGGGCAATGCTCTTCAATTTGAGCTTTATGTCGTTAAAATATGTTCAGAAGTTTCGGAGATATAGCCCTTAGTATATAGTAGTTAGGAGCAATGCACAACAATATAATATATATGAAAAAATGATATATGTTATATTGTTGAGATGTTGCCTAACAACATATTTTCACCAAGTAGTACAGTTTTGAAGAAAATTGAAGAAAATAGTGTTTGAAGACATACGTTTTCTACTTAGGATGAGTGTCACGTGGTCTCATCAATCCTGCAAGGGTTAAATTGCTTCATGTATAACAACAGGTACTAACTTCATTTTTTAAAATTTCTTGTTGTAATGTATAGATTTTATTTCCCCTTTATCATGTGTGCAACACTTAGATAGTATATTTGGTAGTTGTGTGTAAAAAAATATACAGGGTGATGCAGAATTCCAACCATTAATAATATAAAATTATTGTTTGTTCATCAAAAAATAAAGAAAATGCACCAATTAGCGTGTGCGCTGTATGTAGTTCTGAATAGCACATGTCCTTACTCCTCGGTTGTCATTGGTCAGCCATATTGTTATGAGGGAATGAGACTTATTATGGGATGAAATCTGTTATATTCTGTAAAAAGAGTTAAACAGTATCATATATTATATATAAAAGGAAACTTTCCGTCTATGGTAAGGGACTCTGCTTTCACTCACGTCATAAATGGGGCAATGTTCTTCAATTTGAGCTTTATTTCGTTAAAATATGTTCAGAAGTTTCGGAGATATAGCCCTTAGTATATAGTAGTTAGGAGCAATGCACAACAATATAATATATATGAAAAAATGATATATGTTATATTGTTGAGATGTTGCCTAACAACATTGTTATACCAAGTAGTACAGTTTTGAAGAAAATAGTGTTTGAAGACATACGTTTTCTACTTGGGATGAGTGTCACGTACTCTCATCAATCCTGCAAGGGTTAAATGGCTTCATGTATAACAACAGGTACTAAGTTCATTTTTGAAAATTTCTTGTTGTAATGTATAGATTTTCTTTCCCCTTTATCATGTGTGCAACACTTAGATAGTATATTTGGTAGTTGTGTGTAAAAAAATATACAGGGTGATGCAGAATTCCAACCCTTAATAATATGAAATTATTGTTTGTTCATCAAAAAATAAAGAAAATTCACCAATTAGCGTGTGCGCTTTATGTAGTTCTGAATTGCACATGTTCTTACTTCTCGGTTGTCATTGGTCAGCCTTATTGTTATGAGGGAATGAGACTTATTATGGGATAAAATCTGTTATATTCTATAAAAAGAGTTAAACAGTACCAAATGTTATATATACAAGGTAACTTTTCTTCTACGGTAAGGGACTCTGCTTGCACTCGCATCATAAAGGGGGCAATTCTCTTATATTTGAGCTTTATGTCGTTAAAATATGTTCAGAAGTTTCGGAGATATAGCCCTTAGTATATAGTAGTTAGGAGCAATGCACAACAATATAATATATATGAAAAAATGATATATGTTATATTGTTGAGATGTTGCCTAACAACATATTTATACCAAGTAGTACAGTTTTGAAGAAAATTGAAGAAAATAGTGTTTGAAGACATACGTTTTCTACTTAGGATGAGTGTCACGTGGTCTCATCAATCCTGCAAGGGTTAAATTGCTTCATGTATAACAACAGGTACTAACTTCATTTTTTAAAATTTCTTGTTGTAATGTATAGATTTTCTTTCCCCTTTATCATGTGTGCAACACTTAGATAGTATATTTGGTAGTTGTGTGTAAAAAAATATACAGGGTGATGCAGAATTCCAACCCTTAATAATATGAAATTATTGTTTGTTCATCAAAAAATAAAGAAAATGCACCAATTAGCGTGTGCGCTGTATGTAGTTCTGAATAGCACATGTTCTTACTCCTCGGTTGTCATTGGTCAGCCATATTGTTATGAGGGAATGAGACTTATTATGGGATAAAATCTGTTATTTTCTGTAAAAGAGTTAAACAGTATCATATATTATATATAAAAGGAAACTTTCCGTCTATGGTAGGGGACTCTGCTTTCACTCACGTCATAAAGGGGGGAATGTTCTTCAATTTGAGCTTTATTTCGTTAAAATATGTTGAGAAGTTTCGGAGATATAGCCCTTAGTATATAGTAGTTAGGAGCAATGCACAACAATATAATATATATGAAAAAATGACATATGTTATATTGTTGAGATGTTGCCTAACAACATTGTTATACCAAGTAGTACAGTTTTGAAGAAAATAGTGTTTGAAGACATACGTTTTCTACTTAGGATGAGTGTCACGTGGTCTCATCAATCCTGCAAGGGTTAAATGGCTTCATGTATAACAACAGGTACTAACTTCATTTTTTAAAATTGCTTGTTGTAATGTATAGATTTTCTTTCCCCTTTATCATGTGTGCAACACTTAGATAGTATATTTGGTAGTTGTGTGTAAAAAAATATACAGGGTGATGCAGAATTCCAATCCTTAATAATATGAAATTATTGTTTGTTCATCAAAAAATAAAGAAAATGCACCAATTAGCGTGTGCGCTGTATGTAGTTCTGAATAGCACATGTACTTACTCCTCGGTTGTCATTGGTCAGCCATATTGTTATGAGGGAATGAGACTTATTATGGGATAAAATCTGTTATATTCTGTAAAAAGAGTTAAACAGTACCAAATGTTATATATACAAGGTAACTTTTCTTCTACGGTAGGGGACTCTGCTTGCACTCGCATCATAAAGGGGGCAATGTTCTTCAATGTGAGCTTTATTTCGTTAAAATATGTTCAGAAGTTTCGGAGATATAGCCCTTAGTATATAGTAGTTAGAAGCAATACACAACAATATAATATGTATGAAAAATGACATATGTTATATTGTTGAGATGTTGCCTAACAACATATTTATACCAAACAATACAGTTTTGAAGAAAATTGAGGAAAATAGTGTTTGAAGACATACATTTTCTACTTAGGATGAGTGTCACGTGGTCTCATCAATCCTGCAAGAGTTAAATGGCTTCATGTATAACAACAGGTACTAAGTTCATTTTTTAAAATTTCTTGTTATGTTTAGATTTTCTTTCCCCTTTATCATGTGTGCAACACTTAGATAGTATATTTGGTAGTTGTGTGTAAAAAAATATACAGGGTGATGCAGAATTCCAACCCTTAATAATATGAAATTATTGTTTGTTCATCAAAAAATAAAGAAAATGCACCAATTAGCGTGTGCGCTTTATGTAGTTCTGAATTGCACATGTTCTTACTCCTCGGTTGTCATTGGTCAGCCTTATTGTTATGAGGGAATGAGACTTATTATGGGATAAAATCTGTTATATTCTGTAAAAAGAGTTAAACAGTACCAAATGTTATATATACAAGGTAATTTTTCTTCTACGGTAAGGGACTCTGCTTGCACTCGCATCATAATGGGGGCAATGCTCTTCAATTTGAGCTTTATGTCGTTAAAATATGTTCAGAAGTTTCGGAGATATAGCCCTTAGTATATAGTAGTTAGGAGCAATGCACAACAATATAATATATATGAAAAAATGATATATGTTATATTGTTGAGATGTTGCCTAACAACATATTTTCACCAAGTAGTACAGTTTTGAAGAAAATTGAAGATAATAGTGTTTGAAGACATACGTTTTCTACTTAGGATGAGTGTCACGTGGTCTCATCAAACCTGCAAGGGTTAAATTGCTTCATGTATAACAACAGGTACTAACTTCATTTTTTTAAATTTCTTGTTGTAATGTATAGATTTTATTTCCCCTTTATCATGTGTGCAACACTTAGATAGTATATTTGGTAGTTGTGTGTAAAAAAATATACAGGGTGATGCAGAATTCCAACCCTTAATAATATGAAATTATTGTTTGTTCATCAAAAAATAAAGAAAATTCACCAATTAGCGTGTGCGCTTTATGTAGTTCTGAATTGCACATGTTCTTACTTCTCGGTTGTCATTGGTCAGCCTTATTGTTATGAGGGAATGAGACTTATTATGGGATAAAATCTGTTATATTCTGTAAAAAGAGTTAAACAGTACCAAATGTTATATATACAAGGTAACTTTTCTTCTACGGTAAGGGACTCTGCTTGCACTCGCATCATAAAGGGGGCAATTCTCTTATATTTGAGCTTTATGTCGTTAAAATATGTTCAGAAGTTTCGGAGATATAGCCCTTAGTATATAGTAGTTAGGAGCAATGCACAACAATATAATATATATGAAAAAATGATATATGTTATATTGTTGAGATGTTGCCTAACAACATATTTATACCAAGTAGTACAGTTTTGAAGAAAATTGAAGAAAATAGTGTTTGAAGACATACGTTTTCTACTTAGGATGAGTGTCACGTGGTCTCATCAATCCTGCAAGGGTTAAATTGCTTCATGTATAACAACAGGTACTAACTTCATTTTTTAAAATTTCTTGTTGTAATGTATAGATTTTCTTTCCCCTTTATCATGTGTGCAACACTTAGATAGTATATTTGGTAGTTGTGTGTAAAAAAATATACAGGGTGATGCAGAATTCCAACCCTTAATAATATGAAATTATTGTTTGTTCATCAAAAAATAAAGAAAATGCACCAATTAGCGTGTGCGCTGTATGTAGTTCTGAATAGCACATGTTCTTACTCCTCGGTTGTCATTGGTCAGCCATATTGTTATGAGGGAATGAGACTTATTATGGGATAAAATCTGTTATTTTCTGTAAAAAGAGTTAAACAGTATCATATATTATATATAAAAGGAAACTTTCCGTCTATGGTAGGGGACTCTGCTTTCACTCACGTCATAAAGGGGGGAATGTTCTTCAATTTGAGCTTTATTTCGTTAAAATATGTTCAGAAGTTTCGGAGATATAGCCCTTAGTATATAGTAGTTAGGAGCAATGCACAACAATATAATATATATGAAAAAATGATATATATTATATTGTTGAGATGTTGCCTAACAACATTGTTATACCAAGTAGTACAGTTTTGAAGAAAATAGTGTTTGAAGACATACGTTTTCTACTTAGGATGAGTGTCACGTGGTCTCATCAATCCTGCAAGGGTTAAATGGCTTCATGTATAACAACAGGTACTAAGTTCATTTTTTAAAATTTCTTGTTGTAATGTATAGATTTTCTTTCCCCTTTATCATGTGTGCAACACTTAGATAGTATATTTGGTAGTTGTGTGTAAAAAAATATACAGGGTGATGCAGAATTCCAACCCTTAATAATATGAAATTATTGTTTGTTCATCAAAAAATAAAGAAAATGCACCAATTAGCGAGTGCGCTGTATGTAGTTCAGAATAGCACATGTTCTTACTCCTCGGTTGTCATTGGTCAGCCATATTGTTATGAGGGAATGAGACTTATTATGGGATAAAATCTGTTATATTCTGTAAAAAGAGTTAAACAGTACCAAATGTTATATATACAAGGTAACTTTTCTTCTACGGTAAGGGACTCTGCTTGCACTCGCATCATAAAGGGGGCAATGCTCTTATATTTGAGCTTTATGTCGTTAAAATATGTTGAGAAGTTTCGGAGATATAGCCCTTAGTATATAGTAGTTAGGAGCAATGCACAACAATATAATATATATGAAAAAATGATATATGTTATATTGTTGAGATGTTGCCTAACAACATATTTATACCAAGTAGTACAGTTTTGAAGAAAATTGAAGAAAATAGTGTTTGAAGACATACGTTTTCTACTTAGGATGAGTGTCACGTGGTCTCATCAATCCTGCAAGGGTTAAATTGCTTCATGTATAACAACAGGTACTAACTTCATTTTTTAAAATTTCTTGTTGTAATGTATAGATTTTCTTTCCCCTTTATCCTGTGTGCAATACTTAGATAGTATATTTGGTAGTTGTGTGTAAAAAAATATACAGGGTGATGCAGAATTCCAACCCTTAATAATATGAAATTATTGTTTGTTCATCAAAAAATAAAGAAAATGCACCAATTAGCGTGTGCGCTGTATGTAGTTCTGAATAGCACATGTACTTACTCCTCGGTTGTCATTGGTCAGCCATATTGTTATGAGGGAATGAGACTTATTATGGGATAAAATCTGTTATATTCTGTAAAAAGAGTTAAACAGTACCAAATGTTATATATACAAGGTAACTTTTCTTCTACGGTAGGGGACTCTGCTTGCACTCGCATCATAAAGGGGGCAATGTTCTTCAATGTGAGCTTTATTTCGTTAAAATATGTTCAGAAGTTTCGGAGATATAGCCCTTACAAGTAAACCTTACGTTTGGGTGAATCGAGTTGCTGACTAAGACACATATGAGAAAGTAGTACTAAATGTGGTCAGTATTTCAGTGAAGTTTTAGGTGCGAAGCTCCAGGGGTTTAGGAGATACAGCTACCAGAACATCACATGGAAGTACAGAATAGTCTTCATACAGTTGGAGGTAAAAGCTCTGTAAGACCTCTTGTAACGACAAAAGGTGAATAACAAATATATGGGTACATATTAGGACTAGGAGGAAGTCATATAGTAAGCGTATACCTGACGGCGGCCATCTTGAAATCCGCCATTTTGAATTAAGGTTAAGTTTTTAAAATAGGAATAGGGTCATGTGTTACATGATTTAAGGCGCAAATTTAATCAGAAGAACAATGGTGACGTTAATTTTGATTTACGCGCAATTGGTAAAAAGTTACAGGGAAATTAAATATTGTTGCTGCATCTGTATTAGTTCTTTACTCCACCTTGTAAATTTTGCGTTAATGATAATAAAAAATAAAAAGCAGGTAGATAAATATTAGGTCTATGGTAAGAGTTGCCTTGATGGCGGCCATGTTCAAATCCGCCATTTTGAATCAGACAAAAGTTTTAAACAAAACGCATAACAGTGACACCTTATTAATAGCAAATTTTACCAGAAATCCAACGGTATAACCATTTTTGCTTTATCATTAACCAGCATTTGTTATCGCATAAACAAGTTGCTAATTTAAGGAAAAATGACCAAAGTGAAATTGAGTCAAAATTGAACTTGGGTCTTTCTTCCAGAAAAGTCCTCAATTAGTACAATCAATATGTAGTTCAGAAAAGAGTTCATGACTTGCACAAATGCTCTGCTCACAGTGAGCACACCTGACAAAGGCAATCGAGTTACACTCGACACATTTGTCGTTAACAACTCCGTCAAAGCAGTAGTCGTAAGGGGCGATCCATTTAATTTTGTGCTGGTTAATGATAAAGTAAAAATGGTTATACCGTTGGAGTTATGGTAAAATTTGATATTAATAAGGTGTCACTGTTATGCGTTTGGTTTAAAACTTTTGTCTGATTCAAAATGGCGGATTTGAACATGGCCGCCATCAAGGCAACTCTTACCATAGACCTAATATTTATCCATTTGCTTTTTATTTAATTATTATCATTAACGCAAAATTTACAAGGTGGAGTAAAGAACTAATACATATGCAGCAACAATATTTAATTTCCCTGTAACTTTTTACCAATTGCGCGTAAATCAAAATTAACGTCACCATTGTTCTTCTGATTAAATTTGCGCCTTAAATCATGTATCACATGACCCTATTCCTATTTTATAAAATTAACCTTAATTCAAAATGGCGGATTTCAAGATGGCCGCCGTCAGGTATACCCTTACTATATGACTTCCCCCTAGTCCTAATATGTACCCATATATTTGTTATTCACCTTTTGTCGTTACAAGAGGTCTTACAAAGCTTTTACCTCCAACTGTGTGAAGACTATTCTGTACTTCCATGTGATGTTCTGGTAGCTGTATCTCCTAAACCCCTGGAGCTTCGCACCTAAAACTTCACTGAAATACTGATCACATTTAGTACTACTTTCTCATATGTGTCTCAGTCAGCAACTCGATTCACCCAAACGTAAGGTTTACTTGTTAGTATATAGTAGTTAGAAGCAATACACAACAATATAATATGTATGAAAAATGACATATGTTATATTGTTGAGATGTTGCCTAACAACATATTTATACCAAACAATACAGTTTTGAAGAAAATTGAGGAAAATAGTGTTTGAAGACATACATTTTCTACTTAGGATGAGTGTCACGTGGTCTCATCAATCCTGCAAGGGTTAAATGGCTTCATGTATAACAACAGGTACTAAGTTCATTTTTTAAAATTTCTTGTTGTAATGTATAGATTTTCTTTCCCCTTTATCATGTGTGCAACACTTAGATAGTATATTTGGTAGTTGTGTGTAAAAAAATATACAGGGTGATGCAGAATTCCAACCCTTAATAATATGAAATTATTGTTTGTTCATCAAAAAATAAAGAAAATGCACCAATTAGCGTGTGCGCTTTATGTAGTTCTGAATTGCACATGTTCTTACTCCTCGGTTGTCATTGGTCAGCCTTATTGTTATGAGGGAATGAGACTTATTATGGGATAAAATCTGTTATATTCTGTAAAAAGAGTTAAACAGTACCAAATGTTATATATACAAGGTAATTTTTCTTCTACGGTAAGGGACTCTGCTTGCACTCGCATCATAATGGGGGCAATGCTCTTCAATTTGAGCTTTATGTCGTTAAAATATGTTCAGAAGTTTCGGAGATATAGCCCTTAGTATATAGTAGTTAGGAGCAATGCACAACAATATAATATATATGAAAAAATGATATATGTTATATTGTTGAGATGTTGCCTAACAACATATTTTCACCAAGTAGTACAGTTTTGAAGAAAATTGAAGAAAATAGTGTTTGAAGACATACGTTTTCTACTTAGGATGAGTGTCACGTGGTCTCATCAATCCTGCAAGGGTTAAATTGCTTCATGTATAACAACAGGTACTAACTTCATTTTTTAAAATTTCTTGTTGTAATGTATAGATTTTATTTCCCCTTTATCATGTGTGCAACACTTGGATAGTATATTTGGTAGTTGTGTGTAAAAAAATATACAGGGTGATGCAGAATTCCAACCATTAATAATATAAAATTATTGTTTGTTCATCAAAAAATAAAGAAAATGCACCAATTAGCGTGTGCGCTGTATGTAGTTCTGAATAGCACATGTCCTTACTCCTCGGTTGTCATTGGTCAGCCATATTGTTATGAGGGAATGAGACTTATTATGGGATAAAATCTGTTATATTCTGTAAAAAGAGTTAAACAGTATCATATATTATATATAAAAGGAAACTTTCCGTCTATGGTAGGGGACTCTGCTTTCACTCACGTCATAAATGGGGCAATGTTCTTCAATTTGAGCTTTATTTCGTTAAAATATGTTCAGAAGTTTCGGAGATATAGCCCTTAGTATATAGTAGTTAGGAGCAATGCACAACAATATAATATATATGAAAAAATGATATATGTTATATTGTTGAGATGTTGCCTAACAACATTGTTATACCAAGTAGTACAGTTTTGAAGAAAATAGTGTTTGAAGACATACGTTTTCTACTTAGGATGAGTGTCACGTGGTCTCATCAATCCTGCAAGGGTTAAATGGCTTCATGTATAACAACAGGTACTAAGTTCATTTTTTAAAATTTCTTGTTGTAATGTATAGATTTTCTTTCCCCTTTATCATGTGTGCAACACTTAGATAGTATATTTGGTAGTTGTGTGTAAAAAAATATACAGGGTGATGCAGAATTCCAACCCTTAATAATATGAAATTATTGTTTGTTCATCAAAAAATAAAGAAAATTCACCAATTAGCGTGTGCGCTTTATGTAGTTCTGAAATGCACATGTTCTTACTCCTCGGTTGTCATTGGTCAGCCTTATTGTTATGAGGGAATGAGACTTATTATGGGATAAAATCTGTTATATTCTGTAAAAAGAGTTAAACAGTACCAAATGTTATATATACAAGGTAACTCTCCTTCTACGGTAAGGGACTCTGCTTGCACTCGCATCATAAACGGGGCAATTCTCTTATATTTGAGGTTTATGTCGTTAAAATATGTTCAGAAGTTTCGGAGATATAGCCCTTAGTATATAGTAGTTAGGAGCAATGCACAACAATATAATATATATGAAAAAATGATATATGTTATATTGTTGAGATGTTGCCTAACAACATATTTATACCAAGTAGTACAGTTTTGAAGAAAATTGAAGAAAATAGTGTTTGAAGACATACGTTTTCTACTTAGGATGAGTGTCACGTGGTCTCATCAATCCTGCAAGGGTTAAATTGCTTCATGTATAACAACAGGTACTAACTTCATTTTTTAAAATTTCTTGTTGTAATGTATAGATTTTATTTCCCCTTTATCATGTGTGCAACACTTAGATAGTATATTTGGTAGTTGTGTGTAAAAAAATATACAGGGTGATGCAGAATTCCAACCCTTAATAATATGAAATTATTGTTTGTTCATCAAAAAATAAAGAAAATGCACCAATTAGCGTGTGCGCTGTATGTAGTTCTGAATAGCACATGTTCTTACTCCTCGGTTGTCATTGGTCAGCCATATTGTTATGAGGGAATGAGACTTATTATGGGATAAAATCTGTTATTTTCTGTAAAAAGAGTTAAACAGTATCATATATTATATATAAATGGAAACTTTCCGTCTATGGTAGGGGACTCTGCTCTCACTCACGTCATAAATGGGGCAATGTTCTTCAATTTGAGCTTTATTTCGTTAAAATATGTTCAGAAGTTTCGGAGATATAGCCCTTAGTATATAGTAGTTAGGAGCAATGCACAACAATATAATATATATGAAAAAATGATATATGTTATATTGTTGAGATGTTGCCAAACAACATTGTTATACCAAGTAGTACAGTTTTTTAAGAAAATAGTGTTTGAAGACATACGTTTTCTACTTAGGATGAGTGTCACGTGGTCTCATCAATCCTGCAAGGGTTAAATGGCTTCATGTATAACAACAGGTACTAAGTTCATTTTTTAAAATTTCTTGTTGTAATGTATAGATTTTCTTTCCCCTTTATCATGTGTGCAACACTTAGATAGTATATTTGGTAGTTGTGTGTAAAAAAATATACAGGGTGATGCAGAATTCCAACCCTTAATAATATGAAATTATTGTTTGTTCATCAAAAAATAAAGAAAATGCACCAATTAGCGAGTGCGCTGTATGTAGTTCAGAATAGCACATGTTCTTACTCCTCGGTTGTCATTGGTCAGCTATATTGTTATGAGGGAATGAGACTTATTATGGGATAAAATCTGTTATATTCTGTAAAAAGAGTTAAACAGTACCAAATGTTATATATACAAGGTAACTTTTCTTCTACGGTAAGGGACTCTGCTTGCACTCGCATCATAAAGGGGGCAATGCTCTTATATTTGAGCTTTATGTCGTTAAAATATGTTGAGAAGTTTCGGAGATATAGCCCTTAGTATATAGTAGTTAGGAGCAATGCACAACAATATAATATATATGAAAAAATGATATATGTTATATTGTTGAGATGTTGCCTAACAACATATTTATACCAAGTAGTACAGTTTTGAAGAAAATTGAAGAAAATAGTGTTTGAAGACATACGTTTTCTACTTAGGATGAGTGTCACGTGGTCTCATCAATCCTGCAAGGGTTAAATTGCTTCATGTATAACAACAGGTACTAACTTCATTTTTTAAAATTTCTTGTTGTAATGTATAGATTTTCTTTCCCCTTTATCATGTGCGCAATACTTAGATAGTATATTTGGTAGTTGTGTGTAAAAAAATATACAGGGTGATGCAGAATTCCAACCCTTAATAATATGAAATTATTGTTTGTTCATCAAAAAATAAAGAAAATGCACCAATTAGCGTGTGCGCTGTATGTAGTTCTGAATAGCACATGTACTTACTCCTCGGTTGTCATTGGTCAGCCATATTGTTATGAGGGAATGAGACTTATTATGGGATAAAATCTGTTATTTTCTGTAAAAAGAGTTAAACAGTACCAAATGTTATATATACAAGGTAACTTTTCTTCTACGGTAGGTGACTCTGCTTGCACTCGCATCATAAAGGGGGCAATGTTCTTCAATGTGAGCTTTATTTCGTTAAAATATGTTCAGAAGTTTCGGAGATATAGCCCTTAGTATATAGTAGATAGAAGCAATACACAACAATATAATATGTATGAAAAATGTCATATGTTATATTGTTGAGATGTTGCCTAACAACATATTTATACCAAACAATACAGTTTTGAAGAAAATTGAGGAAAATAGTGTTTGAAGACATACATTTTCTACTTAGGATGAGTGTCACGTGGTCTCATCAATCCTGCAAGGGTTAAATGGCTTCATGTATAACAACAGGTACTAAGTTCATTTTTTAAAATTTCTTGTTGTAATGTATAGATTTTCTTTCCCCTTTATCATGTGTGCAACACTTAGATAGTATATTTGGTAGTTGTGTGTAAAAAAATATACAGGGTGATGCAGAATTCCAACCCTTAATAATATGAAATTATTGTTTGTTCATCAAAAAATAAAGAAAATTCACCAATTAGCGTGTGCGCTTTATGTAGTTCTGAATTGCACATGTTCTTACTCCTCGGTTGTCATTGGTCAGCCTTATTGTTATGAGGGAATGAGACTTATTATGGGATAAAATCTGTTATATTCTGTAAAAAGAGTTAAACAGTACCAAATGTTATATATACAAGGTAATTTTTCTTCTACGGTAAGGGACTCTGCTTGCACTCGCATCATAATGGGGGCAATGCTCTTCAATTTGAGCTTTATGTCGTTAAAATATGTTCAGAAGTTTCGGAGATATAGCCCTTAGTATATAGTAGTTAGGAGCAATGCACAACAATATAATATATATGAAAAAATGATATATGTTATATTGTTGAGATGTTGCCTAACAACATTGTTATACCAAGTAGTACAGTTTTGAAGAAAATAGTGTTTGAAGACATACGTTTTCTACTTAGGATGAGTGTCACGTGGTCTCATCAATCCTGCAAGGGTTAAATGGCTTCATGTATAACAACAGGTACTAAGTTCATTTTTTAAAATTTCTTGTTGTAATGTATAGATTTTCTTTCCCCTTTATCATGTGTGCAACACTTAGATAGTATATTTGGTAGTTGTGTGTAAAAAAATATACAGGGTGATGCAGAATTCCAACCCTTAATAATATGAAATTATTGTTTGTTCATCAAAAAATAAAGAAAATTCACCAATTAGCGTGTGCGCTTTATGTAGTTCTGAAATGCACATGTTCTTACTCCTCGGTTGTCATTGGTCAGCCTTATTGTTATGAGGGAATGAGACTTATTATGGGATAAAATCTGTTATATTCTGTAAAAAGAGTTAAACAGTACCAAATGTTATATATACAAGGTAACTCTCCTTCTACGGTAAGGGACTCTGCTTGCACTCGCATCATAAACGGGGCAATTCTCTTATATTTGAGCTTTATGTCGTTAAAATATGTTCAGAAGTTTCGGAGATATAGCCCTTAGTATATAGTAGTTAGGAGCAATGCACAACAATATAATATATATGAAAAAATGATATATGTTATATTGTTGAGATGTTGCCTAACAACATATTTATACCAAGTAGTACAGTTTTGAAGAAAATTGAAGAAAATAGTGTTTGAAGACATACGTTTTCTACTTAGGATGAGTGTCACGTGGTCTCATCAATCCTGCAAGGGTTAAATTGCTTCATGTATAACAACAGGTACTAACTTCATTTTTTAAAATTTCTTGTTGTAATGTATAGATTTTATTTCCCCTTTATCATGTGTGCAACACTTAGATAGTATATTTGGTAGTTGTGTGTAAAAAAATATACAGGGTGATGCAGAATTCCAACCCTTAATAATATGAAATTATTGTTTGTTCATCAAAAAATAAAGAAAATGCACCAATTAGCGTGTGCGCTGTATGTAGTTCTGAATAGCACATGTTCTTACTCCTCGGTTGTCATTGGTCAGCCATATTGTTATGAGGGAATGAGACTTATTATGGGATAAAATCTGTTATTTTCTGTAAAAAGAGTTAAACAGTATCATATATTATATATAAAAGGAAACTTTCCGTCTATGGTAGGGGACTCTGCTCTCACTCACGTCATAAACGGGGCAATGTTCTTCAATTTGAGCTTTATTTCGTTAAAATATGTTCAGAAGTTTCGGAGATATAGCCCTTAGTATATAGTAGTTAGGAGCAATGCACAACAATATAATATATATGAAAAAATGATATATGTTATATTGTTGAGATGTTGCCTAACAACATTGTTATACCAAGTAGTACAGTTTTGAAGAAAATAGTGTTTGAAGACATACGTTTTCTACTTAGGATGAGTGTCACGTGGTCTCATCAATCCTGCAAGGGTTAAATGGCTTCATGTATAACAACAGGTACTAAGTTCATTTTTTAAAATTTCTTGTTGTAATGTATAGATTTTCTTTCCCCTTTATCATGTGTGCAACACTTAGATAGTATATTTGGTAGTTGTGTGTAAAAAAATATACAGGGTGATGCAGAATTCCAACCCTTAATAATATGAAATTATTGTTTGTTCATCAAAAAATAAAGAAAATGCACCAATTAGCGAGTGCGCTGTATGTAGTTCAGAATAGCACATGTTCTTACTCCTCGGTTGTCATTGGTCAGCTATATTGTTATGAGGGAATGAGACTTATTATGGGATAAAATCTGTTATATTCTGTAAAAAGAGTTAAACAGTACCAAATGTTATATATACAAGGTAACTTTTCTTCTACGGTAAGGGACTCTGCTTGCACTCGCATCATAAAGGGGGCAATGCTCTTATATTTGAGCTTTATGTCGTTAAAATATGTTGAGAAGTTTCGGAGATATAGCCCTTAGTATATAGTAGTTAGGAGCAATGCACAACAATATAATATATATGAAAAAATGATATATGTTATATTGTTGAGATGTTGCCTAACAACATATTTATACCAAGTAGTACAGTTTTGAAGAAAATTGAAGAAAATAGTGTTTGAAGACATACGTTTTCTACTTAGGATGAGTGTCACGTGGTCTCATCAATCCTGCAAGGGTTAAATTGCTTCATGTATAACAACAGGTACTAACTTCATTTTTTAAAATTTCTTGTTGTAATGTATAGATTTTCTTTCCCCTTTATCATGTGTGCAATACTTAGATAGTATATTTGGTAGTTGTGTGTAAAAAAATATACAGGGTGATGCAGAATTCCAACCCTTAATAATATGAAATTATTGTTTGTTCATCAAAAAATAAAGAAAATGCACCAATTAGCGTGTGCGCTGTATGTAGTTCTGAATAGCACATGTACTTACTCCTCGGTTGTCATTGGTCAGCCATATTGTTATGAGGGAATGAGACTTATTATGGGATAAAATCTGTTATTTTCTGTAAAAAGAGTTAAACAGTACCAAATGTTATATATACAAGGTAACTTTTCTTCTACGGTAGGTGACTCTGCTTGCACTCGCATCATAAAGGGGGCAATGTTCTTCAATGTGAGCTTTATTTCGTTAAAATATGTTCAGAAGTTTCGGAGATATAGCCCTTAGTATATAGTAGTTAGAAGCAATACACAACAATATAATATGTATGAAAAATGTCATATGTTATATTGTTGAGATGTTGCCTAACAACATATTTATACCAAACAATACAGTTTTGAAGAAAATTGAGGAAAATAGTGTTTGAAGACATACATTTTCTACTTAGGATGAGTGTCACGTGGTCTCATCAATCCTGCAAGGGTTAAATGGCTTCATGTATAACAACAGGTACTAAGTTCATTTTTTAAAATTTCTTGTTGTAATGTATAGATTTTCTTTCCCCTTTATCATGTGTGCAACACTTAGATAGTATATTTGGTAGTTGTGTGTAAAAAAATATACAGGGTGATGCAGAATTCCAACCCTTAATAATATGAAATTATTGTTTGTTCATCAAAAAATAAAGAAAATTCACCAATTAGCGTGTGCGCTTTATGTAGTTCTGAATTGCACATGTTCTTACTCCTCGGTTGTCATTGGTCAGCCTTATTGTTATGAGGGAATGAGACTTATTATGGGATAAAATCTGTTATATTCTGTAAAAAGAGTTAAACAGTACCAAATGTTATATATACAAGGTAATTTTTCTTCTACGGTAAGGGACTCTGCTTGCACTCGCATCATAATGGGGGCAATGCTCTTCAATTTGAGCTTTATGTCGTTAAAATATGTTCAGAAGTTTCGGAGATATAGCCCTTAGTATATAGTAGTTAGGAGCAATGCACAACAATATAATATATATGAAAAAATGATATATGTTATATTGTTGAGATGTTGCCTAACAACATTGTTATACCAAGTAGTACAGTTTTGAAGAAAATAGTGTTTGAAGACATACGTTTTCTACTTAGGATGAGTGTCACGTGGTCTCATCAATCCTGCAAGGGTTAAATGGCTTCATGTATAACAACAGGTACTAAGTTCATTTTTTAAAATTTCTTGTTGTAATGTATAGATTTTCTTTCCCCTTTATCATGTGTGCAACACTTAGATAGTATATTTGGTAGTTGTGTGTAAAAAAATATACAGGGTGATGCAGAATTCCAACCCTTAATAATATGAAATTATTGTTTGTTCATCAAAAAATAAAGAAAATGCACCAATTAGCGAGTGCGCTGTATGTATTTCAGAATAGCACATGTTCTTACTCCTCGGTTGTCATTGGTCAGCTATATTGTTATGAGGGAATGAGACTTATTATGGGATTAAATCTGTTATATTCTGTAAAAAGAGTTAAACAGTACCAAATGTTATATATACAAGGTAACTTTTCTTCTACGGTAAGGGACTCTGCTTGCACTCGCATCATAAAGGGGGCAATGCTCTTATATTTGAGCTTTATGTCGTTAAAATATGTTGAGAAGTTTCGGAGATATAGCCCTTAGTATATAGTAGTTAGGAGCAATGCACAACAATATAATATATATGAAAAAATGATATATGTTATATTGTTGAGATGTTGCCTAACAACATATTTATACCAAGTAGTACAGTTTTGAAGAAAATTGAAGAAAATAGTGTTTGAAGACATACGTTTTCTACTTAGGATGAGTGTCACGTGGTCTCATCAATCCTGCAAGGGTTAAATTGCTTCATGTATAACAACAGGTACTAACTTCATTTTTTAAAATTTCTTGTTGTAATGTATAGATTTTCTTTCCCCTTTATCATGTGTGCAATACTTAGATAGTATATTTGGTAGTTGTGTGTAAAAAAATATACAGGGTGATGCAGAATTCAAACCCTTAATAATATGAAATTATTGTTTGTTCATCAAAAAATAAAGAAAATGCACCAATTAGCGTGTGCGCTGTATGTAGTTCTGAATAGCACATGTACTTACTCCTCGGTTGTCATTGGTCAGCCATATTGTTATGAGGGAATGAGACTTATTATGGGATAAAATCTGTTATTTTCTGTAAAAAGAGTTAAACAGTACCAAATGTTATATATACAAGGTAACTTTTCTTCTACGGTAGGTGACTCTGCTTGCACTCGCATCATAAAGGGGGCAATGTTCTTCAATGTGAGCTTTATTTCGTTAAAATATGTTCAGAAGTTTCGGAGATATAGCCCTTAGTATATAGTAGTTAGAAGCAATACACAACAATATAATATGTATGAAAAATGTCATATGTTATATTGTTGAGATGTTGCCTAACAACATATTTATACCAAACAATACAGTTTTGAAGAAAATTGAGGAAAATAGTGTTTGAAGACATACATTTTCTACTTAGGATGAGTGTCACGTGGTCTCATCAATCCTGTAAGGGTTAAATGGCTTCATGTATAACAACAGGTACTAAGTTCATTTTTTAAAATTTCTTGTTGTAATGTATAGATTTTCTTTCCCCTTTATCATGTGTGCAACACTTAGATAGTATATTTGGTAGTTGTGTGTAAAAAAATATACAGGGTGATGCAGAATTCCAACCCTTAATAATATGAAATTATTGTTTGTTCATCAAAAAATAAAGAAAATTCACCAATTAGCGTGTGCGCTTTATGTAGTTCTGAATTGCACATGTTCTTACTCCTCGGTTGTCATTGGTCAGCCTTATTGTTATGAGGGAATGAGACTTATTATGGGATAAAATCTGTTATATTCTGTAAAAAGAGTTAAACAGTACCAAATGTTATATATACAAGGTAATTTTTCTTCTACGGTAAGGGACTCTGCTTGCACTCGCATCATAATGGGGGCAATGCTCTTCAATTTGAGCTTTATGTCGTTAAAATATGTTCAGAAGTTTCGGAGATATAGCCCTTAGTATATATATTAGTTAGGAGCAATGCACAACAATATAATATATATGAAAAAATGATATATGTTATATTGTTGAGATGTTGCCTAACAACATTGTTATACCAAGTAGTACAGTTTTGAAGAAAATAGTGTTTGAAGACATACGTTTTCTACTTAGGATGAGTGTCACGTGGTCTCATCAATCCTGCAAGGGTTAAATGGCTTCATGTATAACAACAGGTACTAAGTTCATTTTTTTAAATTTCTTGTTGTAATGTATAGATTTTCTTTCCCCTTTATCATGTGTGCAACACTTAGATAGTATATTTGGTAGTTGTGTGTAAAAAAATATACAGGGTGATGCAGAATTCCAACCCTTAATAATATGAAATTATTGTTTGTTCATCAAAAAATAAAGAAAATTCACCAATTAGCGTGTGCGCTTTATGTAGTTCTGAATTGCACATGTTCTTACTCCTCGGTTGTCATTGGTCAGCCTTATTGTTATGAGGGAATGAGACTTATTATGGGATAAAATCTGTTATATTCTGTAAAAAGAGTTAAACAGTACCAAATGTTATATATACAAGGTAACTTTCCTTCTACGGTAAGGGACTCTGCTTGCACTCGCATCATAAAGGGGGCAATTCTCTTATATTTGAGCTTTATGTCGTTAAAATATGTTCAGAAGTTTCGGAGATATAGCCCTTAGTATATAGTAGTTAGGAGCAATGCACAACAATATAATATATATGAAAAAATGATATATGTTATATTGTTGAGATGTTGCCTAACAACATATTTATACCAAGTAGTACAGTTTTGAAGAAAATTGAAGAAAATAGTGTTTGAAGACATACATTTTCTACTTAGGATGAGTGTCACGTGGTCTAATCAATCCTGCAAGGGTTAAATGGCTTCATGTATAACAACAGGTACTAAGTTCATTTTTTAAAATATCTTGTTGTTATGTATAGATTTTCTTTCCCCTTTATCATGTGTGCAACACTTAGATAGTATATTTGGTAGCTGTGTGTAAAAAAATATACAGGGTGATGCAGAATTTCAACCCTTAATAATATAAAATTATTGTTTGTTCATCAAAAAATAAAGAAAATGCACCAATTAGCGTGTGCGCTGTATGTAGTTCTGAATAGCACATGTCCTTACTCCTCGGTTGTCATTGGTCAGCCATATTGTTATGAGGGAATGAGACTTATTATGGGATAAAATCTGTTATATTCTGTGAAAAGAGTTAAACAGTATCATATATTATATATAAAAGGAAACGTTCCGTCTATGGTAGGGGACTCTGCTTTCACTCACGTCATAAATGGGGCAATGTTCTTCAATTTGAGCTTTATTTCGTTAAAATATGTTCAGAAGTTTTGGAGATATAGCACTTAGTATATAGTAGTTAGGAGCAATGCACAACAATATAATATATATGAAAAAATGATGTATGTTATATTGTTGAGATGTTGCCTAACAACATATTTATACCAAGCAGTACAGTTTTGAAGAAAATTGAAGAAAATAGTGTTTGAAGACATACATTTTCTACTTAGGATGAGTGTCACGTGGTCTCATCAATCCTGCAAGGGTTAAATTGCTTCATGTATAACAACAGGTACTAAGTTCATTTTTTAAAATTTCTTGTTGTAATGTATAGATTTTCTTTCCCCTTTATCATGTGTGCAACACTTAGATAGTATATTTTGTAGTTGTGTGTAAAAAAATATACAGGGTGATGCAGAATTCCAACCCTTAATAATATGAAATTATTGTTTGTTCATCAAAAAATAAAGAAAATGCACCAATTAGCGAGTGCGCTGTATGTAGTTCAGAATAGCACATGTTCTTACTCCTCGGTTGTCATTGGTCAGCCATATTGTTATGAGGGAATGAGACTTATTATGGGATAAAATCTGTTATTTTCTGTAAAAAGAGTTAAACAGTATCATATATAATATATAAAAGGAAACTTTCCGTCTATGGTAGGGGACTCTGCTTTCACTCACGTCATAAAGGGGGCAATGTTCTTCAATTTGAGCTTTATTTCGTTAAAATATGTTCAGAAGTTTCGGAGATATAGCCCTTAGTATATAGTAGTTAGAAGCAATACACAACAATATAATATGTATGAAAAATGACATATGTTATATTGTTGAGTTGTTGCCTAACAACATATCTATACCAAAGAATACAGTTTTGAAGAAAATTGAGGAAAATAGTGTTTGAAGACATACGTTTTCTACTTAGGATGAGTGTCACGTGGTCTCATCAATCCTGCAAGGGTTAAATTGCTTCATGTATAACAACAGGTACTAACTTCATTTTTTAAAATTTCTTGTTGTAATGTATAGATTTTCTTTCCCCTTTATCATGTGTGCAACACTTAGATAGTATATTTGGTAGTTGTGTGTAAAAAAATATACAGGTTGATGCAGAATTCCAACCCTTAATAATATGAAATTATTGTTTGTTCATCAAAAAATAAAGAAAATGCACCAATTAGCGTGTGCGCTGTATGTAGTTCTGAATAGCACATGTTCTTACTCCTCGGTTGTCATTGGTCAGCCATATTGTTATGAGGGAATGAGACTTATTATGGGATAAAATCTGTTATATTCTGTAAAAAGAGTTAAACAGTACCAAATGTTATATATACAAGGTAACTTTTCTTCTACGGTAAGGGACTCTGCTTGCACTCGCATCATAAAGGGGGCAATGCTCTTATATTTGAGCTTAATGTCGTTAAAATATGTTCAGAAGTTTCGGAGATATAACCCTTAGTATATAGTAGTTAGGAGCAATGCACAACAATATAATATATATGAAAAAATGATATATGTTATATTGTTGAGATGTTGCCTAACAACATATTTATACCAAGTAGTACAGTTTTGAAGAAAATTGAAGAAAATAGTGTTTGAAGACATACGTTTTCTACTTAGGATGAGTGTCACGTGGTCTCATCAATCCTGCAAGGGTTAAATTGCTTCATGTATAACAACAGGTACTAACTTCATTTTTTAAAATTTCTTGTTGTAATGTATAGATTTTCTTTCCCCTTTATCATGTGTGCAACACTTAGATAGTATATTTGGTAGTTGTGTGTAAAAAAATATACTGGGTGATGCAGAATTCCAACCCTTAATAATATGAAATTATTGTTTGTTCATCAAAAAATAAAGAAAATGCACCAATTAGCGTGTGCGCTGTATGTAGTTCTGAATAGCACATGTACTTACTCCTCGGTTGTCATTGGTCAGCCATATTGTTATGAGGGAATGAGACTTATTATGGGATAAAATCTGTTATTTTCTGTAAAAAGAGTTAAACAGTACCAAATGTTATATAAACAAGGTAACTTTTCTTCTACGGTAGGGGACTCTGCTTGCACTCGCATCATAAAGGGGGCAATGTTCTTCAATGTGAGCTTTATTTCGTTAAAATATGTTCAGAAGTTTCGGAGATATAGCCCTTAGTATATAGTAGTTAGAAGCAATACACAACAATATAATATGTATGAAAAATGACATATGTTATATTGTTGAGATGTTGCCTAACAACATATTTATACCAAAGAATACAGTTTTGAAGAAAATTGAGGAAAATAGTGTTTGAAGACATACATTTTCTACTTAGGATGAGTGTCACGTGGTCTCATCAATCCTGCAAGGGTTAAATTGCTTCATGTATAACAACAGGTACTAACTTCATTTTTTAAAATTTCTTGTTGTAATGTATAGATTTTCTTTCCCCTTTATCATGTGTGCAACACTTAGATAGTATATTTGGTAGTTGTGTGTAAAAAAATATACAGGGTGATGCAGAATTCCAACCCTTAATAATATGAAATTATTGTTTGTTCATCAAAAAATAAAGAAAATGCACCAATTAGCGAGTGCGCTGTATGTAGTTCAGAATAGCACATGTTCTTACTCCTCGGTTGTCATTGGTCAGCCATATTGTTATGAGGGAATGAGACTTATTATGGGATAAAATCTGTTATTTTCTGTAAAAAGAGTTAAACAGTATCATATATTATATATAAAAGGAAACTTTCCGTCTATGATAGGGGACTCTGCTTTCACTCACGTCATAAAGGGGGCAATGTTCTTCAATTTGAGCTTTATTTCGTTAAAATATGTTCAGAAGTTTCGGAGATATAGCCCTTAGTATATAGTAGTTAGAAGCAATACACAACAATATAATGTGTATGAAAAATGACATATGTTATATTGTTGAGTTGTTGCCTAACAACATATCTATACCAAAGAATACAGTTTTGAAGAAAATTGAGGAAAATAGTGTTTGAAGACATACGTTTTCTACTTAGGATGAGTGTCACGTGGTCTCATCAATCCTGCAAGGGTTAAATTGCTTCATGTATAACAACAGGTACTAAGTTCATTTTTTAAAATTTCTTGTTGTAATGTATAGATTTTCTTTCCCCTTTATCATGTGTGCAACACTTAGATAGTATATTTGGTAGTTGTGTGTAAAAAAAATATACAGGGTGATGCAGAATTCCAACCCTTAATAATATGAAATTATTGTTTGTTCATCAAAAAATAAAGAAAATGCACCAATTAGCGTGTGCGCTGTATGTAGTTCTGAATAGCACATGTTATTACTCCTCGGTTGTCATTGGTCAGCCATATTGTTATGAGGGAATGAGACTTATTATGGGATAAAATCTGTTATATTCTGTAAAAAGAGTTAAACAGTACCAAATGTTATATATACAAGGTAACTTTTCTTCTACGGTAAGGGACTCTGCTTGCACTCGCATCATAAAGGGGGCAATGCTCTTATATTTGAGCTTAATGTCGTTAAAATATGTTCAGAAGTTTCGGAGATATAACCCTTAGTATATAGTTGTTAGGAGCAATGCACAACATTATAATATATATGAAAAAATGATATATGTTATATTGTTGAGATGTTGCCTAACAACATATTTATACCAAGTAGTACAGTTTTGAAGAAAATTGAAGAAAATAGTGTTTGAAGACATACGTTTTCTACTTAGGATGAGTGTCACGTGGTCTCATCAATCCTGCAAGGGTTAAATTGCTTCATGTATAACAACAGGTACTAACTTCATTTTTTAAAATTTCTTGTTGTAATGTATAGATTTTCTTTCCCCTTTATCATGTGTGCAACACTTAGATAGTATATTTGGTAGTTGTGTGTAAAAAAATATACAGGGTGATGCAGAATTCCAACCCTTAATAATATGAAATTATTGTTTGTTCATCAAAAAATAAAGAAAATGCACCAATTAGCGTGTGCGCTGTATGTAGTTCTGAATAGCACATGTACTTACTCCTCGGTTGTCATTGGTCAGCCATATTGTTATGAGGGAATGAGACTTACTATGGGATAAAATCTGTTATTTTCTGTAAAAAGAGTTAAACAGTACCAAATGTTATATATACAAGGTAACTTTTCTTCTACGGTAGGGGACTCTGCTTGCACTCGCATCATAAAGGGGGCAATGTTCTTCAATGTGAGCTTTATTTCGTTAAAATATGTTCAGAAGTTTCGGAGATATAGCCCTTAGTATATAGTAGTTAGGAGCAATGCACAACAATATAATATATATGAAAAAATGATATATGTTATATTGTTGAGATGTTGCCTAACAACATTGTTATACCAAGTAGTACAGTTTTGAAGAAAATAGTGTTTGAAGACATACGTTTTCTACTTAGGATGAGTGTCACGTGGTCTCATCAATCCTGCAAGGGTTAAATGGCTTCATGTATAACAACAGGTACTAAGTTCATTTTTTAAAATTTCTTGTTGTAATGTATAGATTTTCTTTCCCCTTTATCATGTGTGCAACACTTAGATAGTATATTTGGTAGTTGTGTGTAAAAAAATATACAGGGTGATGCAGAATTCCAACCCTTAATAATATGAAATTATTGTTTGTTCATCAAAAAATAAAGAAAATGCACCAATTAGCGAGTGCGCTGTATGTAGTTCAGAATAGCACATGTTCTTACTCCTCGGTTGTCATTGGTCAGCCATATTGTTATGAGGGAATGAGACTTATTATGGGATAAAATCTGTTATTTTCTGTAAAAAGAGTTAAACAGTATCATATATTATATATAAAAGGAAACTTTCCGTCTATGGTAGGGGACTCTGCTTTCACTCACGTCATAAAGCGGGCAATGTTCTTCAATTTGAGCTTTATTTCGTTAAAATATGTTCAGAAGTTTCGGAGATATAGCCCTTAGTATATAGTAGTTAGAAGCAATACACAACAATATAATGTGTATGAAAAATGACATATGTTATATTGTTGAGTTGTTGCCTAACAACATATCTATACCAAAGAATACAGTTTTTAAGAAAATTGAGGAAAATAGTGTTTGAAGACATACGTTTTCTACTTAGGATGAGTGTCACGTGGTCTCATCAATCCTGCAAGGGTTAAATTGCTTCATGTATAACAACAGGTACTAACTTCATTTTTTAAAATTTCTTGTTGTAATGTATAGATTTTCTTTCCCCTTTATCATGTGTGCAACACTTAGATAGTATATTTGGTAGTTGTGTGTAAAAAAATATACAGGGTGATGCAGAATTCCAACCCTTAATAATATGAAATTATTGTTTGTTCATCAAAAAATAAAGAAAATGCACCAATTAGCGTGTGCGCTGTATGTAGTTCTGAATAGCACATGTTCTTACTCCTCGGTTGTCATTGGTCAGCCATATTGTTATGAGGGAATGAGACTTATTATGGGATAAAATCTGTTATATTCTGTAAAAAGAGTTAAACAGTACCAAATGTTATATATACAAGGTAACTTTTCTTCTACGGTAAGGGACTCTGCTTGCACTCGCATCATAAAGGGGGCAATGCTCTTATATTTGAGCTTAATGTCGTTAAAATATGTTCAGAAGTTTCGGAGATATAACCCTTAGTATATAGTAGTTAGGAGCAATGCACAACAATATAATATATATGAAAAAATGATATATGTTATATTGTTGAGATGTTGCCTAAAACATATTTATACCAAGTAGTACAGTTTTGAAGAAAATTGAAGAAAATAGTGTTTGAAGACATACGTTTTCTACTTAGGATGAGTGTCACGTGGTCTCATCAATCCTGCAAGGGTTAAATTGCTTCATGTATAACAACAGGTACTAACTTCATTTTTTAAAATTTCTTGTTGTAATGTATAGATTTTCTTTCCCCTTTATCATGTGTGCAACACTTAGATAGTATATTTGGTAGTTGTGTGTAAAAAAATATACAGGGTGATGCAGAATTCCAACCCTTAATAATATGAAATTATTGTTTGTTCATCAAAAAATAAAGAAAATGCACCAATTAGCGTGTGCGCTGTATGTAGTTCTGAATAGCACATGTACTTACTCCTCGGTTGTCATTGGTCAGCCATATTGTTATGAGGGAATGAGACTTATTATGGGATAAAATCTGTTATTTTCTGTAAAAAGAGTTAAACAGTACCAAATGTTATATATACAATGTAACTTTTCTTCTACGGTAAGGGACTCTGCTTGCACTCGCATCATAAAGGGGGCAATGCTCTTCAATGTGAGCTTTATTTCGTTAAAATATGTTCAGAAGTTTCGGAGATATAGCCCTTAGTATATAGTAGTTAGAAGCAATACACAACAATATAATATGTATGAAAAATGACATATGTTATATTGTTGAGATGTTGCCTAACAACATATTTATACCAAAGAATACAGTTTTGAAGAAAATTGAGGAAAATAGTGTTTGAAGACATACATTTTCTACTTAGGATGAGTGTCACGTGGTCTCATCAATCCTGCAAGGGTTAAATTGCTTCATGTATAACAACAGGTACTAACTTCATTTTTTAAAATTTCTTGTTGTAATGTATAGATTTTCTTTCCCCTTTATCATGTGTGCAACACTTAGATAGTATATTTGGTAGTTGTGTGTAAAAAAATATACAGGGTGATGCAGAATTCCAACCCTTAATAATATGAAATTATTGTTTGTTCATCAAAAAATAAAGAAAATGCACCAATTAGCGTGTGCGCTGTATGTAGTTCTGAATAGCACATGTTCTTACTCCTCGGTTGTCATTGGTCAGCCATATTGTTATGAGGGAATGAGACTTATTATGGGATAAAATCTGTTATTTTCTGTAAAAAGAGTTAAACAGTATCATATATTATATATAAAAGGAAACTTTCCGTCTATGGTAGGGGACACTGCTTTCACTCACGTCATAAAGGGGGAAATGTTCTTCAATTTGAGCTTTATTTCGTTAAAATATGTTCAGAAGTTTCGGAGATATAGCCCTTAGTATATAGTAGTTAGGAGCAATGCACAACAATATAATATATATGAAAAAATGATATATGTTATATTGTTGAGATGTTGCCTAACAACATTGTTATACCAAGTAGTACAGTTTTGAAGAAAATAGTGTTTGAAGACATACGTTTTCTAATTAGGATGAGTGTCACGTGGTCTCATCAATCCTGCAAGGGTTAAATGGCTTCATGTATAACAACAGGTACTAAGTTCATTTTTTAAAATTTCTTGTTGTAATGTATAGATTTTCTTTCCCCTTTATCATGTGTGCAACACTTAGATAGTATATTTGGTAGTTGTGTGTAAAAAAATATACAGGGTGATGCAGAATTCCAACCCTTAATAATATGAAATTATTGTTTGTTCATCAAAAAATAAAGAAAATGCACCAATTAGCGAGTGCGCTGTATGTAGTTCAGAATAGCACATGTTCTTACTCCTCGGTTGTCATTGGTCAGCCATATTGTTATGAGGGAATGAGACTTATTATGGGATAAAATCTGTTATTTTCTGTAAAAAAAGTTAAACAGTATCATATATTATATATACAAGGTAACTTTTCTTCTACGGTAAGGGACTCTGCTTGCACTCGCATCATAAAGGGGGCAATGCTCTTATATTTGAGCTTAATGTCGTTAAAATATGTTCAGAAGTTTCGGAGATATAACCCTTAGTATATAGTAGTTAGGAGCAATGCACAACAATATAATATATATGAAAAAATGATATATGTTATATTGTTGAGATGTTGCCTAACAACATATTTATACCAAGTAGTACAGTTTTGAAGAAAATTGAAGAAAATAGTGTTTGAAGACATACTTTTTCTACTTAGGATGAGTGTCACGTGGTCTCATCAATCCTGCAAGGGTTAAATTGCTTCATGTATAACAACAGGTACTAACTTCATTTTTTAAAATTTCTTGTTGTAATGTATAGATTTTCTTTCCCCTTTATCATGTGTGCAACACTTAGATAGTATATTTGGTAGTTGTGTGTAAAAAAATATACAGGGTGATGCAGAATTCCAACCCTTAATAATATGAAATTATTGTTTGTTCATCAAAAAATAAAGAAAATGCACCAATTAGCGTGTGCGCTGTATGTAGTTCTGAATAGCACATGTACTTACTCCTCGGTTGTCATTGGTCAGCCATATTGTTATGAGGGAATGAGACTTATTATGGGATAAAATCTGTTATTTTCTGTAAAAAGAGTTAAACAGTACCAAATGTTATATATACAAGGTAACTTTTC
Source organism: Thermobia domestica (assembly GCF_964235325.1). NCBI lineage: Eukaryota > Metazoa > Arthropoda > Insecta > Zygentoma > Lepismatidae > Thermobia > Thermobia domestica. The sequence goes on from NC_137455.1 coordinate 260,989,767, forward strand.
TTCTACGGTAGGGGACTCTGCTTGCACTCGCATCATAAAGGGGGCAATGTTCTTCAATGTGAGCTTTATTTCGTTAAAATATGTTCAGAAGTTTCGGAGATATAGCCCTTAGTATATAGTAGTTAGAAGCAATACACAACAATATAATATGTATGAAAAATGACATATGTTATATTGTTGAGATGTTGCCTAACAACATATTTATACCAAAGAATACAGTTTTGAAGAAAATTGAGGAAAATAGTGTTTGAAGACATACATTTTCTACTTAGGATGAGTGTCACGTGGTCTCATCAATCCTGCAAGGGTTAAATGGCTTCATGTATAACAACAGGTACTAAGTTCATTTTTTAAAATTTCTTGTTGTAATGTATAGATTTTCTTCCCCTTTATCATGTGTGCTACACTTAGATAGTATATTTGGTAGTTGTGTGTAAAAAAATATACAGGGTGATGCAGAATTCCAACCCTTAATAATATGAAATTATTGTTTGTTCATCAAAAAATAAAGAAAATGCACCAATTAGCGTGTGCGCTGTATGTAGTTCAGAATTGCACATGTTCTTAGTCTTCGGTTGTCATTGGTCAGCCTTATTGTTATGAGGGAATGAGACTTATTATGGGATAAAATCTGTTATATTCTGTAAAAAGAGTTAAACAGTACCAAATGTTATATATACAAGGTAACTTTTCTTCTACGGTAAGGGACTCTGCTTGCACTCGCATCATAAAGGGGGCAATGCTCTTATATTTGAGCTTTATGTCGTTAAAATATGTTCAGAAGTTTCGGAGATATAGCCCTTAGTATATAGTAGTTAGGAGCAATGCACAACAATATAATATATATGAAAAAATGATATATGTTATATTGTTGAGATGTTGCGTAACAACATATTTATACCAAGTAGTACAGTTTTGAAGAAAATTGAAGAAAATAGTGTTTGAAGACATACGTTTTCTACTTAGGATGAGTGTCACGTGGTCTCATCAATCCTGCAAGGGTTAAATTGCTTCATGTATAACAACAGGTACTAACTTCATTTTTTAAAATTTCTTGTTGTAATGTATAGATTTTCTTTCCCCTTTAACATGTGTGCCACACTTAGATAGTATATTTGGTAGTTGTGTGTAAAAAAATATACAGGGTGATGCAGAATTCCAACCCTTAATAATATGAAATTATTGTTTGTTCATCAAAAAATAAAGAAAATGCACCAATTAGCGTGTGCGCTGTATGTAGTTCAGAATAGCACATGTTCTTACTCCTTGGTTGTCATTGGTCAGCCATATTGTTATGAGGGAATGAGACTTATTATGGGATAAAATCTGTTATTTTCTGTAAAAAGAGTTAAACAGTATCATATATTATATATAAAAGGAAACTTTCCGTCTATGGTAGGGGACTCTGCTTTCACTCACGTCATAAAGGGGGCAATGTTCTTCAATTTGAGCTTTATTTCGTTAAAATATGTTCAGAAGTTTCGGAGATATAGCACTTAGTATATAGTTGTTAGGAGCAATGCACAATATAATATATATGAAAAAATGATATATGTTATATTGTTGAGATGTTGCCTAACAACATATTTATACCAAGTAGTACAGTTTTGAAGAAAATTGAAGAAAATTGTGTTTGAAGACATACATTTTCTACTTAGGATGAGTGTCACGTGGTCTAATCAATCCTGCAAGGGTTAAATGGCTTCATGTATAACAACAGGTACTAAGTTCATTTTTTAAAATATCTTGTTGTAATGTATAGATTTTCTTTCCCCTTTATCATGTGTGCAACACTTAGATAGTATATTTGGTAGCTGTGTGTAAAAAAATATACAGGGTGATGCAGAATTCCAACCCTTAATAATATAAAATTATTGTTTGTTCATCAAAAAATAAAGAAAATGCACCAATTAGCGTGTGCGCTGTATGTAGTTCTGAATAGCACATGTCCTTACTCCTCGGTTGTCATTGGTCAGCCATATTGTTATGAGGGAATGAGACTTATTATGGGATAAAATCTGTTATATTCTGTAAAAAGAGTTAAACAGTATCATATATTATATATAAAAGGAAACGTTCCGTCTATGGTAGGGGACTCTGCTTTCACTCACGTCATAAATGGGGCAATGTTCTTCAATTTGAGCTTTATTTCGTTAAAATATGTTCAGAAGTTTTGGAGATATAGCACTTAGTATATAGTAGTTAGGAGCAATGCACAACAATATAATATATATGAAAAAATGATATATGTTATATTGTTGAGATGTTGCCTAACAACATATTTATACCAAGTAGTACAGTTTTGAAGAAAATTGAAGAAAATAGTGTTTGAAGACATACATTTTCTACTTAGGATGAGTGTCACGTGGTCTCATCAATCCTGCAAGGGTTAAATGGCTTCATGTATAACAACAGGTACTAAGTTCATTTTTTAAAATTTCTTGTTGTAATGTATAGATTTCCTTTCCCCTTTATCATGTGTGCAACACTTAGATAGTATATTTGGTAGTTGTGTGTAAGAAAATATACAGGGTGATGCAGAATTCCAACCCTTAATAATATGAAAGTATTGTTTGTTCATCAAAAAATAAAGAAAATTCACCAATTAGCGTGTGCGCTTTATGTAGTTCTGAATTGCACATGTTCTTACTCCTCGGTTGTCATTGGTCAGCCTTATTGTTATGAGGGAATGAGACTTATTATGGGATAAAATCTGTTATATTCTGTAAAAAGAGTTAAACAGTACCAAATGTTATATATACAAGGTAACTTTTCTTCTACGGTAAGGGACTCTGCTTGCACTCGCATCATAAAGGGGGCAATGCTCTTATATTTGAGCTTTATGTCGTTAAAATATGTTCAGAAGTTTCGGGGATATAGCCCTTAGTATATAGTAGTTAGGAGCAATGCACAACAATATAATATATATGAAAAAATGATATATGTTATATTGTTGAGATGTTGCCTAACAACATATTTATACCAAGTAGTACAGTTTTGAAGAAAATTGAAGAAAATAGTGTTTGAAGACATACGTTTTCTACTTAGGATGAGTGTCACGTGGTCTCATCAATCCTGCAAGGGTTAAATTGCTTCATGTATAACAACAGGTACTAACTTCATTTTTTAAAATTTCTTGTTGTAATGTATAGATTTTCTTTCCCCTTTATCATGTGTGCAACACTTAGATAGTATATTTGGTAGTTGTGTGTAAAAAAATATACAGGGTGATGCAGAATTCCAACCCTTAATAATATGAAATTATTGTTTGTTCATCAAAAAATAAAGAAAATGCACCAATTAGCGTGTGCGCTGTATGTAGTTCAGAATAGCACATGTACTTACTCCTCGGTTGTCATTGGTCAGCCATATTGTTATGAGGGAATGAGACTTATTATGGGATAAAATCTGTTATTTTCTGTAAAAAGAGTTAAACAGTACCAAATGTTATATATACAAGGTAACTTTTCTTCTACGGTAGGGGACTCTGCTTGCACTCGCATCATAAAGGGGGCAATGTTCTTCAATGTGAGCTTTATTTCGTTAAAATATGTTCAGAAGTTTCGGAGATATAGCCCTTAGTATATAGTAGTTAGAAGCAATACACAACAATATAATATGTATGAAAAATGATATATGTTATATTGTTGAGATGTTGCCTAACAACATATTTATACCAAAGAATACAGTTTTGAAGAAAATTGAGGAAAATAGTGTTTGAAGACATACATTTTCTACTTAGGATGAGTGTCACGTGGTCTCATCAATCCTGCAAGGGTTAAATTGCTTCATGTATAACAACAGGTACTAAGTTCATTTTTTAAAATTTCTTGTTGTAATGTATAGATTTTCTTTCCCCTTTATCATGTGTGCAACACTTAGATAGTATATTTGGTAGTTGTGTGTAAAAAAAATATACAGGGTGATGCAGAATTCCAACCCTTAATAATATGAAATTATTGTTTGTTCATCAAAAAATAAAGAAAATGCACCAATTAGCGTGTGCGCTGTATGTAGTTCTGAATAGCACATGTTATTACTCCTCGGTTGTCATTGGTCAGCCATATTGTTATGAGGGAATGAGACTTATTATGGGATAAAATCTGTTATATTCTGTAAAAAGAGTTAAACAGTACCAAATGTTATATATACAAGGTAACTTTTCTTCTACGGTAAGGGACTCTGCTTGCACTCGCATCATAAAGGGGGCAATGCTCTTATATTTGAGCTTAATGTCGTTAAAATATGTTCAGAAGTTTCGGAGATATAACCCTTAGTATATAGTTGTTAGGAGCAATGCACAACATTATAATATATATGAAAAAATGATATATGTTATATTGTTGAGATGTTGCCTAACAACATATTTATACCAAGTAGTACAGTTTTGAAGAAAATTGAAGAAAATAGTGTTTGAAGACATACGTTTTCTACTTAGGATGAGTGTCACGTGGTCTCATCAATCCTGCAAGGGTTAAATTGCTTCATGTATAACAACAGGTACTAACTTCATTTTTTAAAATTTCTTGTTGTAATGTATAGATTTTCTTTCCCCTTTATCATGTGTGCAACACTTAGATAGTATATTTGGTAGTTGTGTGTAAAAAAATATACAGGGTGATGCAGAATTCCAACCCTTAATAATATGAAATTATTGTTTGTTCATCAAAAAATAAAGAAAATGCACCAATTAGCGTGTGCGCTGTATGTAGTTCTGAATAGCACATGTACTTACTCCTCGGTTGTCATTGGTCAGCCATATTGTTATGAGGGAATGAGACTTACTATGGGATAAAATCTGTTATTTTCTGTAAAAAGAGTTAAACAGTACCAAATGTTATATATACAAGGTAACTTTTCTTCTACGGTAGGGGACTCTGCTTGCACTCGCATCATAAAGGGGGCAATGTTCTTCAATGTGAGCTTTATTTCGTTAAAATATGTTCAGAAGTTTCGGAGATATAGCCCTTAGTATATAGTAGTTAGGAGCAATGCACAACAATATAATATATATGAAAAAATGATATATGTTATATTGTTGAGATGTTGCCTAACAACATTGTTATACCAAGTAGTACAGTTTTGAAGAAAATAGTGTTTGAAGACATACGTTTTCTACTTAGGATGAGTGTCACGTGGTCTCATCAATCCTGCAAGGGTTAAATGGCTTCATGTATAACAACAGGTACTAAGTTCATTTTTTAAAATTTCTTGTTGTAATGTATAGATTTTCTTTCCCCTTTATCATGTGTGCAACACTTAGATAGTATATTTGGTAGTTGTGTGTAAAAAAATATACAGGGTGATGCAGAATTCCAACCCTTAATAATATGAAATTATTGTTTGTTCATCAAAAAATAAAGAAAATGCACCAATTAGCGAGTGCGCTGTATGTAGTTCAGAATAGCACATGTTCTTACTCCTCGGTTGTCATTGGTCAGCCATATTGTTATGAGGGAATGAGACTTATTATGGGATAAAATCTGTTATTTTCTGTAAAAAGAGTTAAACAGTATCATATATTATATATAAAAGGAAACTTTCCGTCTATGGTAGGGGACTCTGCTTTCACTCACGTCATAAAGCGGGCAATGTTCTTCAATTTGAGCTTTATTTCGTTAAAATATGTTCAGAAGTTTCGGAGATATAGCCCTTAGTATATAGTAGTTAGAAGCAATACACAACAATATAATGTGTATGAAAAATGACATATGTTATATTGTTGAGTTGTTGCCTAACAACATATCTATACCAAAGAATACAGTTTTTAAGAAAATTGAGGAAAATAGTGTTTGAAGACATACGTTTTCTACTTAGGATGAGTGTCACGTGGTCTCATCAATCCTGCAAGGGTTAAATTGCTTCATGTATAACAACAGGTACTAACTTCATTTTTTAAAATTTCTTGTTGTAATGTATAGATTTTCTTTCCCCTTTATCATGTGTGCAACACTTAGATAGTATATTTGGTAGTTGTGTGTAAAAAAATATACAGGGTGATGCAGAATTCCAACCCTTAATAATATGAAATTATTGTTTGTTCATCAAAAAATAAAGAAAATGCACCAATTAGCGTGTGCGCTGTATGTAGTTCTGAATAGCACATGTTCTTACTCCTCGGTTGTCATTGGTCAGCCATATTGTTATGAGGGAATGAGACTTATTATGGGATAAAATCTGTTATATTCTGTAAAAAGAGTTAAACAGTACCAAATGTTATATATACAAGGTAACTTTTCTTCTACGGTAAGGGACTCTGCTTGCACTCGCATCATAAAGGGGGCAATGCTCTTATATTTGAGCTTAATGTCGTTAAAATATGTTCAGAAGTTTCGGAGATATAACCCTTAGTATATAGTAGTTAGGAGCAATGCACAACAATATAATATATATGAAAAAATGATATATGTTATATTGTTGAGATGTTGCCTAAAACATATTTATACCAAGTAGTACAGTTTTGAAGAAAATTGAAGAAAATAGTGTTTGAAGACATACGTTTTCTACTTAGGATGAGTGTCACGTGGTCTCATCAATCCTGCAAGGGTTAAATTGCTTCATGTATAACAACAGGTACTAACTTCATTTTTTAAAATTTCTTGTTGTAATGTATAGATTTTCTTTCCCCTTTATCATGTGTGCAACACTTAGATAGTATATTTGGTAGTTGTGTGTAAAAAAATATACAGGGTGATGCAGAATTCCAACCCTTAATAATATGAAATTATTGTTTGTTCATCAAAAAATAAAGAAAATGCACCAATTAGCGTGTGCGCTGTATGTAGTTCTGAATAGCACATGTACTTACTCCTCGGTTGTCATTGGTCAGCCATATTGTTATGAGGGAATGAGACTTATTATGGGATAAAATCTGTTATTTTCTGTAAAAAGAGTTAAACAGTACCAAATGTTATATATACAATGTAACTTTTCTTCTACGGTAAGGGACTCTGCTTGCACTCGCATCATAAAGGGGGCAATGCTCTTCAATGTGAGCTTTATTTCGTTAAAATATGTTCAGAAGTTTCGGAGATATAGCCCTTAGTATATAGTAGTTAGAAGCAATACACAACAATATAATATGTATGAAAAATGACATATGTTATATTGTTGAGATGTTGCCTAACAACATATTTATACCAAAGAATACAGTTTTGAAGAAAATTGAGGAAAATAGTGTTTGAAGACATACATTTTCTACTTAGGATGAGTGTCACGTGGTCTCATCAATCCTGCAAGGGTTAAATTGCTTCATGTATAACAACAGGTACTAACTTCATTTTTTAAAATTTCTTGTTGTAATGTATAGATTTTCTTTCCCCTTTATCATGTGTGCAACACTTAGATAGTATATTTGGTAGTTGTGTGTAAAAAAATATACAGGGTGATGCAGAATTCCAACCCTTAATAATATGAAATTATTGTTTGTTCATCAAAAAATAAAGAAAATGCACCAATTAGCGTGTGCGCTGTATGTAGTTCTGAATAGCACATGTTCTTACTCCTCGGTTGTCATTGGTCAGCCATATTGTTATGAGGGAATGAGACTTATTATGGGATAAAATCTGTTATTTTCTGTAAAAAGAGTTAAACAGTATCATATATTATATATAAAAGGAAACTTTCCGTCTATGGTAGGGGACACTGCTTTCACTCACGTCATAAAGGGGGAAATGTTCTTCAATTTGAGCTTTATTTCGTTAAAATATGTTCAGAAGTTTCGGAGATATAGCCCTTAGTATATAGTAGTTAGGAGCAATGCACAACAATATAATATATATGAAAAAATGATATATGTTATATTGTTGAGATGTTGCCTAACAACATTGTTATACCAAGTAGTACAGTTTTGAAGAAAATAGTGTTTGAAGACATACGTTTTCTAATTAGGATGAGTGTCACGTGGTCTCATCAATCCTGCAAGGGTTAAATGGCTTCATGTATAACAACAGGTACTAAGTTCATTTTTTAAAATTTCTTGTTGTAATGTATAGATTTTCTTTCCCCTTTATCATGTGTGCAACACTTAGATAGTATATTTGGTAGTTGTGTGTAAAAAAATATACAGGGTGATGCAGAATTCCAACCCTTAATAATATGAAATTATTGTTTGTTCATCAAAAAATAAAGAAAATGCACCAATTAGCGAGTGCGCTGTATGTAGTTCAGAATAGCACATGTTCTTACTCCTCGGTTGTCATTGGTCAGCCATATTGTTATGAGGGAATGAGACTTATTATGGGATAAAATCTGTTATTTTCTGTAAAAAAAGTTAAACAGTATCATATATTATATATACAAGGTAACTTTTCTTCTACGGTAAGGGACTCTGCTTGCACTCGCATCATAAAGGGGGCAATGCTCTTATATTTGAGCTTAATGTCGTTAAAATATGTTCAGAAGTTTCGGAGATATAACCCTTAGTATATAGTAGTTAGGAGCAATGCACAACAATATAATATATATGAAAAAATGATATATGTTATATTGTTGAGATGTTGCCTAACAACATATTTATACCAAGTAGTACAGTTTTGAAGAAAATTGAAGAAAATAGTGTTTGAAGACATACTTTTTCTACTTAGGATGAGTGTCACGTGGTCTCATCAATCCTGCAAGGGTTAAATTGCTTCATGTATAACAACAGGTACTAACTTCATTTTTTAAAATTTCTTGTTGTAATGTATAGATTTTCTTTCCCCTTTATCATGTGTGCAACACTTAGATAGTATATTTGGTAGTTGTGTGTAAAAAAATATACAGGGTGATGCAGAATTCCAACCCTTAATAATATGAAATTATTGTTTGTTCATCAAAAAATAAAGAAAATGCACCAATTAGCGTGTGCGCTGTATGTAGTTCTGAATAGCACATGTACTTACTCCTCGGTTGTCATTGGTCAGCCATATTGTTATGAGGGAATGAGACTTATTATGGGATAAAATCTGTTATTTTCTGTAAAAAGAGTTAAACAGTACCAAATGTTATATATACAAGGTAACTTTTCTTCTACGGTAGGGGACTCTGCTTGCACTCGCATCATAAAGGGGGCAATGTTCTTCAATGTGAGCTTTATTTCGTTAAAATATGTTCAGAAGTTTCGGAGATATAGCCCTTAGTATATAGTAGTTAGAAGCAATACACAACAATATAATATGTATGAAAAATGACATATGTTATATTGTTGAGATGTTGCCTAACAACATATTTATACCAAAGAATACAGTTTTGAAGAAAATTGAGGAAAATAGTGTTTGAAGACATACATTTTCTACTTAGGATGAGTGTCACGTGGTCTCATCAATCCTGCAAGGGTTAAATGGCTTCATGTATAACAACAGGTACTAAGTTCATTTTTTAAAATTTCTTGTTGTAATGTATAGATTTTCTTCCCCTTTATCATGTGTGCTACACTTAGATAGTATATTTGGTAGTTGTGTGTAAAAAAATATACAGGGTGATGCAGAATTCCAACCCTTAATAATATGAAATTATTGTTTGTTCATCAAAAAATAAAGAAAATGCACCAATTAGCGTGTGCGCTGTATGTAGTTCAGAATTGCACATGTTCTTAGTCTTCGGTTGTCATTGGTCAGCCTTATTGTTATGAGGGAATGAGACTTATTATGGGATAAAATCTGTTATATTCTGTAAAAAGAGTTAAACAGTACCAAATGTTATATATACAAGGTAACTTTTCTTCTACGGTAAGGGACTCTGCTTGCACTCGCATCATAAAGGGGGCAATGCTCTTATATTTGAGCTTTATGTCGTTAAAATATGTTCAGAAGTTTCGGAGATATAGCCCTTAGTATATAGTAGTTAGGAGCAATGCACAACAATATAATATATATGAAAAAATGATATATGTTATATTGTTGAGATGTTGCGTAACAACATATTTATACCAAGTAGTACAGTTTTGAAGAAAATTGAAGAAAATAGTGTTTGAAGACATACGTTTTCTACTTAGGATGAGTGTCACGTGGTCTCATCAATCCTGCAAGGGTTAAATTGCTTCATGTATAACAACAGGTACTAACTTCATTTTTTAAAATTTCTTGTTGTAATGTATAGATTTTCTTTCCCCTTTAACATGTGTGCCACACTTAGATAGTATATTTGGTAGTTGTGTGTAAAAAAATATACAGGGTGATGCAGAATTCCAACCCTTAATAATATGAAATTATTGTTTGTTCATCAAAAAATAAAGAAAATGCACCAATTAGCGTGTGCGCTGTATGTAGTTCAGAATAGCACATGTTCTTACTCCTTGGTTGTCATTGGTCAGCCATATTGTTATGAGGGAATGAGACTTATTATGGGATAAAATCTGTTATTTTCTGTAAAAAGAGTTAAACAGTATCATATATTATATATAAAAGGAAACTTTCCGTCTATGGTAGGGGACTCTGCTTTCACTCACGTCATAAAGGGGGCAATGTTCTTCAATTTGAGCTTTATTTCGTTAAAATATGTTCAGAAGTTTCGGAGATATAGCACTTAGTATATAGTTGTTAGGAGCAATGCACAATATAATATATATGAAAAAATGATATATGTTATATTGTTGAGATGTTGCCTAACAACATATTTATACCAAGTAGTACAGTTTTGAAGAAAATTGAAGAAAATTGTGTTTGAAGACATACATTTTCTACTTAGGATGAGTGTCACGTGGTCTAATCAATCCTGCAAGGGTTAAATGGCTTCATGTATAACAACAGGTACTAAGTTCATTTTTTAAAATATCTTGTTGTAATGTATAGATTTTCTTTCCCCTTTATCATGTGTGCAACACTTAGATAGTATATTTGGTAGCTGTGTGTAAAAAAATATACAGGGTGATGCAGAATTCCAACCCTTAATAATATAAAATTATTGTTTGTTCATCAAAAAATAAAGAAAATGCACCAATTAGCGTGTGCGCTGTATGTAGTTCTGAATAGCACATGTCCTTACTCCTCGGTTGTCATTGGTCAGCCATATTGTTATGAGGGAATGAGACTTATTATGGGATAAAATCTGTTATATTCTGTAAAAAGAGTTAAACAGTATCATATATTATATATAAAAGGAAACGTTCCGTCTATGGTAGGGGACTCTGCTTTCACTCACGTCATAAATGGGGCAATGTTCTTCAATTTGAGCTTTATTTCGTTAAAATATGTTCAGAAGTTTTGGAGATATAGCACTTAGTATATAGTAGTTAGGAGCAATGCACAACAATATAATATATATGAAAAAATGATATATGTTATATTGTTGAGATGTTGCCTAACAACATATTTATACCAAGTAGTACAGTTTTGAAGAAAATTGAAGAAAATAGTGTTTGAAGACATACATTTTCTACTTAGGATGAGTGTCACGTGGTCTCATCAATCCTGCAAGGGTTAAATGGCTTCATGTATAACAACAGGTACTAAGTTCATTTTTTAAAATTTCTTGTTGTAATGTATAGATTTCCTTTCCCCTTTATCATGTGTGCAACACTTAGATAGTATATTTGGTAGTTGTGTGTAAGAAAATATACAGGGTGATGCAGAATTCCAACCCTTAATAATATGAAAGTATTGTTTGTTCATCAAAAAATAAAGAAAATTCACCAATTAGCGTGTGCGCTTTATGTAGTTCTGAATTGCACATGTTCTTACTCCTCGGTTGTCATTGGTCAGCCTTATTGTTATGAGGGAATGAGACTTATTATGGGATAAAATCTGTTATATTCTGTAAAAAGAGTTAAACAGTACCAAATGTTATATATACAAGGTAACTTTTCTTCTACGGTAAGGGACTCTGCTTGCACTCGCATCATAAAGGGGGCAATGCTCTTATATTTGAGCTTTATGTCGTTAAAATATGTTCAGAAGTTTCGGGGATATAGCCCTTAGTATATAGTAGTTAGGAGCAATGCACAACAATATAATATATATGAAAAAATGATATATGTTATATTGTTGAGATGTTGCCTAACAACATATTTATACCAAGTAGTACAGTTTTGAAGAAAATTGAAGAAAATAGTGTTTGAAGACATACGTTTTCTACTTAGGATGAGTGTCACGTGGTCTCATCAATCCTGCAAGGGTTAAATTGCTTCATGTATAACAACAGGTACTAACTTCATTTTTTAAAATTTCTTGTTGTAATGTATAGATTTTCTTTCCCCTTTATCATGTGTGCAACACTTAGATAGTATATTTGGTAGTTGTGTGTAAAAAAATATACAGGGTGATGCAGAATTCCAACCCTTAATAATATGAAATTATTGTTTGTTCATCAAAAAATAAAGAAAATGCACCAATTAGCGTGTGCGCTGTATGTAGTTCAGAATAGCACATGTACTTACTCCTCGGTTGTCATTGGTCAGCCATATTGTTATGAGGGAATGAGACTTATTATGGGATAAAATCTGTTATTTTCTGTAAAAAGAGTTAAACAGTACCAAATGTTATATATACAAGGTAACTTTTCTTCTACGGTAGGGGACTCTGCTTGCACTCGCATCATAAAGGGGGCAATGTTCTTCAATGTGAGCTTTATTTCGTTAAAATATGTTCAGAAGTTTCGGAGATATAGCCCTTAGTATATAGTAGTTAGAAGCAATACACAACAATATAATATGTATGAAAAATGATATATGTTATATTGTTGAGATGTTGCCTAACAACATATTTATACCAAAGAATACAGTTTTGAAGAAAATTGAGGAAAATAGTGTTTGAAGACATACATTTTCTACTTAGGATGAGTGTCACGTGGTCTCATCAATCCTGCAAGGGTTAAATGGCTTCATGTATAACAACAGGTACTAAGTTCATTTTTTAAAATTTCTTGTTGTAATGTATAGATTTTCTTCCCCTTTATCATGTGTGCAACACTTAGATAGTATATTTGGTAGTTGTGTGTAAAAAAATATACAGGGTGATGCAGAATTCCAACCCTTAATAATATGAAATTATTGTTTGTTCATCAAAAAATAAAGAAAATGCACCAATTAGCGTGTGCGCTGTATGTAGTTCAGAATTGCACATGTTCTTAGTCTTCGGTTGTCATTGGTCAGCCTTATTGTTATGAGGGAATGAGACTTATTATGGGATAAAATCTGTTATATTCTGTAAAAAGAGTTAAACAGTACCAAATGTTATATATACAAGGTAACTTTTCTTCTACGGTAAGGGACTCTGCTTGCACTCGCATCATAAAGGGGGCAATTCTCTTATATTTGAGCTTTATGTCGTTAAAATATGTTCAGAAGTTTCGGAGATATAGCCCTTAGTATATAGTAGTTAGGAGCAATGCACAACAATATAATATATATGAAAAAATGATATATGTTATATTGTTGAGATGTTGCCTAACAACATATTTATACCAAGTAGTACAGTTTTGAAGAAAATTGAAGAAAATAGTGTTTGAAGACATACGTTTTCTACTTAGGATGAGTGTCACGTGGTCTCATCAATCCTGCAAGGGTTAAATTGCTTCATGTATAACAACAGGTACTAACTTCATTTTTTAAAATTTCTTGTTGTAATGTATAGATTTTCTTTCCCCTTTAACATGTGTGCCACACTTAGATAGTATATTTGGTAGTTGTGTGTAAAAAAATATACAGGGTGATGCAGAATTCCAACCCTTAATAATATGAAATTATTGTTTGTTCATCAAAAAATAAAGAAAATGCACCAATTAGCGTGTGCGCTGTATGTAGTTCAGAATAGCACATGTTCTTACTCCTTGGTTGTCATTGGTCAGCCATATTGTTATGAGGGAATGAGACTTATTATGGGATAAAATCTGTTATTTTCTGTAAAAAGAGTTAAACAGTATCATATATTATATATAATAGGAAACTTTCCGTCTATGGTAGGGGACTCTGCTTTCACTCACGTCATAAAGGGGGCAATGTTCTTCAATTTGAGCTTTATTTCGTTAAAATATGTTCAGAAGTTTCGGAGATATAGCCCTTAGTATATAGTAGTTAGGAGCAATGCACAACAATATAATATATATGAAAAAATGATATATGTTATATTGTTGAGATGTTGCCTAACAACATTGTTATACCAAGTAGTACAGTTTTGAAGAAAATAGTGTTTGAAGACATACGTTTTCTAATTAGGATGAGTGTCACGTGGTCTCATCAATCCTGCAAGGGTTAAATGGCTTCATGTATAACAACAGGTACTAAGTTCATTTTTTAAAATTTCTTGTTGTAATGTATAGATTTTCTTTCCCCTTTATCATGTGTGCAACACTTAGATAGTATATTTGGTAGTTGTGTGTAAAAAAATATACAGGGTGATGCAGAATTCCAACCCTTAATAATATGAAATTATTGTTTGTTCATCAAAAAATAAAGAAAATGCACCAATTAGCGAGTGCGCTGTATGTAGTTCAGAATAGCACATGTTCTTACTCCTCGGTTGTCATTGGTCAGCCATATTGTTATGAGGGAATGAGACTTATTATGGGATAAAATCTGTTATTTTCTGTAAAAAGAGTTAAACAGTATCATATATTATATATAAAAGGAAACTTTCCGTCTATGGTAGGGGACTCTGCTTTCACTCACGTCATAAAGCGGGCAATGTTCTTCAATTTGAGCTTTATTTCGTTAAAATATGTTCAGAAGTTTCGGAGATATAGCCCTTAGTATATAGTAGTTAGAAGCAATACACAACAATATAATGTGTATGAAAAATGACATATGTTATATTGTTGAGTTGTTGCCTAACAACATATCTATACCAAAGAATACAGTTTTGAAGAAAATTGAGGAAAATAGTGTTTGAAGACATACGTTTTCTACTTAGGATGAGTGTCACGTGGTCTCATCAATCCTGCAAGGGTTAAATTGCTTCATGTATAACAACAGGTACTAACTTCATTTTTTAAAATTTCTTGTTGTAATGTATAGATTTTCTTTCCCCTTTATCATGTGTGCAACACTTAGATAGTATATTTGGTAGTTGTGTGTAAAAAAATATACAGGGTGATGCAGAATTCCAACCCTTAATAATATGAAATTATTGTTTGTTCATCAAAAAATAAAGAAAATGCACCAATTAGCGTGTGCGCTGTATGTAGTTCTGAATAGCACATGTTCTTACTCCTCGGTTGTCATTGGTCAGCCATATTGTTATGAGGGAATGAGACTTATTATGGGATAAAATCTGTTATATTCTGTAAAAAGAGTTAAACAGTACCAAATGTTATATATACAAGGTAACTTTTCTTCTACGGTAAGGGACTCTGCTTGCACTCGCATCATAAAGGGGGCAATGCTCTTATATTTGAGCTTAATGTCGTTAAAATATGTTCAGAAGTTTCGGAGATATAACCCTTAGTATATAGTAGTTAGGAGCAATGCACAACAATATAATATATATGAAAAAATGATATATGTTATATTGTTGAGATGTTGCCTAAAACATATTTATACCAAGTAGTACAGTTTTGAAGAAAATTGAAGAAAATAGTGTTTGAAGACATACGTTTTCTACTTAGGATGAGTGTCACGTGGTCTCATCAATCCTGCAAGGGTTAAATTGCTTCATGTATAACAACAGGTACTAACTTCATTTTTTAAAATTTCTTGTTGTAATGTATAGATTTTCTTTCCCCTTTATCATGTGTGCAACACTTAGATAGTATATTTGGTAGTTGTGTGTAAAAAAATATACAGGGTGATGCAGAATTCCAACCCTTAATAATATGAAATTATTGTTTGTTCATCAAAAAATAAAGAAAATGCACCAATTAGCGTGTGCGCTGTATGTAGTTCTGAATAGCACATGTACTTACTCCTCGGTTGTCATTGGTCAGCCATATTGTTATGAGGGAATGAGACTTATTATGGGATAAAATCTGTTATTTTCTGTAAAAAGAGTTAAACAGTACCAAATGTTATATATACAAGGTAACTTTTCTTCTACGGTAGGGGACTCTGCTTGCACTCGCATCATAAAGGGGGCAATGTTCTTCAATGTGAGCTTTATTTCGTTAAAATATGTTCAGAAGTTTCGGAGATATAGCCCTTAGTATATAGTAGTTAGAAGCAATACACAACAATATAATATGTATGAAAAATGACATATGTTATATTGTTGAGATGTTGCCTAACAACATATTTATACCAAAGAATACAGTTTTGAAGAAAATTGAGGAAAATAGTGTTTGAAGACATACATTTTCTACTTAGGATGAGTGTCACGTGGTCTCATCAATCCTGCAAGGGTTAAATGGCTTCATGTATAACAACAGGTACTAAGTTCATTTTTTAAAATTTCTTGTTGTAATGTATAGATTTTCTTCCCCTTTATCATGTGTGCAACACTTAGATAGTATATTTGGTAGTTGTGTGTAAAAAAATATACAGGGTGATGCAGAATTCCAACCCTTAATAATATGAAATTATTGTTTGTTCATCAAAAAATAAAGAAAATGCACCAATTAGCGTGTGCGCTGTATGTAGTTCAGAATTGCACATGTTCTTAGTCTTCGGTTGTCATTGGTCAGCCTTATTGTTATGAGGGAATGAGACTTATTATGGGATAAAATCTGTTATATTCTGTAAAAAGAGTTAAACAGTACCAAATGTTATATATACAAGGTAACTTTTCTTCTACGGTAAGGGACTCTGCTTGCACTCGCATCATAAAGGGGGCAATGCTCTTATATTTGAGCTTTATGTCGTTAAAATATGTTCAGAAGTTTCGGAGATATAGCCCTTAGTATATAGTAGTTAGGAGCAATGCACAACAATATAATATATATGAAAAAATGATATATGTTATATTGTTGAGATGTTGCGTAACAACATATTTATACCAAGTAGTACAGTTTTGAAGAAAATTGAAGAAAATAGTGTTTGAAGACATACGTTTTCTACTTAGGATGAGTGTCACGTGGTCTCATCAATCCTGCAAGGGTTAAATTGCTTCATGTATAACAACAGGTACTAACTTCATTTTTTAAAATTTCTTGTTGTAATGTATAGATTTTCTTTCCCCTTTAACATGTGTGCCACACTTAGATAGTATATTTGGTAGTTGTGTGTAAAAAAATATACAGGGTGATGCAGAATTCCAACCCTTAATAATATGAAATTATTGTTTGTTCATCAAAAAATAAAGAAAATGCACCAATTAGCGTGTGCGCTGTATGTAGTTCAGAATAGCACATGTTCTTACTCCTTGGTTGTCATTGGTCAGCCATATTGTTATGAGGGAATGAGACTTATTATGGGATAAAATCTGTTATTTTCTGTAAAAAGAGTTAAACAGTATCATATATTATATATAAAAGGAAACTTTCCGTCTATGGTAGGGGACTCTGCTTTCACTCACGTCATAAAGGGGGCAATGTTCTTCAATTTGAGCTTTATTTCGTTAAAATATGTTCAGAAGTTTCGGAGATATAGCACTTAGTATATAGTTGTTAGGAGCAATGCACAATATAATATATATGAAAAAATGATATATGTTATATTGTTGAGATGTTGCCTAACAACATATTTATACCAAGTAGTACAGTTTTGAAGAAAATTGAAGAAAATTGTGTTTGAAGACATACATTTTCTACTTAGGATGAGTGTCACGTGGTCTAATCAATCCTGCAAGGGTTAAATGGCTTCATGTATAACAACAGGTACTAAGTTCATTTTTTAAAATATCTTGTTGTAATGTATAGATTTTCTTTCCCCTTTATCATGTGTGCAACACTTAGATAGTATATTTGGTAGCTGTGTGTAAAAAAATATACAGGGTGATGCAGAATTCCAACCCTTAATAATATAAAATTATTGTTTGTTCATCAAAAAATAAAGAAAATGCACCAATTAGCGTGTGCGCTGTATGTAGTTCTGAATAGCACATGTCCTTACTCCTCGGTTGTCATTGGTCAGCCATATTGTTATGAGGGAATGAGACTTATTATGGGATAAAATCTGTTATATTCTGTAAAAAGAGTTAAACAGTATCATATATTATATATAAAAGGAAACGTTCCGTCTATGGTAGGGGACTCTGCTTTCACTCACGTCATAAATGGGGCAATGTTCTTCAATTTGAGCTTTATTTCGTTAAAATATGTTCAGAAGTTTTGGAGATATAGCACTTAGTATATAGTAGTTAGGAGCAATGCACAACAATATAATATATATGAAAAAATGATATATGTTATATTGTTGAGATGTTGCCTAACAACATATTTATACCAAGTAGTACAGTTTTGAAGAAAATTGAAGAAAATAGTGTTTGAAGACATACATTTTCTACTTAGGATGAGTGTCACGTGGTCTCATCAATCCTGCAAGGGTTAAATGGCTTCATGTATAACAACAGGTACTAAGTTCATTTTTTAAAATTTCTTGTTGTAATGTATAGATTTCCTTTCCCCTTTATCATGTGTGCAACACTTAGATAGTATATTTGGTAGTTGTGTGTAAGAAAATATACAGGGTGATGCAGAATTCCAACCCTTAATAATATGAAAGTATTGTTTGTTCATCAAAAAATAAAGAAAATTCACCAATTAGCGTGTGCGCTTTATGTAGTTCTGAATTGCACATGTTCTTACTCCTCGGTTGTCATTGGTCAGCCTTATTGTTATGAGGGAATGAGACTTATTATGGGATAAAATCTGTTATATTCTGTAAAAAGAGTTAAACAGTACCAAATGTTATATATACAAGGTAACTTTTCTTCTACGGTAAGGGACTCTGCTTGCACTCGCATCATAAAGGGGGCAATGCTCTTATATTTGAGCTTTATGTCGTTAAAATATGTTCAGAAGTTTCGGGGATATAGCCCTTAGTATATAGTAGTTAGGAGCAATGCACAACAATATAATATATATGAAAAAATGATATATGTTATATTGTTGAGATGTTGCCTAACAACATATTTATACCAAGTAGTACAGTTTTGAAGAAAATTGAAGAAAATAGTGTTTGAAGACATACGTTTTCTACTTAGGATGAGTGTCACGTGGTCTCATCAATCCTGCAAGGGTTAAATTGCTTCATGTATAACAACAGGTACTAACTTCATTTTTTAAAATTTCTTGTTGTAATGTATAGATTTTCTTTCCCCTTTATCATGTGTGCAACACTTAGATAGTATATTTGGTAGTTGTGTGTAAAAAAATATACAGGGTGATGCAGAATTCCAACCCTTAATAATATGAAATTATTGTTTGTTCATCAAAAAATAAAGAAAATGCACCAATTAGCGTGTGCGCTGTATGTAGTTCAGAATAGCACATGTACTTACTCCTCGGTTGTCATTGGTCAGCCATATTGTTATGAGGGAATGAGACTTATTATGGGATAAAATCTGTTATTTTCTGTAAAAAGAGTTAAACAGTACCAAATGTTATATATACAAGGTAACTTTTCTTCTACGGTAGGGGACTCTGCTTGCACTCGCATCATAAAGGGGGCAATGTTCTTCAATGTGAGCTTTATTTCGTTAAAATATGTTCAGAAGTTTCGGAGATATAGCCCTTAGTATATAGTAGTTAGAAGCAATACACAACAATATAATATGTATGAAAAATGATATATGTTATATTGTTGAGATGTTGCCTAACAACATATTTATACCAAAGAATACAGTTTTGAAGAAAATTGAGGAAAATAGTGTTTGAAGACATACATTTTCTACTTAGGATGAGTGTCACGTGGTCTCATCAATCCTGCAAGGGTTAAATGGCTTCATGTATAACAACAGGTACTAAGTTCATTTTTTAAAATTTCTTGTTGTAATGTATAGATTTTCTTCCCCTTTATCATGTGTGCAACACTTAGATAGTATATTTGGTAGTTGTGTGTAAAAAAATATACAGGGTGATGCAGAATTCCAACCCTTAATAATATGAAATTATTGTTTGTTCATCAAAAAATAAAGAAAATGCACCAATTAGCGTGTGCGCTGTATGTAGTTCAGAATTGCACATGTTCTTAGTCTTCGGTTGTCATTGGTCAGCCTTATTGTTATGAGGGAATGAGACTTATTATGGGATAAAATCTGTTATATTCTGTAAAAAGAGTTAAACAGTACCAAATGTTATATATACAAGGTAACTTTTCTTCTACGGTAAGGGACTCTGCTTGCACTCGCATCATAAAGGGGGCAATTCTCTTATATTTGAGCTTTATGTCGTTAAAATATGTTCAGAAGTTTCGGAGATATAGCCCTTAGTATATAGTAGTTAGGAGCAATGCACAACAATATAATATATATGAAAAAATGATATATGTTATATTGTTGAGATGTTGCCTAACAACATATTTATACCAAGTAGTACAGTTTTGAAGAAAATTGAAGAAAATAGTGTTTGAAGACATACGTTTTCTACTTAGGATGAGTGTCACGTGGTCTCATCAATCCTGCAAGGGTTAAATTGCTTCATGTATAACAACAGGTACTAACTTCATTTTTTAAAATTTCTTGTTGTAATGTATAGATTTTCTTTCCCCTTTAACATGTGTGCCACACTTAGATAGTATATTTGGTAGTTGTGTGTAAAAAAATATACAGGGTGATGCAGAATTCCAACCCTTAATAATATGAAATTATTGTTTGTTCATCAAAAAATAAAGAAAATGCACCAATTAGCGTGTGCGCTGTATGTAGTTCAGAATAGCACATGTTCTTACTCCTTGGTTGTCATTGGTCAGCCATATTGTTATGAGGGAATGAGACTTATTATGGGATAAAATCTGTTATTTTCTGTAAAAAGAGTTAAACAGTATCATATATTATATATAAAAGGAAACTTTCCGTCTATGGTAGGGGACTCTGCTTTCACTCACGTCATAAAGGGGGAATGTTCTTCAATTTGAGCTTTATTTCGTTAAAATATGTTCAGAAGTTTCGGAGATATAGCACTTAGTATATAGTAGTTAGGAGCAATGCACAATATAATATACATGAAAAAATGATATATGTTATATTGTTGAGATGTTGCCTAACAACATATTTATACCAAGTAGTACAGTTTTGAAGAAAATTGAAGAAAATAGTGTTTGAAGACATACATTTTCTACTTAGGATGAGTGTCACGTGGTCTAATCAATCCTGCAAGGGTTAAATGGCTTCATGTATAACAACAGGTACTAAGTTCATTTTTTAAAATATCTTGTTGTAATGTATAGATTTTCTTTCCCCTTTATCATGTGTGCAACACTTAGATAGTATATTTGGTAGCTGTGTGTAAAAAAATATACAGGGTGATGCAGAATTCCAACCCTTAATAATATAAAATTATTGTTTGTTCATCAAAAAATAAAGAAAATGCACCAATTAGCGTGTGCGCTGTATGTAGTTCTGAATAGCACATGTCCTTACTCCTCGGTTGTCATTGGTCAGCCATATTGTTATGAGGGAATGAGACTTATTATGGGATAAAATCTGTTATATTCTGTAAAAAGAGTTAAACAGTATCATATATTATATATAAAAGGAAACGTTCCGTCTATGGTAGGGGACTCTGCTTTCACTCACGTCATAAATGGGGCAATGTTCTTCAATTTGAGCTTTATTTCGTTAAAATATGTTCAGAAGTTTTGGAGATATAGCACTTAGTATATAGTAGTTAGGAGCAATGCACAACAATATAATATATATGAAAAAATGATATATGTTATATTGTTGAGATGTTGCCTAACAACATTGTTATACCAAGTAGTACAGTTTTGAAGAAAATAGTGTTTGAAGACATACGTTTTCTAATTAGGATGAGTGTCACGTGGTCTCATCAATCCTGCAAGGGTTAAATGGCTTCATGTATAACAACAGGTACTAAGTTCATTTTTTAAAATTTCTTGTTGTAATGTATAGATTTTCTTTCCCCTTTATCATGTGTGCAACACTTAGATAGTATATTTGGTAGTTGTGTGTAAAAAAATATACAGGGTGATGCAGAATTCCAACCCTTAATAATATGAAATTATTGTTTGTTCATCAAAAAATAAAGAAAATGCACCAATTAGCGAGTGCGCTGTATGTAGTTCAGAATAGCACATGTTCTTACTCCTCGGTTGTCATTGGTCAGCCATATTGTTATGAGGGAATGAGACTTATTATGGGATAAAATCTGTTATTTTCTGTAAAAAGAGTTAAACAGTATCATATATTATATATAAAAGGAAACTTTCCGTCTATGGTAGGGGACTCTGCTTTCACTCACGTCATAAAGGGGGCAATGTTCTTCAATTTGAGCTTTATTTCGTTAAGATATGTTCAGAAGTTTCGGAGATATAGCCCTTAGTATATAGTAGTTAGAAGCAATACACAACAATATAATGTGTATGAAAAATGACATATGTTATATTGTTGAGTTGTTGCCTAACAACATATCTATACCAAAGAATACAGTTTTGAAGAAAATTGAGGAAAATAGTGTTTGAAGACATACGTTTTCTACTTAGGATGAGTGTCACGTGGTCTCATCAATCCTGCAAGGGTTAAATTGCTTCATGTATAACAACAGGTACTAACTTCATTTTTTAAAATTTCTTGTTGTAATGTATAGATTTTCTTTCCCCTTTATCATGTGTGCAACACTTAGATAGTATATTTGGTAGTTGTGTGTAAAAAAATATACAGGGTGATGCAGAATTCCAACCCTAAATAATATGAAATTATTGTTTGTTCATCAAAAAATAAAGAAAATGCACCAATTAGCGTGTGCGCTGTATGTAGTTCTGAATAGCACATGTTCTTACTCCTCGGTTGTCATTGGTCAGCCATATTGTTATGAGGGAATGAGACTTATTATGGGATAAAATCTGTTATATTCTGTAAAAAGAGTTAAACAGTACCAAATGTTATATATACAAGGTTACTTTTCTTCTACGGTAAGGGACTCTGCTTGCACTCGCATCATAAAGGGGGCAATGCTCTTATATTTGAGCTTAATGTCGTTAAAATATGTTCAGAAGTTTCGGAGATAAAACCCTTAGTATATAGTAGTTAGGAGCAATGCACAACAATATAATATATATGAAAAAATGATATATGTTATATTGTTGAGATGTTGCCTAACAACATATTTATACCAAGTAGTACAGTTTTGAAGAAAATTGAAGAAAATAGTGTTTGAAGACATACGTTTTCTACTTAGGATGAGTGTCACGTGGTCTCATCAATCCTGCAAGGGTTAAATGGCTTCATGTATAACAACAGGTACTAAGTTCATTTTTTAAAATATCTTGTTGTAATGTATAGATTTTCTTTCCCCTTTATCATGTGTGCAACACTTAGATAGTATATTTGGTAGCTGTGTGTAAAAAAATATACAGGGTGATGCAGAATTCCAACCCTTAATAATATAAAATTATTGTTTGTTCATCAAAAAATAAAGAAAATGCACCAATTAGCGTGTGCGCTGTATGTAGTTCTGAATAGCACATGTCCTTACTCCTCGGTTGTCATTGGTCAGCCATATTGTTATGAGGGAATGAGACTTATTATGGGATAAAATCTGTTATATTCTGTAAAAAGAGTTAAACAGTATCATATATTATATATAAAAGGAAACGTTCCGTCTATGGTAGGGGACTCTGCTTTCACTCACGTCATAAATGGGGCAATGTTCTTCAATTTGAGCTTTATTTCGTTAAAATATGTTCAGAAGTTTTGGAGATATAGCACTTAGTATATAGTAGTTAGGAGCAATGCACAACAATATAATATATATGAAAAAATGATATATGTTATATTGTTGAGATGTTGCCTAACAACATATTTATACCAAGTAGTACAGTTTTGAAGAAAATTGAAGAAAATAGTGTTTGAAGACATACATTTTCTACTTAGGATGAGTGTCACGTGGTCTCATCAATCCTGCAAGGGTTAAATGGCTTCATGTATAACAACAGGTACTAAGTTCATTTTTTAAAATTTCTTGTTGTAATGTATAGATTTCCTTTCCCCTTTATCATGTGTGCAACACTTAGATAGTATATTTGGTAGTTGTGTGTAAGAAAATATACAGGGTGATGCAGAATTCCAACCCTTAATAATATGAAAGTATTGTTTGTTCATCAAAAAATAAAGAAAATTCACCAATTAGCGTGTGCGCTTTATGTAGTTCTGAATTGCACATGTTCTTACTCCTCGGTTGTCATTGGTCAGCCTTATTGTTATGAGGGAATGAGACTTATTATGGGATAAAATCTGTTATATTCTGTAAAAAGAGTTAAACAGTACCAAATGTTATATATACAAGGTAACTTTTCTTCTACGGTAAGGGACTCTGCTTGCACTCGCATCATAAAGGGGGCAATGCTCTTATATTTGAGCTTTATGTCGTTAAAATATGTTCAGAAGTTTCGGGGATATAGCCCTTAGTATATAGTAGTTAGGAGCAATGCACAACAATATAATATATATGAAAAAATGATATATGTTATATTGTTGAGATGTTGCCTAACAACATATTTATACCAAGTAGTACAGTTTTGAAGAAAATTGAAGAAAATAGTGTTTGAAGACATACGTTTTCTACTTAGGATGAGTGTCACGTGGTCTCATCAATCCTGCAAGGGTTAAATTGCTTCATGTATAACAACAGGTACTAACTTCATTTTTTAAAATTTCTTGTTGTAATGTATAGATTTTCTTTCCCCTTTATCATGTGTGCAACACTTAGATAGTATATTTGGTAGTTGTGTGTAAAAAAATATACAGGGTGATGCAGAATTCCAACCCTTAATAATATGAAATTATTGTTTGTTCATCAAAAAATAAAGAAAATGCACCAATTAGCGTGTGCGCTGTATGTAGTTCAGAATAGCACATGTACTTACTCCTCGGTTGTCATTGGTCAGCCATATTGTTATGAGGGAATGAGACTTATTATGGGATAAAATCTGTTATTTTCTGTAAAAAGAGTTAAACAGTACCAAATGTTATATATACAAGGTAACTTTTCTTCTACGGTAGGGGACTCTGCTTGCACTCGCATCATAAAGGGGGCAATGTTCTTCAATGTGAGCTTTATTTCGTTAAAATATGTTCAGAAGTTTCGGAGATATAGCCCTTAGTATATAGTAGTTAGAAGCAATACACAACAATATAATATGTATGAAAAATGATATATGTTATATTGTTGAGATGTTGCCTAACAACATATTTATACCAAAGAATACAGTTTTGAAGA
Source organism: Thermobia domestica (assembly GCF_964235325.1). Lineage (NCBI taxonomy): Eukaryota > Metazoa > Arthropoda > Insecta > Zygentoma > Lepismatidae > Thermobia > Thermobia domestica. The sequence goes on from NC_137455.1 coordinate 261,014,946, forward strand.
AAATTGAGGAAAATAGTGTTTGAAGACATACATTTTCTACTTAGGATGAGTGTCACGTGGTCTCATCAATCCTGCAAGGGTTAAATGGCTTCATGTATAACAACAGGTACTAAGTTCATTTTTTAAAATTTCTTGTTGTAATGTATAGATTTTCTTCCCCTTTATCATGTGTGCAACACTTAGATAGTATATTTGGTAGTTGTGTGTAAAAAAATATACAGGGTGATGCAGAATTCCAACCCTTAATAATATGAAATTATTGTTTGTTCATCAAAAAATAAAGAAAATGCACCAATTAGCGTGTGCGCTGTATGTAGTTCAGAATTGCACATGTTCTTAGTCTTCGGTTGTCATTGGTCAGCCTTATTGTTATGAGGGAATGAGACTTATTATGGGATAAAATCTGTTATATTCTGTAAAAAGAGTTAAACAGTACCAAATGTTATATATACAAGGTAACTTTTCTTCTACGGTAAGGGACTCTGCTTGCACTCGCATCATAAAGGGGGCAATTCTCTTATATTTGAGCTTTATGTCGTTAAAATATGTTCAGAAGTTTCGGAGATATAGCCCTTAGTATATAGTAGTTAGGAGCAATGCACAACAATATAATATATATGAAAAAATGATATATGTTATATTGTTGAGATGTTGCCTAACAACATATTTATACCAAGTAGTACAGTTTTGAAGAAAATTGAAGAAAATAGTGTTTGAAGACATACGTTTTCTACTTAGGATGAGTGTCACGTGGTCTCATCAATCCTGCAAGGGTTAAATTGCTTCATGTATAACAACAGGTACTAACTTCATTTTTTAAAATTTCTTGTTGTAATGTATAGATTTTCTTTCCCCTTTAACATGTGTGCCACACTTAGATAGTATATTTGGTAGTTGTGTGTAAAAAAATATACAGGGTGATGCAGAATTCCAACCCTTAATAATATGAAATTATTGTTTGTTCATCAAAAAATAAAGAAAATGCACCAATTAGCGTGTGCGCTGTATGTAGTTCAGAATAGCACATGTTCTTACTCCTTGGTTGTCATTGGTCAGCCATATTGTTATGAGGGAATGAGACTTATTATGGGATAAAATCTGTTATTTTCTGTAAAAAGAGTTAAACAGTATCATATATTATATATAAAAGGAAACTTTCCGTCTATGGTAGGGGACTCTGCTTTCACTCACGTCATAAATGGGGCAATGTTCTTCAATTTGAGCTTTATTTCGTTAAAATATGTTCAGAAGTTTTGGAGATATAGCACTTAGTATATAGTAGTTAGGAGCAATGCACAACAATATAATATATATGAAAAAATGATATATGTTATATTGTTGAGATGTTGCCTAACAACATTGTTATACCAAGTAGTACAGTTTTGAAGAAAATAGTGTTTGAAGACATACGTTTTCTAATTAGGATGAGTGTCACGTGGTCTCATCAATCCTGCAAGGGTTAAATGGCTTCATGTATAACAACAGGTACTAAGTTCATTTTTTAAAATTTCTTGTTGTAATGTATAGATTTTCTTTCCCCTTTATCATGTGTGCAACACTTAGATAGTATATTTGGTAGTTGTGTGTAAAAAAATATACAGGGTGATGCAGAATTCCAACCCTTAATAATATGAAATTATTGTTTGTTCATCAAAAAATAAAGAAAATGCACCAATTAGCGAGTGCGCTGTATGTAGTTCAGAATAGCACATGTTCTTACTCCTCGGTTGTCATTGGTCAGCCATATTGTTATGAGGGAATGAGACTTATTATGGGATAAAATCTGTTATTTTCTGTAAAAAGAGTTAAACAGTATCATATATTATATATAAAAGGAAACTTTCCGTCTATGGTAGGGGACTCTGCTTTCACTCACGTCATAAAGGGGGCAATGTTCTTCAATTTGAGCTTTATTTCGTTAAGATATGTTCAGAAGTTTCGGAGATATAGCCCTTAGTATATAGTAGTTAGAAGCAATACACAACAATATAATGTGTATGAAAAATGACATATGTTATATTGTTGAGTTGTTGCCTAACAACATATCTATACCAAAGAATACAGTTTTGAAGAAAATTGAGGAAAATAGTGTTTGAAGACATACGTTTTCTACTTAGGATGAGTGTCACGTGGTCTCATCAATCCTGCAAGGGTTAAATTGCTTCATGTATAACAACAGGTACTAACTTCATTTTTTAAAATTTCTTGTTGTAATGTATAGATTTTCTTTCCCCTTTATCATGTGTGCAACACTTAGATAGTATATTTGGTAGTTGTGTGTAAAAAAATATACAGGGTGATGCAGAATTCCAACCCTAAATAATATGAAATTATTGTTTGTTCATCAAAAAATAAAGAAAATGCACCAATTAGCGTGTGCGCTGTATGTAGTTCTGAATAGCACATGTTCTTACTCCTCGGTTGTCATTGGTCAGCCATATTGTTATGAGGGAATGAGACTTATTATGGGATAAAATCTGTTATATTCTGTAAAAAGAGTTAAACAGTACCAAATGTTATATATACAAGGTTACTTTTCTTCTACGGTAAGGGACTCTGCTTGCACTCGCATCATAAAGGGGGCAATGCTCTTATATTTGAGCTTAATGTCGTTAAAATATGTTCAGAAGTTTCGGAGATAAAACCCTTAGTATATAGTAGTTAGGAGCAATGCACAACAATATAATATATATGAAAAAATGATATATGTTATATTGTTGAGATGTTGCCTAACAACATATTTATACCAAGTAGTACAGTTTTGAAGAAAATTGAAGAAAATAGTGTTTGAAGACATACGTTTTCTACTTAGGATGAGTGTCACGTGGTCTCATCAATCCTGCAAGGGTTAAATTGCTTCATGTATAACAACAGGTACTAACTTCATTTTTTAAAATTTCTTGTTGTAATGTATAGATTTTCTTTCCCCTTTATCATGTGTGCAACACTTAGATAGTATATTTGGTAGTTGTGTGTAAGAAAATATACAGGGTGATGCAGAATTCCAACCCTTAATAATATGAAATTATTGTTTGTTCATCAAAAAATAAAGAAAATTCACCAATTAGCGTGTGCGCTTTATGTAGTTCTGAATTGCACATGTTCTTACTCCTCGGTTGTCATTGGTCAGCCTTATTGTTATCTGGGAATGAGACTTATTATGGGATAAAATCTGTTATATTCTGTAAAAAGAGTTAAACAGTACCAAATATTATATATACAAGGTAACTTTTCTTCTACGGTAAGGGACTCTGCTTGCACTCGCATCATAAAGGGGGCAATGCTCTTATATTTGAGCTTTATGTCGTTAAAATATGTTCAGAAGTTTCGGGGATATAGCCCTTAGTATATAGTAGTTAGGAGCAATGCACAACAATATAATATATATGAAAAAATGATATATGTTATATTGTTGAGATGTTGCCTAACAACATATTTATACCAAGTAGTACAGTTTTGAAGAAAATTGAAGAAAATAGTGTTTGAAGACATACGTTTTCTACTTAGGATGAGTGTCACGTGGTCTCATCAATCCTGCAAGGGTTAAATTGCTTCATGTATAACAACAGGTACTAACTTCATTTTTTAAAATTTCTTGTTGTAATGTATAGATTTTCTTTCCCCTTTATCATGTGTGCAACACTTAGATAGTATATTTGGTAGTTGTGTGTAAAAAAATATACAGGGTGATGCAGAATTCCAACCCTTAATAATATGAAATTATTGTTTGTTCATCAAAAAATAAAGAAAATGCACCAATTAGCGTGTGCGCTGTATGTAGTTCAGAATAGCACATGTACTTACTCCTCGGTTGTCATTGGTCAGCCATATTGTTATGAGGGAATGAGACTTATTATGGGATAAAATCTGTTATTTTCTGTAAAAAGAGTTAAACAGTACCAAATGTTATATATACAAGGTAACTTTTCTTCTACGGTAGGGGACTCTGCTTGCACTCGCATCATAAAGGGGGCAATGTTCTTCAATGTGAGCTTTATTTCGTTAAAATATGTTCAGAAGTTTCGGAGATATAGCCCTTAGTATATAGTAGTTAGAAGCAATACACAACAATATAATATGTATGAAAAATGATATATGTTATATTGTTGAGATGTTGCCTAACAACATATTTATACCAAAGAATACAGTTTTGAAGAAAATTGAGGAAAATAGTGTTTGAAGACATACATTTTCTACTTAGGATGAGTGTCACGTGGTCTCATCAATCCTGCAAGGGTTAAATGGCTTCATGTATAACAACAGGTACTAAGTTCATTTTTTAAAATTTCTTGTTGTAATGTATAGATTTTCTTCCCCTTTATCATGTGTGCAACACTTAGATAGTATATTTGGTAGTTGTGTGTAAAAAAATATACAGGGTGATGCAGAATTCCAACCCTTAATAATATGAAATTATTGTTTGTTCATCAAAAAATAAAGAAAATGCACCAATTAGCGTGTGCGCTGTATGTAGTTCAGAATTGCACATGTTCTTAGTCTTCGGTTGTCATTGGTCAGCCTTATTGTTATGAGGGAATGAGACTTATTATGGGATAAAATCTGTTATATTCTGTAAAAAGAGTTAAACAGTACCAAATGTTATATATACAAGGTAACTTTTCTTCTACGGTAAGGGACTCTGCTTGCACTCGCATCATAAAGGGGGCAATTCTCTTATATTTGAGCTTTATGTCGTTAAAATATGTTCAGAAGTTTCGGAGATATAGCCCTTAGTATATAGTAGTTAGGAGCAATGCACAACAATATAATATATATGAAAAAATGATATATGTTATATTGTTGAGATGTTGCCTAACAACATATTTATACCAAGTAGTACAGTTTTGAAGAAAATTGAAGAAAATAGTGTTTGAAGACATACGTTTTCTACTTAGGATGAGTGTCACGTGGTCTCATCAATCCTGCAAGGGTTAAATTGCTTCATGTATAACAACAGGTACTAACTTCATTTTTTAAAATTTCTTGTTGTAATGTATAGATTTTCTTTCCCCTTTAACATGTGTGCCACACTTAGATAGTATATTTGGTAGTTGTGTGTAAAAAAATATACAGGGTGATGCAGAATTCCAACCCTTAATAATATGAAATTATTGTTTGTTCATCAAAAAATAAAGAAAATGCACCAATTAGCGTGTGCGCTGTATGTAGTTCAGAATAGCACATGTTCTTACTCCTTGGTTGTCATTGGTCAGCCATATTGTTATGAGGGAATGAGACTTATTATGGGATAAAATCTGTTATTTTCTGTAAAAAGAGTTAAACAGTATCATATATTATATATAAAAGGAAACTTTCCGTCTATGGTAGGGGACTCTGCTTTCACTCACGTCATAAAGGGGGAATGTTCTTCAATTTGAGCTTTATTTCGTTAAAATATGTTCAGAAGTTTCGGAGATATAGCACTTAGTATATAGTAGTTAGGAGCAATGCACAATATAATATACATGAAAAAATGATATATGTTATATTGTTGAGATGTTGCCTAACAACATATTTATACCAAGTAGTACAGTTTTGAAGAAAATTGAAGAAAATAGTGTTTGAAGACATACATTTTCTACTTAGGATGAGTGTCACGTGGTCTAATCAATCCTGCAAGGGTTAAATGGCTTCATGTATAACAACAGGTACTAAGTTCATTTTTTAAAATATCTTGTTGTAATGTATAGATTTTCTTTCCCCTTTATCATGTGTGCAACACTTAGATAGTATATTTGGTAGCTGTGTGTAAAAAAATATACAGGGTGATGCAGAATTCCAACCCTTAATAATATAAAATTATTGTTTGTTCATCAAAAAATAAAGAAAATGCACCAATTAGCGTGTGCGCTGTATGTAGTTCTGAATAGCACATGTCCTTACTCCTCGGTTGTCATTGGTCAGCCATATTGTTATGAGGGAATGAGACTTATTATGGGATAAAATCTGTTATATTCTGTAAAAAGAGTTAAACAGTATCATATATTATATATAAAAGGAAACGTTCCGTCTATGGTAGGGGACTCTGCTTTCACTCACGTCATAAATGGGGCAATGTTCTTCAATTTGAGCTTTATTTCGTTAAAATATGTTCAGAAGTTTTGGAGATATAGCACTTAGTATATAGTAGTTAGGAGCAATGCACAACAATATAATATATATGAAAAAATGATATATGTTATATTGTTGAGATGTTGCCTAACAACATTGTTATACCAAGTAGTACAGTTTTGAAGAAAATAGTGTTTGAAGACATACGTTTTCTAATTAGGATGAGTGTCACGTGGTCTCATCAATCCTGCAAGGGTTAAATGGCTTCATGTATAACAACAGGTACTAAGTTCATTTTTTAAAATTTCTTGTTGTAATGTATAGATTTTCTTTCCCCTTTATCATGTGTGCAACACTTAGATAGTATATTTGGTAGTTGTGTGTAAAAAAATATACAGGGTGATGCAGAATTCCAACCCTTAATAATATGAAATTATTGTTTGTTCATCAAAAAATAAAGAAAATGCACCAATTAGCGAGTGCGCTGTATGTAGTTCAGAATAGCACATGTTCTTACTCCTCGGTTGTCATTGGTCAGCCATATTGTTATGAGGGAATGAGACTTATTATGGGATAAAATCTGTTATTTTCTGTAAAAAGAGTTAAACAGTATCATATATTATATATAAAAGGAAACTTTCCGTCTATGGTAGGGGACTCTGCTTTCACTCACGTCATAAAGGGGGCAATGTTCTTCAATTTGAGCTTTATTTCGTTAAGATATGTTCAGAAGTTTCGGAGATATAGCCCTTAGTATATAGTAGTTAGAAGCAATACACAACAATATAATGTGTATGAAAAATGACATATGTTATATTGTTGAGTTGTTGCCTAACAACATATCTATACCAAAGAATACAGTTTTGAAGAAAATTGAGGAAAATAGTGTTTGAAGACATACGTTTTCTACTTAGGATGAGTGTCACGTGGTCTCATCAATCCTGCAAGGGTTAAATTGCTTCATGTATAACAACAGGTACTAACTTCATTTTTTAAAATTTCTTGTTGTAATGTATAGATTTTCTTTCCCCTTTATCATGTGTGCAACACTTAGATAGTATATTTGGTAGTTGTGTGTAAAAAAATATACAGGGTGATGCAGAATTCCAACCCTAAATAATATGAAATTATTGTTTGTTCATCAAAAAATAAAGAAAATGCACCAATTAGCGTGTGCGCTGTATGTAGTTCTGAATAGCACATGTTCTTACTCCTCGGTTGTCATTGGTCAGCCATATTGTTATGAGGGAATGAGACTTATTATGGGATAAAATCTGTTATATTCTGTAAAAAGAGTTAAACAGTACCAAATGTTATATATACAAGGTTACTTTTCTTCTACGGTAAGGGACTCTGCTTGCACTCGCATCATAAAGGGGGCAATGCTCTTATATTTGAGCTTAATGTCGTTAAAATATGTTCAGAAGTTTCGGAGATAAAACCCTTAGTATATAGTAGTTAGGAGCAATGCACAACAATATAATATATATGAAAAAATGATATATGTTATATTGTTGAGATGTTGCCTAACAACATATTTATACCAAGTAGTACAGTTTTGAAGAAAATTGAAGAAAATAGTGTTTGAAGACATACGTTTTCTACTTAGGATGAGTGTCACGTGGTCTCATCAATCCTGCAAGGGTTAAATTGCTTCATGTATAACAACAGGTACTAACTTCATTTTTTAAAATTTCTTGTTGTAATGTATAGATTTTCTTTCCCCTTTATCATGTGTGCAACACTTAGATAGTATATTTGGTAGTTGTGTGTAAGAAAATATACAGGGTGATGCAGAATTCCAACCCTTAATAATATGAAATTATTGTTTGTTCATCAAAAAATAAAGAAAATTCACCAATTAGCGTGTGCGCTTTATGTAGTTCTGAATTGCACATGTTCTTACTCCTCGGTTGTCATTGGTCAGCCTTATTGTTATGAGGGAATGAGACTTATTATGGGATAAAATCTGTTATATTCTGTAAAAAGAGTTAAACAGTACCAAATGTTATATATACAAGGTAACTTTTCTTCTACGGTAAGGGACTCTGCTTGCACTCGCATCATAAAGGGGGCAATGCTCTTATATTTGAGCTTTATGTCGTTAAAATATGTTCAGAAGTTTCGGGGATATAGCCCTTAGTATATAGTAGTTAGGAGCAATGCACAACAATATAATATATATGAAAAAATGATATATGTTATATTGTTGAGATGTTGCCTAACAGCATATTTATACCAAGTAGTACAGTTTTGAAGAAAATTGAAGAAAATAGTGTTTGAAGACATACGTTTTCTACTTAGGATGAGTGTCACGTGGTCTCATCAATCCTGCAAGGGTTAAATTGCTTCATGTATAACAACAGGTACTAACTTCATTTTTTAAAATTTCTTGTTGTAATGTATAGATTTTCTTTCCCCTTTATCATGTGTGCAACACTTAGATAGTATATTTGGTAGTTGTGTGTAAAAAAATATACAGGGTGATGCAGAATTCCAACCCTTAATAATATGAAATTATTGTTTGTTCATCAAAAAATAAAGAAAATGCACCAATTAGCGTGTGCGCTGTATGTAGTTCAGAATAGCACATGTACTTACTCCTCGGTTGTCATTGGTCAGCCATATTGTTATGAGGGAATGAGACTTATTATGGGATAAAATCTGTTATTTTCTGTAAAAAGAGTTAAACAGTACCAAATGTTATATATACAAGGTAACTTTTCTTCTACGGTAGGGGACTCTGCTTGCACTCGCATCATAAAGGGGGCAATGTTCTTCAATGTGAGCTTTATTTCGTTAAAATATGTTCAGAAGTTTCGGAGATATAGCCCTTAGTATATAGTAGTTAGAAGCAATACACAACAATATAATATGTATGAAAAATGATATATGTTATATTGTTGAGATGTTGCCTAACAACATATTTATACCAAAGAATACAGTTTTGAAGAAAATTGAGGAAAATAGTGTTTGAAGACATACATTTTCTACTTAGGATGAGTGTCACGTGGTCTCATCAATCCTGCAAGGGTTAAATGGCTTCATGTATAACAACAGGTACTAAGTTCATTTTTTAAAATTTCTTGTTGTAATGTATAGATTTTCTTCCCCTTTATCATGTGTGCAACACTTAGATAGTATATTTGGTAGTTGTGTGTAAAAAAATATACAGGGTGATGCAGAATTCCAACCCTTAATAATATGAAATTATTGTTTGTTCATCAAAAAATAAAGAAAATGCACCAATTAGCGTGTGCGCTGTATGTAGTTCAGAATTGCACATGTTCTTAGTCTTCGGTTGTCATTGGTCAGCCTTATTGTTATGAGGGAATGAGACTTATTATGGGATAAAATCTGTTATATTCTGTAAAAAGAGTTAAACAGTACCAAATGTTATATATACAAGGTAACTTTTCTTCTACGGTAAGGGACTCTGCTTGCACTCGCATCATAAAGGGGGCAATTCTCTTATATTTGAGCTTTATGTCGTTAAAATATGTTCAGAAGTTTCGGAGATATAGCCCTTAGTATATAGTAGTTAGGAGCAATGCACAACAATATAATATATATGAAAAAATGATATATGTTATATTGTTGAGATGTTGCCTAACAACATATTTATACCAAGTAGTACAGTTTTGAAGAAAATTGAAGAAAATAGTGTTTGAAGACATACGTTTTCTACTTAGGATGAGTGTCACGTGGTCTCATCAATCCTGCAAGGGTTAAATTGCTTCATGTATAACAACAGGTACTAACTTCATTTTTTAAAATTTCTTGTTGTAATGTATAGATTTTCTTTCCCCTTTAACATGTGTGCCACACTTAGATAGTATATTTGGTAGTTGTGTGTAAAAAAATATACAGGGTGATGCAGAATTCCAACCCTTAATAATATGAAATTATTGTTTGTTCATCAAAAAATAAAGAAAATGCACCAATTAGCGTGTGCGCTGTATGTAGTTCAGAATAGCACATGTTCTTACTCCTTGGTTGTCATTGGTCAGCCATATTGTTATGAGGGAATGAGACTTATTATGGGATAAAATCTGTTATTTTCTGTAAAAAGAGTTAAACAGTATCATATATTATATATAAAAGGAAACTTTCCGTCTATGGTAGGGGACTCTGCTTTCACTCACGTCATAAAGGGGGAATGTTCTTCAATTTGAGCTTTATTTCGTTAAAATATGTTCAGAAGTTTCGGAGATATAGCACTTAGTATATAGTAGTTAGGAGCAATGCACAATATAATATACATGAAAAAATGATATATGTTATATTGTTGAGATGTTGCCTAACAACATATTTATACCAAGTAGTACAGTTTTGAAGAAAATTGAAGAAAATAGTGTTTGAAGACATACATTTTCTACTTAGGATGAGTGTCACGTGGTCTAATCAATCCTGCAAGGGTTAAATGGCTTCATGTATAACAACAGGTACTAAGTTCATTTTTTAAAATATCTTGTTGTAATGTATAGATTTTCTTTCCCCTTTATCATGTGTGCAACACTTAGATAGTATATTTGGTAGCTGTGTGTAAAAAAATATACAGGGTGATGCAGAATTCCAACCCTTAATAATATAAAATTATTGTTTGTTCATCAAAAAATAAAGAAAATGCACCAATTAGCGTGTGCGCTGTATGTAGTTCTGAATAGCACATGTCCTTACTCCTCGGTTGTCATTGGTCAGCCATATTGTTATGAGGGAATGAGACTTATTATGGGATAAAATCTGTTATATTCTGTAAAAAGAGTTAAACAGTATCATATATTATATATAAAAGGAAACGTTCCGTCTATGGTAGGGGACTCTGCTTTCACTCACGTCATAAATGGGGCAATGTTCTTCAATTTGAGCTTTATTTCGTTAAAATATGTTCAGAAGTTTTGGAGATATAGCACTTAGTATATAGTAGTTAGGAGCAATGCACAACAATATAATATATATGAAAAAATGATATATGTTATATTGTTGAGATGTTGCCTAACAACATTGTTATACCAAGTAGTACAGTTTTGAAGAAAATAGTGTTTGAAGACATACGTTTTCTAATTAGGATGAGTGTCACGTGGTCTCATCAATCCTGCAAGGGTTAAATGGCTTCATGTATAACAACAGGTACTAAGTTCATTTTTTAAAATTTCTTGTTGTAATGTATAGATTTTCTTTCCCCTTTATCATGTGTGCAACACTTAGATAGTATATTTGGTAGTTGTGTGTAAAAAAATATACAGGGTGATGCAGAATTCCAACCCTTAATAATATGAAATTATTGTTTGTTCATCAAAAAATAAAGAAAATGCACCAATTAGCGAGTGCGCTGTATGTAGTTCAGAATAGCACATGTTCTTACTCCTCGGTTGTCATTGGTCAGCCATATTGTTATGAGGGAATGAGACTTATTATGGGATAAAATCTGTTATTTTCTGCAAAAAGAGTTAAACAGTATCATATATTATATATAAAAGGAAACTTTCCGTCTATGGTAGGGGACTCTGCTTTCACTCACGTCATAAAGGGGGCAATGTTCTTCAATTTGAGCTTTATTTCGTTAAGATATGTTCAGAAGTTTCGGAGATATAGCCCTTAGTATATAGTAGTTAGAAGCAATACACAACAATATAATGTGTATGAAAAATGACATATGTTATATTGTTGAGTTGTTGCCTAACAACATATCTATACCAAAGAATACAGTTTTGAAGAAAATTGAGGAAAATAGTGTTTGAAGACATACGTTTTCTACTTAGGATGAGTGTCACGTGGTCTCATCAATCCTGCAAGGGTTAAATTGCTTCATGTATAACAACAGGTACTAACTTCATTTTTTAAAATTTCTTGTTGTAATGTATAGATTTTCTTTCCCCTTTATCATGTGTGCAACACTTAGATAGTATATTTGGTAGTTGTGTGTAAAAAAATATACAGGGTGATGCAGAATTCCAACCCTTAATAATATGAAATTATTGTTTGTTCATCAAAAAATAAAGAAAATGCACCAATTAGCGTGTGCGCTGTATGTAGTTCTGAATAGCACATGTTCTTACTCCTCGGTTGTCATTGGTCAGCCATATTGTTATGAGGGAATGAGACTTATTATGGGATAAAATCTGTTATATTCTGTAAAAAGAGTTAAACAGTACCAAATGTTATATATACAAGGTTACTTTTCTTCTACGGTAAGGGACTCTGCTTGCACTCGCATCATAAAGGGGGCAATGCTCTTATATTTGAGCTTAATGTCGTTAAAATATGTTCAGAAGTTTCGGAGATAAAACCCTTAGTATATAGTAGTTAGGAGCAATGCACAACAATATAATATATATGAAAAAATGATATATGTTATATTGTTGAGATGTTGCCTAACAACATATTTATACCAAGTAGTACAGTTTTGAAGAAAATTGAAGAAAATAGTGTTTGAAGACATACGTTTTCTACTTAGGATGAGTGTCACGTGGTCTCATCAATCCTGCAAGGGTTAAATTGCTTCATGTATAACAACAGGTACTAACTTCATTTTTTAAAATTTCTTGTTGTAATGTATAGATTTTCTTTCCCCTTTATCATGTGTGCAACACTTAGATAGTATATTTGGTAGTTGTGTGTAAAAAAATATACAGGGTGATGCAGAATTCCAACCCTTAATAATATGAAATTATTGTTTGTTCATCAAAAAATAAAGAAAATGCACCAATTAGCGTGTGCGCTGTATGTAGTTCTGAATAGCACATGTACTTACTCCTCGGTTGTCATTGGTCAGCCATATTGTTATGAGGGAATGAGACTTATTATGGGATAAAATCTGTTATTTTCTGTAAAAAGAGTTAAACAGTACCAAATGTTATATATACAAGGTAACTTTTCTTCTACGGAAAGGGACTCTGCTTGCACTCGCATCATAAAGGGGGCAATGCTCTTCAATGTGAGCTTTATTTCGTTAAAATATGTTCAGAAGTTTCGGAGATATAGCCCTTAGTATATAGTAGTTAGAAGCAATACACAACAATATAATATGTATGAAAAATGACATACGTTATATTGTTGAGATGTTGCCTAACAACATATTTATACCAAAGAATACAGTTTTGAAGAAAATTGAGGAAAATAGTGTTTGAAGACATACATTTTCTACTTAGGATGAGTGTCACGTGGTCTCATCAATCCTGCAAGGGTTAAATTGCTTCATGTATAACAACAGGTACTAACTTCATTTTTTAAAATTTCTTGTTGTAATGTATAGATTTTCTTTCCCCTTTATCATGTGTGCAACACTTAGATAGTATATTTGGTAGTTGTGTGTAAAAAAATATACAGGGTGATGCAGAATTCCAACCCTTAATAATATGAAATTATTGTTTGTTCATCAAAAAATAAAGAAAATGCACCAATTAGCGTGTGCGCTGTATGTAGTTCTGAATAGCACATGTTCTTGCTCCTCGGTTGTCATTGGTCAGCCATATTGTTATGAGGGAATGAGACTTATTATGGGATAAAATCTGTTATTTTCTGTAAAAAGAGTTAAACAGTATCATATATTATATATAATAGGAAACTTTCCGTCTATGGTAGGGGACTCTGCTTTCACTCACGTCATAAAGGGGGAAATGTTCTTCAATTTGAGCTTTATTTCGTTAAAATATGTTCAGAAGTTTCGGAGATATAGCCCTTAGTATATAGTAGTTAGGAGCAATGCACAACAATATAATATATATGAAAAAATGATATATGTTATATTGTTGAGTTGTTGCCTAACAACATTGTTATACCAAGTAGTACAGTTTTGAAGAAAATAGTGTTTGAAGACATACGTTTTCTAATTAGGATGAGTGTCACGTGGTCTCATCAATCCTGCAAGGGTTAAATGGCTTCATGTATAACAACAGGTACTAAGTTCATTTTTTAAAATTTCTTGTTGTAATGTATAGATTTTCTTTCCCCTTTATCATGTGTGCAACACTTAGATAGTATATTTGGTAGTTGTGTGTAAAAAAATATACAGGGTGATGCAGAATTCCAACCCTTAATAATATGAAATTATTGTTTGTTCATCAAAAAATAAAGAAAATGCACCAATTAGCGAGTGCGCTGTATGTAGTTCAGAATAGCACATGTTCTTACTCCTCGGTTGTCATTGGTCAGCCATATTGTTATGAGGGAATGAGACTTATTATGGGATAAAATCTGTTATATTCTGTAAAAAGAGTTAAACAGTACCAAATGTTATATATACAAGGTTACTTTTCTTCTACGGTAAGGGACTCTGCTTGCACTCGCATCATAAAGGGGGCAATGCTCTTATATTTGAGCTTAATGTCGTTAAAATATGTTCAGAAGTTTCGGAGATAAAACCCTTAGTATATAGTAGTTAGGAGCAATGCACAACAATATAATATATATGAAAAAATGATATATGTTATATTGTTGAGATGTTGCCTAACAACATATTTATACCAAGTAGTACAGTTTTGAAGAAAATTGAAGAAAATAGTGTTTGAAGACATACGTTTTCTACTTAGGATGAGTGTCACGTGGTCTCATCAATCCTGCAAGGGTTAAATTGCTTCATGTATAACAACAGGTACTAACTTCATTTTTTAAAATTTCTTGTTGTAATGTATAGATTTTCTTTCCCCTTTATCATGTGTGCAACACTTAGATAGTATATTTGGTAGTTGTGTGTAAAAAAATATACAGGGTGATGCAGAATTCCAACCCTTAATAATATGAAATTATTGTTTGTTCATCAAAAAATAAAGAAAATGCACCAATTAGCGTGTGCGCTGTATGTAGTTCTGAATAGCACATGTACTTACTCCTCGGTTGTCATTGGTCAGCCATATTGTTATGAGGGAATGAGACTTATTATGGGATAAAATCTGTTATTTTCTGTATAAAGAGTTAAACAGTACCAAATGTTATATATACAAGGTAACTTTTCTTCTACGGAAAGGGACTCTGCTTGCACTCGCATCATAAAGGGGGCAATGCTCTTCAATGTGAGCTTTATTTCGTTAAAATATGTTCAGAAGTTTCGGAGATATAGCCCTTAGTATATAGTAGTTAGAAGCAATACACAACAATATAATATGTATGAAAAATGACATACGTTATATTGTTGAGATGTTGCCTAACAACATATTTATACCAAAGAATACAGTTTTGAAGAAAATTGAGGAAAATAGTGTTTGAAGACATACATTTTCTACTTAGGATGAGTGTCACGTGGTCTCATCAATCCTGCAAGGGTTAAATTGCTTCATGTATAACAACAGGTACTAACTTCATTTTTTAAAATTTCTTGTTGTAATGTATAGATTTTCTTTCCCCTTTATCATGTGTGCAACACTTAGATAGTATATTTGGTAGTTGTGTGTAAAAAAATATACAGGGTGATGCAGAATTCCAACCCTTAATAATATGAAATTATTGTTTGTTCATCAAAAAATAAAGAAAATGCACCAATTAGCGTGTGCGCTGTATGTAGTTCTGAATAGCACATGTACTTACTCCTCGGTTGTCATTGGTCAGCCATATTGTTATGAGGGAATGAGACTTATTATGGGATAAAATCTGTTATTTTCTGTAAAAAGAGTTAAACAGTACCAAATGTTATATATACAAGGTAACTTTTGTTCTACGGAAAGGGACTCTGCTTGCACTCGCATCATAAAGGGGGCAATGCTCTTCAATGTGAGCTTTATTTCGTTAAAATATGTTCAGAAGTTTCGGAGATATAGCCCTTAGTATATAGTAGTTAGGAGCAATGCACAACAATATAATATATATGAAAAAATGATATATGTTATATTGTTGAGTTGTTGCCTAACAACATTGTTATACCAAGTAGTACAGTTTTGAAGAAAATAGTGTTTGAAGACATACGTTTTCTAATTAGGATGAGTGTCACGTGGTCTCATCAATCCTGCAAGGGTTAAATGGCTTCATGTATAACAACAGGTACTAACTTCATTTTTTAAAATTTCTTGTTGTAATGTATAGATTTTCTTTCCCCTTTATCATGTGTGCAACACTTAGATAGTATATTTGGTAGTTGTGTGTAAAAAAATATACAGGGTGATGCAGAATTCCAACCCTTAATAATATGAAATTATTGTTTGTTCATCAAAAAATAAAGAAAATGCACCAATTAGCGAGTGCGCTGTATGTAGTTCAGAATAGCACATGTTCTTACTCCTCGGTTGTCATTGGTCAGCCATATTGTTATGAGGGAATGAGACTTATTATGGGATAAAATCTGTTATATTCTGTAAAAAGAGTTAAACAGTACCAAATGTTATATATACAAGGTTACTTTTCTTCTACGGTAAGGGACTCTGCTTGCACTCGCATCATAAAGGGGGCAATGCTCTTATATTTGAGCTTAATGTCGTTAAAATATGTTCAGAAGTTTCGGAGATAAAACCCTTAGTATATAGTAGTTAGGAGCAATGCACAACAATATAATATATATGAAAAAATGATATATGTTATATTGTTGAGATGTTGCCTAACAACATATTTATACCAAGTAGTACAGTTTTGAAGAAAATTGAAGAAAATAGTGTTTGAAGACATACGTTTTCTACTTAGGATGAGTGTCACGTGGTCTCATCAATCCTGCAAGGGTTAAATTGCTTCATGTATAACAACAGGTACTAACTTCATTTTTTAAAATTTCTTGTTGTAATGTATAGATTTTCTTTCCCCTTTATCATGTGTGCAACACTTAGATAGTATATTTGGTAGTTGTGTGTAAAAAAATATACAGGGTGATGCAGAATTCCAACCCTTAATAATATGAAATTATTGTTTGTTCATCAAAAAATAAAGAAAATGCACCAATTAGCGTGTGCGCTGTATGTAGTTCTGAATAGCACATGTACTTACTCCTCGGTTGTCATTGGTCAGCCATATTGTTATGAGGGAATGAGACTTATTATGGGATAAAATCTGTTATTTTCTGTAAAAAGAGTTAAACAGTACCAAATGTTATATATACAAGGTAACTTTTCTTCTACGGAAAGGGACTCTGCTTGCACTCGCATCATAAAGGGGGCAATGCTCTTCAATGTGAGCTTTATTTCGTTAAAATATGTTCAGAAGTTTCGGAGATATAGCACTTAGTATATAGTAGTTAGGAGCAATGCACAATATAATATACATGAAAAAATGATATATGTTATATTGTTGAGATGTTGCCTAACAACATATTTATACCAAGTAGTACAGTTTTGAAGAAAATTGAAGAAAATAGTGTTTGAAGACATACATTTTCTACTTAGGATGAGTGTCACGTGGTCTAATCAATCCTGCAAGGGTTAAATGGCTTCATGTATAACAACAGGTACTAAGTTCATTTTTTAAAATATCTTGTTGTAATGTATAGATTTTCTTTCCCCTTTATCATGTGTGCAACACTTAGATAGTATATTTGGTAGCTGTGTGTAAAAAAATATACAGGGTGATGCAGAATTCCAACCCTTAATAATATAAAATTATTGTTTGTTCATCAAAAAATAAAGAAAATGCACCAATTAGCGTGTGCGCTGTATGTAGTTCTGAATAGCACATGTCCTTACTCCTCGGTTGTCATTGGTCAGCCATATTGTTATGAGGGAATGAGACTTATTATGGGATAAAATCTGTTATATTCTGTAAAAAGAGTTAAACAGTATCATATATTATATATAAAAGGAAACGTTCCGTCTATGGTAGGGGACTCTGCTTTCACTCACGTCATAAATGGGGCAATGTTCTTCAATTTGAGCTTTATTTCGTTAAAATATGTTCAGAAGTTTTGGAGATATAGCACTTAGTATATAGTAGTTAGGAGCAATGCACAACAATATAATATATATGAAAAAATGATATATGTTATATTGTTGAGATGTTGCCTAACAACATTGTTATACCAAGTAGTACAGTTTTGAAGAAAATAGTGTTTGAAGACATACGTTTTCTAATTAGGATGAGTGTCACGTGGTCTCATCAATCCTGCAAGGGTTAAATGGCTTCATGTATAACAACAGGTACTAAGTTCATTTTTTAAAATTTCTTGTTGTAATGTATAGATTTTCTTTCCCCTTTATCATGTGTGCAACACTTAGATAGTATATTTGGTAGTTGTGTGTAAAAAAATATACAGGGTGATGCAGAATTCCAACCCTTAATAATATGAAATTATTGTTTGTTCATCAAAAAATAAAGAAAATGCACCAATTAGCGAGTGCGCTGTATGTAGTTCAGAATAGCACATGTTCTTACTCCTCGGTTGTCATTGGTCAGCCATATTGTTATGAGGGAATGAGACTTATTATGGGATAAAATCTGTTATTTTCTGTAAAAAGAGTTAAACAGTATCATATATTATATATAAAAGGAAACTTTCCGTCTATGGTAGGGGACTCTGCTTTCACTCACGTCATAAAGGGGGCAATGTTCTTCAATTTGAGCTTTATTTCGTTAAGATATGTTCAGAAGTTTCGGAGATATAGCCCTTAGTATATAGTAGTTAGAAGCAATACACAACAATATAATGTGTATGAAAAATGACATATGTTATATTGTTGAGTTGTTGCCTAACAACATATCTATACCAAAGAATACAGTTTTGAAGAAAATTGAGGAAAATAGTGTTTGAAGACATACGTTTTCTACTTAGGATGAGTGTCACGTGGTCTCATCAATCCTGCAAGGGTTAAATTGCTTCATGTATAACAACAGGTACTAACTTCATTTTTTAAAATTTCTTGTTGTAATGTATAGATTTTCTTTCCCCTTTATCATGTGTGCAACACTTAGATAGTATATTTGGTAGTTGTGTGTAAAAAAATATACAGGGTGATGCAGAATTCCAACCCTTAATAATATGAAATTATTGTTTGTTCATCAAAAAATAAAGAAAATGCACCAATTAGCGTGTGCGCTGTATGTAGTTCTGAATAGCACATGTTCTTACTCCTCGGTTGTCATTGGTCAGCCATATTGTTATGAGGGAATGAGACTTATTATGGGATAAAATCTGTTATATTCTGTAAAAAGAGTTAAACAGTACCAAATGTTATATATACAAGGTTACTTTTCTTCTACGGTAAGGGACTCTGCTTGCACTCGCATCATAAAGGGGGCAATGCTCTTATATTTGAGCTTAATGTCGTTAAAATATGTTCAGAAGTTTCGGAGATAAAACCCTTAGTATATAGTAGTTAGGAGCAATGCACAACAATATAATATATATGAAAAAATGATATATGTTATATTGTTGAGATGTTGCCTAACAACATATTTATACCAAGTAGTACAGTTTTGAAGAAAATTGAAGAAAATAGTGTTTGAAGACATACGTTTTCTACTTAGGATGAGTGTCACGTGGTCTCATCAATCCTGCAAGGGTTAAATTGCTTCATGTATAACAACAGGTACTAACTTCATTTTTTAAAATTTCTTGTTGTAATGTATAGATTTTCTTTCCCCTTTATCATGTGTGCAACACTTAGATAGTATATTTGGTAGTTGTGTGTAAAAAAATATACAGGGTGATGCAGAATTCCAACCCTTAACAATATGAAATTATTGTTTGTTCATCAAAAAATAAAGAAAATGCACCAATTAGCGTGTGCGCTGTATGTAGTTCTGAATAGCACATGTACTTACTCCTCGGTTGTCATTGGTCAGCCATATTGTTATGAGGGAATGAGACTTATTATGGGATAAAATCTGTTATTTTCTGTAAAAAGAGTTAAACAGTACCAAATGTTATATATACAAGGTAACTTTTCTTCTACGGAAAGGGACTCTGCTTGCACTCGCATCATAAAGGGGGCAATGCTCTTCAATGTGAGCTTTATTTCGTTAAAATATGTTCAGAAGTTTCGGAGATATAGCCCTTAGTATATAGTAGTTAGAAGCAATACACAACAATATAATATGTATGAAAAATGACATACGTTATATTGTTGAGATGTTGCCTAACAACATATTTATACCAAAGAATACAGTTTTGAAGAAAATTGAGGAAAATAGTGTTTGAAGACATACATTTTCTACTTAGGATGAGTGTCACGTGGTCTCATCAATCCTGCAAGGGTTAAATTGCTTCATGTATAACAACAGGTACTAACTTCATTTTTTAAAATTTCTTGTTGTAATGTATAGATTTTCTTTCCCCTTTATCATGTGTGCAACACTTAGATAGTATATTTGGTAGTTGTGTGTAAAAAAATATACAGGGTGATGCAGAATTCCAACCCTTAATAATATGAAATTATTGTTTGTTCATCAAAAAATAAAGAAAATGCACCAATTAGCGTGTGCGCTGTATGTAGTTCTGAATAGCACATGTACTTACTCCTCGGTTGTCATTGGTCAGCCATATTGTTATGAGGGAATGAGACTTATTATGGGATAAAATCTGTTATTTTCTGTAAAAAGAGTTAAACAGTACCAAATGTTATATATACAAGGTAACTTTTCTTCTACGGAAAGGGACTCTGCTTGCACTCGCATCATAAAGGGGGCAATGCTCTTCAATGTGAGCTTTATTTCGTTAAAATATGTTCAGAAGTTTCGGAGATATAGCCCTTAGTATATAGTAGTTAGGAGCAATGCACAACAATATAATATATATGAAAAAATGATATATGTTATATTGTTGAGTTGTTGCCTAACAACATTGTTATACCAAGTAGTACAGTTTTGAAGAAAATAGTGTTTGAAGACATACGTTTTCTAATTAGGATGAGTGTCACGTGGTCTCATCAATCCTGCAAGGGTTAAATGGCTTCATGTATAACAACAGGTACTAAGTTCATTTTTTAAAATTTCTTGTTGTAATGTATAGATTTTCTTTCCCCTTTATCATGTGTGCAACACTTAGATAGTATATTTGGTAGTTGTGTGTAAAAAAATATACAGGGTGATGCAGAATTCCAACCCTTAATAATATGAAATTATTGTTTGTTCATCAAAAAATAAAGAAAATGCACCAATTAGCGAGTGCGCTGTATGTAGTTCAGAATAGCACATGTTCTTACTCCTCGGTTGTCATTGGTCAGCCATATTGTTATGAGGGAATGAGACATATTATGGGATAAAATCTGTTATATTCTGTAAAAAGAGTTAAACAGTACCAAATGTTATATATACAAGGTTACTTTTCTTCTACGGTAAGGGACTCTGCTTGCACTCGCATCATAAAGGGGGCAATGCTCTTATATTTGAGCTTAATGTCGTTAAAATATGTTCAGAAGTTTCGGAGATAAAACCCTTAGTATATAGTAGTTAGGAGCAATGCACAACAATATAATATATATGAAAAAATGATATATGTTATATTGTTGAGATGTTGCCTAACAACATATTTATACCAAGTAGTACAGTTTTGAAGAAAATTGAAGAAAATAGTGTTTGAAGACATACGTTTTCTACTTAGGATGAGTGTCACGTGGTCTCATCAATCCTGCAAGGGTTAAATTGCTTCATGTATAACAACAGGTACTAACTTCATTTTTTAAAATTTCTTGTTGTAATGTATAGATTTTCTTTCCCCTTTATCATGTGTGCAACACTTAGATAGTATATTTGGTAGTTGTGTGTAAAAAAATATACAGGGTGATGCAGAATTCCAACCCTTAATAATATGAAATTATTGTTTGTTCATCAAAAAATAAAGAAAATGCACCAATTAGCGTGTGCGCTGTATGTAGTTCTGAATAGCACATGTACTTACTCCTCGGTTGTCATTGGTCAGCCATATTGTTATGAGGGAATGAGACTTATTATGGGATAAAATCTGTTATTTTCTGTAAAAAGAGTTAAACAGTACCAAATGTTATATATACAAGGTAACTTTTCTTCTACGGAAAGGGACTCTGCTTGCACTCGCATCATAAAGGGGGCAATGCTCTTCAATGTGAGCTTTATTTCGTTAAAATATGTTCAGAAGTTTCGGAGATATAGCCCTTAGTATATAGTAGTTAGAAGCAATACACAACAATATAATATGTATGAAAAATGACATACGTTATATTGTTGAGATGTTGCCTAACAACATATTTATACCAAAGAATACAGTTTTGAAGAAAATTGAGGAAAATAGTGTTTGAAGACATACATTTTCTACTTAGGATGAGTGTCACGTGGTCTCATCAATCCTGCAAGGGTTAAATTGCTTCATGTATAACAACAGGTACTAACTTCATTTTTTAAAATTTCTTGTTGTAATGTATAGATTTTCTTTCCCCTTTATCATGTGTGCAACACTTAGATAGTATATTTGGTAGTTGTGTGTAAAAAAATATACAGGGTGATGCAGAATTCCAACCCTTAATAATATAAAATTATTGTTTGTTCATCAAAAAATAAAGAAAATGCACCAATTAGCGTGTGCGCTGTATGTAGTTCTGAATAGCACATGTACTTACTCCTCGGTTGTCATTGGTCAGCCATATTGTTATGAGGGAATGAGACTTATTATGGGATAAAATCTGTTATTTTCTGTAAAAAGAGTTAAACAGTACCAAATGTTATATATACAAGGTAACTTTTCTTCTACGGAAAGGGACTCTGCTTGCACTCGCATCATAAAGGGGGCAATGCTCTTCAATGTGAGCTTTATTTCGTTAAAATATGTTCAGAAGTTTCGGAGATATAGCCCTTAGTATATAGTAGTTAGGAGCAATGCACAACAATATAATATATATGAAAAAATGATATATGTTATATTGTTGAGTTGTTGCCTAACAACATTGTTATACCAAGTAGTACAGTTTTGAAGAAAATAGTGTTTGAAGACATACGTTTTCTAATTAGGATGAGTGTCACGTGGTCTCATCAATCCTGCAAGGGTTAAATGGCTTCATGTATAACAACAGGTACTAAGTTCATTTTTTAAAATTTCTTGTTGTAATGTATAGATTTTCTTTCCCCTTTATCATGTGTGCAACACTTAGATAGTATATTTGGTAGTTGTGTGTAAAAAAATATACAGGGTGATGCAGAATTCCAACCCTTAATAATATGAAATTATTGTTTGTTCATCAAAAAATAAAGAAAATGCACCAATTAGCGAGTGCGCTGTATGTAGTTCAGAATAGCACATGTTCTTACTCCTCGGTTGTCATTGGTCAGCCATATTGTTATGAGGGAATGAGACTTATTATGGGATAAAATCTGTTATTTTCTGTAAAAAGAGTTAAACAGTACCAAATGTTATATATACAAGGTAACTTTTCTTCTACGGTAAGGGACTCTGCTTGCACTCGCATCATAAAGGGGGCAATGCTCTTATATTTGAGCTTAATGTCGTTAAAATATGTTCAGAAGTTTCGGAGATATAACCCTTAGTATATAGTAGTTAGGAGCAATGCACAACAATATAATATATATGAAAAAATGATATATGTTATATTGTTGAGATGTTGCCTAACAACATATTTATACCAAGTAGTACAGTTTTGAAGAAAATTGAAGAAAATAGTGTTTGAAGACATACGTTTTCTAATTAGGATGAGTGTCACGTGGTCTCATCAATCCTGCAAGGGTTAAATTGCTTCATGTATAACAACAGGTACTAACTTCATTTTTTAAAATTTCTTGTTGTAATGTATAGATTTTCTTTCCCTTTAACATGTGTGCCACACTTAGATAGTATATTTGGTAGTTGTGTGTAAAAAAATATACAGGGTGATGCAGAATTCCAACCCTTAATAATATGAAATTATTGTTTGTTCATCAAAAAATAAAGAAAATGCACCAATTAGCGTGTGCGCTGTATGTAGTTCAGAATAGCACATGTTCTTACTCCTTGGTTGTCATTGGTCAGCCATATTGTTATGAGGGAATGAGACTTATTATGGGATAAAATCTGTTATTTTCTGTAAAAAGAGTTAAACAGTATCATATATTATATATAAAAGGAAACTTTCCGTCTATGGTAGGGGACTCTGCTTTCACTCACGTCATAAAGGGGGAATGTTCTTCAATTTGAGCTTTATTTCGTTAAAATATGTTCAGAAGTTTCGGAGATATAGCACTTAGTATATAGTAGTTAGGAGCAATGCACAATATAATATACATGAAAAAATGATATATGTTATATTGTTGAGATGTTGCCTAACAACATATTTATACCAAGTAGTACAGTTTTGAAGAAAATTGAAGAAAATAGTGTTTGAAGACATACATTTTCTACTTAGGATGAGTGTCACGTGGTCTAATCAATCCTGCAAGGGTTAAATGGCTTCATGTATAACAACAGGTACTAAGTTCATTTTTTAAAATATCTTGTTGTAATGTATAGATTTTCTTTCCCCTTTATCATGTGTGCAACACTTAGATAGTATATTTGGTAGCTGTGTGTAAAAAAATATACAGGGTGATGCAGAATTCCAACCCTTAATAATATAAAATTATTGTTTGTTCATCAAAAAATAAAGAAAATGCACCAATTAGCGTGTGCGCTGTATGTAGTTCTGAATAGCACATGTCCTTACTCCTCGGTTGTCATTGGTCAGCCATATTGTTATGAGGGAATGAGACTTATTATGGGATAAAATCTGTTATATTCTGTAAAAAGAGTTAAACAGTATCATATATTATATATAAAAGGAAACGTTCCGTCTATGGTAGGGGACTCTGCTTTCACTCACGTCATAAATGGGGCAATGTTCTTCAATTTGAGCTTTATTTCGTTAAAATATGTTCAGAAGTTTTGGAGATATAGCACTTAGTATATAGTAGTTAGGAGCAATGCACAACAATATAATATATATGAAAAAATGATATATGTTATATTGTTGAGATGTTGCCTAACAACATTGTTATACCAAGTAGTACAGTTTTGAAGAAAATAGTGTTTGAAGACATACGTTTTCTAATTAGGATGAGTGTCACGTGGTCTCATCAATCCTGCAAGGGTTAAATGGCTTCATGTATAACAACAGGTACTAAGTTCATTTTTTAAAATTTCTTGTTGTAATGTATAGATTTTCTTTCCCCTTTATCATGTGTGCAACACTTAGATAGTATATTTGGTAGTTGTGTGTAAAAAAATATACAGGGTGATGCAGAATTCCAACCCTTAATAATATGAAATTATTGTTTGTTCATCAAAAAATAAAGAAAATGCACCAATTAGCGAGTGCGCTGTATGTAGTTCAGAATAGCACATGTTCTTACTCCTCGGTTGTCATTGGTCAGCCATATTGTTATGAGGGAATGAGACTTATTATGGGATAAAATCTGTTATTTTCTGTAAAAAGAGTTAAACAGTATCATATATTATATATAAAAGGAAACTTTCCGTCTATGGTAGGGGACTCTGCTTTCACTCACGTCATAAAGGGGGCAATGTTCTTCAATTTGAGCTTTATTTCGTTAAGATATGTTCAGAAGTTTCGGAGATATAGCCCTTAGTATATAGTAGTTAGAAGCAATACACAACAATATAATGTGTATGAAAAATGACATATGTTATATTGTTGAGTTGTTGCCTAACAACATATCTATACCAAAGAATACAGTTTTGAAGAAAATTGAGGAAAATAGTGTTTGAAGACATACGTTTTCTACTTAGGATGAGTGTCACGTGGTCTCATCAATCCTGCAAGGGTTAAATTGCTTCATGTATAACAACAGGTACTAACTTCATTTTTTAAAATTTCTTGTTGTAATGTATAGATTTTCTTTCCCCTTTATCATGTGTGCAACACTTAGATAGTATATTTGGTAGTTGTGTGTAAAAAAATATACAGGGTGATGCAGAATTCCAACCCTTAATAATATGAAATTATTGTTTGTTCATCAAAAAATAAAGAAAATGCACCAATTAGCGTGTGCGCTGTATGTAGTTCAGAATAGCACATGTTCTTACTCCTCGGTTGTCATTGGTCAGCCATATTGTTATGAGGGAATGAGACTTATTATGGGATAAAATCTGTTATATTCTGTAAAAAGAGTTAAACAGTACCAAATGTTATATATACAAGGTTACTTTTCTTCTACGGTAAGGGACTCTGCTTGCACTCGCATCATAAAGGGGGCAATGCTCTTATATTTGAGCTTAATGTCGTTAAAATATGTTCAGAAGTTTCGGAGATAAAACCCTTAGTATATAGTAGTTAGGAGCAATGCACAACAATATAATATATATGAAAAAATGATATATGTTATATTGTTGAGATGTTGCCTAACAACATATTTATACCAAGTAGTACAGTTTTGAAGAAAATTGAAGAAAATAGTGTTTGAAGACATACGTTTTCTACTTAGGATGAGTGTCACGTGGTCTCATCAATCCTGCAAGGGTTAAATTGCTTCATGTATAACAACAGGTACTAACTTCATTTTTTAAAATTTCTTGTTGTAATGTATAGATTTTCTTTCCCCTTTATCATGTGTGCAACACTTAGATAGTATATTTGGTAGTTGTGTGTAAGAAAATATACAGGGTGATGCAGAATTCCAACCCTTAATAATATGAAATTATTGTTTGTTCATCAAAAAATAAAGAAAATTCACCAATTAGCGTGTGCGCTTTATGTAGTTCTGAATTGCACATGTTCTTACTCCTCGGTTGTCATTGGTCAGCCTTATTGTTATGAGGGAATGAGACTTATTATGGGATAAAATCTGTTATATTCTGTAAAAAGAGTTAAACAGTACCAAATGTTATATATACAAGGTAACTTTTCTTCTACGGTAAGGGACTCTGCTTGCACTCGCATCATAAAGGGGGCAATGCTCTTATATTTGAGCTTTATGTCGTTAAAATATGTTCAGAAGTTTCGGGGATATAGCCCTTAGTATATAGTAGTTAGGAGCAATGCACAACAATATAATATATATGAAAAAATGATATATGTTATATTGTTGAGATGTTGCCTAACAACATATTTATACCAAGTAGTACAGTTTTGAAGAAAATTGAAGAAAATAGTGTTTTAAGACATACGTTTTCTACTTAGGATGAGTGTCACGTGGTCTCATCAATCCTGCAAGGGTTAAATTGCTTCATGTATAACAACAGGTACTAACTTCATTTTTTAAAATTTCTTGTTGTAATGTATAGATTTTCTTTCCCCTTTAACATGTGTGCCACACTTAGATAGTATATTTGGTAGTTGTGTGTAAAAAAATATACAGGGTGATGCAGAATTCCAACCCTTAATAATATGAAATTATTGTTTGTTCATCAAAAAATAAAGAAAATGCACCAATTAGCGTGTGCGCTGTATGTAGTTCAGAATTGCACATGTTCTTAGTCTTCGGTTGTCATTGGTCAGCCTTATTGTTATGAGGGAATGAGACTTATTATGGGATAAAATCTGTTATATTCTGTAAAAAGAGTTAAACAGTACCAAATGTTATATATACAAGGTAACTTTTCTTCTACGGTAAGGGACTCTGCTTGCACTCGCATCATAAAGGGGGCAATTCTCTTATATTTGAGCTTTATGTCGTTAAAATATGTTCAGAAGTTTCGGAGATATAGCCCTTAGTATATAGTAGTTAGGAGCAATGCACAACAATATAATATATATGAAAAAATGATATATGTTATATTGTTGAGATGTTGCCTAACAACATATTTATACCAAGTAGTACAGTTTTGAAGAAAATTGAAGAAAATAGTGTTTGAAGACATACGTTTTCTACTTAGGATGAGTGTCACGTGGTCTCATCAATCCTGCAAGGGTTAAATTGCTTCATGTATAACAACAGGTACTAACTTCATTTTTTAAAATTTCTTGTTGTAATGTATAGATTTTCTTTCCCCTTTAACATGTGTGCAACACTTAGATAGTATATTTGGTAGTTGTGTGTAAAAAAATATACAGGGTGATGCAGAATTCCAACCCTTAATAATATGAAATTATTGTTTGTTCATCAAAAAATAAAGAAAATGCACCAATTAGCGTGTGCGCTGTATGTAGTTCAGAATAGCACATGTTCTTACTCCTTGGTTGTCATTGGTCAGCCATATTGTTATGAGGGAATGAGACTTATTATGGGATAAAATCTGTTATTTTCTGTAAAAAGAGTTAAACAGTATCATATATTATATATAAAAGGAAACTTTCCGTCTATGGTAGGGGACTCTGCTTTCACTCACGTCATAAAGGGGGAATGTTCTTCAATTTGAGCTTTATTTCGTTAAAATATGTTCAGAAGTTTCGGAGATATAGCACTTAGTATATAGTAGTTAGGAGCAATGCACAATATAATATACATGAAAAAATGATATATGTTACATTGTTGAGATGTTGCCTAACAACATTGTTATACCAAGTAGTACAGTTTTGAAGAAAATAGTGTTTGAAGACATACGTTTTCTAATTAGGATGAGTGTCACGTGGTCTCATCAATCCTGCAAGGGTTAAATGGCTTCATGTATAACAACAGGTACTAAGTTCATTTTTTAAAATTTCTTGTTGTAATGTATAGATTTTCTTTCCCCTTTATCATGTGTGCAACACTTAGATAGTATATTTGGTAGTTGTGTGTAAAAAAATATACAGGGTGATGCAGAATTCCAACCCTTAATAATATGAAATTATTGTTTGTTCATCAAAAAATAAAGAAAATGCACCAATTAGCGTGTGCGCTGTATGTAGTTCTGAATAGCACATGTTCTTACTCCTCGGTTGTCATTGGTCAGCCATATTGTTATGAGGGAATGAGACTTATTATGGGATAAAATCTGTTATATTCTGTAAAAAGAGTTAAACAGTACCAAATGTTATATATACAAGGTTACTTTTCTTCTACGGTAAGGGACTCTGCTTGCACTCGCATCATAAAGGGGGCAATGCTCTTATATTTGAGCTTAATGTCGTTAAAATATGTTCAGAAGTTTCGGAGATAAAACCCTTAGTATATAGTAGTTAGGAGCAATGCCCAACAATATAATATATATGAAAAAATGATATATGTTATATTGTTGAGATGTTGCCTAACAACATATTTATACCAAGTAGTACAGTTTTGAAGAAAATTGAAGAAAATAGTGTTTGAAGACATACGTTTTCTACTTAGGATGAGTGTCACGTGGTCTCATCAATCCTGCAAGGGTTAAATTGCTTCATGTATAACAACAGGTACTAACTTCATTTTTTAAAATTTCTTGTTGTAATGTATAGATTTTCTTTCCCCTTTATCATGTGTGCAACACTTAGATAGTATATTTGGTAGTTGTGTGTAAAAAAATATACAGGGTGATGCAGAATTCCAACCCTTAATAATATGAAATTATTGTTTGTTCATCAAAAAATAAAGAAAATGCACCAATTAGCGTGTGCGCTGTATGTAGTTCTGAATAGCACATGTACTTACTCCTCGGTTGTCATTGGTCAGCCATATTGTTATGAGGGAATGAGACTTATTATGGGATAAAATCTGTTATTTTCTGTAAAAAGAGTTAAACAGTACCAAATGTTATATATACAAGGTAACTTTTCTTCTACGGAAAGGGACTCTGCTTGCACTCGCATCATAAAGGGGGCAATGCTCTTCAATGTGAGCTTTATTTCGTTAAAATATGTTCAGAAGTTTCGGAGATATAGCCCTTAGTATATAGTAGTTAGAAGCAATACACAACAATATAATATGTATGAAAAATGACATACGTTATATTGTTGAGATGTTGCCTAACAACATATTTATACCAAAGAATACAGTTTTGAAGAAAATTGAGGAAAATAGTGTTTGAAGACATACATTTTCTACTTAGGATGAGTGTCACGTGGTCTCATCAATCCTGCAAGGGTTAAATTGCTTCATGTATAACAACAGGTACTAACTTCATTTTTTAAAATTTCTTGTTGTAATGTATAGATTTTCTTTCCCCTTTATCATGTGTGCAACACTTAGATAGTATATTTGGTAGTTGTGTGTAAAAAAATATACAGGGTGATGCAGAATTCCAACCCTTAATAATATGAAATTATTGTTTGTTCATCAAAAAATAAAGAAAATGCACCAATTAGCGTGTGCGCTGTATGTAGTTCTGAATAGCACATGTTCTTGCTCCTCGGTTGTCATTGGTCAGCCATATTGTTATGAGGGAATGAGACTTATTATGGGATAAAATCTGTTATTTTCTGTAAAAAGAGTTAAAGAGTATCATATATTATATATAATAGGAAACTTTCCGTCTATGGTAGGGGACTCTGCTTTCACTCACGTCATAAAGGGGGAAATGTTCTTCAATTTGAGCTTTATTTCGTTAAAATATGTTCAGAAGTTTCGGAGATATAGCCCTTAGTATATAGTAGTTAGGAGCAATGCACAACAATATAATATATATGAAAAAATGATATATGTTATATTGTTGAGTTGTTGCCTAACAACATTGTTATACCAAGTAGTACAGTTTTGAAGAAAATAGTGTTTGAAGACATACATTTTCTAATTAGGATGAGTGTCACGTGGTCTCATCAATCCTGCAAGGGTTAAATGGCTTCATGTATAACAACAGGTACTAAGTTCATTTTTTAAAATTTCTTGTTGTAATGTATAGATTTTCTTTCCCCTTTATCATGTGTGCAACACTTAGATAGTATATTTGGTAGTTGTGTGTAAAAAAATATACAGGGTGATGCAGAATTCCAACCCTTAATAATATGAAATTATTGTTTGTTCATCAAAAAATAAAGAAAATGCACCAATTAGCGAGTGCGCTGTATGTAGTTCAGAATAGCACATGTTCTTACTCCTCGGTTGTCATTGGTCAGCCATATTGTTATGAGGGAATGAGACTTATTATGGGATAAAATCTGTTATATTCTGTAAAAAGAGTTAAACAGTACCAAATGTTATATATACAAGGTAACTTTTCTTCTACGGTAAGGGACTCTGCTTGCACTCGCATCATAAAGGGGGCAATGCTCTTATATTTGAGCTTAATGTCGTTAAAATATGTTCAGAAGTTTCGGAGATATAACCCTTAGTATATAGTAGTTAGGAGCAATGCACAACAATATAATATATATGAAAAAATGATATATGTTATATTGTTGAGATGTTGCCTAACAACATATTTATACCAAGTAGTACAGTTTTGAAGAAAATTGAAGAAAATAGTGTTTGAAGACATACGTTTTCTACTTAGGATGAGTGTCACGTGGTCTCATCAATCCTGCAAGGGTTAAATTGCTTCATGTATAACAACAGGTACTAACTTCATTTTTTAAAATTTCTTGTTGTAATGTATAGATTTTCTTTCCCCTTTAACATGTGTGCAACACTTAGATAGTATATTTGGTAGTTGTGTGTAAAAAAATATACAGGGTGATGCAGAATTCCAACCCTTAATAATATGAAATTATTGTTTGTTCATCAAAAAATAAAGAAAATGCACCAATTAGCGTGTGCGCTGTATGTAGTTCAGAATAGCACATGTTCTTACTCCTTGGTTGTCATTGGTCAGCCATATTGTTATGAGGGAATGAGACTTATTATGGGATAAAATCTGTTATTTTCTGTAAAAAGAGTTAAACAGTATCATATATTATATATAAAAGGAAACTTTCCGTCTATGGTAGGGGACTCTGCTTTCACTCACGTCATAAAGGGGGAATGTTCTTCAATTTGAGCTTTATTTCGTTAAAATATGTTCAGAAGTTTCGGAGATATAGCACTTAGTATATAGTAGTTAGGAGCAATGCACAATATAATATACATGAAAAAATGATATATGTTATATTGTTGAGATGTTGCCTAACAACATATTTATACCAAGTAGTACAGTTTTGAAGAAAATTGAAGAAAATAGTGTTTGAAGACATACATTTTCTACTTAGGATGAGTGTCACGTGGTCTAATCAATCCTGCAAGGGTTAAATGGCTTCATGTATAACAACAGGTACTAAGTTCATTTTTTAAAATATCTTGTTGTAATGTATAGATTTTCTTTCCCCTTTATCATGTGTGCAACACTTAGATAGTATATTTGGTAGCTGTGTGTAAAAAAATATACAGGGTGATGCAGAATTCCAACCCTTAATAATATAAAATTATTGTTTGTTCATCAAAAAATAAAGAAAATGCACCAATTAGCGTGTGCGCTGTATGTAGTTCTGAATAGCACATGTCCTTACTCCTCGGTTGTCATTGGTCAGCCATATTGTTATGAGGGAATGAGACTTATTATGGGATAAAATCTGTTATATTCTGTAAAAAGAGTTAAACAGTATCATATATTATATATAAAAGGAAACGTTCCGTCTATGGTAGGGGACTCTGCTTTCACTCACGTCATAAATGGGGCAATGTTCTTCAATTTGAGCTTTATTTCGTTAAAATATGTTCAGAAGTTTTGGAGATATAGCACTTAGTATATAGTAGTTAGGAGCAATGCACAACAATATAATATATATGAAAAAATGATATATGTTATATTGTTGAGATGTTGCCTAACAACATTGTTATACCAAGTAGTACAGTTTTGAAGAAAATAGTGTTTGAAGACATACGTTTTCTAATTAGGATGAGTGTCACGTGGTCTCATCAATCCTGCAAGGGTTAAATGGCTTCATGTATAACAACAGGTACTAAGTTCATTTTTTAAAATTTCTTGTTGTAATGTATAGATTTTCTTTCCCCTTTATCATGTGTGCAACACTTAGATAGTATATTTGGTAGTTGTGTGTAAAAAAATATACAGGGTGATGCAGAATTCCAACCCTTAATAATATGAAATTATTGTTTGTTCATCAAAAAATAAAGAAAATGCACCAATTAGCGAGTGCGCTGTATGTAGTTCAGAATAGCACATGTTCTTACTCCTCGGTTGTCATTGGTCAGCCATATTGTTATGAGGGAATGAGACTTATTATGGGATAAAATCTGTTATTTTCTGTAAAAAGAGTTAAACAGTATCATATATTATATATAAAAGGAAACTTTCCGTCTATGGTAGGGGACTCTGCTTTCACTCACGTCATAAATGGGGCAATGTTCTTCAATTTGAGCTTTATTTCGTTAAAATATGTTCAGAAGTTTCGGAGATATAGCCCTTAGTATATAGTAGTTAGGAGCAATGCACAACAATATAATATATATGAAAAAATGATATATGTTATATTGTTGAGTTGTTGCCTAACAACATTGTTATACCAAGTAGTACAGTTTTGAAGAAAATAGTGTTTGAAGACATACATTTTCTAATTAGGATGAGTGTCACGTGGTCTCATCAATCCTGCAAGGGTTAAATGGCTTCATGTATAACAACAGGTACTAAGTTCATTTTTTAAAATTTCTTGTTGTAATGTATAGATTTTCTTTCCCCTTTATCATGTGTGCAACACTTAGATAGTATATTTGGTAGTTGTGTGTAAAAAAATATACAGGGTGATGCAGAATTCCAACCCTTAATAATATGAAATTATTGTTTGTTCATCAAAAAATAAAGAAAATGCACCAATTAGCGAGTGCGCTGTATGTAGTTCAGAATAGCACATGTTCTTACTCCTCGGTTGTCATTGGTCAGCCATATTGTTATGAGGGAATGAGACTTATTATGGGATAAAATCTGTTATATTCTGTAAAAAGAGTTAAACAGTACCAAATGTTATATATACAAGGTAACTTTTCTTCTACGGTAAGGGACTCTGCTTGCACTCGCATCATAAAGGGGGCAATGCTCTTATATTTGAGCTTAATGTCGTTAAAATATGTTCAGAAGTTTCGGAGATATAACCCTTAGTATATAGTAGTTAGGAGCAATGCACAACAATATAATATATATGAAAAAATGATATATGTTATATTGTTGAGATGTTGCCTAACAACATATTTATACCAAGTAGTACAGTTTTGAAGAAAATTGAAGAAAATAGTGTTTGAAGACATACGTTTTCTACTTAGGATGAGTGTCACGTGGTCTCATCAATCCTGCAAGGGTTAAATTGCTTCATGTATAACAACAGGTACTAACTTCATTTTTTAAAATTTCTTGTTGTAATGTATAGATTTTCTTTCCCCTTTAACATGTGTGCAACACTTAGATAGTATATTTGGTAGTTGTGTGTAAAAAAATATACAGGGTGATGCAGAATTCCAACCCTTAATAATATGAAATTATTGTTTGTTCATCAAAAAATAAAGAAAATGCACCAATTAGCGTGTGCGCTGTATGTAGTTCAGAATAGCACATGTTCTTACTCCTTGGTTGTCATTGGTCAGCCATATTGTTATGAGGGAATGAGACTTATTATGGGATAAAATCTGTTATTTTCTGTAAAAAGAGTTAAACAGTATCATATATTATATATAAAAGGAAACTTTCCGTCTATGGTAGGGGACTCTGCTTTCACTCACGTCATAAAGGGGGAATGT
This sequence comes from Thermobia domestica, assembly GCF_964235325.1. Lineage (NCBI taxonomy): Eukaryota > Metazoa > Arthropoda > Insecta > Zygentoma > Lepismatidae > Thermobia > Thermobia domestica. The sequence continues at coordinate 261,049,347 of NC_137455.1, forward strand.
TCTTCAATTTGAGCTTTATTTCGTTAAAATATGTTCAGAAGTTTCGGAGATATAGCACTTAGTATATAGTAGTTAGGAGCAATGCACAATATAATATACATGAAAAAATGATATATGTTATATTGTTGAGATGTTGCCTAACAACATATTTATACCAAGTAGTACAGTTTTGAAGAAAATTGAAGAAAATAGTGTTTGAAGACATACATTTTCTACTTAGGATGAGTGTCACGTGGTCTAATCAATCCTGCAAGGGTTAAATGGCTTCATGTATAACAACAGGTACTAAGTTCATTTTTTAAAATATCTTGTTGTAATGTATAGATTTTCTTTCCCCTTTATCATGTGTGCAACACTTAGATAGTATATTTGGTAGCTGTGTGTAAAAAAATATACAGGGTGATGCAGAATTCCAACCCTTAATAATATAAAATTATTGTTTGTTCATCAAAAAATAAAGAAAATGCACCAATTAGCGTGTGCGCTGTATGTAGTTCTGAATAGCACATGTCCTTACTCCTCGGTTGTCATTGGTCAGCCATATTGTTATGAGGGAATGAGACTTATTATGGGATAAAATCTGTTATATTCTGTAAAAAGAGTTAAACAGTATCATATATTATATATAAAAGGAAACGTTCCGTCTATGGTAGGGGACTCTGCTTTCACTCACGTCATAAATGGGGCAATGTTCTTCAATTTGAGCTTTATTTCGTTAAAATATGTTCAGAAGTTTTGGAGATATAGCACTTAGTATATAGTAGTTAGGAGCAATGCACAACAATATAATATATATGAAAAAATGATATATGTTATATTGTTGAGATGTTGCCTAACAACATTGTTATACCAAGTAGTACAGTTTTGAAGAAAATAGTGTTTGAAGACATACGTTTTCTAATTAGGATGAGTGTCACGTGGTCTCATCAATCCTGCAAGGGTTAAATGGCTTCATGTATAACAACAGGTACTAAGTTCATTTTTTAAAATTTCTTGTTGTAATGTATAGATTTTCTTTCCCCTTTATCATGTGTGCAACACTTAGATAGTATATTTGGTAGTTGTGTGTAAAAAAATATACAGGGTGATGCAGAATTCCAACCCTTAATAATATGAAATTATTGTTTGTTCATCAAAAAATAAAGAAAATGCACCAATTAGCGAGTGCGCTGTATGTAGTTCAGAATAGCACATGTTCTTACTCCTCGGTTGTCATTGGTCAGCCATATTGTTATGAGGGAATGAGACTTATTATGGGATAAAATCTGTTATTTTCTGTAAAAAGAGTTAAACAGTATCATATATTATATATAAAAGGAAACTTTCCGTCTATGGTAGGGGACTCTGCTTTCACTCACGTCATAAATGGGGCAATGTTCTTCAATTTGAGCTTTATTTCGTTAAAATATGTTCAGAAGTTTCGGAGATATAGCCCTTAGTATATAGTAGTTAGGAGCAATGCACAACAATATAATATATATGAAAAAATGATATATGTTATATTGTTGAGTTGTTGCCTAACAACATTGTTATACCAAGTAGTACAGTTTTGAAGAAAATAGTGTTTGAAGACATACATTTTCTAATTAGGATGAGTGTCACGTGGTCTCATCAATCCTGCAAGGGTTAAATGGCTTCATGTATAACAACAGGTACTAAGTTCATTTTTTAAAATTTCTTGTTGTAATGTATAGATTTTCTTTCCCCTTTATCATGTGTGCAACACTTAGATAGTATATTTGGTAGTTGTGTGTAAAAAAATATACAGGGTGATGCAGAATTCCAACCCTTAATAATATGAAATTATTGTTTGTTCATCAAAAAATAAAGAAAATGCACCAATTAGCGAGTGCGCTGTATGTAGTTCAGAATAGCACATGTTCTTACTCCTCGGTTGTCATTGGTCAGCCATATTGTTATGAGGGAATGAGACTTATTATGGGATAAAATCTGTTATATTCTGTAAAAAGAGTTAAACAGTACCAAATGTTATATATACAAGGTAACTTTTCTTCTACGGTAAGGGACTCTGCTTGCACTCGCATCATAAAGGGGGCAATGCTCTTATATTTGAGCTTAATGTCGTTAAAATATGTTCAGAAGTTTCGGAGATATAACCCTTAGTATATAGTAGTTAGGAGCAATGCACAACAATATAATATATATGAAAAAATGATATATGTTATATTGTTGAGATGTTGCCTAACAACATATTTATACCAAGTAGTACAGTTTTGAAGAAAATTGAAGAAAATAGTGTTTGAAGACATACGTTTTCTACTTAGGATGAGTGTCACGTGGTCTCATCAATCCTGCAAGGGTTAAATTGCTTCATGTATAACAACAGGTACTAACTTCATTTTTTAAAATTTCTTGTTGTAATGTATAGATTTTCTTTCCCCTTTAACATGTGTGCAACACTTAGATAGTATATTTGGTAGTTGTGTGTAAAAAAATATACAGGGTGATGCAGAATTCCAACCCTTAATAATATGAAATTATTGTTTGTTCATCAAAAAATAAAGAAAATGCACCAATTAGCGTGTGCGCTGTATGTAGTTCAGAATAGCACATGTTCTTACTCCTTGGTTGTCATTGGTCAGCCATATTGTTATGAGGGAATGAGACTTATTATGGGATAAAATCTGTTATTTTCTGTAAAAAGAGTTAAACAGTATCATATATTATATATAAAAGGAAACTTTCCGTCTATGGTAGGGGACTCTGCTTTCACTCACGTCATAAAGGGGGAATGTTCTTCAATTTGAGCTTTATTTCGTTAAAATATGTTCAGAAGTTTCGGAGATATAGCACTTAGTATATAGTAGTTAGGAGCAATGCACAATATAATATACATGAAAAAATGATATATGTTATATTGTTGAGATGTTGCCTAACAACATATTTATACCAAGTAGTACAGTTTTGAAGAAAATTGAAGAAAATAGTGTTTGAAGACATACATTTTCTACTTAGGATGAGTGTCACGTGGTCTAATCAATCCTGCAAGGGTTAAATGGCTTCATGTATAACAACAGGTACTAAGTTCATTTTTTAAAATATCTTGTTGTAATGTATAGATTTTCTTTCCCCTTTATCATGTGTGCAACACTTAGATAGTATATTTGGTAGCTGTGTGTAAAAAAATATACAGGGTGATGCAGAATTCCAACCCTTAATAATATAAAATTATTGTTTGTTCATCAAAAAATAAAGAAAATGCACCAATTAGCGTGTGCGCTGTATGTAGTTCTGAATAGCACATGTCCTTACTCCTCGGTTGTCATTGGTCAGCCATATTGTTATGAGGGAATGAGACTTATTATGGGATAAAATCTGTTATATTCTGTAAAAAGAGTTAAACAGTATCATATATTATATATAAAAGGAAACGTTCCGTCTATGGTAGGGGACTCTGCTTTCACTCACGTCATAAATGGGGCAATGTTCTTCAATTTGAGCTTTATTTCGTTAAAATATGTTCAGAAGTTTTGGAGATATAGCACTTAGTATATAGTAGTTAGGAGCAATGCACAACAATATAATATATATGAAAAAATGATATATGTTATATTGTTGAGATGTTGCCTAACAACATTGTTATACCAAGTAGTACAGTTTTGAAGAAAATAGTGTTTGAAGACATACGTTTTCTAATTAGGATGAGTGTCACGTGGTCTCATCAATCCTGCAAGGGTTAAATGGCTTCATGTATAACAACAGGTACTAAGTTCATTTTTTAAAATTTCTTGTTGTAATGTATAGATTTTCTTTCCCCTTTATCATGTGTGCAACACTTAGATAGTATATTTGGTAGTTGTGTGTAAAAAAATATACAGGGTGATGCAGAATTCCAACCCTTAATAATATGAAATTATTGTTTGTTCATCAAAAAATAAAGAAAATGCACCAATTAGCGAGTGCGCTGTATGTAGTTCAGAATAGCACATGTTCTTACTCCTCGGTTGTCATTGGTCAGCCATATTGTTATGAGGGAATGAGACTTATTATGGGATAAAATCTGTTATTTTCTGTAAAAAGAGTTAAACAGTATCATATATTATATATAAAAGGAAACTTTCCGTCTATGGTAGGGGACTCTGCTTTCACTCACGTCATAAAGGGGGCAATGTTCTTCAATTTGAGCTTTATTTCGTTAAGATATGTTCAGAAGTTTCGGAGATATAGCCCTTAGTATATAGTAGTTAGAAGCAATACACAACAATATAATGTGTATGAAAAATGACATATGTTATATTGTTGAGTTGTTGCCTAACAACATATCTATACCAAAGAATACAGTTTTGAAGAAAATTGAGGAAAATAGTGTTTGAAGACATACGTTTTCTACTTAGGATGAGTGTCACGTGGTCTCATCAATCCTGCAAGGGTTAAATTGCTTCATGTATAACAACAGGTACTAACTTCATTTTTTAAAATTTCTTGTTGTAATGTATAGATTTTCTTTCCCCTTTATCATGTGTGCAACACTTAGATAGTATATTTGGTAGTTGTGTGTAAAAAAATATACAGGGTGATGCAGAATTCCAACCCTTAATAATATGAAATTATTGTTTGTTCATCAAAAAATAAAGAAAATGCACCAATTAGCGTGTGCGCTGTATGTAGTTCTGAATAGCACATGTTCTTACTCCTCGGTTGTCATTGGTCAGCCATATTGTTATGAGGGAATGAGACTTATTATGGAATAAAATCTGTTATATTCTGTAAAAAGAGTTAAACAGTACCAAATGTTATATATACAAGGTTACTTTTCTTCTACGGTAAGGGACTCTGCTTGCACTCGCATCATAAAGGGGGCAATGCTCTTATATTTGAGCTTAATGTCGTTAAAATATGTTCAGAAGTTTCGGAGATAAAACCCTTAGTATATAGTAGTTAGGAGCAATGCACAACAATATAATATATATGAAAAAATGATATATGTTATATTGTTGAGATGTTGCCTAACAACATATTTATACCAAGTAGTACAGTTTTGAAGAAAATTGAAGAAAATAGTGTTTGAAGACATACGTTTTCTACTTAGGATGAGTGTCACGTGGTCTCATCAATCCTGCAAGGGTTAAATTGCTTCATGTATAACAACAGGTACTAACTACATTTTTTAAAATTTCTTGTTGTAATGTATAGATTTTCTTTCCCCTTTATCATGTGTGCAACACTTAGATAGTATATTTGGTAGTTGTGTGTAAAAAAATATACAGGGTGATGCAGAATTCCAACCCTTAATAATATGAAATTATTGTTTGTTCATCAAAAAATAAAGAAAATGCACCAATTAGCGTGTGCGCTGTATGTAGTTCTGAATAGCACATGTACTTACTCCTCGGTTGTCATTGGTCAGCCATATTGTTATGAGGGAATGAGACTTATTATGGGATAAAATCTGTTATTTTCTGTAAAAAGAGTTAAACAGTACCAAATGTTATATATACAAGGTAACTTTTCTTCTACGGAAAGGGACTCTGCTTGCACTCGCATCATAAAGGGGGCAATGCTCTTCAATGTGAGCTTTATTTCGTTAAAATATGTTCAGAAGTTTCGGAGATATAGCCCTTAGTATATAGTAGTTAGAAGCAATACACAACAATATAATATGTATGAAAAATGACATATGTTATATTGTTGAGATGTTGCCTAACAACATATTTATACCAAAGAATACAGTTTTGAAGAAAATTGAGGAAAATAGTGTTTGAAGACATACATTTTCTACTTAGGATGAGTGTCACGTGGTCTCATCAATCCTGCAAGGGTTAAATTGCTTCATGTATAACAACAGGTACTAACTTCATTTTTTAAAATTTCTTGTTGTAATGTATAGATTTTCTTTCCCCTTTATCATGTGTGCAACACTTAGATAGTATATTTGGTAGTTGTGTGTAAAAAAATATACAGGGTGATGCAGAATTCCAACCCTTAATAATATGAAATTATTGTTTGTTCATCAAAAAATAAAGAAAATGCACCAATTAGCGAGTGCGCTGTATGTAGTTCAGAATAGCACATGTTCTTACTCCTCGGTTGTCATTGGTCAGCCATATTGTTATGAGGGAATGAGACTTATTATGGGATAAAATCTGTTATATTCTGTAAAAAGAGTTAAACAGTACCAAATGTTATATATACAAGGTAACTTTTCTTCTACGGTAAGGGACTCTGCTTGCACTCGCATCATAAAGGGGGCAATGCTCTTATATTTGAGCTTAATGTCGTTAAAATATGTTCAGAAGTTTCGGAGATATAACCCTTAGTATATAGTAGTTAGGAGCAATGCACAACAATATAATATATATGAAAAAATGATATATGTTATATTGTTGAGATGTTGCCTAACAACATATTTATACCAAGTAGTACAGTTTTGAAGAAAATTGAAGAAAATAGTGTTTGAAGACATACGTTTTCTACTTAGGATGAGTGTCACGTGGTCTCATCAATCCTGCAAGGGTTAAATTGCTTCATGTATAACAACAGGTACTAACTTCATTTTTTAAAATTTCTTGTTGTAATGTATAGATTTTCTTTCCCCTTTAACATGTGTGCAACACTTAGATAGTATATTTGGTAGTTGTGTGTAAAAAAATATACAGGGTGATGCAGAATTCCAACCCTTAATAATATGAAATTATTGTTTGTTCATCAAAAAATAAAGAAAATGCACCAATTAGCGTGTGCGCTGTATGTAGTTCAGAATAGCACATGTTCTTACTCCTTGGTTGTCATTGGTCAGCCATATTGTTATGAGGGAATGAGACTTATTATGGGATAAAATCTGTTATTTTCTGTAAAAAGAGTTAAACAGTATCATATATTATATATAAAAGGAAACTTTCCGTCTATGGTAGGGGACTCTGCTTTCACTCACGTCATAAAGGGGGAATGTTCTTCAATTTGAGCTTTATTTCGTTAAAATATGTTCAGAAGTTTCGGAGATATAGCACTTAGTATATAGTAGTTAGGAGCAATGCACAATATAATATACATGAAAAAATGATATATGTTATATTGTTGAGATGTTGCCTAACAACATATTTATACCAAGTAGTACAGTTTTGAAGAAAATTGAAGAAAATAGTGTTTGAAGACATACATTTTCTACTTAGGATGAGTGTCACGTGGTCTAATCAATCCTGCAAGGGTTAAATGGCTTCATGTATAACAACAGGTACTAAGTTCATTTTTTAAAATATCTTGTTGTAATGTATAGATTTTCTTTCCCCTTTATCATGTGTGCAACACTTAGATAGTATATTTGGTAGCTGTGTGTAAAAAAATATACAGGGTGATGCAGAATTCCAACCCTTAATAATATAAAATTATTGTTTGTTCATCAAAAAATAAAGAAAATGCACCAATTAGCGTGTGCGCTGTATGTAGTTCTGAATAGCACATGTCCTTACTCCTCGGTTGTCATTGGTCAGCCATATTGTTATGAGGGAATGAGACTTATTATGGGATAAAATCTGTTATATTCTGTAAAAAGAGTTAAACAGTATCATATATTATATATAAAAGGAAACGTTCCGTCTATGGTAGGGGACTCTGCTTTCACTCACGTCATAAATGGGGCAATGTTCTTCAATTTGAGCTTTATTTCGTTAAAATATGTTCAGAAGTTTTGGAGATATAGCACTTAGTATATAGTAGTTAGGAGCAATGCACAACAATATAATATATATGAAAAAATGATATATGTTATATTGTTGAGATGTTGCCTAACAACATTGTTATACCAAGTAGTACAGTTTTGAAGAAAATAGTGTTTGAAGACATACGTTTTCTAATTAGGATGAGTGTCACGTGGTCTCATCAATCCTGCAAGGGTTAAATGGCTTCATGTATAACAACAGGTACTAAGTTCATTTTTTAAAATTTCTTGTTGTAATGTATAGATTTTCTTTCCCCTTTATCATGTGTGCAACACTTAGATAGTATATTTGGTAGTTGTGTGTAAAAAAATATACAGGGTGATGCAGAATTCCAACCCTTAATAATATGAAATTATTGTTTGTTCATCAAAAAATAAAGAAAATGCACCAATTAGCGAGTGCGCTGTATGTAGTTCAGAATAGCACATGTTCTTACTCCTCGGTTGTCATTGGTCAGCCATATTGTTATGAGGGAATGAGACTTATTATGGGATAAAATCTGTTATTTTCTGTAAAAAGAGTTAAACAGTATCATATATTATATATAAAAGGAAACTTTCCGTCTATGGTAGGGGACTCTGCTTTCACTCACGTCATAAAGGGGGCAATGTTCTTCAATTTGAGCTTTATTTCGTTAAGATATGTTCAGAAGTTTCGGAGATATAGCCCTTAGTATATAGTAGTTAGAAGCAATACACAACAATATAATGTGTATGAAAAATGACATATGTTATATTGTTGAGTTGTTGCCTAACAACATATCTATACCAAAGAATACAGTTTTGAAGAAAATTGAGGAAAATAGTGTTTGAAGACATACGTTTTCTACTTAGGATGAGTGTCACGTGGTCTCATCAATCCTGCAAGGGTTAAATTGCTTCATGTATAACAACAGGTACTAACTTCATTTTTTAAAATTTCTTGTTGTAATGTATAGATTTTCTTTCCCCTTTATCATGTGTGCAACACTTAGATAGTATATTTGGTAGTTGTGTGTAAAAAAATATACAGGGTGATGCAGAATTCCAACCCTTAATAATATGAAATTATTGTTTGTTCATCAAAAAATAAAGAAAATGCACCAATTAGCGTGTGCGCTGTATGTAGTTCTGAATAGCACATGTTCTTACTCCTCGGTTGTCATTGGTCAGCCATATTGTTATGAGGGAATGAGACTTATTATGGAATAAAATCTGTTATATTCTGTAAAAAGAGTTAAACAGTACCAAATGTTATATATACAAGGTTACTTTTCTTCTACGGTAAGGGACTCTGCTTGCACTCGCATCATAAAGGGGGCAATGCTCTTATATTTGAGCTTAATGTCGTTAAAATATGTTCAGAAGTTTCGGAGATAAAACCCTTAGTATATAGTAGTTAGGAGCAATGCACAACAATATAATATATATGAAAAAATGATATATGTTATATTGTTGAGATGTTGCCTAACAACATATTTATACCAAGTAGTACAGTTTTGAAGAAAATTGAAGAAAATAGTGTTTGAAGACATACGTTTTCTACTTAGGATGAGTGTCACGTGGTCTCATCAATCCTGCAAGGGTTAAATTGCTTCATGTATAACAACAGGTACTAACTTCATTTTTTAAAATTTCTTGTTGTAATGTATAGATTTTCTTTCCCCTTTATCATGTGTGCAACACTTAGATAGTATATTTGGTAGTTGTGTGTAAAAAAATATACAGGGTGATGCAGAATTCCAACCCTTAATAATATGAAATTATTGTTTGTTCATCAAAAAATAAAGAAAATGCACCAATTAGCGTGTGCGCTGTATGTAGTTCTGAATAGCACATGTACTTACTCCTCGGTTGTCATTGGTCAGCCATATTGTTATGAGGGAATGAGACTTATTATGGGATAAAATCTGTTATTTTCTGTAAAAAGAGTTAAACAGTACCAAATGTTATATATACAAGGTAACTTTTCTTCTACGGAAAGGGACTCTGCTTGCACTCGCATCATAAAGGGGGCAATGCTCTTCAATGTGAGCTTTATTTCGTTAAAATATGTTCAGAAGTTTCGGAGATATAGCCCTTAGTATATAGTAGTTAGAAGCAATACACAACAATATAATATGTATGAAAAATGACATATGTTATATTGTTGAGATGTTGCCTAACAACATATTTATACCAAAGAATACAGTTTTGAAGAAAATTGAGGAAAATAGTGTTTGAAGACATACATTTTCTACTTAGGATGAGTGTCACGTGGTCTCATCAATCCTGCAAGGGTTAAATTGCTTCATGTATAACAACAGGTACTAACTTCATTTTTTAAAATTTCTTGTTGTAATGTATAGATTTTCTTTCCCCTTTATCATGTGTGCAACACTTAGATAGTATATTTGGTAGTTGTGTGTAAAAAAATATACAGGGTGATGCAGAATTCCAACCCTTAATAATATGAAATTATTGTTTGTTCATCAAAAAATAAAGAAAATGCACCAATTAGCGTGTGCGCTGTATGTAGTTCTGAATAGCACATGTTCTTGCTCCTCGGTTGTCATTGGTCAGCCATATTGTTATGAGGGAATGAGACTTATTATGGGATAAAATCTGTTATTTTCTGTAAAAAGAGTTAATGAGTATCATATATTATATATAATAGGAAACTTTCCGTCTATGGTAGGGGACTCTGCTTTCACTCACGTCATAAAGGGGGAAATGTTCTTCAATTTGAGCTTTATTTCGTTAAAATATGTTCAGAAGTTTCGGAGATATAGCCCTTAGTATATAGTAGTTAGGAGCAATGCACAACAATATAATATATATGAAAAAATGATATATGTTATATTGTTGAGTTGTTGCCTAACAACATTGTTATACCAAGTAGTACAGTTTTGAAGAAAATAGTGTTTGAAGACATACGTTTTCTAATTAGGATGAGTGTCACGTGGTCTCATCAATCCTGCAAGGGTTAAATGGCTTCATGTATAACAACAGGTACTAAGTTCATTTTTTAAAATTTCTTGTTGTAATGTATAGATTTTCTTTCCCCTTTATCATGTGTGCAACACTTAGATAGTATATTTGGTAGTTGTGTGTAAAAAAATATACAGGGTGATGCAGAATTCCAACCCTTAATAATATGAAATTATTGTTTGTTCATCAAAAAATAAAGAAAATGCACCAATTAGCGAGTGCGCTGTATGTAGTTCAGAATAGCACATGTTCTTACTCCTCGGTTGTCATTGGTCAGCCATATTGTTATGAGGGAATGAGACTTATTATGGGATAAAATCTGTTATATTCTGTAAAAAGAGTTAAACAGTACCAAATGTTATATATACAAGGTAACTTTTCTTCTACGGTAAGGGACTCTGCTTGCACTCGCATCATAAAGGGGGCAATGCTCTTATATTTGAGCTTAATGTCGTTAAAATATGTTCAGAAGTTTCGGAGATATAACCCTTAGTATATAGTAGTTAGGAGCAATGCACAACAATATAATATATATGAAAAAATGATATATGTTATATTGTTGAGATGTTGCCTAACAACATATTTATACCAAGTAGTACAGTTTTGAAGAAAATTGAAGAAAATAGTGTTTGAAGACATACGTTTTCTACTTAGGATGAGTGTCACGTGGTCTCATCAATCCTGCAAGGGTTAAATTGCTTCATGTATAACAACAGGTACTAACTTCATTTTTTAAAATTTCTTGTTGTAATGTATAGATTTTCTTTCCCCTTTAACATGTGTGCCACACTTAGATAGTATATTTGGTAGTTGTGTGTAAAAAAATATACAGGGTGATGCAGAATTCCAACCCTTAATAATATGAAATTATTGTTTGTTCATCAAAAAATAAAGAAAATGCACCAATTAGCGTGTGCGCTGTATGTAGTTCAGAATAGCACATGTTCTTACTCCTTGGTTGTCATTGGTCAGCCATATTGTTATGAGGGAATGAGACTTATTATGGGATAAAATCTGTTATTTTCTGTAAAAAGAGTTAAACAGTATCATATATTATATATAAAAGGAAACTTTCCGTCTATGGTAGGGGACTCTGCTTTCACTCACGTCATAAAGGGGGAATGTTCTTCAATTTGAGCTTTATTTCGTTAAAATATGTTCAGAAGTTTCGGAGATATAGCACTTAGTATATAGTAGTTAGGAGCAATGCACAATATAATATACATGAAAAAATGATATATGTTATATTGTTGAGATGTTGCCTAACAACATATTTATACCAAGTAGTACAGTTTTGAAGAAAATTGAAGAAAATAGTGTTTGAAGACATACATTTTCTACTTAGGATGAGTGTCACGTGGTCTAATCAATCCTGCAAGGGTTAAATGGCTTCATGTATAACAACAGGTACTAAGTTCATTTTTTAAAATATCTTGTTGTAATGTATAGATTTTCTTTCCCCTTTATCATGTGTGCAACACTTAGATAGTATATTTGGTAGCTGTGTGTAAAAAAATATACAGGGTGATGCAGAATTCCAACCCTTAATAATATAAAATTATTGTTTGTTCATCAAAAAATAAAGAAAATGCACCAATTAGCGTGTGCGCTGTATGTAGTTCTGAATAGCACATGTCCTTACTCCTCGGTTGTCATTGGTCAGCCATATTGTTATGAGGGAATGAGACTTATTATGGGATAAAATCTGTTATATTCTGTAAAAAGAGTTAAACAGTATCATATATTATATATAAAAGGAAACGTTCCGTCTATGGTAGGGGACTCTGCTTTCACTCACGTCATAAATGGGGCAATGTTCTTCAATTTGAGCTTTATTTCGTTAAAATATGTTCAGAAGTTTTGGAGATATAGCACTTAGTATATAGTAGTTAGGAGCAATGCACAACAATATAATATATATGAAAAAATGATATATGTTATATTGTTGAGATGTTGCCTAACAACATTGTTATACCAAGTAGTACAGTTTTGAAGAAAATAGTGTTTGAAGACATACGTTTTCTAATTAGGATGAGTGTCACGTGGTCTCATCAATCCTGCAAGGGTTAAATGGCTTCATGTATAACAACAGGTACTAAGTTCATTTTTTAAAATTTCTTGTTGTAATGTATAGATTTTCTTTCCCCTTTATCATGTGTGCAACACTTAGATAGTATATTTGGTAGTTGTGTGTAAAAAAATATACAGGGTGATGCAGAATTCCAACCCTTAATAATATGAAATTATTGTTTGTTCATCAAAAAATAAAGAAAATGCACCAATTAGCGAGTGCGCTGTATGTAGTTCAGAATAGCACATGTTCTTACTCCTCGGTTGTCATTGGTCAGCCATATTGTTATGAGGGAATGAGACTTATTATGGGATAAAATCTGTTATTTTCTGTAAAAAGAGTTAAACAGTATCATATATTATATATAAAAGGAAACTTTCCGTCTATGGTAGGGGACTCTGCTTTCACTCACGTCATAAAGGGGACAATGTTCTTCAATTTGAGCTTTATTTCGTTAAAATATGTTCAGAAGTTTCGGAGATATAGCCCTTAGTATATAGTAGTTAGAAGCAATACACAACAATATAATGTGTATGAAAAATGACATATGTTATATTGTTGAGTTGTTGCCTAACAACATATCTATACCAAAGAATACAGTTTTGAAGAAAATTGAGGAAAATAGTGTTTGAAGACATACGTTTTCTACTTAGGATGAGTGTCACGTGGTCTCATCAATCCTGCAAGGGTTAAATTGCTTCATGTATAACAACAGGTACTAACTTCATTTTTTAAAATTTCTTGTTGTAATGTATAGATTTTCTTTCCCCTTTATCATGTGTGCAACACTTAGATAGTATATTTGGTAGTTGTGTGTAAAAAAATATACAGGGTGATGCAGAATTCCAACCCTTAATAATATGAAATTATTGTTTGTTCATCAAAAAATAAAGAAAATGCACCAATTAGCGTGTGCGCTGTATGTAGTTCTGAATAGCACATGTTCTTACTCCTCGGTTGTCATTGGTCAGCCATATTGTTATGAGGGAATGAGACTTATTATGGGATAAAATCTGTTATATTCTGTAAAAAGAGTTAAACAGTACCAAATGTTATATATACAAGGTTACTTTTCTTCTACGGTAAGGGACTCTGCTTGCACTCGCATCATAAAGGGGGCAATGCTCTTATATTTGAGCTTAATGTCGTTAAAATATGTTCAGAAGTTTCGGAGATAAAACCCTTAGTATATAGTAGTTAGGAGCAATGCACAACAATATAATATATATGAAAAAATGATATATGTTATATTGTTGAGATGTTGCCTAACAACATATTTATACCAAGTAGTACAGTTTTGAAGAAAATTGAAGAAAATAGTGTTTGAAGACATACGTTTTCTACTTAGGATGAGTGTCACGTGGTCTCATCAATCCTGCAAGGGTTAAATTGCTTCATGTATAACAACAGGTACTAACTTCATTTTTTAAAATTTCTTGTTGTAATGTATAGATTTTCTTTCCCCTTTATCATGTGTGCAACACTTAGATAGTATATTTGGTAGTTGTGTGTAAGAAAATATACAGGGTGATGCAGAATTCCAACCCTTAATAATATGAAATTATTGTTTGTTCATCAAAAAATAAAGAAAATTCACCAATTAGCGTGTGCGCTTTATGTAGTTCTGAATTGCACATGTTCTTACTCCTCGGTTGTCATTGGTCAGCCTTATTGTTATGAGGGAATGAGACTTATTATGGGATAAAATCTGTTATATTCTGTAAAAAGAGTTAAACAGTACCAAATGTTATATATACAAGGTAACTTTTCTTCTACGGTAAGGGACTCTGCTTGCACTCGCATCATAAAGGGGGCAATGCTCTTATATTTGAGCTTTATGTCGTTAAAATATGTTCAGAAGTTTCGGGGATATAGCCCTTAGTATATAGTAGTTAGGAGCAATGCACAACAATATAATATATATGAAAAAATGATATATGTTATATTGTTGAGATGTTGCCTAACAACATATTTATACCAAGTAGTACAGTTTTGAAGAAAATTGAAGAAAATAGTGTTTGAAGACATACGTTTTCTACTTAGGATGAGTGTCACGTGGTCTCATCAATCCTGCAAGGGTTAAATTGCTTCATGTATAACAACAGGTACTAACTTCATTTTTTAAAATTTCTTGTTGTAATGTATAGATTTTCTTTCCCCTTTATCATGTGTGCAACACTTAGATAGTATATTTGGTAGTTGTGTGTAAAAAAATATACAGGGTGATGCAGAATTCCAACCCTTAATAATATGAAATTATTGTTTGTTCATCAAAAAATAAAGAAAATGCACCAATTAGCGTGTGCGCTGTATGTAGTTCAGAATAGCACATGTACTTACTCCTCGGTTGTCATTGGTCAGCCATATTGTTATGAGGGAATGAGACTTATTATGGGATAAAATCTGTTATTTTCTGTAAAAAGAGTTAAACAGTACCAAATGTTATATATACAAGGTAACTTTTCTTCTACGGTAGGGGACTCTGCTTGCACTCGCATCATAAAGGGGGCAATGTTCTTCAATGTGAGCTTTATTTCGTTAAAATATGTTCAGAAGTTTCGGAGATATAGCCCTTAGTATATAGTAGTTAGAAGCAATACACAACAATATAATATGTATGAAAAATGATATATGTTATATTGTTGAGATGTTGCCTAACAACATATTTATACCAAAGAATACAGTTTTGAAGAAAATTGAGGAAAATAGTGTTTGAAGACATACATTTTCTACTTAGGATGAGTGTCACGTGGTCTCATCAATCCTGCAAGGGTTAAATGGCTTCATGTATAACAACAGGTACTAAGTTCATTTTTTAAAATTTCTTGTTGTAATGTATAGATTTTCTTCCCCTTTATCATGTGTGCAACACTTAGATAGTATATTTGGTAGTTGTGTGTAAAAAAATATACAGGGTGATGCAGAATTCCAACCCTTAATAATATGAAATTATTGTTTGTTCATCAAAAAATAAAGAAAATGCACCAATTAGCGTGTGCGCTGTATGTAGTTCAGAATTGCACATGTTCTTAGTCTTCGGTTGTCATTGGTCAGCCTTATTGTTATGAGGGAATGAGACTTATTATGGGATAAAATCTGTTATATTCTGTAAAAAGAGTTAAACAGTACCAAATGTTATATATACAAGGTAACTTTTCTTCTACGGTAAGGGACTCTGCTTGCACTCGCATCATAAAGGGGGCAATTCTCTTATATTTGAGCTTTATGTCGTTAAAATATGTTCAGAAGTTTCGGAGATATAGCCCTTAGTATATAGTAGTTAGGAGCAATGCACAACAATATAATATATATGAAAAAATGATATATGTTATATTGTTGAGATGTTGCCTAACAACATATTTATACCAAGTAGTACAGTTTTGAAGAAAATTGAAGAAAATAGTGTTTGAAGACATACGTTTTCTACTTAGGATGAGTGTCACGTGGTCTCATCAATCCTGCAAGGGTTAAATTGCTTCATGTATAACAACAGGTACTAACTTCATTTTTTAAAATTTCTTGTTGTAATGTATAGATTTTCTTTCCCCTTTAACATGTGTGCCACACTTAGATAGTATATTTGGTAGTTGTGTGTAAAAAAATATACAGGGTGATGCAGAATTCCAACCCTTAATAATATGAAATTATTGTTTGTTCATCAAAAAATAAAGAAAATGCACCAATTAGCGTGTGCGCTGTATGTAGTTCAGAATAGCACATGTTCTTACTCCTTGGTTGTCATTGGTCAGCCATATTGTTATGAGGGAATGAGACTTATTATGGGATAAAATCTGTTATTTTCTGTAAAAAGAGTTAAACAGTATCATATATTATATATAAAAGGAAACTTTCCGTCTATGGTAGGGGACTCTGCTTTCACTCACGTCATAAAGGGGGAATGTTCTTTAATTTGAGCTTTATTTCGTTAAAATATGTTCAGAAGTTTCGGAGATATAGCACTTAGTATATAGTAGTTAGGAGCAATGCACAATATAATATACATGAAAAAATGATATATGTTATATTGTTGAGATGTTGCCTAACAACATATTTATACCAAGTAGTACAGTTTTGAAGAAAATTGAAGAAAATAGTGTTTGAAGACATACATTTTCTACTTAGGATGAGTGTCACGTGGTCTAATCAATCCTGCAAGGGTTAAATGGCTTCATGTATAACAACAGGTACTAAGTTCATTTTTTAAAATATCTTGTTGTAATGTATAGATTTTCTTTCCCCTTTATCATGTGTGCAACACTTAGATAGTATATTTGGTAGCTGTGTGTAAAAAAATATACAGGGTGATGCAGAATTCCAACCCTTAATAATATAAAATTATTGTTTGTTCATCAAAAAATAAAGAAAATGCACCAATTAGCGTGTGCGCTGTATGTAGTTCTGAATAGCACATGTCCTTACTCCTCGGTTGTCATTGGTCAGCCATATTGTTATGAGGGAATGAGACTTATTATGGGATAAAATCTGTTATATTCTGTAAAAAGAGTTAAACAGTATCATATATTATATATAAAAGGAAACGTTCCGTCTATGGTAGGGGACTCTGCTTTCACTCACGTCATAAATGGGGCAATGTTCTTCAATTTGAGCTTTATTTCGTTAAAATATGTTCAGAAGTTTTGGAGATATAGCACTTAGTATATAGTAGTTAGGAGCAATGCACAACAATATAATATATATGAAAAAATGATATATGTTATATTGTTGAGATGTTGCCTAACAACATTGTTATACCAAGTAGTACAGTTTTGAAGAAAATAGTGTTTGAAGACATACGTTTTCTAATTAGGATGAGTGTCACGTGGTCTCATCAATCCTGCAAGGGTTAAATGGCTTCATGTATAACAACAGGTACTAAGTTCATTTTTTAAAATTTCTTGTTGTAATGTATAGATTTTCTTTCCCCTTTATCATGTGTGCAACACTTAGATAGTATATTTGGTAGTTGTGTGTAAAAAAATATACAGGGTGATGCAGAATTCCAACCCTTAATAATATGAAATTATTGTTTGTTCATCAAAAAATAAAGAAAATGCACCAATTAGCGAGTGCGCTGTATGTAGTTCAGAATAGCACATGTTCTTACTCCTCGGTTGTCATTGGTCAGCCATATTGTTATGAGGGAATGAGACTTATTATGGGATAAAATCTGTTATTTTCTGTAAAAAGAGTTAAACAGTATCATATATTATATATAAAAGGAAACTTTCCGTCTATGGTAGGGGACTCTGCTTTCACTCACGTCATAAAGGGGGCAATGTTCTTCAATTTGAGCTTTATTTCGTTAAGATATGTTCAGAAGTTTCGGAGATATAGCCCTTAGTATATAGTAGTTAGAAGCAATACACAACAATATAATGTGTATGAAAAATGACATATGTTATATTGTTGAGTTGTTGCCTAACAACATATCTATACCAAAGAATACAGTTTTGAAGAAAATTGAGGAAAATAGTGTTTGAAGACATACGTTTTCTACTTAGGATGAGTGTCACGTGGTCTCATCAATCCTGCAAGGGTTAAATTGCTTCATGTATAACAACAGGTACTAACTTCATTTTTTAAAATTTCTTGTTGTAATGTATAGATTTTCTTTCCCCTTTATCATGTGTGCAACACTTAGATAGTATATTTGGTAGTTGTGTGTAAAAAAATATACAGGGTGATGCAGAATTCCAACCCTTAATAATATGAAATTATTGTTTGTTCATCAAAAAATAAAGAAAATGCACCAATTAGCGTGTGCGCTGTATGTAGTTCTGAATAGCACATGTTCTTACTCCTCGGTTGTCATTGGTCAGCCATATTGTTATGAGGGAATGAGACTTATTATGGGATAAAATCTGTTATATTCTGTAAAAAGAGTTAAACAGTACCAAATGTTATATATACAAGGTTACTTTTCTTCTACGGTAAGGGACTCTGCTTGCACTCGCATCATAAAGGGGGCAATGCTCTTATATTTGAGCTTAATGTCGTTAAAATATGTTCAGAAGTTTCGGAGATAAAACCCTTAGTATATAGTAGTTAGGAGCAATGCACAACAATATAATATATATGAAAAAATGATATATGTTATATTGTTGAGATGTTGCCTAACAACATATTTATACCAAGTAGTACAGTTTTGAAGAAAATTGAAGAAAATAGTGTTTGAAGACATACGTTTTCTACTTAGGATGAGTGTCACGTGGTCTCATCAATCCTGCAAGGGTTAAATTGCTTCATGTATAACAACAGGTACTAACTTCATTTTTTAAAATTTCTTGTTGTAATGTATAGATTTTCTTTCCCCTTTATCATGTGTGCAACACTTAGATAGTATATTTGGTAGTTGTGTGTAAAAAAATATACAGGGTGATGCAGAATTCCAACCCTTAATATGAAATTATTGTTTGTTCATCAAAAAATAAAGAAAATGCACCAATTAGCGTGTGCGCTGTATGTAGTTCTGAATAGCACATGTACTTACTCCTCGGTTGTCATTGGTCAGCCATATTGTTATGAGGGAATGAGACTTATTATGGGATAAAATCTGTTATTTTCTGTAAAAAGAGTTAAACAGTACCAAATGTTATATATACAAGGTAACTTTTCTTCTACGGAAAGGGACTCTGCTTGCACTCGCATCATAAAGGGGGCAATGCTCTTCAATGTGAGCTTTATTTCGTTAAAATATGTTCAGAAGTTTCGGAGATATAGCCCTTAGTATATAGTAGTTAGAAGCAATACACAACAATATAATATGTATGAAAAATGACATACGTTATATTGTTGAGATGTTGCCTAACAACATATTTATACCAAAGAATACAGTTTTGAAGAAAATTGAGGAAAATAGTGTTTGAAGACATACATTTTCTACTTAGGATGAGTGTCACGTGGTCTCATCAATCCTGCAAGGGTTAAATTGCTTCATGTATAACAACAGGTACTAACTTCATTTTTTAAAATTTCTTGTTGTAATGTATAGATTTTCTTTCCCCTTTATCATGTGTGCAACACTTAGATAGTATATTTGGTAGTTGTGTGTAAAAAAATATACAGGGTGATGCAGAATTCCAACCCTTAATAATATGAAATTATTGTTTGTTCATCAAAAAATAAAGAAAATGCACCAATTAGCGTGTGCGCTGTATGTAGTTCTGAATAGCACATGTTCTTGCTCCTCGGTTGTCATTGGTCAGCCATATTGTTATGAGGGAATGAGACTTATTATGGGATAAAATCTGTTATTTTCTGTAAAAAGAGTTAAACAGTATCATATATTATATATAATAGGAAACTTTCCGTCTATGGTAGGGGACTCTGCTTTCACTCACGTCATAAAGGGGGAAATGTTCTTCAATTTGAGCTTTATTTCGTTAAAATATGTTCAGAAGTTTCGGAGATATAGCCCTTAGTATATAGTAGTTAGGAGCAATGCACAACAATATAATATATATGAAAAAATGATATATGTTATATTGTTGAGTTGTTGCCTAACAACATTGTTATACCAAGTAGTACAGTTTTGAAGAAAATAGTGTTTGAAGACATACGTTTTCTAATTAGGATGAGTGTCACGTGGTCTCATCAATCCTGCAAGGGTTAAATGGCTTCATGTATAACAACAGGTACTAAGTTCATTTTTTAAAATTTCTTGTTGTAATGTATAGATTTTCTTTCCCCTTTATCATGTGTGCAACACTTAGATAGTATATTTGGTAGTTGTGTGTAAAAAAATATACAGGGTGATGCAGAATTCCAACCCTTAATAATATGAAATTATTGTTTGTTCATCAAAAAATAAAGAAAATGCACCAATTAGCGAGTGCGCTGTATGTAGTTCAGAATAGCACATGTTCTTACTCCTCGGTTGTCATTGGTCAGCCATATTGTTATGAGGGAATGAGACTTATTATGGGATAAAATCTGTTATTTTCTGTAAAAAGAGTTAAACAGTACCAAATGTTATATATACAAGGTTACTTTTCTTCTACGGTAAGGGACTCTGCTTGCACTCGCATCATAAAGGGGGCAATGCTCTTATATTTGAGCTTAATGTCGTTAAAATATGTTCAGAAGTTTCGGAGATATAACCCTTAGTATATAGTAGTTAGGAGCAATGCACAACAATATAATATATATGAAAAAATGATATATGTTATATTGTTGAGATGTTGCCTAACAACATATTTATACCAAGTAGTACAGTTTTGAAGAAAATTGAAGAAAATAGTGTTTGAAGACATACGTTTTCTACTTAGGATGAGTGTCACGTGGTCTCATCAATCCTGCAAGGGTTAAATTGCTTCATGTATAACAACAGGTACTAACTTCATTTTTTAAAATTTCTTGTTGTAATGTATAGATTTTCTTTCCCCTTTATCATGTGTGCAACACTTAGATAGTATATTTGGTAGTTGTGTGTAAAAAAATATACAGGGTGATGCAGAATTCCAACCCTTAATAATATGAAATTATTGTTTGTTCATCAAAAAATAAAGAAAATGCACCAATTAACGTGTGCGCTGTAAGTAGTTCTGAATAGCACATGTACTTACTCCTCGGTTGTCATTGGTCAGCCATATTGTTATGAGGGAATGAGACTTATTATGGGATAAAATCTGTTATATTCTGTAAAAAGAGTTAAACAGTATCATATATTATATATAAAAGGAAACGTTCCGTCTATGGTAGGGGACTCTGCTTTCACTCACGTCATAAATGGGGCAATGTTCTTCAATTTGAGCTTTATTTCGTTAAAATATGTTCAGAAGTTTTGGAGATATAGCACTTAGTATATAGTAGTTAGGAGCAATGCACAACAATATAATATATATGAAAAAATGATATATGTTATATTGTTGAGATGTTGCCTAACAACATTGTTATACCAAGTAGTACAGTTTTGAAGAAAATAGTGTTTGAAGACATACGTTTTCTAATTAGGATGAGTGTCACGTGGTCTCATCAATCCTGCAAGGGTTAAATGGCTTCATGTATAACAACAGGTACTAAGTTCATTTTTTAAAATTTCTTGTTGTAATGTATAGATTTTCTTTCCCCTTTATCATGTGTGCAACACTTAGATAGTATATTTGGTAGTTGTGTGTAAAAAAATATACAGGGTGATGCAGAATTCCAACCCTTAATAATATGAAATTATTGTTTGTTCATCAAAAAATAAAGAAAATGCACCAATTAGCGAGTGCGCTGTATGTAGTTCAGAATAGCACATGTTCTTACTCCTCGGTTGTCATTGGTCAGCCATATTGTTATGAGGGAATGAGACTTATTATGGGATAAAATCTGTTATTTTCTGTAAAAAGAGTTAAACAGTATCATATATTATATATAAAAGGAAACTTTCCGTCTATGGTAGGGGACTCTGCTTTCACTCACGTCATAAAGGGGGCAATGTTCTTCAATTTGAGCTTTATTTCGTTAAGATATGTTCAGAAGTTTCGGAGATATAGCCCTTAGTATATAGTAGTTAGAAGCAATACACAACAATATAATGTGTATGAAAAATGACATATGTTATATTGTTGAGTTGTTGCCTAACAACATATCTATACCAAAGAATACAGTTTTGAAGAAAATTGAGGAAAATAGTGTTTGAAGACATACGTTTTCTACTTAGGATGAGTGTCACGTGGTCTCATCAATCCTGCAAGGGTTAAATTGCTTCATGTATAACAACAGGTACTAACTTCATTTTTTAAAATTTCTTGTTGTAATGTATAGATTTTCTTTCCCCTTTATCATGTGTGCAACACTTAGATAGTATATTTGGTAGTTGTGTGTAAAAAAATATACAGGGTGATGCAGAATTCCAACCCTTAATAATATGAAATTATTGTTTGTTCATCAAAAAATAAAGAAAATGCACCAATTAGCGTGTGCGCTGTATGTAGTTCTGAATAGCACATGTTCTTACTCCTCGGTTGTCATTGGTCAGCCATATTGTTATGAGGGAATGAGACTTATTATGGGATAAAATCTGTTATATTCTGTAAAAAGAGTTAAACAGTACCAAATGTTATATATACAAGGTTACTTTTCTTCTACGGTAAGGGACTCTGCTTGCACTCGCATCATAAAGGGGGCAATGCTCTTATATTTGAGCTTAATGTCGTTAAAATATGTTCAGAAGTTTCGGAGATAAAACCCTTAGTATATAGTAGTTAGGAGCAATGCACAACAATATAATATATATGAAAAAATGATATATGTTATATTGTTGAGATGTTGCCTAACAACATATTTATACCAAGTAGTACAGTTTTGAAGAAAATTGAAGAAAATAGTGTTTGAAGACATACGTTTTCTACTTAGGATGAGTGTCACGTGGTCTCATCAATCCTGCAAGGGTTAAATTGCTTCATGTATAACAACAGGTACTAACTTCATTTTTTAAAATTTCTTGTTGTAATGTATAGATTTTCTTTCCCCTTTATCATGTGTGCAACACTTAGATAGTATATTTGGTAGTTGTGTGTAAAAAAATATACAGGGTGATGCAGAATTCCAACCCTTAATAATATGAAATTATTGTTTGTTCATCAAAAAATAAAGAAAATGCACCAATTAGCGTGTGCGCTGTATGTAGTTCTGAATAGCACATGTACTTACTCCTCGGTTGTCATTGGTCAGCCATATTGTTATGAGGGAATGAGACTTATTATGGGATAAAATCTGTTATATTCTGTAAAAAGAGTTAAACAGTACCAAATGTTATATATACAAGGTAACTTTTCTTCTACGGAAAGGGACTCTGCTTGCACTCGTATCATAAAGGGGGCAATGCTCTTCAATGTGAGCTTTATTTCGTTAAAATATGTTCAGAAGTTTCGGAGATATAGCCCTTAGTATATAGTAGTTAGAAGCAATACACAACAATATAATATGTATGAAAAATGACATACGTTATATTGTTGAGATGTTGCCTAACAACATATTTATACCAAAGAATACAGTTTTGAAGAAAATTGAGGAAAATAGTGTTTGAAGACATACATTTTCTACTTAGGATGAGTGTCACGTGGGGTCATCAATCCTGCAAGGGTTAAATTGCTTCATGTATAACAACAGGTACTAACTTCATTTTTTAAAATTTCTTGTTGTAATGTATAGATTTTCTTTCCCCTTTATCATGTGTGCAACACTTAGATAGTATATTTGGTAGTTGTGTGTAAAAAAATATACAGGGTGATGCAGAATTCCAACCCTTAATAATATGAAATTATTGTTTGTTCATCAAAAAATAAAGAAAATGCACCAATTAGCGTGTGCGCTGTATGTAGTTCTGAATAGCACATGTTCTTGCTCCTCGGTTGTCATTGGTCAGCCATATTGTTATGAGGGAATGAGACTTATTATGGGATAAAATCTGTTATTTTCTGTAAAAAGAGTTAAACAGTATCATATATTATATATAATAGGAAACTTTCCGTCTATGGTAGGGGACTCTGCTTTCACTCACGTCATAAAGGGGGAAATGTTCTTCAATTTGAGCTTTATTTCGTTAAAATATGTTCAGAAGTTTCGGAGATATAGCCCTTAGTATATAGTAGTTAGGAGCAATGCACAACAATATAATATATATGAAAAAATGATATATGTTATATTGTTGAGTTGTTGCCTAACAACATTGTTATACCAAGTAGTACAGTTTTGAAGAAAATAGTGTTTGAAGACATACGTTTTCTAATTAGGATGAGTGTCACGTGGTCTCATCAATCCTGCAAGGGTTAAATGGCTTCATGTATAACAACAGGTACTAAGTTCATTTTTTAAAATTTCTTGTTGTAATGTATAGATTTTCTTTCCCCTTTATCATGTGTGCAACACTTAGATAGTATATTTGGTAGTTGTGTGTAAAAAAATATACAGGGTGATGCAGAATTCCAACCCTTAATAATATGAAATTATTGTTTGTTCATCAAAAAATAAAGAAAATGCACCAATTAGCGAGTGCGCTGTATGTAGTTCAGAATAGCACATGTTCTTACTCCTCGGTTGTCATTGGTCAGCCATATTGTTATGAGGGAATGAGACTTATTATGGGATAAAATCTGTTATTTTCTGTAAAAAGAGTTAAACAGTACCAAATGTTATATATACAAGGTAACTTTTCTTCTACGGTAAGGGACTCTGCTTGCACTCGCATCATAAAGGGGGCAATGCTCTTATATTTGAGCTTAATGTCGTTAAAATATGTTCAGAAGTTTCGGAGATATAACCCTTAGTATATAGTAGTTAGGAGCAATGCACAACAATATAATATATATGAAAAAATGATATATGTTATATTGTTGAGATGTTGCCTAACAACATATTTATACCAAGTAGTACAGTTTTGAAGAAAATTGAAGAAAATAGTGTTTGAAGACATACGTTTTCTACTTAGGATGAGTGTCACGTGGTCTCATCAATCCTGCAAGGGTTAAATTGCTTCATGTATAACAACAGGTACTAACTTCATTTTTTAAAATTTCTTGTTGTAATGTATAGATTTTCTTTCCCCTTTATCATGTGTGCAACACTTAGATAGTATATTTGGTAGTTGTGTGTAAAAAAATATACAGGGTGATGCAGAATTCCAACCCTTAATAATATGAAATTATTGTTTGTTCATCAAAAAATAAAGAAAATGCACCAATTAGCGTGTGCGCTGTATGTAGTTCTGAATAGCACATGTCCTTACTCCTCGGTTGTCATTGGTCAGCCATATTGTTATGAGGGAATGAGACTTATTATGGGATAAAATCTGTTATATTCTGTAAAAAGAGTTAAACAGTATCATATATTATATATAAAAGGAAACGTTCCGTCTATGGTAGGGGACTCTGCTTTCACTCACGTCATAAATGGGGCAATGTTCTTCAATTTGAGCTTTATTTCGTTAAAATATGTTCAGAAGTTTTGGAGATATAGCACTTAGTATATAGTAGTTAGGAGCAATGCACAACAATATAATATATATGAAAAAATGATATATGTTATATTGTTGAGATGTTGCCTAACAACATTGTTATACCAAGTAGTACAGTTTTGAAGAAAATAGTGTTTGAAGACATACGTTTTCTAATTAGGATGAGTGTCACGTGGTCTCATCAATCCTGCAAGGGTTAAATGGCTTCATGTATAACAACAGGTACTAAGTTCATTTTTTAAAATTTCTTGTTGTAATGTATAGATTTTCTTTCCCCTTTATCATGTGTGCAACACTTAGATAGTATATTTGGTAGTTGTGTGTAAAAAAATATACAGGGTGATGCAGAATTCCAACCCTTAATAATATGAAATTATTGTTTGTTCATCAAAAAATAAAGAAAATGCACCAATTAGCGAGTGCGCTGTATGTAGTTCAGAATAGCACATGTTCTTACTCCTCGGTTGTCATTGGTCAGCCATATTGTTATGAGGGAATGAGACTTATTATGGGATAAAATCTGTTATTTTCTGTAAAAAGAGTTAAACAGTATCATATATTATATATAAAAGGAAACTTTCCGTCTATGGTAGGGGACTCTGCTTTCACTCACGTCATAAAGGGGGCAATGTTCTTCAATTTGAGCTTTATTTCGTTAAGATATGTTCAGAAGTTTCGGAGATATAGCCCTTAGTATATAGTAGTTAGAAGCAATACACAACAATATAATGTGTATGAAAAATGACATATGTTATATTGTTGAGTTGTTGCCTAACAACATATCTATACCAAAGAATACAGTTTTGAAGAAAATTGAGGAAAATAGTGTTTGAAGACATACGTTTTCTACTTAGGATGAGTGTCACGTGGTCTCATCAATCCTGCAAGGGTTAAATTGCTTCATGTATAACAACAGGTACTAACTTCATTTTCTAAAATTTCTTGTTGTAATGTATAGATTTTCTTTCCCCTTTATCATGTGTGCAACACTTAGATAGTATATTTGGTAGTTGTGTGTAAAAAAATATACAGGGTGATGCAGAATTCCAACCCTTAATAATATGAAATTATTGTTTGTTCATCAAAAAATAAAGAAAATGCACCAATTAGCGTGTGCGCTGTATGTAGTTCTGAATAGCACATGTTCTTACTCCTCGGTTGTCATTGGTCAGCCATATTGTTATGAGGGAATGAGACTTATTATGGGATAAAATCTGTTATATTCTGTAAAAAGAGTTAAACAGTACCAAATGTTATATATACAAGGTTACTTTTCTTCTACGGTAAGGGACTCTGCTTGCACTCGCATCATAAAGGGGGCAATGCTCTTATATTTGAGCTTAATGTCGTTAAAATATGTTCAGAAGTTTCGGAGATAAAACCCTTAGTATATAGTAGTTAGGAGCAATGCACAACAATATAATATATATGAAAAAATGATATATGTTATATTGTTGAGATGTTGCCTAACAACATATTTATACCAAGTAGTACAGTTTTGAAGAAAATTGAAGAAAATAGTGTTTGAAGACATACGTTTTCTACTTAGGATGAGTGTCACGTGGTCTCATCAATCCTGCAAGGGTTAAATTGCTTCATGTATAACAACAGGTACTAACTTCATTTTTTAAAATTTCTTGTTGTAATGTATAGATTTTCTTTCCCCTTTATCATGTGTGCAACACTTAGATAGTATATTTGGTAGTTGTGTGTAAAAAAATATACAGGGTGATGCAGAATTCCAACCCTTAATAATATGAAATTATTGTTTGTTCATCAAAAAATAAAGAAAATGCACCAATTAGCGTGTGCGCTGTATGTAGTTCTGAATAGCACATGTACTTACTCCTCGGTTGTCATTGGTCAGCCATATTGTTATGAGGGAATGAGACTTATTATGGGATAAAATCTGTTATTTTCTGTAAAAAGAGTTAAACAGTACCAAATGTTATATATACAAGGTAACTTTTCTTCTACGGAAAGGGACTCTGCTTGCACTCGCATCATAAAGGGGGCAATGCTCTTCAATGTGAGCTTTATTTCGTTAAAATATGTTCAGAAGTTTCGGAGATATAGCCCTTAGTATATAGTAGTTAGAAGCAATACACAACAATATAATATGTATGAAAAATGACATACGTTATATTGTTGAGATGTTGCCTAACAACATATTTATACCAAAGAATACAGTTTTGAAGAAAATTGAGGAAAATAGTGTTTGAAGACATACATTTTCTACTTAGGATGAGTGTCACGTGGTCTCATCAATCCTGCAAGGGTTAAATTGCTTCATGTATAACAACAGGTACTAACTTCATTTTTTAAAATTTCTTGTTGTAATGTATAGATTTTCTTTCCCCTTTATCATGTGTGCAACACTTAGATAGTATATTTGGTAGTTGTGTGTAAAAAAATATACAGGGTGATGCAGAATTCCAACCCTTAATAATATGAAATTATTGTTTGTTCATCAAAAAATAAAGAAAATGCACCAATTAGCGTGTGCGCTGTATGTAGTTCTGAATAGCACATGTTCTTACTCCTCGGTTGTCATTGGTCAGCCATATTGTTATGAGGGAATGAGACTTATTATGGGATAAAATCTGTTATTTTCTGTAAAAAGAGTTAAACAGTATCATATATTATATATAATAGGAAACTTTCCGTCTATGGTAGGGGACTCTGCTTTCACTCACGTCATAAAGGGGGAAATGTTCTTCAATTTGAGCTTTATTTCGTTAAAATATGTTCAGAAGTTTCGGAGATATAGCCCTTAGTATATAGTAGTTAGGAGCAATGCACAACAATATAATATATATGAAAAAATGATATATGTTATATTGTTGAGTTGTTGCCTAACAACATTGTTATACCAAGTAGTACAGTTTTGAAGAAAATAGTGTTTGAAGACATACGTTTTCTAATTAGGATGAGTGTCACGTGGTCTCATCAATCCTGCAAGGGTTAAATGGCTTCATGTATAACAACAGGTACTAAGTTCATTTTTTAAAATTTCTTGTTGTAATGTATAGATTTTCTTTCCCCTTTATCATGTGTGCAACACTTAGATAGTATATTTGGTAGTTGTGTGTAAAAAAATATACAGGGTGATGCAGAATTCCAACCCTTAATAATATGAAATTATTGTTTGTTCATCAAAAAATAAAGAAAATGCACCAATTAGCGAGTGCGCTGTATGTAGTTCAGAATAGCACATGTTCTTACTCCTCGGTTGTCATTGGTCAGCCATATTGTTATGAGGGAATGAGACTTATTATGGGATAAAATCTGTTATTTTCTGTAAAAAGAGTTAAACAGTACCAAATGTTATATATACAAGGTAACTTTTCTTCTACGGTAAGGGACTCTGCTTGCACTCGCATCATAAAGGGGGCAATGCTCTTATATTTGAGCTTAATGTCGTTAAAATATGTTCAGAAGTTTCGGAGATATAACCCTTAGTATATAGTAGTTAGGAGCAATGCACAACAATATAATATATATGAAAAAATGATATATGTTATATTGTTGAGATGTTGCCTAACAACATATTTATACCAAGTAGTACAGTTTTGAAGAAAATTGAAGAAAATAGTGTTTGAAGACATACGTTTTCTACTTAGGATGAGTGTCACGTGGTCTCATCAATCCTGCAAGGGTTAAATTGCTTCATGTATAACAACAGGTACTAACTTCATTTTTTAAAATTTCTTGTTGTAATGTATAGATTTTCTTTCCCCTTTATCATGTGTGCAACACTTAGATAGTATATTTGGTAGTTGTGTGTAAAAAAATATACAGGGTGATGCAGAATTCCAACCCTTAATAATATGAAATTATTGTTTGTTCATCAAAAAATAAAGAAAATGCACCAATTAGCGTGTGCGCTGTATGTAGTTCTGAATAGCACATGTCCTTACTCCTCGGTTGTCATTGGTCAGCCATATTGTTATGAGGGAATGAGACTTATTATGGGATAAAATCTGTTATATTCTGTAAAAAGAGTTAAACAGTATCATATATTATATATAAAAGGAAACGTTCCGTCTATGGTAGGGGACTCTGCTTTCACTCACGTCATAAAGGGGGCAATGTTCTTCAATTTGAGCTTTATTTCGTTAAGATATGTTCAGAAGTTTCGGAGATATAGCCCTTAGTATATAGTAGTTAGAAGCAATACACAACAATATAATGTGTATGAAAAATGACATATGTTATATTGTTGAGTTGTTGCCTAACAACATATCTATACCAAAGAATACAGTTTTGAAGAAAATTGAGGAAAATAGTGTTTGAAGACATACGTTTTCTACTTAGAATGAGTGTCACGTGGTCTCATCAATCCTGCAAGGGTTAAATTGCTTCATGTATAACAACAGGTACTAACTTCATTTTCTAAAATTTCTTGTTGTAATGTATAGATTTTCTTTCCCCTTTATCATGTGTGCAACACTTAGATAGTATATTTGGTAGTTGTGTGTAAAAAAATATACAGGGTGATGCAGAATTCCAACCCTTAATAATATGAAATTATTGTTTGTTCATCAAAAAATAAAGAAAATGCACCAATTAGCGTGTGCGCTGTATGTAGTTCTGAATAGCACATGTTCTTACTCCTCGGTTGTCATTGGTCAGCCATATTGTTATGAGGGAATGAGACTTATTATGGGATAAAATCTGTTATATTCTGTAAAAAGAGTTAAACAGTACCAAATGTTATATATACAAGGTTACTTTTCTTCTACGGTAAGGGACTCTGCTTGCACTCGCATCATAAAGGGGGCAATGCTCTTATATTTGAGCTTAATGTCGTTAAAATATGTTCAGAAGTTTCGGAGATAAAACCCTTAGTATATAGTAGTTAGGAGCAATGCACAACAATATAATATATATGAAAAAATGATATATGTTATATTGTTGAGATGTTGCCTAACAACATATTTATACCAAGTAGTACAGTTTTGAAGAAAATTGAAGAAAATAGTGTTTGAAGACATACGTTTTCTACTTAGGATGAGTGTCACGTGGTCTCATCAATCCTGCAAGGGTTAAATTGCTTCATGTATAACAACAGGTACTAACTTCATTTTTTAAAATTTCTTGTTGTAATGTATAGATTTTCTTTCCCCTTTATCATGTGTGCAACACTTAGATAGTATATTTGGTAGTTGTGTGTAAAAAAATATACAGGGTGATGCAGAATTCCAACCCTTAATAATATGAAATTATTGTTTGTTCATCAAAAAATAAAGAAAATGCACCAATTAGCGTGTGCGCTGTATGTAGTTCTGAATAGCACATGTACTTACTCCTCGGTTGTCATTGGTCAGCCATATTGTTATGAGGGAATGAGACTTATTATGGGATAAAATCTGTTATTTTCTGTAAAAAGAGTTAAACAGTACCAAATGTTATATATACAAGGTAACTTTTCTTCTACGGAAAGGGACTCTGCTTGCACTCGCATCATAAAGGGGGCAATGCTCTTCAATGTGAGCTTTATTTCGTTAAAATATGTTCAGAAGTTTCGGAGATATAGCCCTTAGTATATAGTAGTTAGAAGCAATACACAACAATATAATATGTATGAAAAATGACATACGTTATATTGTTGAGATGTTGCCTAACAACATATTTATACCAAAGAATACAGTTTTGAAGAAAATTGAGGAAAATAGTGTTTGAAGACATACATTTTCTACTTAGGATGAGTGTCACGTGGTCTCATCAATCCTGCAAGGGTTAAATTGCTTCATGTATAACAACAGGTACTAACTTCATTTTTTAAAATTTCTTGTTGTAATGTATAGATTTTCTTTCCCCTTTATCATGTGTGCAACACTTAGATAGTATATTTGGTAGTTGTGTGTAAAAAAATATACAGGGTGATGCAGAATTCCAACCCTTAATAATATGAAATTATTGTTTGTTCATCAAAAAATAAAGAAAATGCACCAATTAGCGTGTGCGCTGTATGTAGTTCTGAATAGCACATGTTCTTACTCCTCGGTTGTCATTGGTCAGCCATATTGTTATGAGGGAATGAGACTTATTATGGGATAAAATCTGTTATTTTCTGTAAAAAGAGTTAAACAGTATCATATATTATATATAATAGGAAACTTTCCGTCTATGGTAGGGGACTCTGCTTTCACTCACGTCATAAAGGGGGAAATGTTCTTCAATTTGAGCTTTATTTCGTTAAAATATGTTCAGAAGTTTCGGAGATATAGCCCTTAGTATATAGTAGTTAGGAGCAATGCACAACAATATAATATATATGAAAAAATGATATATGTTATATTGTTGAGTTGTTGCCTAACAACATTGTTATACCAAGTAGTACAGTTTTGAAGAAAATAGTGTTTGAAGACATACGTTTTCTAATTAGGATGAGTGTCACGTGGTCTCATCAATCCTGCAAGGGTTAAATGGCTTCATGTATAACAACAGGTACTAAGTTCATTTTTTAAAATTTCTTGTTGTAATGTATAGATTTTCTTTCCCCTTTATCATGTGTGCAACACTTAGATAGTATATTTGGTAGTTGTGTGTAAAAAAATATACAGGGTGATGCAGAATTCCAACCCTTAATAATATGAAATTATTGTTTGTTCATCAAAAAATAAAGAAAATGCACCAATTAGCGAGTGCGCTGTATGTAGTTCAGAATAGCACATGTTCTTACTCCTCGGTTGTCATTGGTCAGCCATATTGTTATGAGGGAATGAGACTTATTATGGGATAAAATCTGTTATTTTCTGTAAAAAGAGTTAAACAGTACCAAATGTTATATATACAAGGTAACTTTTCTTCTACGGTAAGGGACTCTGCTTGCACTCGCATCATAAAGGGGGCAATGCTCTTATATTTGAGCTTAATGTCGTTAAAATATGTTCAGAAGTTTCGGAGATATAACCCTTAGTATATAGTAGTTAGGAGCAATGCACAACAATATAATATATATGAAAAAATGATATATGTTATATTGTTGAGATGTTGCCTAACAACATATTTATACCAAGTAGTACAGTTTTGAAGAAAATTGAAGAAAATAGTGTTTGAAGACATACGTTTTCTACTTAGGATGAGTGTCACGTGGTCTCATCAATCCTGCAAGGGTTAAATTGCTTCATGTATAACAACAGGTACTAACTTCATTTTTTAAAATTTCTTGTTGTAATGTATAGATTTTCTTTCCCCTTTATCATGTGTGCAACACTTAGATAGTATATTTGGTAGTTGTGTGTAAAAAAATATACAGGGTGATGCAGAATTCCAACCCTTAATAATATGAAATTATTGTTTGTTCATCAAAAAATAAAGAAAATGCACCAATTAGCGTGTGCGCTGTATGTAGTTCTGAATAGCACATGTACTTACTCCTCGGTTGTCATTGGTCAGCCATATTGTTATGAGGGAATGAGACTTATTATGGGATAAAATCTGTTATTTTCTGTAAAAAGAGTTAAACAGTACCAAATGTTATATATACAAGGTAACTTTTCTTCTACGGTAGGGGACTCTGCTTGCACTCGCATCATAAAGGGGGCAATGTTCTTCAATGTGAGCTTTATTTCGTTAAAATATGTTCAGAAGTTTCGGAGATATAGCCCTTAGTATATAGTAGTTAGAAGCAATACCCAACAATATAATGTGTATGAAAAATGACATATGTTATATTGTTGAGTTGTTGCCTAACAACATATCTATACCAAAGAACACAGTTTTGAAGAAAATTGAGGAAAATAGTGTTTGAAGACATACGTTTTCTACTTAGGATGAGTGTCACGTGGTCTCATCAATCCTGCAAGGGTTAAATTGCTTCATGTATAACAACAGGTACTAACTTCATTTTCTAAAATTTCTTGTTGTAATGTATAGATTTTCTTTCCCCTTTATCATGTGTGCAACACTTAGATAGTATATTTGGTAGTTGTGTGTAAAAAAATATACAGGGTGATGCAGAATTCCAACCCTTAATAATATGAAATTATTGTTTGTTCATCAAAAAATAAAGAAAATGCACCAATTAGCGTGTGCGCTGTATGTAGTTCTGAATAGCACATGTTCTTACTCCTCGGTTGTCATTGGTCAGCCATATTGTTATGAGGGAATGAGACTTATTATGGGATAAAATCTGTTATATTCTGTAAAAAGAGTTAAACAGTACCAAATGTTATATATACAAGGTAACTTTTCTTCTACGGTAAGGGACTCTGCTTGCACTCGCATCATAAAGGGGGCAATGCTCTTATATTTGAGCTTAATGTCGTTAAAATATGTTCAGAAGTTTCGGAGATAAAACCCTTAGTATATAGTAGTTAGGAGCAATGCACAACAATATAATATATATGAAAAAATGATATATGTTATATTGTTGAGATGTTGCCTAACAACATATTTATACCAAGTAGTACAGTTTTGAAGAAAATTGAAGAAAATAGTGTTTGAAGACATACGTTTTCTACTTAGGATGAGTGTCACGTGGTCTCATCAATCCTGCAAGGGTTAAATTGCTTCATGTATAACAACAGGTACTAACTTCATTTTTTAAAATTTCTTGTTGTAATGTATAGATTTTCTTTCCCCTTTATCATGTGTGCAACACTTAGATAGTATATTTGGTAGTTGTGTGTAAAAAAATATACAGGGTGATGCAGAATTCCAACCCTTAATAATATGAAATTATTGTTTGTTCATCAAAAAATAAAGAAAATGCACCAATTAGCGTGTGCGCTGTATGTAGTTCTGAATAGCACATGTACTTACTCCTCGGTTGTCATTGGTCAGCCATATTGTTATGAGGGAATGAGACTTATTATGGGATAAAATCTGTTATTTTCTGTAAAAAGAGTTAAACAGTACCAAATGTTATATATACAAGGTAACTTTTCTTCTACGGAAAGGGACTCTGCTTGCACTCGCATCATAAAGGGGGCAATGCTCTTCAATGTGAGCTTTATTTCGTTAAAATATGTTCAGAAGTTTCGGAGATATAGCCCTTAGTATATAGTAGTTAGAAGCAATACACAACAATATAATATGTATGAAAAATGACATACGTTATATTGTTGAGATGTTGCCTAACAACATATTTATACCAAAGAATACAGTTTTGAAGAAAATTGAGGAAAATAGTGTTTGAAGACATACATTTTCTACTTAGGATGAGTGTCACGTGGTCTCATCAATCCTGCAAGGGTTAAATTGCTTCATGTATAACAACAGGTACTAACTTCATTTTTTAAAATTTCTTGTTGTAATGTATAGATTTTCTTTCCCCTTTATCATGTGTGCAACACTTAGATAGTATATTTGGTAGTTGTGTGTAAAAAAATATACAGGGTGATGCAGAATTCCAACCCTTAATAATATGAAATTATTGTTTGTTCATCAAAAAATAAAGAAAATGCACCAATTAGCGTGTGCGCTGTATGTAGTTCTGAATAGCACATGTTCTTACTCCTCGGTTGTCATTGGTCAGCCATATTGTTATGAGGGAATGAGACTTATTATGGGATAAAATCTGTTATTTTCTGTAAAAAGAGTTAAACAGTATCATATATTATATATAATAGGAAACTTTCCGTCTATGGTAGGGGACTCTGCTTTCACTCACGTCATAAAGGGGGAAATGTTCTTCAATTTGAGCTTTATTTCGTTAAAATATGTTCAGAAGTTTCGGAGATATAGCCCTTAGTATATAGTAGTTAGGAGCAATGCACAACAATATAATATATATGAAAAAATGATATATGTTATATTGTTGAGTTGTTGCCTAACAACATTGTTATACCAAGTAGTACAGTTTTGAAGAAAATAGTGTTTGAAGACATACGTTTTCTAATTAGGATGAGTGTCACGTGGTCTCATCAATCCTGCAAGGGTTAAATGGCTTCATGTATAACAACAGGTACTAAGTTCATTTTTTAAAATTTCTTGTTGTAATGTATAGATTTTCTTTCCCCTTTATCATGTGTGCAACACTTAGATAGTATATTTGGTAGTTGTGTGTAAAAAAATATACAGGGTGATGCAGAATTCCAACCCTTAATAATATGAAATTATTGTTTGTTCATCAAAAAATAAAGAAAATGCACCAATTAGCGAGTGCGCTGTATGTAGTTCAGAATAGCACATGTTCTTACTCCTCGGTTGTCATTGGTCAGCCATATTGTTATGAGGGAATGAGACTTATTATGGGATAAAATCTGTTATTTTCTGTAAAAAGAGTTAAACAGTACCAAATGTTATATATACAAGGTAACTTTTCTTCTACGGTAAGGGACTCTGCTTGCACTCGCATCATAAAGGGGGCAATGCTCTTATATTTGAGCTTAATGTCGTTAAAATATGTTCAGAAGTTTCGGAGATATAACCCTTAGTATATAGTAGTTAGGAGCAATGCACAACAATATAATATATATGAAAAAATGATATATGTTATATTGTTGAGATGTTGCCTAACAACATATTTATACCAAGTAGTACAGTTTTGAAGAAAATTGAAGAAAATAGTGTTTGAAGACATACGTTTTCTACTTAGGATGAGTGTCACGTGGTCTCATCAATCCTGCAAGGGTTAAATTGCTTCATGTATAACAACAGGTACTAACTTCATTTTTTAAAATTTCTTGTTGTAATGTATAGATTTTCTTTCCCCTTTATCATGTGTGCAACACTTAGATAGTATATTTGGTAGTTGTGTGTAAAAAAATATACAGGGTGATGCAGAATTCCAACCCTTAATAATATGAAATTATTGTTTGTTCATCAAAAAATAAAGAAAATGCACCAATTAGCGTGTGCGCTGTATGTAGTTCTGAATAGCACATGTACTTACTCCTCGGTTGTCATTGGTCAGCCATATTGTTATGAGGGAATGAGACTTATTATGGGATAAAATCTGTTATTTTCTGTAAAAAGAGTTAAACAGTACCAAATGTTATATATACAAGGTAACTTTTCTTCTACGGTAGGGGACTCTGCTTGCACTCGCATCATAAAGGGGGCAATGTTCTTCAATGTGAGCTTTATTTCGTTAAAATATGTTCAGAAGTTTCGGAGATATAGCCCTTAGTATATAGTAGTTAGAAGCAATACACAACAATATAATGTGTATGAAAAATGACATATGTTATATTGTTGAGTTGTTGCCTAACAACATATCTATACCAAAGAATACAGTTTTGAAGAAAATTGAGGAAAATAGTGTTTGAAGACATACGTTTTCTACTTAGGATGAGTGTCACGTGGTCTCATCAATCCTGCAAGGGTTAAATTGCTTCATGTATAACAACAGGTACTAACTTCATTTTCTAAAATTTCTTGTTGTAATGTATAGATTTTCTTTCCCCTTTATCATGTGTGCAACACTTAGATAGTATATTTGGTAGTTGTGTGTAAAAAAATATACAGGGTGATGCAGAATTCCAACCCTTAATAATATGAAATTATTGTTTGTTCATCAAAAAATAAAGAAAATGCACCAATTAGCGTGTGCGCTGTATGTAGTTCTGAATAGCACATGTTCTTACTCCTCGGTTGTCATTGGTCAGCCATATTGTTATGAGGGAATGAGACTTATTATGGGATAAAATCTGTTATATTCTGTAAAAAGAGTTAAACAGTACCAAATGTTATATATACAAGGTTACTTTTCTTCTACGGTAAGGGACTCTGCTTGCACTCGCATCATAAAGGGGGCAATGCTCTTATATTTGAGCTTAATGTCGTTAAAATATGTTCAGAAGTTTCGGAGATAAAACCCTTAGTATATAGTAGTTAGGAGCAATGCACAACAATATAATATATATGAAAAAATGATATATGTTATATTGTTGAGATGTTGCCTAACAACATATTTATACCAAGTAGTACAGTTTTGAAGAAAATTGAAGAAAATAGTGTTTGAAGACATACGTTTTCTACTTAGGATGAGTGTCACGTGGTCTCATCAATCCTGCAAGGGTTAAATTGCTTCATGTATAACAACAGGTACTAACTTCATTTTTTAAAATTTCTTGTTGTAATGTATAGATTTTCTTTCCCCTTTATCATGTGTGCAACACTTAGATAGTATATTTGGTAGTTGTGTGTAAAAAAATATACAGGGTGATGCAGAATTCCAACCCTTAATAATATGAAATTATTGTTTGTTCATCAAAAAATAAAGAAAATGCACCAATTAGCGTGTGCGCTGTATGTAGTTCTGAATAGCACATGTACTTACTCCTCGGTTGTCATTGGTCAGCCATATTGTTATGAGGGAATGAGACTTATTATGGGATAAAATCTGTTATTTTCTGTAAAAAGAGTTAAACAGTACCAAATGTTATATATACAAGGTAACTTTTCTTCTACGGAAAGGGACTCTGCTTGCACTCGCATCATAAAGGGGGCAATGCTCTTCAATGTGAGCTTTATTTCGTTAAAATATGTTCAGAAGTTTCGGAGATATAGCCCTTAGTATATAGTAGTTAGAAGCAATACACAACAATATAATATGTATGAAAAATGACATACGTTATATTGTTGAGATGTTGCCTAACAACATATTTATACCAAAGAATACAGTTTTGAAGAAAATTGAGGAAAATAGTGTTTGAAGACATACATTTTCTACTTAGGATGAGTGTCACGTGGTCTCATCAATCCTGCAAGGGTTAAATTGCTTCATGTATAACAACAGGTACTAACTTCATTTTTTAAAATTTCTTGTTGTAATGTATAGATTTTCTTTCCCCTTTATCATGTGTGCAACACTTAGATAGTATATTTGGTAGTTGTGTGTAAAAAAATATACAGGGTGATGCAGAATTCCAACCCTTAATAATATGAAATTATTGTTTGTTCATCAAAAAATAAAGAAAATGCACCAATTAGCGTGTGCGCTGTATGTAGTTCTGAATAGCACATGTTCTTACTCCTCGGTTGTCATTGGTCAGCCATATTGTTATGAGGGAATGAGACTTATTATGGGATAAAATCTGTTATTTTCTGTAAAAAGAGTTAAACAGTATCATATATTATATATAATAGGAAACTTTCCGTCTATGGTAGGGGACTCTGCTTTCACTCACGTCATAAAGGGGGAAATGTTCTTCAATTTGAGCTTTATTTCGTTAAAATTTGTTCAGAAGTTTCGGAGATATAGCCCTTAGTATATAGTAGTTAGGAGCAATGCACAACAATATAATATATATGAAAAAATGATATATGTTATATTGTTGAGTTGTTGCCTAACAACATTGTTATACCAAGTAGTACAGTTTTGAAGAAAATAGTGTTTGAAGACATACGTTTTCTAATTAGGATGAGTGTCACGTGGTCTCATCAATCCTGCAAGGGTTAAATGGCTTCATGTATAACAACAGGTACTAAGTTCATTTTTTAAAATTTCTTGTTGTAATGTATAGATTTTCTTTCCCCTTTATCATGTGTGCAACACTTAGATAGTATATTTGGTAGTTGTGTGTAAAAAAATATACAGGGTGATGCAGAATTCCAACCCTTAATAATATGAAATTATTGTTTGTTCATCAAAAAATAAAGAAAATGCACCAATTAGCGAGTGCGCTGTATGTAGTTCAGAATAGCACATGTTCTTACTCCTCGGTTGTCATTGGTCAGCCATATTGTTATGAGGGAATGAGACTTATTATGGGATAAAATCTGTTATTTTCTGTAAAAAGAGTTAAACAGTACCAAATGTTATATATACAAGGTAACTTTTCTTCTACGGTAAGGGACTCTGCTTGCACTCGCATCATAAAGGGGGCAATGCTCTTATATTTGAGCTTAATGTCGTTAAAATATGTTCAGAAGTTTCGGAGATATAACCCTTAGTATATAGTAGTTAGGAGCAATGCACAACAATATAATATATATGAAAAAATGATATATGTTATATTGTTGAGATGTTGCCTAACAACATATTTATACCAAGTAGTACAGTTTTGAAGAAAATTGAAGAAAATAGTGTTTGAAGACATACGTTTTCTACTTAGGATGAGTGTCACGTGGTCTCATCAATCCTGCAAGGGTTAAATTGCTTCATGTATAACAACAGGTACTAACTTCATTTTTTAAAATTTCTTGTTGTAATGTATAGATTTTCTTTCCCCTTTATCATGTGTGCAACACTTAGATAGTATATTTGGTAGTTGTGTGTAAAAAAATATACAGGGTGATGCAGAATTCCAACCCTTAATAATATGAAATTATTGTTTGTTCATCAAAAAATAAAGAAAATGCACCAATTAGCGTGTGCGCTGTATGTAGTTCTGAATAGCACATGTACTTACTCCTCGGTTGTCATTGGTCAGCCATATTGTTATGAGGGAATGAGACTTATTATGGGATAAAATCTGTTATTTTCTGTAAAAAGAGTTAAACAGTACCAAATGTTATATATACAAGGTAACTTTTCTTCTACGGTAGGGGACTCTGCTTGCACTCGCATCATAAAGGGGGCAATGTTCTTCAATGTGAGCTTTATTTCGTTAAAATATGTTCAGAAGTTTCGGAGATATAGCCCTTAGTATATAGTAGTTAGAAGCAATACACAACAATATAATATGTATGAAAAATGACATATGTTATATTGTTGAGATGTTGCCTAACAACATTGTTATACCAAGTAGTACAGTTTTGAAGAAAATAGTGTTTGAAGACATACGTTTTCTAATTAGGATGAGTGTCACGTGGTCTCATCAATCCTGCAAGGGTTAAATGGCTTCATGTATAACAACAGGTACTAAGTTCATTTTTTAAAATTTCTTGTTGTAATGTATAGATTTTCTTTCCCCTTTATCATGTGTGCAACACTTAGATAGTATATTTGGTAGTTGTGTGTAAAAAAATATACAGGGTGATGCAGAATTCCAACCCTTAATAATATGAAATTATTGTTTGTTCATCAAAAAATAAAGAAAATGCACCAATTAGCGAGTGCGCTGTATGTAGTTCAGAATAGCACATGTTCTTACTCCTCGGTTGTCATTGGTCAGCCATATTGTTATGAGGGAATGAGACTTATTATGGGATAAAATCTGTTATTTTCTGTAAAAAGAGTTAAACAGTATCATATATTATATATAAAAGGAAACTTTCCGTCTATGGTAGGGGACTCTGCTTTCACTCACGTCATAAAGGGGGCAATGTTCTTCAATTTGAGCTTTATTTCGTTAAAATATGTTCAGAAGTTTCGGAGATATAGCCCTTAGTATATAGTAGTTAGAAGCAATACACAACAATATAATATGTATGAAAAATGACATATGTTATGTTGTTGAGTTGTTGCCTAACAACATATCTATACCAAGTAGTACAGTTTTGAAGAAAATTGAAGAAAATAGTGTTTGAAGACATACGTTTTCTACTTAGGATGAGTGTCACGTGGTCTCATCAATCCTGCAAGGGTTAAATTGCTTCATGTATAACAACAGGTACTAACTTCATTTTTTAAAATTTCTTGTTGTAATGTATAGATTTTCTTTCCCCTTTATCATGTGTGCAACACTTAGATAGTATATTTGGTAGTTGTGTGTAAAAAAATATACAGGGTGATGCAGAATTCCAACCCTTAATAATATGAAATTATTGTTTGTTCATCAAAAAATAAAGAAAATGCACCAATTAGCGTGTGCGCTGTATGTAGTTCTGAATAGCACATGTACTTACTCCTCGGTTGTCATTGGTCAGCCATATTGTTATGGGGGAATGAGACTTATTATGGGATAAAATCTGTTATTTTCTGTAAAAAGAGTTAAACAGTACCAAATGTTATATATACAAGGTAACTTTTCTTCTACGGTAGGGGACTCTGCTTGCACTCGCATCATAAAGGGGGCAATGTTCTTCAATGTGAGCTTTATTTCGTTAAAATATGTTCAGAAGTTTCGGAGATATAGCCCTTAGTATATAGTAGTTAGAAGCAATACACAACAATATAATATGTATGAAAAATGACATATGTTATATTGTTGAGATGTTGCCTAACAACATATTTATACCAAAGAATACAGTTTTGAAGAAAATTGAGGAAAATAGTGTTTGAAGACATACATTTTCTACTTAGGATGAGTGTCACGTGGTCTCATCAATCCTGCAAGGGTTAAATGGCTTCATGTATAACAACAGGTACTAAGTTCATTTTTTAAAATTTCTTGTTGTAATGTATAGATTTTCTTCCCCTTTATCATGTGTGCAACACTTAGATAGTATATTTGGTAGTTGTGTGTAAAAAAATATACAGGGTGATGCAGAATTCCAACCCTTAATAATATGAAATTATTGTTTGTTCATCAAAAAATAAAGAAAATGCACCAATTAGCGTGTGCGCTGTATGTAGTTCAGAATTGCACATGTTCTTAGTCTTCGGTTGTCATTGGTCAGCCTTATTGTTATGAGGGAATGAGACTTATTATGGGATAAAATCTGTTATATTCTGTAAAAAGAGTTAAACAGTACCAAATGTTATATATACAAGGTAACTTTTCTTCTACGGTAAGGGACTCTGCTTGCACTCGCATCATAAAGGGGGCAATGCTCTTATATTTGAGCTTTATGTCGTTAAAATATGTTCAGAAGTTTCGGAGATATAGCCCTTAGTATATAGTAGTTAGGAGCAATGCACAACAATATAATATATATGAAAAAATGATATATGTTATATTGTTGAGATGTTGCCTAACAACATATTTATACCAAGTAGTACAGTTTTGAAGAAAATTGAAGAAAATAGTGTTTGAAGACATACGTTTTCTACTTAGGATGAGTGTCACGTGGTCTCATCAATCCTGCAAGGGTTAAATTGCTTCATGTATAACAACAGGTACTAACTTCATTTTTTAAAATTTCTTGTTGTAATGTATAGATTTTCTTTCCCCTTTAACATGTGTGCCACACTTAGATAGTATATTTGGTAGTTGTGTGTAAAAAAATATACAGGGTGATGCAGAATTCCAACCCTTAATAATATGAAATTATTGTTTGTTCATCAAAAAATAAAGAAAATGCACCAATTAGCGTGTGCGCTGTATGTAGTTCAGAATAGCACATGTTCTTACTCCTTGGTTGTCATTGGTCAGCCATATTGTTATGAGGGAATGAGACTTATTATGGGATAAAATCTGTTATTTTCTGTAAAAAGAGTTAAACAGTATCATATATTATATACAAAAGGAAACTTTCCGTCTATGGTAGGGGACTCTGCCTTCACTCACGTCATAAAGGGGGCAATGTTCTTCAATTTGAGCTTTATTTCGTTAAAATATGTTCAGAAGTTTCGGAGATATAGCACTTAGTATATAGTAGTTAGGAGCAATGCACAATATAATATATATGAAAAAATGATATATGTTATATTGTTGAGATGTTGCCTAACAACATATTTATACCAAGTAGTACAGTTTTGAAGAAAATTGAAGAAAATAGTGTTTGAAGACATACATTTTCTACTTAGGATGAGTGTCACGTGGTCTAATCAATCCTGCAAGGGTTAAATGGCTTCATGTATAACAACAGGTACTAAGTTCATTTTTTAAAATATCTTGTTGTAATGTATAGATTTTCTTTCCCCTTTATCATGTGTGCAACACTTAGATAGTATATTTGGTAGCTGTGTGTAAAAAAATATACAGGGTGATGCAGAATTCCAACCCTTAATAATATAAAATTATTGTTTGTTCATCAAAAAATAAAGAAAATGCACCAATTAGCGTGTGCGCTGTATGTAGTTCTGAATAGCACATGTCCTTACTCCTCGGTTGTCATTGGTCAGCCATATTGTTATGAGGGAATGAGACTTATTATGGGATAAAATCTGTTATATTCTGTAAAAAGAGTTAAACAGTATCATATATTATATATAAAAGGAAACGTTCCGTCTATGGTAGGGGACTCTGCTTTCACTCACGTCATAAATGGGGCAATGTTCTTCAATTTGAGCTTTATTTCGTTAAAATATGTTCAGAAGTTTTGGAGATATAGCACTTAGTATATAGTAGTTAGGAGCAATGCACAACAATATAATATATATGAAAAAATGATATATGTTATATTGTTGAGATGTTGCCTAACAACATATTTATACCAAGTAGTACAGTTTTGAAGAAAATTGAAGAAAATAGTGTTTGAAGACATACATTTTCTACTTAGGATGAGTGTCACGTGGTCTCATCAATCCTGCAAGGGTTAAATGGCTTCATGTATAACAACAGGTACTAAGTTCATTTTTTAAAATTTCTTGTTGTAATGTATAGATTTCCTTTCCCCTTTATCATGTGTGCAACACTTAGATAGTATATTTGGTAGTTGTGTGTAAGAAAATATACAGGGTGATGCAGAATTCCAACCCTTAATAATATGAAATTATTGTTTGTTCATCAAAAAATAAAGAAAATTCACCAATTAGCGTGTGCGCTTTATGTAGTTCTGAATTGCACATGTTCTTACTCCTCGGTTGTCATTGGTCAGCCTTATTGTTATGAGGGAATGAGACTTATTATGGGATAAAATCTGTTATATTCTGTAAAAAGAGTTAAACAGTACCAAATGTTATATATACAAGGTAACTTTTCTTCTACGGTAAGGGACTCTGCTTGCACTCGCATCATAAAGGGGGCAATGCTCTTATATTTGAGCTTTATGTCGT
Source organism: Thermobia domestica (assembly GCF_964235325.1). Lineage (NCBI taxonomy): Eukaryota > Metazoa > Arthropoda > Insecta > Zygentoma > Lepismatidae > Thermobia > Thermobia domestica. The sequence continues at coordinate 261,093,643 of NC_137455.1, forward strand.
TAAAATATGTTCAGAAGTTTCGGGGATATAGCCCTTAGTATATAGTAGTTAGGAGCAATGCACAACAATATAATATATATGATAAAATGATATATGTTATATTGTTGAGATGTTGCCTAACAACATATTTATACCAAGTAGTACAGTTTTGAAGAAAATTGAAGAAAATAGTGTTTGAAGACATACGTTTTCTACTTAGGATGAGTGTCACGTGGTCTCATCAATCCTGCAAGGGTTAAATTGCTTCATGTATAACAACAGGTACTAACTTCATTTTTTAAAATTTCTTGTTGTAATGTATAGATTTTCTTTCCCCTTTATCATGTGTGCAACACTTAGATAGTATATTTGGTAGTTGTGTGTAAAAAAATATACAGGGTGATGCAGAATTCCAACCCTTAATAATATGAAATTATTGTTTGTTCATCAAAAAATAAAGAAAATGCACCAATTAGCGTGTGCGCTGTATGTAGTTCTGAATAGCACATGTTCTTACTCCTCGGTTGTCATTGGTCAGCCATATTGTTATGAGGGAATGAGACTTATTATGGGATAAAATCTGTTATTTTCTGTAAAAAGAGTTAAACAGTATCATATATTATATATAATAGGAAACTTTCCGTCTATGGTAGGGGACTCTGCTTTCACTCACGTCATAAAGGGGGCAATGTTCTTCAATTTGAGCTTTATTTCGTTAAAATATGTTCAGAAGTTTCGGAGATATAGCCCTTAGTATATAGTAGTTAGGAGCAATGCACAACAATATAATATATATGAAAAAATGATATGTGTTATATTGTTGAGATGTTGCCTAACAACATTGTTATACCAAGTAGTACAGTTTTGAAGAAAATAGTGTTTGAAGACATACGTTTTCTAATTAGGATGAGTGTCACGTGGTCTCATCAATCCTGCAAGGGTTAAATGGCTTCATGTATAACAACAGGTACTAAGTTCATTTTTTAAAATTTCTTGTTGTAATGTATAGATTTTCTTTCCCCTTTATCATGTGTGCAACACTTAGATAGTATATTTGGTAGTTGTGTGTAAAAAAATATACAGGGTGATGCAGAATTCCAACCCTTAATAATATGAAATTATTGTTTGTTCATCAAAAAATAAAGAAAATGCACCAATTAGCGTGTGCGCTGTATGTAGTTCTGAATAGCACATGTACTTACTCCTCGGTTGTCATTGGTCAGCCATATTGTTATGGGGGAATGAGACTTATTATGGGATAAAATCTGTTATTTTCTGTAAAAAGAGTTAAACAGTACCAAATGTTATATATACAAGGTAACTTTTCTTCTACGGTAGGGGACTCTGCTTGCACTCGCATCATAAAGGGGGCAATGTTCTTCAATGTGAGCTTTATTTCGTTAAAATATGTTCAGAAGTTTCGGAGATATAGCCCTTAGTATATAGTAGTTAGAAGCAATACACAACAATATAATATGTATGAAAAATGACATATGTTATATTGTTGAGATGTTGCCTAACAACATATTTATACCAAAGAATACAGTTTTGAAGAAAATTGAGGAAAATAGTGTTTGAAGACATACATTTTCTACTTAGGATGAGTGTCACGTGGTCTCATCAATCCTGCAAGGGTTAAATGGCTTCATGTATAACAACAGGTACTAAGTTCATTTTTTAAAATTTCTTGTTGTAATGTATAGATTTTCTTCCCCTTTATCATGTGTGCAACACTTAGATAGTATATTTGGTAGTTGTGTGTAAAAAAATATACAGGGTGATGCAGAATTCCAACCCTTAATAATATGAAATTATTGTTTGTTCATCAAAAAATAAAGAAAATGCACCAATTAGCGTGTGCGCTGTATGTAGTTCAGAATTGCACATGTTCTTAGTCTTCGGTTGTCATTGGTCAGCCTTATTGTTATGAGGGAATGAGACTTATTATGGGATAAAATCTGTTATATTCTGTAAAAAGAGTTAAACAGTACCAAATGTTATATATACAAGGTAACTTTTCTTCTACGGTAAGGGACTCTGCTTGCACTCGCATCATAAAGGGGGCAATGCTCTTATATTTGAGCTTTATGTCGTTAAAATATGTTCAGAAGTTTCGGAGATATAGCCCTTAGTATATAGTAGTTAGGAGCAATGCACAACAATATAATATATATGAAAAAATGATATATGTTATATTGTTGAGATGTTGCCTAACAACATATTTATACCAAGTAGTACAGTTTTGAAGAAAATTGAAGAAAATAGTGTTTGAAGACATACGTTTTCTACTTAGGATGAGTGTCACGTGGTCTCATCAATCCTGCAAGGGTTAAATTGCTTCATGTATAACAACAGGTACTAACTTCATTTTTTAAAATTTCTTGTTGTAATGTATAGATTTTCTTTCCCCTTTAACATGTGTGCCACACTTAGATAGTATATTTGGTAGTTGTGTGTAAAAAAATATACAGGGTGATGCAGAATTCCAACCCTTAATAATATGAAATTATTGTTTGTTCATCAAAAAATAAAGAAAATGCACCAATTAGCGTGTGCGCTGTATGTAGTTCAGAATAGCACATGTTCTTACTCCTTGGTTGTCATTGGTCAGCCATATTGTTATGAGGGAATGAGACTTATTATGGGATAAAATCTGTTATTTTCTGTAAAAAGAGTTAAACAGTATCATATATTATATACAAAAGGAAACTTTCCGTCTATGGTAGGGGACTCTGCCTTCACTCACGTCATAAAGGGGGCAATGTTCTTCAATTTGAGCTTTATTTCGTTAAAATATGTTCAGAAGTTTCGGAGATATAGCACTTAGTATATAGTAGTTAGGAGCAATGCACAATATAATATATATGAAAAAATGATATATGTTATATTGTTGAGATGTTGCCTAACAACATATTTATACCAAGTAGTACAGTTTTGAAGAAAATTGAAGAAAATAGTGTTTGAAGACATACATTTTCTACTTAGGATGAGTGTCACGTGGTCTAATCAATCCTGCAAGGGTTAAATGGCTTCATGTATAACAACAGGTACTAAGTTCATTTTTTAAAATATCTTGTTGTAATGTATAGATTTTCTTTCCCCTTTATCATGTGTGCAACACTTAGATAGTATATTTGGTAGCTGTGTGTAAAAAAATATACAGGGTGATGCAGAATTCCAACCCTTAATAATATAAAATTATTGTTTGTTCATCAAAAAATAAAGAAAATGCACCAATTAGCGTGTGCGCTGTATGTAGTTCTGAATAGCACATGTCCTTACTCCTCGGTTGTCATTGGTCAGCCATATTGTTATGAGGGAATGAGACTTATTATGGGATAAAATCTGTTATATTCTGTAAAAAGAGTTAAACAGTATCATATATTATATATAAAAGGAAACGTTCCGTCTATGGTAGGGGACTCTGCTTTCACTCACGTCATAAATGGGGCAATGTTCTTCAATTTGAGCTTTATTTCGTTAAAATATGTTCAGAAGTTTTGGAGATATAGCACTTAGTATATAGTAGTTAGGAGCAATGCACAACAATATAATATATATGAAAAAATGATATATGTTATATTGTTGAGATGTTGCCTAACAACATATTTATACCAAGTAGTACAGTTTTGAAGAAAATTGAAGAAAATAGTGTTTGAAGACATACATTTTCTACTTAGGATGAGTGTCACGTGGTCTCATCAATCCTGCAAGGGTTAAATGGCTTCATGTATAACAACAGGTACTAAGTTCATTTTTTAAAATTTCTTGTTGTAATGTATAGATTTCCTTTCCCCTTTATCATGTGTGCAACACTTAGATAGTATATTTGGTAGTTGTGTGTAAGAAAATATACAGGGTGATGCAGAATTCCAACCCTTAATAATATGAAATTATTGTTTGTTCATCAAAAAATAAAGAAAATTCACCAATTAGCGTGTGCGCTTTATGTAGTTCTGAATTGCACATGTTCTTACTCCTCGGTTGTCATTGGTCAGCCTTATTGTTATGAGGGAATGAGACTTATTATGGGATAAAATCTGTTATATTCTGTAAAAAGAGTTAAACAGTACCAAATGTTATATATACAAGGTAACTTTTCTTCTACGGTAAGGGACTCTGCTTGCACTCGCATCATAAAGGGGGCAATGCTCTTATATTTGAGCTTTATGTCGTTAAAATATGTTCAGAAGTTTCGGGGATATAGCCCTTAGTATATAGTAGTTAGGAGCAATGCACAACAATATAATATATATGATAAAATGATATATGTTATATTGTTGAGATGTTGCCTAACAACATATTTATACCAAGTAGTACAGTTTTGAAGAAAATTGAAGAAAATAGTGTTTGAAGACATACGTTTTCTACTTAGGATGAGTGTCACGTGGTCTCATCAATCCTGCAAGGGTTAAATTGCTTCATGTATAACAACAGGTACTAACTTCATTTTTTAAAATTTCTTGTTGTAATGTATAGATTTTCTTTCCCCTTTATCATGTGTGCAACACTTAGATAGTATATTTGGTAGTTGTGTGTAAAAAAATATACAGGGTGATGCAGAATTCCAACCCTTAATAATATGAAATTATTGTTTGTTCATCAAAAAATAAAGAAAATGCACCAATTAGCGTGTGCGCTGTATGTAGTTCTGAATAGCACATGTTCTTACTCCTCGGTTGTCATTGGTCAGCCATATTGTTATGAGGGAATGAGACTTATTATGGGATAAAATCTGTTATTTTCTGTAAAAAGAGTTAAACAGTATCATATATTATATATAATAGGAAACTTTCCGTCTATGGTAGGGGACTCTGCTTTCACTCACGTCATAAAGGGGGCAATGTTCTTCAATTTGAGCTTTATTTCGTTAAAATATGTTCAGAAGTTTCGGAGATATAGCCCTTAGTATATAGTAGTTAGGAGCAATGCACAACAATATAATATATATGAAAAAATGATATGTGTTATATTGTTGAGATGTTGCCTAACAACATTGTTATACCAAGTAGTACAGTTTTGAAGAAAATAGTGTTTGAAGACATACGTTTTCTAATTAGGATGAGTGTCACGTGGTCTCATCAATCCTGCAAGGGTTAAATGGCTTCATGTATAACAACAGGTACTAAGTTCATTTTTTAAAATTTCTTGTTGTAATGTATAGATTTTCTTTCCCCTTTATCATGTGTGCAACACTTAGATAGTATATTTGGTAGTTGTGTGTAAAAAAATATACAGGGTGATGCAGAATTCCAACCCTTAATAATATGAAATTATTGTTTGTTCATCAAAAAATAAAGAAAATGCACCAATTAGCGAGTGCGCTGTATGTAGTTCAGAATAGCACATGTTCTTACTCCTCGGTTGTCATTGGTCAGCCATATTGTTATGAGGGAATGAGACTTATTATGGGATAAAATCTGTTATTTTCTGTAAAAAGAGTTAAACAGTATCATATATTATATATAAAAGGAAACTTTCCGTCTATGGTAGGGGACTCTGCTTTCACTCACGTCATAAAGAAGGCAATGTTCTTCAATTTGAGCTTAATGTCGTTAAAATATGTTCAGAAGTTTCGGAGATATAACCCTTAGTATATAGTAGTTAGGAGCAATGCACAACAATATAATATGTATGAAAAATGACATATGTTATATTGTTGAGTTGTTGCCTAACAACATATCTATACCAAAGAATACAGTTTTGAAGAAAATTGAGGAAAATAGTGTTGAAGACATACGTTTTCTACTTAGGATGAGTGTCACGTGGTCTCATCAATCCTGCAAGGGTTAAATTGCTTCATGTATAACAACAGGTACTAACTTCATTTTTTAAAATTTCTTGTTGTAATGTATAGATTTTCTTTCCCCTTTATCATGTGTGCAACACTTAGATAGTATATTTGGTAGTTGTGTGTAAAAAAATATACAGGGTGATGCAGAATTCCAACCCTTAATAATATGAAATTATTGTTTGTTCATCAAAAAATAAAGAAAATGCACCAATTAGCGTGTGCGCTGTATGTAGTTCTGAATAGCACATGTTCTTACTCCTCGGTTGTCATTGGTCAGCCATATTGTTATGAGGGAATGAGACTTATTATGGGATAAAATCTGTTATATTCTGTAAAAAGAGTTAAACAGTACCAAATGTTATATATACAAGGTAACTTTTCTTCTACGGTAAGGGACTCTGCTTGCACTCGCATCATAAAAAGGGCAATGCTCTTATATTTGAGCTTAATGTCGTTAAAATATGTTCAGAAGTTTCGGAGATATAACCCTTAGTATATAGTAGTTAGGAGCAATGCACAACAATATAATATATATGAAAAAATGATATATGTTATATTGTTGAGATGTTGCCTAACAACATATTTATACCAAGTAGTACAGTTTTGAAGAAAATTGAAGAAAATAGTGTTTGAAGACATACGTTTTCTACTTAGGATGAGTGTCACGTGGTCTCATCAATCCTGCAAGGGTTAAATTGCTTCATGTATAACAACAGGTACTAACTTCATTTTTTAAAATTTCTTGTTGTAATGTATAGATTTTCTTTCCCCTTTATCATGTGTGCAACACTTAGATAGTATATTTGGTAGTTGTGTGTAAAAAAATATACAGGGTGATGCAGAATTCCAACCCTTAATAATATGAAATTATTGTTTGTTCATCAAAAAATAAAGAAAATGCACCAATTAGCGTGTGCGCTGTATGTAGTTCTGAATAGCACATGTACTTACTCCTCGGTTGTCATTGGTCAGCCATATTGTTATGAGGGAATGAGACTTATTATGGGATAAAATCTGTTATTTTCTGTAAAAAGAGTTAAACAGTACCAAATGTTATATATACAAGGTAACTTTTCTTCTACGGTAGGGGACTCTGCTTGCACTCGCATCATAAAGGGGGCAATGTTCTTCAATGTGAGCTTTATTTCGTTAAAATATGTTCAGAAGTTTCGGAGATATAGCCCTTAGTATATAGTAGTTAGAAGCAATACACAACAATATAATATGTATGAAAAATGACATATGTTATATTGTTGAGATGTTGCCTAACAACATATTTATACCAAAGAATACAGTTTTGAAGAAAATTGAGGAAAATAGTGTTTGAAGACATACATTTTCTACTTAGGATGAGTGTCACGTGGTCTCATCAATCCTGCAAGGGTTAAATGGCTTCATGTATAACAACAGGTACTAAGTTCATTTTTTAAAATTTCTTGTTGTAATGTATAGATTTTCTTCCCCTTTATCATGTGTGCAACACTTAGATAGTATATTTGGTAGTTGTGTGTAAAAAAATATACAGGGTGATGCAGAATTCCAACCCTTAATAATATGAAATTATTGTTTGTTCATCAAAAAATAAAGAAAATGCACCAATTAGCGTGTGCGCTGTATGTAGTTCAGAATTGCACATGTTCTTAGTCTTCGGTTGTCATTGGTCAGCCTTATTGTTATGAGGGAATGAGACTTATTATGGGATAAAATCTGTTATATTCTGTAAAAAGAGTTAAACAGTACCAAATGTTATATATACAAGGTAACTTTTCTTCTACGGTAAGGGACTCTGCTTGCACTCGCATCATAAAGGGGGCAATGCTCTTATATTTGAGCTTTATGTCGTTAAAATATGTTCAGAAGTTTCGGAGATATAGCCCTTAGTATATAGTAGTTAGGAGCAATGCACAACAATATAATATATATGAAAAAATGATATATGTTATATTGTTGAGATGTTGCCTAACAACATATTTATAGCAAGTAGTACAGTTTTGAAGAAAATTGAAGAAAATAGTGTTTGAAGACATACGTTTTCTACTTAGGATGAGTGTCACGTGGTCTCATCAATCCTGCAAGGGTTAAATTGCTTCATGTATAACAACAGGTACTAACTTCATTTTTTAAAATTTCTTGTTGTAATGTATAGATTTTCTTTCCCCTTTAACATGTGTGCCACACTTAGATAGTATATTTGGTAGTTGTGTGTAAAAAAATATACAGGGTGATGCAGAATTCCAACCCTTAATAATATGAAATTATTGTTTGTTCATCAAAAAATAAAGAAAATGCACCAATTAGCGTGTGCGCTGTATGTAGTTCAGAATAGCACATGTTCTTACTCCTTGGTTGTCATTGGTCAGCCATATTGTTATGAGGGAATGAGACTTATTATGGGATAAAATCTGTTATTTTCTGTAAAAAGAGTTAAACAGTATCATATATTATATATAAAAGGAAACTTTCCGTCTATGGTAGGGGACTCTGCTTTCACTCACGTCATAAAGGGGGCAATGTTCTTCAATTTGAGCTTTATTTCGTTAAAATATGTTCAGAAGTTTCGGAGATATAGCACTTAGTATATAGTAGTTAGGAGCAATGCACAATATAATATATATGAAAAAATGATATATGTTATATTGTTGAGATGTTGCCTAACAACATATTTATACCAAGTAGTACAGTTTTGAAGAAAATTGAAGAAAATAGTGTTTGAAGACATACATTTTCTACTTAGGATGAGTGTCACGTGGTCTAATCAATCCTGCAAGGGTTAAATGGCTTCATGTATAACAACAGGTACTAAGTTCATTTTTTAAAATATCTTGTTGTAATGTATAGATTTTCTTTCCCCTTTATCATGTGTGCAACACTTAGATAGTATATTTGTTAGCTGTGTGTAAAAAAATATACAGGGTGATGCAGAATTCCAACCCTTAATAATATAAAATTATTGTTTGTTCATCAAAAAATAAAGAAAATGCACCAATTAGCGTGTGCGCTGTATGTAGTTCTGAATAGCACATGTCCTTACTCCTCGGTTGTCATTGGTCAGCCATATTGTTATGAGGGAATGAGACTTATTATGGGATAAAATCTGTTATATTCTGTAAAAAGAGTTAAACAGTATCATATATTATATATAAAAGGAAACGTTCCGTCTATGGTAGGGGACTCTGCTTTCACTCACGTCATAAATGGGGCAATGTTCTTCAATTTGAGCTTTATTTCGTTAAAATATGTTCAGAAGTTTTGGAGATATAGCACTTAGTATATAGTAGTTAGGAGCAATGCACAACAATATAATATATATGAAAAAATGATATATGTTATATTGTTGAGATGTTGCCTAACAACATATTTATACCAAGTAGTACAGTTTTGAAGAAAATTGAAGAAAATAGTGTTTGAAGACATACATTTTCTACTTAGGATGAGTGTCACGTGGTCTCATCAATCCTGCAAGGGTTAAATGGCTTCATGTATAACAACAGGTACTAAGTTCATTTTTTAAAATTTCTTGTTGTAATGTATAGATTTCCTTTCCCCCTTATCATGTGTGCAACACTTAGATAGTATATTTGGTAGTTGTGTGTAAGAAAATATACAGGGTGATGCAGAATTCCAACGCTTAATAATATGAAATTATTGTTTGTTCATCAAAAAATAAAGAAAATGCACCAATTAGCGTGTGCGCTGTATGTAGTTCTGAATAGCACATGTTCTTACTCCTCGGTTGTCATTGGTCAGCCATATTGTTATGAGGGAATGAGACTTATTATGGGATAAAATCTGTTATTTTCTGTAAAAAGAGTTAAACAGTATCATATATTATATATAATAGGAAACTTTCCGTCTATGGTAGGGGACTCTGCTTTCACTCACGTCATAAAGGGGGCAATGTTCTTCAATTTGAGCTTTATTTCGTTAAAATATGTTCAGAAGTTTCGGAGATATAGCCCTTAGTATATAGTAGTTAGGAGCAATGCACAACAATATAATATATATGAAAAAATGATATATGTTATATTGTTGAGATGTTGCCTAACAACATTGTTATACCAAGTAGTACAGTTTTGAAGAAAATAGTGTTTGAAGACATACGTTTTCTAATTAGGATGAGTGTCACGTGGTCTCATCAATCCTGCAAGGGTTAAATTGCTTCATGTATAACAACAGGTACTAACTTCATTTTTTAAAATTTCTTGTTGTAATGTATAGATTTTCTTTCCCCTTTATCATGTGTGCAACACTTAGATAGTATATTTGGTAGTTGTGTGTAAAAAAATATACAGGGTGATGCAGAATTCCATCCCTTAATAATATTAAATTATTGTTTGTTCATCAAAAAATAAAGAAAATGCACCAATTAGCGTGTGCGCTGTATGTAGTTCTGAATAGCACATGTTCTTACTCCTCGGTTGTCATTGGTCAGCCATATTGTTATGAGGGAATGAGACTTATTATGGGATAAAATCTGTTATATTCTGTAAAAAGAGTTAAACAGTACCAAATGTTATATATACAAGGTAACTTTTCTTCTACGGTAAGGGACTCTGCTTGCACTCGCATCATAAAGGGGGCAATGCTCTTATATTTGAGCTTTATGTCGTTAAAATATGTTCAGAAGTTTCGGAGATATAACCCTTAGTATATAGTAGTTAGGAGCAATGCACAACAATATAATATATATGAAAAAATGATATATGTTATATTGTTGAGATGTTGCCTAACAACATATTTATACCAAGTAGTACAGTTTTGAAGAAAATTGAAGAAAATAGTGTTTGAAGACATACGTTTTCTACTTAGGATGAGTGTCACGTGGTCTCATCAATCCTGCAAGGGTTAAATTGCTTCATGTATAACAACAGGTACTAACTTCATTTTTTAAAATTTCTTGTTGTAATGTATAGATTTTCTTTCCCCTTTATCATGTGTGCAACACTTAGATAGTATATTTGGTAGTTGTGTGTAAAAAAATATACAGGGTGATGCAGAATTCCAACCCTTAATAATATGAAATTATTGTTTGTTCATCAAAAAATAAAGAAAATGCACCAATTAGCGTGTGCGCTGTATGTAGTTCTGAATAGCACATGTACTTACTCCTCGGTTGTCATTGGTCAGCCATATTGTTATGAGGGAATGAGACTTATTATGGGATAAAATCTGTTATTTTCTGTAAAAAGAGTTAAACAGTACCAAATGTTATATATACAAGGTAACTTTTCTTCTACGGTAGGGGACTCTGCTTGCACTCGCATCATAAAGGGGGCAATGTTCTTCAATGTGAGCTTTATTTCGTTAAAATATGTTCAGAAGTTTCGGAGATATAGCCCTTAGTATATAGTAGTTAGAAGCAATACACAACAATATAATATGTATGAAAAATGACATATGTTATATTGTTGAGATGTTGCCTAACAACATATTTATACCAAAGAATACAGTTTTGAAGAAAATTGAGGAAAATAGTGTTTGAAGACATACATTTTCTACTTAGGATGAGTGTCACGTGGTCTCATCAATCCTGCAAGGGTTAAATGGCTTCATGTATAACAACAGGTACTAAGTTCATTTTTTAAAATTTCTTGTTGTAATGTATAGATTTTCTTCCCCTTTATCATGTGTGCAACACTTAGATAGTATATTTGGTAGTTGTGTGTAAAAAAATATACAGGGTGATGCAGAATTCCAACCCTTAATAATATGAAATTATTGTTTGTTCATCAAAAAATAAAGAAAATGCACCAATTAGCGTGTGCGCTGTATGTAGTTCTGAATAGCACATGTTCTTACTCCTCGGTTGTCATTGGTCAGCCATATTGTTATGAGGGAATGAGACTTATTATGGGATAAAATCTGTTATTTTCTGTAAAAAGAGTTAAACAGTATCATATATTATATATAATAGGAAACTTTCCGTCTATGGTAGGGGACTCTGCTTTCACTCACGTCATAAAGGGGGCAATGTTCTTCAATTTGAGCTTTATTTCGTTAAAATATGTTCAGAAGTTTCGGAGATATAGCCCTTAGTATGTAGTAGTTAGGAGCAATGCACAACAATATAATATATATGAAAAAATGATATGTGTTATATTGTTGAGATGTTGCCTAACAACATTGTTATACCAAGTAGTACAGTTTTGAAGAAAATAGTGTTTGAAGACATACGTTTTCTAATTAGGATGAGTGTCACGTGGTCTCATCAATCCTGCAAGGGTTAAATGGCTTCATGTATAACAACAGGTACTAACTTCATTTTTTAAAATTTCTTGTTGTAATGTATAGATTTTCTTTCCCCTTTAACATGTGTGCCACACTTAGATAGTATATTTGGTAGTTGTGTGTAAAAAAATATACAGGGTGATGCAGAATTCCAACCCTTAATAATATGAAATTATTGTTTGTTCATCAAAAAATAAAGAAAATGCACCAATTAGCGTGTGCGCTGTATGTAGTTCAGAATAGCACATGTTCTTACTCCTTGGTTGTCATTGGTCAGCCATATTGTTATGAGGGAATGAGACTTATTATGGGAGAAAATCTGTTATTTTCTGTAAAAAGAGTTAAACAGTATCATATATTATATATAAAAGGAAACTTTCCGTCTATGGTAGGGGACTCTGCTTTCACTCACGTCATAAAGGGGGCAATGTTCTTCAATTTGAGCTTTATTTCGTTAAAATATGTTCAGAAGTTTCGGAGATATAGCACTTAGTATATAGTAGTTAGGAGCAATGCACAATATAATATATATGAAAAAATGATATATGTTATATTGTTGAGATGTTGCCTAACAACATATTTATACCAAGTAGTACAGTTTTGAAGAAAATTGAAGAAAATAGTGTTTGAAGACATACATTTTCTACTTAGGATGAGTGTCACGTGGTCTAATCAATCCTGCAAGGGTTAAATGGCTTCATGTATAACAACAGGTACTAAGTTCATTTTTTAAAATATCTTGTTGTAATGTATAGATTTTCTTTCCCCTTTATCATGTGTGCAACACTTAGATAGTATATTTGGTAGTTGTGTGTAAGAAAATATACAGGGTGATGCAGAATTCCAACCCTTAATAATATGAAATTATTGTTTGTTCATCAAAAAATAAAGAAAATTCACCAATTAGCGTGTGCGCTTTATGTAGTTCTGAATTGCACATGTTCTTACTCCTCGGTTGTCATTGGTCAGCCTTATTGTTATGAGGGAATGAGACTTATTATGGGATAAAATCTGTTATATTCTGTAAAAAGAGTTAAACAGTACCTAATGTTATATATACAAGGTAAATTTTCTTCTACGGTAAGGGACTCTGCTTGCACTCGCATCATAAAGGGGGCAATGCTCTTATATTTGAGCTTTATGTCGTTAAAATATGTTCAGAAGTTTCGGGGATATAGCCCTTAGTATATAGTAGTTAGGAGCAATGCACAACAATATAATATATATGAAAAAATGATATATGTTATATTGTTGAGATGTTGCCTAACAACATTGTTATACCAAGTAGTACAGTTTTGAAGAAAATAGTGTTTGAAGACATACGTTTTCTAATTAGGATGAGTGTCACGTGGTCTCATCAATCCTGCAAGGGTTAAATGGCTTCATGTATAACAACAGGTACTAAGTTCATTTTTTAAAATTTCTTGTTGTAATGTATAGATTTTCTTTCCCCTTTATCATGTGTGCAACACTTAGATAGTATATTTGGTAGTTGTGTGTAAAAAAATATACAGGGTGATGCAGAATTCCAACCCTTAATAATATGAAATTATTGTTTGTTCATCAAAAAATAAAGAAAATGCACCAATTAGCGAGTGCGCTGTATGTAGTTCAGAATAGCACATGTTCTTACTCCTCGGTTGTCATTGGTCAGCCATATTGTTATGAGGGAATGAGACTTATTATGGGATAAAATCTGTTATTTTCTGTAAAAAGAGTTAAACAGTATCATATATTATATATAAAAGGAAACTTTCCGTCTATGGTAGGGGACTCTGCTTTCACTCACGTCATAAAGGGGGCAATGTTCTTCAATTTGAGCTTTATTTCGTTAAAATATGTTCAGAAGTTTCGGAGATATAGCCCTTAGTATATAGTAGTTAGAAGCAATACACAACAATATAATATGTATGAAAAATGACATATGTTATATTGTTGAGTTGTTGCCTAACAACATATCTATACCAAAGAATACAGTTTTGAAGAAAATTGAGGAAAATAGTGTTGAAGACATACGTTTTCTACTTAGGATGAGTGTCACGTGGTCTCATCAATCCTGCAAGGGTTAAATTGCTTCATGTATAACAACAGGTACTAACTTCATTTTTTAAAATTTCTTGTTGTAATGTATAGATTTTCTTTCCCCTTTATCATGTGTGCAACACTTAGATAGTATATTTGGTAGTTGTGTGTAAAAAAATATACAGGGTGATGCAGAATTCCAACCCTTAATAATATGAAATTATTGTTTGTTCATCAAAAAATAAAGAAAATGCACCAATTAGCGTGTGCGCTGTATGTAGTTCTGAATAGCACATGTTCTTACTCCTCGGTTGTCATTGGTCAGCCATATTGTTATGAGGGAATGAGACTTATTATGGGATAAAATCTGTTATATTCTGTAAAAAGAGTTAAACAGTACCAAATGTTATATATACAAGGTAACTTTTCTTCTACGGTAAGGGACTCTGCTTGCACTCGCATCATAAAGGGGCAATGCTCTTATATTTGAGCTTAATGTCGTTAAAATATGTTCAGAAGTTTCGGAGATATAACCCTTAGTATATAGTAGTTAGGAGCAATGCACAACAATATAATATATATGAAAAAATGATATATGTTATATTGTTGAGATGTTGCCTAACAACATATTTATACCAAGTAGTACAGTTTTGAAGAAAATTGAAGAAAATAGTGTTTGAAGACATACGTTTTCTACTTAGGATGAGTGTCACGTGGTCTCATCAATCCTGCAAGGGTTAAATTGCTTCATGTATAACAACAGGTACTAACTTCATTTTTTAAAATTTCTTGTTGTAATGTATAGATTTTCTTTCCCCTTTATCATGTGTGCAACACTTAGATAGTATATTTGGTAGTTGTGTGTAAAAAAATATACAGGGTGATGCAGAATTCCAACCCTTAATAATATGAAATTATTGTTTGTTCATCAAAAAATAAAGAAAATGCACCAATTAGCGTGTGCGCTGTATGTAGTTCTGAATAGCACATGTACTTACTCCTCGGTTGTCATTGGTCAGCCATATTGTTATGAGGGAATGAGACTTATTATGGGATAAAATCTGTTATTTTCTGTAAAAAGAGTTAAACAGTACCAAATGTTATATATACAAGGTAACTTTTCTTCTACGGTAGGGGACTCTGCTTGCACTCGCATCATAAAGGGGGCAATGTTCTTCAATGTGAGCTTTATTTCGTTAAAATATGTTCAGAAGTTTCGGAGATATAGCCCTTAGTATATAGTAGTTAGAAGCAATACACAACAATATAATATGTATGAAAAATGACATATGTTATATTGTTGAGATGTTGCCTAACAACATATTTATACCAAAGAATACAGTTTTGAAGAAAATTGAGGAAAATAGTGTTTGAAGACATACATTTTCTACTTAGGATGAGTGTCACGTGGTCTCATCAATCCTGCAAGGGTTAAATGGCTTCATGTATAACAACAGGTACTAAGTTCATTTTTTAAAATTTCTTGTTGTAATGTATAGATTTTCTTCCCCTTTATCATGTGTGCAACACTTAGATAGTATATTTGGTAGTTGTGTGTAAAAAAATATACAGGGTGATGCAGAATTCCAACCCTTAATAATATGAAATTATTGTTTGTTCATCAAAAAATAAAGAAAATGCACCAATTAGCGTGTGCGCTGTATGTAGTTCTGAATAGCACATGTTCTTACTCCTCGGTTGTCATTGGTCAGCCATATTGTTATGAGGGAATGAGACTTATTATGGGATAAAATCTGTTATTTTCTGTAAAAAGAGTTAAACAGTATCATATATTATATATAATAGGAAACTTTCCGTCTATGGTAGGGGACTCTGCTTTCACTCACGTCATAAAGGGGGCAATGTTCTTCAATTTGAGCTTTATTTCGTTAAAATATGTTCAGAAGTTTCGGAGATATAGCCCTTAGTATATAGTAGTTAGGAGCAATGCACAACAATATAATATATATGAAAAAATGATATGTGTTATATTGTTGAGATGTTGCCTAACAACATTGTTATACCAAGTAGTACAGTTTTGAAGAAAATAGTGTTTGAAGACATACGTTTTCTAATTAGGATGAGTGTCACGTGGTCTCATCAATCCTGCAAGGGTTAAATGGCTTCATGTATAACAACAGGTACTAACTTCATTTTTTAAAATTTCTTGTTGTAATGTATAGATTTTCTTTCCCCTTTAACATGTGTGCCACACTTAGATAGTATATTTGGTAGTTGTGTGTAAAAAAATATACAGGGTGATGCAGAATTCCAACCCTTAATAATATGAAATTATTGTTTGTTCATCAAAAAATAAAGAAAATGCACCAATTAGCGTGTGCGCTGTATGTAGTTCAGAATAGCACATGTTCTTACTCCTTGGTTGTCATTGGTCAGCCATATTGTTATGAGGGAATGAGACTTATTATGGGAGAAAATCTGTTATTTTCTGTAAAAAGAGTTAAACAGTATCATATATTATATATAAAAGGAAACTTTCCGTCTATGGTAGGGGACTCTGCTTTCACTCACGTCATAAAGGGGGCAATGTTCTTCAATTTGAGCTTTATTTCGTTAAAATATGTTCAGAAGTTTCGGAGATATAGCACTTAGTATATAGTAGTTAGGAGCAATGCACAATATAATATATATGAAAAAATGATATATGTTATATTGTTGAGATGTTGCCTAACAACATATTTATACCAAGTAGTACAGTTTTGAAGAAAATTGAAGAAAATAGTGTTTGAAGACATACATTTTCTACTTAGGATGAGTGTCACGTGGTCTAATCAATCCTGCAAGGGTTAAATGGCTTCATGTATAACAACAGGTACTAAGTTCATTTTTTAAAATATCTTGTTGTAATGTATAGATTTTCTTTCCCCTTTATCATGTGTGCAACACTTAGATAGTATATTTGGTAGTTGTGTGTAAGAAAATATACAGGGTGATGCAGAATTCCAACCCTTAATAATATGAAATTATTGTTTGTTCATCAAAAAATAAAGAAAATTCACCAATTAGCGTGTGCGCTTTATGTAGTTCTGAATTGCACATGTTCTTACTCTTTGGTTGTCATTGGTCAGCCTTATTGTTATGAGGGAATGAGACTTATTATGGGATAAAATCTGTTATATTCTGTAAAAAGAGTTAAACAGTACCTAATGTTATATATACAAGGTAAATTTTCTTCTACGGTAAGGGACTCTGCTTGCACTCGCATCATAAAGGGGGCAATGCTCTTATATTTGAGCTTTATGTCGTTAAAATATGTTCAGAAGTTTCGGGGATATAGCCCTTAGTATATAGTAGTTAGGAGCAATGCACAACAATATAATATATATGAAAAAATGATATATGTTATATTGTTGAGATGTTGCCTAACAACATATTTATACCAAGTAGTACAGTTTTGAAGAAAATTGAAGAAAATAGTGTTTGAAGACATACGTTTTCTACTTAGGATGAGTGTCACGTGGTCTCATCAATCCTGCAAGGGTTAAATTGCTTCATGTATAACAACAGGTACTAACTTCATTTTTTAAAATTTCTTGTTGTAATGTATAGATTTTCTTTCCCCTTTATCATGTGTGCAACACTTAGATAGTATATTTGGTAGTTGTGTGTAAAAAAATATACAGGGTGATGCAGAATTCCAACCCTTAATAATATGAAATTATTGTTTGTTCATCAAAAAATAAAGAAAATGCACCAATTAGCGTGTGCGCTGTATGTAGTTCTGAATAGCACATGTTCTTACTCCTCGGTTGTCATTGGTCAGCCATATTGTTATGAGGGAATGAGACTTATTATGGGATAAAATCTGTTATTTTCTGTAAAAAGAGTTAAACAGTATCATATATTATATATAATAGGAAACTTTCCGTCTATGGTAGGGGACTCTGCTTTCACTCACGTCATAAAGGGGGCAATGTTCTTCAATTTGAGCTTTATTTCGTTAAAATATGTTCAGAAGTTTCGGAGATATAGCCCTTAGTATATAGTAGTTAGGAGCAATGCACAACAATATAATATATATGAAAAAATGATATATGTTATATTGTTGAGATGTTGCCTAACAACATTGTTATACCAAGTAGTACAGTTTTGAAGATAATAGTGTTTGAAGACATACGTTTTCTAATTAGGATGAGTGTCACGTGGTCTCATCAATCCTGCAAGGGTTAAATGGCTTCATGTATAACAACAGGTACTAAGTTCATTTTTTAAAATTTCTTGTTGTAATGTATAGATTTTCTTTCCCCTTTATCATGTGTGCAACACTTAGATAGTATATTTGGTAGTTGTGTGTAAAAAAATATACAGGGTGATGCAGAATTCCAACCCTTAATAATATGAAATTATTGTTTGTTCATCAAAAAATAAAGAAAATGCACCAATTAGCGAGTGCGCTGTATGTAGTTCAGAATAGCACATGTTCTTACTCCTCGGTTGTCATTGGTCAGCCATATTGTTATGAGGGAATGAGACTTATTATGGGATAAAATCTGTTATTTTCTGTAAAAAGAGTTAAACAGTATCATATATTATATATAAAAGGAAACTTTCCGTCTATGGTAGGGGACTCTGCTTTCACTCACATCATAAAGGGGGCAATGTTCTTCAATTTGAGCTTTATTTCGTTAAAATATGTTCAGAAGTTTCGGAGATATAGCCCTTAGTATATAGTAGTTAGAAGCAATACACAACAATATAATATGTATGAAAAATGACATATGTTATATTGTTGAGTTGTTGCCTAACAACATATCTATACCAAAGAATACAGTTTTGAAGAAAATTGAGGAAAATAGTGTTTGAAGACATACGTTTTCTACTTAGGATGAGTGTCACGTGGTCTCATCAATCCTGCAAGGGTTAAATTGCTTCATGTATAACAACAGGTACTAACTTCATTTTTTAAAATTTCTTGTTGTAATGTATAGATTTTCTTTCCCCTTTATCATGTGTGCAACACTTAGATAGTATATTTGGTAGTTGTGTGTAAAAAAATATACAGGGTGATGCAGAATTCCAACCCTTAATAATATTAAATTATTGTTTGTTCATCAAAAAATAAAGAAAATGCACCAATTAGCGTGTGCGCTGTATGTAGTTCTGAATAGCACATGTTCTTACTCCTCGGTTGTCATTGGTCAGCCATATTGTTATGAGGGAATGAGACTTATTATGGGATAAAATCTGTTATATTCTGTAAAAAGAGTTAAACAGTACCAAATGTTATATATACAAGGTAACTTTTCTTCTACGGTAAGGGACTCTGCTTGCACTCGCATCATAAAGGGGGCAATGCTCTTATATTTGAGCTTTATGTCGTTAAAATATGTTCAGAAGTTTCGGAGATATAGCCCTTAGTATATAGTAGTTAGGAGCAATGCACAACAATATAATATATATGAAATAATGATATATGTTATATTGTTGAGATGTTGCCTAACAACATATTTATACCAAGTAGTACAGTTTTGAAGAAAATTGAAGAAAATAGTGCTTGAAGACATACGTTTTCTACTTAGGATGAGTGTCACGTGGTCTCATCAATCCTGCAAGGGTTAAATTGCTTCATGTATAACAACAGGTACTAACTTCATTTTTTAATCTTTCTTGTTGTAATGTATAGATTTTCTTTCCCCTTTAACATCTGTGCCACACTTAGATAGTATATTTGGTAGTTGTGTGTAAAAAAATATACAGGGTGATGCAGAATTCCAACCCTTAATAATATGAAATTATTGTTTGTTCATCAAAAAATAAAGAAAATGCACCAATTAGCGTGTGCGCTGTATGTAGTTCAGAATAGCACATGTTCTTACTTCTTGGTTGTCATTGGTCAGCCATATTGTTATGAGGGAATGAGACTTATTATGGGATAAAATCTGTTATTTTCTGTAAAAAGAGTTAAACAGTATCATATATTATATATAAAAGGAAACTTTCCGTCTATGGTAGGGGACACTGCTTTCACTCACGTCATAAAGGGGGCAATGTTCTTCAATTTGAGATTTATTTCGTTAAAATATGTTCATTAGTTTCGGAGATATAGCACTTAGTATATAGTAGTTAGGAGCAATGCACAATATAATATATATGAAAAAATGATATATGTTATATTGTTGAGATGTTGCCTAACAACATATTTATACCAAGTAATACAGTTTTGAAGAAAATTGAAGAAAATAGTGTTTGAAGACATACATTTTCTACTTAGGATGAGTGTCACGTGGTCTCATCAATCCTGCAAGGGTTAAATGGCTTCATGTATAACAACAGGTACTAAGTTCATTTTTTAAAATATCTTGTTGTAATGTATAGATTTTCTTTCCCCTTTATCATATGTGCAACACTTAGATAGTATATTTGGTAGTTGTGTGTAAAAAAATATACAGGGTGATGCAGAATTCCAACCCTTAATAATATGAAATTATTGTTTGTTCATCAAAAAATAAAGAAAATTCACCAATTAGCGTGTGCGCTTTATGTAGTTCTGAATTGCACATGTTCTTACTCCTCGGTTGTCATTGGTCAGCCTTATTGTTATGAGGAAATGAGACTTATTATGGGATAAAATCTGTTATATTCTGTAAAAAGAGTTAAACAGTACCAAATGTTATATATACAAGGTAACTTTTCTTCTACGGTAAGGGACTCTGCTTGCACTCGCATCATAAAGGGGGCAATTCTCTTATATTTGAGCTTTATGTCGTTAAAATATGTTCAGAAGTTTCGGAGATATAGCCCTTAGTATATAGTAGTTAGGAGCAATGCACAACAATATAATATATATGAAAAAATGATATATGTTATATTGTTGAGATGTTGCCTAACAACATATTTATACCAAGTAGTACAGTTTTGAAGAAAATTGAAGAAAATAGTGTTTGAAGACATACGTTTTCTACTTAGGATGAGTGTCACGTGGTCTCATCAATCCTGCAAGGGTTAAATTGCTTCATGTATAACAACAGGTACTAACTTCATTTTTTAAAATTTCTTGTTGTAATGTATAGATTTTCTTTCCCCTTTATCATGTGTGCAACACTTAGATAGTATATTTGGTAGTTGTGTGTAAAAAAATATACAGGGTGATGCAGAATTCCAACCCTTAATAATATGAAATTATTGTTTGTTCATCAAAAAATAAAGAAAATGCACCAATTAGCGTGTGCGCTGTATGTAGTTCTGAATAGCACATGTTCTTACTCCTCGGTTGTCATTGGTCAGCCATATTGTTATGAGGGAATGAGACTTATTATGGGATAAAATCTGTTATATTCTGTAAAAAGAGTTAAACAGTACCAAATGTTATATGTACAAGGTAACTTTTCTTCTACGGTAGGGGACTCTGCTTGCACTCGCATCATAAAGAAGGCAATGTTCTTCAATGTGAGCTTTATTTCGTTAAAATATTATGAGAAGTTTCGGAGATATAGCACTTAGTATATAGTAGTTAGGAGCAATGCACAACAATATAATATATATGAAAAAATGATGTATGTTATATTGTTGAGATGTTGCCTAACAACATATTTATACCAAGTAGTACAGTTTTGAAGAAAATTGAAGAAAATAGTGTTTGAAGACATACATTTTCTACTTAGGATGAGTGTCACGTGGTCTCATCAATCCTGCAAGGGTTAAATGGCTTCATGTATAACAACAGGTACTAACTTCATTTTTTAAAATTTCTTGTTGTAATGTATAGATTTTCTTCCCCTTTATCATGTGTGCAACACTTAGATAGTATATTTGGTAGTTGTGTGTAAAAAAATATACAGGGTGATGCAGAATTCCAACCCTTAATAATATGAAATTATTATTTGTTCATCAAAAAATAAAGAAAATTCACCAATTAGCGTGTGCGCTTTATGTAGTTCTGAATTGCACATGTTCTTACTCTTCGGTTGTCATTGGTCAGCCTTATTGTTATGAGGGAATGAGACTTATTATGGGATAAAATCTGTTATATTCTGTAAAAAGAGTTAAACAGTACCAAATTTTATATATACAAGGTAACTTTTCTTCTACGGTAAGGGACTCTGCTTGCACTCGCATCATAAAGGGGGCAATGCTCTTATATTTGAGCTTTATGTCGTTAAAATATGTTCAGAAGTTTCGGAGATATAGCCCTTAGTATATAGTAGTTAGGAGCAATGCACAACAATATAATATATATGAAAAAATGATATATGTTATATTGTTGAGATGTTGCCTAACAACATATTTATACCAAGTAGTACAGTTTTGAAGAAAATTGAAGAAAATAGTGTTTGAAGACATACGTTTTCTACTTAGGATGAGTGTCACGTGGTCTCATCAATCCTGCAAGGGTTAAATGGCTTCATGTATAAAAACAGGTACTAACTTCATTTTTTAAAATTTCTTGTTGTAATGTATAGATTTTCTTTCCCCTTTATCATGTGTGCAACACTTAGATAGTATATTTGGTAGTTGTGTGTAAAAAAATATACAGGGTGATGCAGAATTCCAACCCTTAATAATATGAAATTATTGTTTGTTCATCAAAAAATAAAAATGCACCAATTAGCGTGTGCGCTGTATGTAGTTCTGAATAGCACATGTTCTTACTCCTCGGTTGTCATTGGTCAGCCATATTGTTATGAGGGAATGAGACTTATTATGGGATAAAATCTGTTATTTTCTGTAAAAAGAGTTAAACAGTATCATATATTATATATAAAAGGAAACTTTCCGTCTATGGTAGGGGACTCTGCTTTCACTCACGTCATAAAGGGGGCAATGTTCTTCAATTTGAGCTTTATTTCGTTAAAATATGTTCAGAAGTTTCGGAGATATAGCACTTAGTATATAGTAGTTAGGAGCAATGCACAATATAATATATATGAAAAAATGATATATGTTATATTGTTGAGATGTTGCCTAACAACATATTTATACCAAGTAGTACAGTTTTGAAGAAAATTGAAGAAAATAGTGTTTGAAGACATACATTTTCTACTTAGGATGAGTGTCACGTGGTCTCATCAATCCTCCAAGGGTTAAATGGCTTCATGTATAACAACAGGTACTAACTTCATTTTTTAAAATTTCTTGTTGTAATGTATAGATTTTCTTTCCCCTTTATCATGTGTGCAACACTTAGATAGTATATTTGGTAGTTGTGTGTAAAAAAATATACAGGGTGATGCAGAATTCCAACCCTTAATAATATGAAATTATTGTTTGTTCATCAAAAAATAAAGAAAATGCACCAATTAGCGTGTGAGCTGTATGTAGTTCTGAATAGCACATGTTCTTACTCCTCGGTTGTCATTGGTCAGCCATATTGTTATGAGGGAATGAGACTTATTATGGGATAAAATCTGTTATATTCTGTAAAAAGAGTTAAACAGTACCAAATGTTATATGTACAAGGTAACTTTTCTTCTACGGTAGGGGACTCTGCTTGCACTCGCATCATAAAGAAGGCAATGTTCTTCAATGTGAGCTTTATTTCGTTAAAATATTATGAGAAGTTTCGGAGATATAGCACTTAGTATATAGTAGTTAGGAGCAATGCACAACAATATAATATATATGAAAAAATGATGTATGTTATATTGTTGAGATGTTGCCTAACAACATATTTATACCAAGTAGTACAGTTTTGAAGAAAATTGAAGAAAATAGTGTTTGAAGACATTCATTTTCTACTTAGGATGAGTGTCACGTGGTCTCATCAATCCTGCAAGGGTTAAATGGCTTCATGTATAACAACAGGTACTAAGTTCATTTTTTAAAATTTCTTGTTGTAATGTATAGATTTTCTTCCCCTTTATCATGTGTGCAACACTTAGATAGTATATTTGGTAGTTGTGTGTAAAAAAATATACAGGGTGATGCAGAATTCCAACCCTTAATAATATAAAATTATTATTTGTTCATCAAAAAATAAAGAAAATTCACCAATTAGCGTGTGCGCTTTATGTAGTTCTGAATTGCACATGTTCTTACTCTTCGGTTGTCATTGGTCAGCCATATTGTTATGAGGGAATGAGACTTATTATGGGATAAAATCTGTTATATTCTGTAAAAAGAGTTAAACAGTACCAAATGTTATATATACAAGGTAACTTTTCTTCTACGGTAAGGGACTCTGCTTGCACTCGCATCATAAAGGGGGCAATGCTCTTATATTTGAGCTTTATGTCGTTAAAATATGTTCAGAAGTTTCGGAGATATAGCCCTTAGTATATAGTAGTTAGGAGCAATGCACAACAATATAATATATATGAAAAAATGATATATGTTATATTGTTGAGATGTTGCCTAACAACATATTTATACCAAGTAGTACAGTTTTGAAGAAAATTGAAGAAAATAGTGTTTGAAGACATACGTTTTCTACTTAGGATGAGTGTCACGTGGTCTCATCAATCCTGCAAGGGTTAAATTGCTTCATGTATAACAACAGGTACTAACTTCATTTTTTAAAATTTCTTGTTGTAATGTATAGATTTTCTTTCCCCTTTAACATGTGTGCCACACTTAGATAGTATATTTGGTAGTTGTGTGTAAAAAAATATACAGGGTGATACAGAATTCCAACCCTTAATAATATGAAATTATTGTTTGTTCACCAAAAATAAAGAAAATGCACCAATTAGCGTGTGCGCTGTATGTAGTTCAGAATAGCACATGTTCTTACTTCTTGGTTGTCATTGGTCAGCCATATTGTTATGAGGGAATGAGACTTATTATGGGATAAAATCTGTTATTTTCTGTAAAAAGAGTTAAACAGTATCATATATTATATATAAAAGGAAACTTTCCGTCTATGGTAGGGGACTCTGCTTTCACTCACGTCATAAAGGGGGCAATGTTCTTCAATTTGAGCTTTATGTCGTTAAAATATGTTCAGAAGTTTCGGAGATATAGCTTTTAGTATATAGTAGTTAGAAGCAATACACAACAATATAATATATATGAAAAAATGATATATGTTATATTGTTGAGATGTTGCCTAACAACATATTTATACCAAGTAGTACAGTTTTGAAGAAAATTGAAGAAAATAGTGTTTGAAGACATACATTTTCTACTTAGGATCAGTGTCACGTGGTCTCATCAATCCTGCAAGGGTTAAATGGCTTCATGTATAACAACAGGTACTAAGTTCATTTTTTAAAATTTCTTGTTGTAATGTATAGATTTTCTTTCCCCTTTATCATGTGTGCAACACTTAGATAGTATATTTGGTAGTTGTGT